>NW_028327187.1:102593177-103218177 GCF_987537825.1 Furipterus horrens | reverse complement strand
AGCCCTCCCTGGTGTGGCTCAGTGGATTGAGCACGAGCCTGTCAACCAAAAGGCTGCCAGTTAGAATCATAGTCAGGTCATATGCCTGGGTTGCAGGCCAGGTCCCCAATTGCAGGGGCATGCAAGAGGCAACCACACATCAATGTTTCTCTCCCTCTCTTTCTCCCTCCCTTACCCTCTCTCTAAAAAATAAATAAATATTAAAAAAGGAAAGTAGAATGAAAAAAATGAATACTACAGAGAAAAAAAAAAAAAAAAGAAACCAGAGAATTGATTTAGGTCAAATAACCAAGTAAAAGATATTCATTCCAAGCAACACAATCATTAAAAGAGAGTAAAGAGAATTATCAAAGAAATTATTTTCAGACAATGGAGATAATTGTTCAGATTAAAATGTTTCTTTTTAAATCATAATAAATTATAGGCATAAGATGGTGAAATTTCAGAACAATAATACCACAATTGAAAAGCAATGGGTAGCACAATGACATGGAGTTTTTCTAAAGCCAGAATGAAAGCTAAAAGGCAAAGTGGGGGGGGGGTTTAAATTGGGGGAGGAGGGTTATTTACCTAGATTTGAAAATCCAAATCGAATGATTGATTTATAATGGTAGAACTCTAGTTTGTTTTACTTTCCAGAGACCATTTATTAGGAACTTCATGAAGTATTTCTCCAGAAAAAAAGAACAGAGTAAAAGAAGAGAATGATAACCTGCAACATGGGAGATACAACATGGAGGGGCAGCAACGTAGTCTGGAATGATAAGGAAATTGAGCTCCAAGGAGAATGATCATGTAGGATATAGTCAAGAGAGGAAATAGTCTTCCGCAAGAGCGAGAAACAAAGAAAGGAAGGAATTGAAGGAGGAAAAAAATCAACCCATGTGTGAAATACATGTGTGTTAGTAAGCCTTGGGAGAAAGAGATGCTGGAATATTTTGTGGAAGATGGTGTAGGTTAAGGGGGGAAAAACAAATCTATACAAACAAACATGTGTGGCAATGACTTACTCTTAGAAAAGCAAAGCACCACCTAAGAAAGATATATTTATACCACATTACTTGGCAAAGCAGTGAGAAAATCTTTGATTCAGTAAAACACTTTACATGTATACACAGGTATTAAACAGATCCACCTTTCCAACTGAAAAGTTGTTGCATTTAAATGCTAAGTAACGCTGTTTTTTTCATCATTGTATATTGACTTGCTACTTCCACCACTTTTCTAAGTCTAGAATAAATTTCCATCATTATCTGCTATTATCTTTATGAAAATAAATAGGAATATTTTCTTCCAGAAAAGAAGACTTGAGGATGAGAAATCTTCCAACTCTTTAATGCTTTTGAATTGTTTTCAGGTCCCTTTAATGTATTATGACATAGAATTGCCAGCACATGCCATGGGTTTCCTCAAGAAAACCATTCTCCAGATGTCCTTGCAGGAAGCTATAATTTCAATTGTCTTTGGCCATGTAAAATACCCCTTATCCTGGTCAATTAATAATGGTGATTTAGGAGCTATCAACCCAAGAGAAGTTTACTTGAAAAGGTGATTTGCATGAAAGAAAGGTGATCTTGAACTCCTTTCTCTTAAACCAGAAAACAGCAATTTTGTACAAAGCCAAGCGTTCATTGTCTGAAAACAAAATTATATTCCTGCTTGCCGTGCCTTTGGCAATGAAGCGGAAAGAAGTAATTGGTTTTGAGCAGTTTTAAACAAGTACTACACAACTCTAATAATGTATTACTAACAAAATGTTTCTCTTTTTACATTTAATAAACTGTCATGTTGATCAGATGAAGAGAGAAATGGCATTCTATTATCTGGGTGATCTTTCATCAAAAAGCAAGGGCAAATAACATAAGAAATATTAGTCATTAGGGGACAACTGTAATTGAAAAAACAAAAAATAAAAAATAAAAAAATTAAAAAAAATAAAAACGTCTTCCATGTAAAAAAAAAAAAAAAAGAAATATTAGTCATTGAGCATGGTTTAAAGAAAGGCTCTGTAGCCATGGCGATAACTGCCATGAAAATTTTGTATCCTTAATGAACATCATAGGTCAGTTTACAGTCTTCTGTAAAAATAATTATTCCATCTCATTCATAAACATATTTATGAATATATAATATACCTATATTAATATATAGATATAAGTATTATATATATATATATATTCAGCCACAAAATTAGAATTGTTAAAAGATCATTTTTAGTGCTTTTATTAGATTTATGAGTCCTTATAGAGACCTTTATATCAAATATGTTTGGAATAGAATTTTATGTTAACAAATTACATATTATTAACAATTATTATACTATTAACAATTATATTTATATAATTGTTATATATAATAGAGAGAGAGAGACTTTTGAACAAAATGGGGGTTATGGGCACCAACCCCTGTGCAGTAGAAAGTTTTCGTATAATCTTTGACTCCCAAAAATCCTACAGTTATCCCTTGGAATCTGCCAGGAACCTTGTGGATAGCAAAACTCAAAGATGCTCAAGTCCTCTTTATAAAATGGCATGGAATAACACATACTAAGTTGGCCCTCCACATGAGTAGATTCCCAACCACAAACTGAAAATACTATTTTCCATCTGTGGTTGGTTGATGCAAAACCCAAGGATTCAGAGGGCTGACCATATATTTATTGAAAAAAATCCCATGTATAAGTGGACTGTCATAACAGGTATAGCGTTTCCAGCCTTTTCTTCCTGTAGCCCAATAACTGACTCAGGTTTATCTCCAAAATGGATGGGTGTTCTTCATACACTTATCCACTTGAATGAACACTGCAACTACTTAGACATTTCTGAAAGCAAGCTCTTCCCAATACTGATCTCATTTATAAAGGCCTACATTTCTGTCACAAATTATTGATCACTGTGATATGAACTATTGCTACCTCTCATGAGGACCACTAAACTGGTCTCGTTAGTCCCAGTCTCAATTTATTCTTCTATATTTAGAATCCATCAGTGAATTCCCAGAATTAAAGGCCATCTATACTAAATTACCATTTGGGCATATTTCAACAGAGTGGGGGGGAAAATCAACACACACACACAAACGTACCTACCAGATGTGTATTTTTAATGGGAGGGACACTGCATTGTGTAGTCTATTGAAGCCATATCAAATATTCACGAAGTAATTAAATTTTTATTCATATGTTAGGAAAAAATAGACTATTAACAAATACCCAAAGTCCCCTGAGACTTCTTTAATATTCTTAGATACCAAGAGTGTTACTTCTTAGCACAAGGAACTAAAAAAAGAAACAAACAAGAAATTAAATAGTCTCACTAAAATTCTAAATCTTCTTCCCTCTTGTTCGCAGAGGCTTATAGAAGCTGAAATAAAGTCTTTCTGTACTCTGTAGAATTCATAGGTACCTATGACAACACAATTTAATAAGAAGTGACAAAATATAACTCAGCAGACCTATAAAGGGAAATCTTTCAGATATTGAAAAAAAACATTTTTGACTTATTTTAGGGAATTAAGTTGCTGGGAGTCTTCACATTTTATTTGGTACCAATTCTTTTCTCTTTTCACTCCATTTTGTGCAATATATTGGACAAATCTGAGATTTAATACCACTATTTATGAAACTGACCATTTTAGAAAGAGGGTAAATGAAGATCAGAGGTTTGTATCACTCACCTGCCTTCAGTGAAGAGCTCTGAAATCTCTTAAATCTTTTGTTAGATAGTTTCAGAGGTAGTGTTCAAGTTAATTGATGCTCGACAGAAAAATACTCCTGCCTAACAGAGAACCTCTGAGGTTAAAAATATCTTGATACAGTCCTAGCAAAGGAAAGTTAAGTCTTGTCTTAGCCCGACTGGCTTCAGTCGAAATGAGTAATTCTGAAATGCGGTATTTCAGAAGTTGGGGCCACACATAACACACTAAAGGAACCTGGATGAATGAATGCCAACTCTTTTGGCAAAGGTATTCTACTAGAAAATTAGTTTAGCAATCAGATCCTAATCCTAATAGCAATACTGAAGCCTGAGGCAATGGAAATGTTAAGGCTTTAAGATGGATAAGGTGGATCTTGTATAGTCTGAGAGTGTAAGGGTGAGTTCACTGACAGGAAAACTCATGGCAAAGAGGTCTAGGGCTGATGATACAGTGAGACAGAGCTTGCCTCTTTAGATGATAGAAAACTTCATGAAAAATTACAGTAGCAAAACAACAATGTGAGATGAGATATAAATTGGGAAAGGAGGTGGGTGGTTGGCTATTCATGGGTCTGAAGGTGTTTTCCAAATTATAACACAGAATAATAGAGCCCAAGGAGGGCTATAGTCTTATTGGATAGAGGAGACAATGAAAAATTTCAGGGCAATAAAGACAGCTTGAACTCAGCAGATAAACAGGAGAAGGGAGAGCTGTAGGAAAAGAGTTCTAAAAATCTATGTATATATTCTCCCTTGGGTCCTTGGCCAGCTCCTAAATTGAGCATAGCAGAGGGTGAGACTCTAGAAGGCCAAATAAAGAACAGCATCAGGATGCTACAGAGATGGGCAGAGATTACAGAGTTCACATGATGCTGAGAAGACACTAGAGCCTGGGCTCATTCAAAGTGAGACATTCATGAACACATTAGATTTTCAGTTGATACCCTAGAAAAGCTGTGCCCTAGAACTTACAATGATGTCCTAAAAATACAAGCAAAACAGAAATAGACCCACTCCAACAAAGCTTAGAATTATTTTATTTTATTGTGGTAGGAACACTTAATATTAGATCCACCCTCTTATGAAAATTTCAGCCCTGGCTGGTGCAGCTCAGTGGATTGAACACCAGCCTGTGAACCAAAACGCCACTGGTTTGATTCCCAGTCAGGGCACATGCCTGGGTTGTGGGCCAGGTCCCCCATAGAGGGTGTGCAAGAGGCAACCACTCGATGTGTCTCTCCCACATCAATGTTTCTCTCCTAGTCTTTCTCCCTCCCTTCCCCTCTTTCTAAAAACTAAATAAAGTCTTTTAAAAAAAGAATATTTCAAATGTACAATAAATTATTGTCGACTATAGATATATTTCCTGTAAAGGAGGAAAGAGGAAGGACATCTCTAAAATCAGAGAAGGAAAACTCTGACTCCAAAAAACCTCCGCTGCCTTGCGGCATACCTCTTCAGGGGAAAGGCTAAGGGAGTAAACCCCGACAGAAAATCCGGAGCCGGAGTCCCTAAGGCGGTTTGACATTGTAGTCAACACCGGCAACTCCTGCGGCGCACCTGAAGCCAAGCTGTATTGACTTTGTCTTTCCCTTGGACCCTTCAGCTGCGAAGAGAGGGGGGGTCTGCTGCATGGGCAACAGCAGACCCTCCATATCACCCTGCCCAGGCTCTGTAGCTTCAGTTTCACTGGAGAGGACACTCCAGCGTCATCGCAAGATGTCGACTCAACACGGGAGGAGACAGATACCGGTTATAAGCTCATCCGATTGGCGAAGGAAACGAGCGCCAGGGGTCTCCTCTGACGGTGGGAGAGGTCATCGCACCTCACTGGACAGCTACCGCCCGCCTCAAGCTGGGCAGCCCCAGCCAATTAGGTGCCGTCTCGCCATGGCTCGCCTGCCCCACTGGGTGCGTGGGGATCAGAGAGGCGCCTCTCGAAAAGTGGGCCACAAAACACCCGCACCAGTTAATTCCAAGCAAACAACAAGAAAGAAGCCTCCGGCTCTTCGCCTCGCTAGCTGGAACATCAGGACCATGTGCCCCGGACTTACTGCAGACCTTCCGTGGATCAAGGGTGCCAGAAAAACCGCTGTCATCAATAGGGAACTGGCACGACTAAACATCGACATTGCGGCTCTACAGGAGACCCGGTTGGCCGACAACGGAACTATCAGAGAAACCAACTACACCTTCTACTGGCAAGAGAAGTCTCCGGACCAACCAAGACAGCACGGTGTTGGGTTCGCTGTGAAGAACACGCTTGTTAACTCCATAGAGCCACGCACAGGAGGCACAGAGAGATTACTTACCCTCCGATTGTCAACAACTTTCGGCCCAGTCAGCATTCTTAGCGCGTACGCCCCAACCCTCTGCGCCACCATCGAAGAGAAAGAACAGTTCTACCATGCACTGGACGAAGCGTTATCCAAGATCCCCAGAAGTAACGCTCTCTATCTCCTTGGAGACTTCAACGCAAGAGTAGGAGCCGACCACATGGCCTGGCCCACCTGCCTCGGAAACTTTGGGAGAGGAAAGATCAATGAGAATGGTCAGCGACTGCTTGAGCTTTCGTGTCACCACGGCCTGTGCGTGACAAACACATTCTTCAAGTGCAAAGAGATCCACCAGGTGTCATGGAGGCACCCCTGCTCCCGCCATTGGCACCAGCTTGACCTCGTCATCACCAGAAGAACAGATATTGGCAGCACCCTCCTCACCCGCAGCTACCACAGTGCAGACTGCGACACGGACCATGCCCTCGTGGTAAGCAAGGTGCGCATAATGCCGAAGAGGTTGCACCACTCCAAGATGAAGGGTCGCCCACGCATCAACACCAGTTGTGCCAGCAACCCAGTTAAGACCCAGCAATTCATCAACAAGATGGAAGATGCACTCGGCAAGGGAGTGGCGGCAGATGACATTATCGAATCCAATTGGCCACGTCTCCGCGACGCCATATACAACTCCGCCATTATTGCTTACGGGAAGAAAGAGCGGAAGAATGCTGACTGGTACGAGGCTCACTGGGAAGAAATGGAACCCGTGATCGAGGCTAAGAGGAAGGCCCTACTGGCTTACAAGGCCACGCCCACTCCCAGTACACTTCAAGCTCTACAGGCTGCCAGGAACAAAGTCCAGAAGACCGCCCGCCACTGTGCCAACACCTATTGGCTAAACCTGTGCAGAAGCATTCAGGAAGCCGCCGATATAGGCAACGCACGAGGAATGTATGAGGGTATCAAGAAGGCAATAGGCCCAATCCCCTCCAAGATCGCCCCCCTTAAGTCCAAGACAGGTGAGGTCATCACTGACCACGAACAGCAAATGCGGCGGTGGACCGAGCACTACCTCGAGCTGTACGCAACGAAGAACACCGTAACAGACACTGCTCTTAACGCCATCCCAGACCTACCAGTCATGGAGGAGCTAGACACCCCACCTACTGCGGCAGAGCTCAGCAAAGCCATCGACCGCCTCGCTTGCGGGAAAGCACCAGGAAGCGACGGAATCCCTCCAGAAATCCTAAAGAGCGGGAAACCAGTCCTGCTACAGCCGCTCCACCATCTACTCTGTCGCTGCTGGAAGGAGGGTTACATCCCCCAGGATATGAGAGATGCCAACATTATCACCATGTACAAGAACAAAGGAGACCGCAGCGACTGCAACAACTACCGGGGCATCTCTCTCCTCAGCGTCGTCGGCAAAGTATTTGCCCGGGTCGCTCTTGCCCGCCTGCAGACCCTTGCTTCCCGCATCTACCCAGAGTCCCAGTGTGGCTTCAGAGCTGGCCGATCAACAGTGGACATGATCTTCTCCCTACGCCAGCTGCAGGAGAAGTGTCACGAGCAGCATAAATCATTCTACCTCGCCTTTATCGACCTTACGAAGGCGTTTGATCTGGTCAGTCGAAGCGGTCTCTTCAGCTTGCTACGGAAGATTGGCTGTCCACCACATCTGCTTGCTGTGGTCATGTCCTTTCACGACAACATGCACAGCATGGTGTCCTACAACGGCGCAACCTCTGAGGCCTTCCCAGTCAGCAGCGGAGTAAAGCAGGGCTGCGTCCTCGCGCCTACGCTGTTCGGAATCTTCTTCTCCATGCTCCTCCAATACGCCTTTAAGGACTGCAGCGAGGGTGTCTTCATTCACACCAGATCCGATGGCAAGCTCTACAACCTGGCCCGTCTACGAGCCAAGACCAAAGTCAAAGAGGTGCTCATCCGTGAGATGCTCTTCGCCGACGACGCAGCTTTGACATCACACTCCGAAGAGGGACTCCAGCAGCTAGTCACTTGCCTTTCCCACGCATGCAAGGAGTTCGGACTAGCCATCAGCCTGACGAAGACGAATGTTATGGCTCAAGGCACGGGGGCTCCCCCATGCATCACCATCAACGGGTACACCCTGGAGGTTGTCAACGACTTCACTTACCTCGGGTCCACCATCTCGAGCTCTCTGTCAGTCGACTTGGAGGTCAACCGGAGAATCGCCAGGGCAGCCACAGTTATGGCCAGACTGAACCGGCGAGCGTGGAACAATTCCAGCCTCACTGAGAAAACCAGACTGCGCATCTACCAAGCCTGCGTACTCAGCACTCTCCTCTATGGCAGCGAGACGTGGACCACCTACACAAGGCACGAAAGGAAACTCAACAGCTTCCACATGAGGTGCCTGCGACGCGTCCTGCATGTCGCCTGGCAGGATAAGGTCCCCAACACCGAGGTGCTGAAGCGAGCCAATATGAGCAGTTTGCATGCAGTTCTTAGCGAGAGACGCCTCAGGTGGCTCGGCCATGTCAAAAGAATGGATGCAGGCCGTATCCCCAAAGACCTCCTCTACGGCGAGCTAGCAGAAGGCAAGAGGATGACAGGGCGCCCAAAACTGCGGTTCAAAGACATCTGCAAAAAGGACATGACACAATGCTCCATCAATCTCAACACATGGGAAGTTCAAGCAGACGACCGCCTAGCCTGGAGGCTCGCGGTCAGGCAAGGTACGTCACGCGCGGAGGCTGCGCGCAACGAGGAGGCGGCCCAGAAAAGATCGAGGCGGAAGCAGCGTCAACAGCAGCAACAACAGCCATCTGCCCTCACCTGTAAAAAGTGCGGCAGGGATTGTCACTCCCGAGTCGGACTGCACAGCCATTCTCGGCGGTGCAGATAAGACTCTCAAGAAGCTACGCCATCGTCTCTCGAGACGGACGGCTGCCGACGACGACGACGACGACGATAGATATAATGTTGTTAGAATTGCGGTGATCAACAAATATGACATAATTTTCTTAAGAAGGATATAATATTAATCAAGAGTCTTTAAAAATCCTCTCTAGTACTTGGCATTCTATTAAAAAACAAAACAAAAAAAAACTACAAACAACTTATACAAGCAAAGAAGTATGAAAAAGTAACTGAAAAAGTGCTAATGAGCTAAATATTTACTACCTAAGGTTGTGGCAAGGATCAAGTAAAGTCATGCGTGCACAAATATTTAATACTTAAATGTATTCTTTCCACTTAGACATTGTTAGGAAAACACTGTAAACTTTTTAGTAACTACTGATTTTTTGATGATATGAAGAACACCGCTCTTAGAAACTATTATACCAAACTCATAGTTTAGAATGAGATAAAGACAATTATAGTTTTATTTCACATAAATTATATTCCAAAACAGTCTTCCTAAGAATGTACATTGGTTGCTGTGATTGAACTTTTGTCCTAATTAGTGATATAATAAGCTGGTTAGAGTATGGTTTGCAAAACATGTATAATTTTAGTCACAATAGATGACTTCTATTCATTTAGCCTTGAGTATGACCTTTCATGAACATTTTCTAAAATCTGTATATAGTTTGTTCTTATGCACCATTTATTGACTATAATATGAGGTATTATGGGAACATAAGTCTAAAACCACTCCACTGTAAGATTAAAACATGAAAAATTATTATAAATTGCAAACCATATAATAGCCCAAGCTGAGAAAATGAAATATTACAAGTGGCAAAATTTAGCATGAATAAAAGAGAACATATGTACTAAAACATTACAAGGAAAATGTTATGTATAAGAAATTTCAGTAAATTGTCATCATCGTCAAAAAGCACTTTAGTACCCACCCGACTCTGGAGCTCTTAAGAAAGTAAACAATGCAAAGTAGATAATAAGCTACTTTTAGTATAAAAATGTTATGTTTATGTCTTTTATGAATAATTTGTTTAGAATATACATTTAGTATATTGGAAAAAATACATGTTGATACTTTTCAGGTTTTTAATGTAGCATATCATCATTATACAAAATTATTCACATTTGAAGCTTCAGCAAGAAAACTGTGAAGTAACGAGTTTGATCATTATCAAATATAATAAATTATCAGAAATAACAGTTTAATATTATATTATTCAAAATGAAAAAAATGAGTTTTGTGCAAGCTGCTGAAATCATCTTTCTCAAGGTCCTTTCCCTGGCCTCTGTTGCAATAATAGCATGTAAGGGGTAAAAAAAAGAACAACATCACTCAATAACACTTTCCCTGCTTAATGTAGTTCCATTGAAAACATTTCATATTTAATCATTAGTCACTAATTTCTGTGCAATGCACATGTCTACTCATTTCATTCACTTGTTTATCTATATATATATTCATGTTCCAATTATTTAATATTTTATATTTTGAAGTCATGTTCCAATTACTTACAATTGAACATTTACACACCTGTCTGGCAGAATTCTAGTCACTGAGGACACAGCAGAGAGCCAGACACTCAAAGTTGCTTCAAGTATGGATGTTACATTCTAACGAGGTGTCTTGAAATAAATAGGTAATTTCAGATATGAAAATTACACTGAAAAAAAATGTAGAGTTCTAAACAAGGTGACAGAGGAACTGCTTTTAGATTTCAGAAGAGGGAGAGACCTGAATTTCAATAAAAAGCAGGCTAGGTAAAGATTTGGAAAATAGGGTTCCAGGCAGAGAGAACTTCAAGTGAAAAGTAAACTTGCTTCTTCCTTTGTTCGGGGAAGAGAAAAAGGCCAGTATGGCTACAGCATAGGGAGCAGGGGTCTGGCATTTGTTTAGAACTACAATGGAAAGCCATTGGAGAGTTTTTTTTTTTAATATATTTTATTGATTATGCTATTACAGTTGTCTCAACTTTTTCCCCTTTGCCCATCTGCACCAGGTACTCCCATTCCCTCCAGCAACGTTCCGCCCCTTAGTTCATGTCCATGAATCATGCATATTAAGTTCTTTGAGTGCTCCATTTCCTACACCGCTCTTAACATCCCCCTGTCTATTCTGTACCTACCAACTTGTACTTCTTAATCCCTGCACCATTTCCCCATTCTCCATCTTCCTCCTCCCAATGGATAACCCTCCAAATGATCTTCACATCTATGATTCTGTTTTTGTTCTGCTTGTTTGCTTAGTTTCCTTTTTAGATTCAATTGTTGACAGTTGAAAACTTATTGCCATTCTAATGTTCATAGTTTTGATCTTTTTCTCAAATAAGTTCCTTTAACATTTCATATAATGATGGTTTGGTGATGATGAACTACTTTAGCTTTTCCTTGTCTGGGAAGCACTTTATCTGCCCTTCCATTCTAGGTGATAGCTTTGCTGGATAGAGTAATTTTGGTTGTAGGTCCTTGCTTTTCATCACTTTGAATACTTCTTACCAGTCCCTTCTAGTCTGCAAAGTTTCTTTGGAGAAATCAGCTGACAGTCTTATGGGTAGCCCTCTGTAGGTAAGTTCTTCTTTTCTCTTGCTGCTTTTAAGATTCTCTCTTTATCTTTAACCTTTCGCATTTTACTTATGTGTCTTGGTGTGTTCCTCTTTTGGGTCTAGCTTGTTTGGGACTCTCTGTGCTTCCAGGACTTGTATGTCTATTTCCTTTGGCAAATTTGGGGAGTTTCCCTTCATTATTTTTTCAAATAAGTTTTCAATTTTTTGCTCTTCCTCTTCTCCTTCTGGCACCTCTATAATTCAGGTGCTGGTATGTTTGGAGATGTCCCAGAGGCTCCGTAGCTTATCCTCATTTTTTAAAAATTCTTTATTCTTCTTGCTGTTGTGATTGAATATTTTTTTCCTCCTTATGTTCCAAATCTTTGATAGGAGCTTTGGCTTCATTCCTTCCACTGTTGGTTCCCTGTAGAGTTTTCTTTATTTCACTTAGGTAACCTTCACTTCTGCCTTGGTCTTTTTTATGCTGTTGAAATATCCAAAGAGTTCCTGGAGCATCCTGATAACCAGTGTTCTAAACTCTGCATCTGACAGGTTGGTTTTCTCCATTTCATTTAGTTCTTCTTTTCTGGAGTTCTGTTCTGTTCTTTCATTTGGGCCATATTTCTTCATCTCCTCATTTTGGAAGCCTTCCTGTGTTTATTTCTGTGTATTAGGTAGAGCTGCTTTGACTCCCTGTCTTAGTAGTGTGGCCTATTATAGAAAAGCACACCTATAAGTTGAATGGGGCAGATAAGAAATCATCAGGGAAGGGCAACTCATGTCACCACTCTGTGGCTCTGTGGGGGGGGGGGCGAAGGGCTCAGAGAGGGAACAATGCCACTGCCTGGCCTCTGGAGCTTTGGCCAGGGGTATGCTCTCTCCTGGCACTCACCCTGATGCCAGTCACTTCACTTTCTCCCCGTATGTCACTGGTGCCCTTCCAGCTGTTGCCCCAGTGCTGAATTCCAGAGGGAGTGGGTCTGGGTAAGTCTTAAATCTGTTGCCAGACCTTTGAGAGTAGCCTCTTGTGAGTCAATCAGTTTATTCTGCTGCCTTAATCCCCACTGGTTTTTACAGCCAGAATTTATGGGGACTTAACTTCATGGTGCTGGAACCCTGGGCTGGGTGATCTAGTCTGGGGTTGGGGTCCCTCCCTCCCATGATATCCCTCCTGATTTTTATCCACCACACATGGATGTGTGACTGCCATCCTTAAAACGAGTAACAGTTCAAAGTTTTTTATATCTCACATCAATAAATAAATTTTGATTAAACAAAATCTTCAGCCCAAATTATAATTTTTTACTTCTCAAAATACAAGGTTTAAACTATGCATTTCTGGTTATATGTAATGATTTTTAAAACTAGTCATTTGTTTATTCTTTTATATATACATCATGTAAATATATTCAAAGCATGTTCTATTCTAAAAAAAAATGGCTTAACCCATCTTTGGATTCTTCTAGTTTGCAGGACCAGGATTCTCTTTTTCCTATAGGCATTTGTTTGTGTGTTTTACATTTGAACTTATATGAGCCTTAAAAATCATACTTTCATTAGTTTAGAATTAAAAAGAAATGTATCTTGTAGATGTTACATTTCATTAACAGAGAATTACCTAATGGAGGACTTCTGTTGTTTTTGTTTTGTTTTTGCATTTGTTAAATGCTTAGTTTTACTCCTTTGCATTTTCAAAAGACATACAGCTAAATCTTTTCTCACTGATACTTCCAAATAAATCTGCTTGGATTTATCCAAAAAAAATATTTTCAGATATATTTACTCAATCAAATTATTATCATCACGTTTAATCACTTTAGTAAAAAGAAAAAAGATCTTACAGCATTCAACATTTTAAAAATCAAATTTGAAAAGTGTCTGCTATTTAACCACTGTTATAGATTATTTTATTATCTATTAAATATTTAAGCAGTAACTTAAAAGATACTTAAGGCAATTCACAGCAAAAAAAAAAAAATTAAGATGAGAAGCAATTAGTGTTGCCACTCATGCAAAATATTTGTTTTTACTCTTGTTTTGCACTTATAACTTGAGCTTCAAAAAGGAGATATTTCTATGTTAGGATAATATGAATGATTTTTTTAGCTTGTTTCCTCCTACTGAAACAAGAACGCGTCTATTAAACACTTTGCAGAATATAAGTTCTTGGCACTTGCTACTAGCTACTGAGGGGACATCTCCAAATCTTGACAATATATAAACAAGCTGACAAAATAAACTACTAAGAATGAGAACACTTCCATGTGACCTGTTTTGGAAAAAAAATGTTAAAGACCACTTTCCATATAGAACTTTTATAGATAATATTCATTTCTCAATTGAAATATTAATGATAATAAAATTAGACAACTCAATGCATGGTATGCAAATGTTGGTTTGCACAGAAACATATGTGAAATATTTTCTCATTTTGTAATTAAGTGAATTCAAAAATTGTATACTTATAATAAAGTACAGTATTCTTTTTAACTACAACATAACTTTATAAAATGGTCAAGTTGTTTTCTATAGAGATATTAATGACAGGTTGAATTCAATTATTAAAGAAATTTCCAAGTAGCGTATTTCTATACATTAAGCAATTGTTTTCACAAATGAATTTAAAAACTAGAGGAATCTTGAAATGCCTACTTCCTGCTCTTCATTTTAGAAACAAAAATCAGTCTGTAGAGGGCAAGTTAACTGCTGTACTAGTGAGACTTCACGTTATAGGAAACACAGACCAGCTAAGAATCAGAAGCAGGAAAATAATTTTTGGAAGACTATCAGGATGCTCACAGAGCTGCGAGGAAGGCTGAAGCCTTGTAAAACAGCAGACAGGTAGTCAGACAGACTGGTGGCTATTCAGTCCAATTCAGGAACCTGAAAAGTCTGCTCGAGATGTCCCTATTACCGCCACAGTTATTGAATAAATACATCTACACTGAACAGTTCCTCAATTTTCCCTGGCCTTTTTGTTACAACTTCAAGTCTCAGGTCAGGACGCCCTAATTTGCCAAGCCTCTGTCACGCACTTATGTCATGGCTGCTTGAGGGAACGAGAGGCATTATGGGCCATGATGGCTTTTATAGTGGGAAACAAGGGCCTCAGCCTAGCAGGTTACACTCAAGTGGGAACAGCTGACCCTCTCAACTAAGAAAAGAGTTGTTCAAATGTCGGTTTCCAAAAACAAGAGCAAGTGCACCCTACAGACTTTCCAAACTCCAAATGCATCCTTCTCTCTTATGTCAATTTCCAAAACCAATAGGCCATGCTCGGTTACTACAAACAGTAACAAAGTCACAATCTCTAGGTAATACCTCAGTATTCAGTAAAGGTTTTGTATCAGTATTCTCAAGTGTACCGCCATTATGCATCCCACTTATAGTAGGAAGAGCGAGCAGAAAAGAAGAGCCAATTATTAAAGATATCTACCTATCCATGACACAACAAGCAGGTTAGGACATCCGGTAGGAGGGTGCAGTCTCTAATTTTGTAGTTGTCCTCCGGGTCATAAGTATTTGCAATGTTTCTCTCTAGCCCTTCTATGTTCCCAGGCACATAGTTCAATAGGCACATGTGTTTACTTCTGAGTGGTGTGAGCCCACAGTGACTTTCTTTCATGAAGCGGCAGTACTTTTCCATTATCACTTACTTCCATGACTCCAGGGGGTCACCTGAATTTCACTGCTCTTTCCCTTGGTTGTGTATCTGCAACCTATTTCCCCTGAATAATTAGGATCCGTGACTGCCACCAAGGCCATAGGTTCTACCTCCTCTCCCACCTTTGTTTTTTGTTTTTCTCCTGTCTACCCAATGTCATTAAAAGGCTGATATTGTCAGGTGTCAGTCACTTAAAGAGGAATATTATATTTCACAGTGCAAACAATCATTTTAGGATACTGAAAGGAGAAGCTACAGACAGATATGAAGATCTGAAGTAAAACCGAGTCATTAGATTTAATCAACGAAAGCTGCCATCTCCACTTCTTCCTGTTTATGACATGAACGCTGGCTAGGGACAATGAGCTCCATACATTATCCACTGATTCAGATTTTACAAGGCATCTTTCAGGACAGTGCCGTCTTCTCCCTTTCAAGTCACTGATCATCCAGTTAAACCTCAAATCATTACAGCAGTCTGCCCTTATCCACAGGAGATACGTTCCAAGGCTCCTGAAACTGTGGATAGTATCGAATCCTATTAAACTAGCATTTTTTTCTATGTACACATACCTATGATCAAGTTTAATTTATGAATTAGGCACATTAAGAGAATAACAACTAACCCTGGCTGCTGTGGCTCAGTGGATTGAGCATCGGCCTGAGAACCAAGTGTCACTGGTTCGATTCCCAGTCAGGGCACATGACTAGGTTGCACATCAGGTCCCCAGTTGGGGGCGCAAGTGAGAGGCAACCACACAGTGATGTTTCTCTCCCTCTCTTTCTCCTTTCCCCTCCCTCTGAAAATAAATAAACGAACAAACAAACAAACAAATAAATTATTTTTTTTAAAGAGAGAATAACAACTAATAATACAATTAAAAATGTTTAAATATACTGTAATGAAAGCTATGTGAATGTGGTCTCTCTCTCTCATCCCCCACCCCTACAAGCGATCTGATAACTAAGACAGCTACTAAGTGGCTAACAGGAGAGGAGTGGATACAGAGTAGATATGCTGGACAAAGGGATGATTCATGACCTGGGGGAACATGCCAGTATGGAGCAAGATTTCTTTATGCTCTTCAGAACAGTATGTCATTTTTAACTTATTTCTGGAATCTTCCATTTAATTTTTCCAAACTGTAGTTGACCTTAGATAACTGGAATGTTGGAAAGCAAAACCACATATGGGAGGCAGAGTGGGGGAGAACTGTAGTGTCTAAATGTGAATTGCTGTTTAGATTTACCTCAGGCCATCTTTTCTTTCAAGCAAGGTGACCTATCAAATGAGCCATTTGAAAATGTTGCCACTGGGAAGATTTTTCCTTCTGGGGCATCTCTATCAAATAGAACATGATCATCAATTTCTGGCATGGACATATCATGCACAACCATCTATAACCTAGGCTCAAATATTTCTGTCAGTTCATTGTAGAAAAACTCCCCAAGCCCTGGCTGGCATGGCACAGTGAATTGAGCACTGCCCTGTGAACCAAGATGTCGTCTGTTTGATTCCAAGTCAGGGCACATGCCTGGGTTGTGGGCTGGGTCCCCAGTTAGGGGTGTACAAGAGGCAACCAACGGATATAACTTCCGTACATTGATGTTTCTCTCCTCTCTTTTTCCCTCCCTTCTTCTCTAAAAGTAAATTAAAAAAAAAAAAAAAGAAAGAAAAACTCCCCATGCAGCTCTAAGTATAGGCTTGGGAGGGATGGCAATGAGCCACAGCAGGCATTCCCAGAATTCTAATCATCCTGTCATGCTACTGAATATTCGAGCACTTCTGGCCCCATAATTGATTTTGGTGATTTAGAAGCAAACATTTAGTTTATATTGGACATATATTCAGTTTATATTGGGAAGATCAGTTTACATGTTCACCTGTTGTCCCATGCTCAAGGATACAGACTCTACCAAGATTTCATATATAAAAAGGCCATACCCTCTCCATGATACACATATACATGTATATCTTTATCATATATCTATGTCTATGTAGCTACATCATGAAGAGGGTATGGGCCTTCTAGAAAACACTAATGTATTTTTCTCTGATTTGTTTATGAAGCCTTGCCATAGATTTCATAGATCTAACATGGGTATTTTAGGTAATGATGCATCTGCTTGGACATAATGGCCAAATTAAAGATCGGCTTGTAATGCATCCTGAGCTAGTTGGAGAGCATTTTCTGGATTGTACTCAAATCACCTTTTGTATTAACTCAGTAGAGATTGAGTAGTACTTTCAGATGTTGTTGGATTCAAACCAAAAGAAGATTCCAAAGTACTTGTGTTTCCATTTTAGTGGGAGCAGGTAAAATCTGTCTTCTACTTTGGAGGGGCTGCTTTAACAGGGTCCAGAAGATAAGACTCTTAGAAATGTTAGGGTGTTTTCTCACTGGCTTTATCACTCCCTCTCACTCTGGCTAGCATGCCTGCTACAAGGGTATGTGAACTTTCTCCTGATTCTTTGGGCTCTATCAGTGTGATGGCGTAATGTAGCTGAACTGTGTGATAATGAAATGTTCAAGATTGAATCTGAGTGTAGATTCCATAGCCTGGAGTCAAGATGTCTGTCCTTTTCAGGTGATGGCAAATAACATCTACTTCTTAATTTTCTTTTTTCAGCTCATTGCCAGTGTTTCCTGTTTGTTTTTTCGGTTTACATATTAATAGTTGTGACAAGTTGTCAGGAATTACATAGAGTAATGCCAGTAAGGAAACCTCATAAAGAACAATGACTTACTAAGTATATTTATGATAACTCACTGTCACTCTGAGACATACCCACTTTTTCTTTAGAAATTCTGTGATCTTGAATAGAGATATGACAGGCATCTCAATTTCTTTATTTTTTTCCAATATTTGAATTAATCTTTGTGATTCTTCCAAGAATGCTGGATTCCCTTTTATTTATTACTGTAGTTTGTGGAAATTATTTCAGAGACATCCACCTGCCTATCGGCGGCGGCGGTGGCGGCGGCGGCGGCGGCAGCCGTCCGTCTCGAGAGACAATGGTGTAGCTTCTTAAGAGTCTATCTGCACCGCCGAGAATGGCTGTGCAGTCCGACTCGGGAGTGACACGGTATCTGTCTCCTCCCGTGTTGAATCGACATCTTGCGATGAAGCTACAGAGCCTGGGCAGGGTGATATGGAGGGTCTGCTGTTGCCCATGCAGCAGACCCGCCCTCTCTTCGCAGCTGAAGGGTCCAAGGGAAAGACGGAGTCGATACAGCTTGGCTTCAGGTGCGCCGCAGGAGTTGCCGGTGTTGACTACAACGTCAAACCGCCTTAGGGACTCCGGCTCCGGATTTTCTGTCGGGGTTTACTCCCTTAGCCTTTCCCCTGAAGAAGTATGCTGCAAGGCAGCGGAGGTTTTTGGAGTCAGAGTTTTCCTTCTCTGATGTGCCACCTGCCTATATGCACCAGAAAAGCCAATATTCCATAACTGAGTAAGCCAACGTGGGATCCCGTCACTTATTGACGCTATCTATAAAGCATGCAATCAGCTGCCAGTGGAAGGAATGCAGGATGTATTTTGAGGTCACTGCAGTTCTACCATGATGCAGGCTTAGAAAACAATTCACATTATAAACAGACCCTTCTAAATCTGCACCCTCACTAACAGAGAAACTTGGAGTTCTAGATCCACATGGCGTAGTGTTCGTTTCATGTCAGTTCAAAGAAGTCCCTTAAGAAATGGTACACACACACACACACACACACACACACACACTCTCTCTCTCTCTCTCTCTCTCTCACACAGAGCAAGCTCACAGATAGAACAGATTGGTAGTTGCCAGAGGTGAGGAGGTCAGAGTTGGGAGAAATGAGTGGAGGAAGTCAAAAGGTTTCAAAAAGATGAAGGAGAAACTAATACAGAAACTACATAAATTATTATTTTTAAAATGTGAAAGTTTATTCTTCTTTTTAAAAAATTTTACTTATGCATTTGTAAAGAGAGGAAAGGAGGCAGAAAGAGGAAAGGAGGGAGAAAGAGAGGAAGGGAGGGAGAAAGAAAGGAAGAGAAATATTGATGTGCAAGAGATACATCAATTGCTTGCCTCTTGGAAGCCCCCAACTGGGGACCTGACCTGCAACCCAGGCATGTGCCCTGACTGGGAATTGAACCTGTGACCTTTTGGTTTGCAGGCCAGCACTCAATCCACTGAGCCAAACCAGACAGGGCAACAGAGTTTATTCTAGTATTAGTAATTATTGTAGTTTTAATTTTATTTATTTTTTATTTAACAACTTTTATTATATTTTCCATTACCATTTAGTCCCCTTATACTCCCTTCCCCACCATCCCCACACTGTTGTCCATGCCCATGAGTCCTTTTTCATAAATTTTGTATTAACCAAACTAAAGAACTTCAATAGAAACAATTTTTAAATGTCTTAATATATTAAAGGCTTCACTGATGTTAAGGAAGATACTAAAAAGAATTTCCATTGCCAAATGCAAGACAAATTTGTGGAAAATATTCACATTAAATACAGGTTAGTATTTGTGCTTCTTAACAAACAAAACAAAAATGACCGTTGGTCTAGAGTGGAAGATTAGGGCAAGTTGGAAAAGTACTTATGATGTTATTATAGGTGCTTCTTTAAGAGTTGGGTTCCTCAGAAGCTGATCCAGTGACAAGGAGTAATATACAAATGACTTCTTAAGGAAGTATTTCCAGGAGAAACTATTAAAGAACTAGAGGAAGCAGGACAGGAAAGAGTATGGAATTGAGGCAAATTTTAAGTAGCTTTAGCTTGCTCCAAAAGGAAATCTATGGATTGTAAATAACATCTCAAAATCAGACTAGAGACAATGGAACTAGGGTTTTATATTCATTGTCTGAGGGTTGTTTGAGGAGACATTAACATTCAGGCACTTCCAGCTCTCTGCTCATGTGGAAACAGCAGTTCCAATCCCCCAAGACAGTTTTCCAAAGAAGAATCAGAAATAAAGGCACACCATGCTGGAGGGGGATGCACACAGAAACAAAAATTGGGCTCCAAGGGCATCCAACAGGAGCACTTTCAAAATCTACAGGAGATACTCAATGTTCCCTCTGTTAAACGGTCATGGGAACTACAAAGAATTAAGAGTGGTAAATGATTCTGTTCCAATCAGCAGAACTGGGCTTTTATCTTTAGACAAATAAAACAGGGCTTCGGTGGGCTATCCATCTCTTTTGGCTCTGAGGATCCTATGATAAATGAACCACTGCCAAACCCACTGTATTCCTGATCATTTGAAATAATATATAAGAAATAATCATGTTACTTACATAAGGTGCCACTTTGCTTACTTTGGGGGCTTTTTTCCTGCTGTATACCCAAGAAATCTCTTTTCTTTATGAAAATCAAAAGCCATTTCAACTTCAGAATCTGTAACAGGTAATCCAAAACTCAATCAAACATCCACCAAAGCATTTTTCAAAGATTCCAGTGACTCTGTCACCAATATATATAATTCTTAAAGTCTTTAGAAAGATAACATCTCCTTGGCCATCTCAGGGAGGGCACACAAGTGTTCTGTGGGTAGGTGAAATGTGCGTGTTGAAAATATTACAGCACCCCTATCATCTGAAGTATTTGGATTCATGAATGACTGGAACCTCAGCTTTCTTTAGTGTGGGTGATCACTGAAATTAGGTCTCCAAATAATATTCTGTTGTAGCTGGCAGAGGGCAGAATGAAGCGAACAATCTGTTTACCTAGAGCTCATGCAAATCATAGTCCTTCCTAAAGGAACCACAGTTTTGTTTAGATACTCCTTTCTACCACAGCCATGTGGCACATGGGAAACTGAGTCTGACTGGTTCAAGGGTATTCGGATGTCTTGATATGTCCAGTAACACACAGGGGGATGTCTGCTTGTGAGCCCATGAAAATGTTGCCCCACTCCTAAGAGAGCAGACACACCATCCCATCTTCCCATTTAAATATACTACCTAGATTTTTGCAGCTACCAGTCTCAAAACGTAGCCAACTTTGTGGAATGAAGATAAAGAGTTGGAAAGAAACTATATCCCAAATGACACCACCGAGCTATTCCAATGCCCAACTCGGAAGCTCTCTAGTATCTCTGAGCTTTGTGATATATGACATAATGCATTTATTTATTTTTAAATCCAGTTTGATGTGGAGATTCTGCCACTTGTGAATAAAAGTGTATTGATAGACTGAGAGATGAAATATCTTGTCTTACTGACTTTCATAAATGGAGGCAGCTATTTGCATTTCAAGATTCACATTTAGTAATGCAGAACGTATGCTCCTTGTTGCACAGATTTTTTTTTTTAATGGAAACACTGAATTTCTCATGAACCTTACAGAGTGGTTCCCCCACTGCCCCAAGCACCCACCTGAGAACTATTGAGTATATTTCGCATCCTGTAAGTAAGCTACATCTCTGTGACTATTGTGTTACTACCAATTTGTACTTTAAGCTTCGGGCCTGAATACTTCTCAACATGATGTTATGAACTAGTCGTCCATTATGCTTGACGTGTGAGTCTGAATGCTGTGGCCATTTTTTACCTTAATAAGGGGCTTTACAGATTTTCAGTACTGGGTACAGTTTCTCAGGAGCCCTTATTTCAGCCACGTAATGCAAGCAGGTCCCAGGGAATCACTAAGAATTACAGATCTCCTTTCCCAGGGTGAATTTAGAAGCCCAAAGTTTGCAGACAACTTTACCTCTTGTTTACCAAATTCACTCTATGTTTTCCATTTGACGAGCACATTCCACTAAAACTGGGAAAATTTAAAGGGGACTCAGAATTTTTCCCAAATGTGTAGAAAGCTTAAAATATCTGCAGGTCTTAATCTTTCAAGGAAAATCATGTTATCATAAAAAAGAGTTGACAAACAAAAATCCTGTTTAGGCAGATTAATTCATCAAAGTTATCAACTCCATGAGGGCAGGGGTCATGTATGGTTTATGACTGCTGTTGTAGCTCCACATATAGACTGCCCGACACAGAGATGCCAATAAATATTTGTTTAACAAATGGGTGGATAAATAAATCTCTGTGTTTATCTACCATTAACTCAGAACTTGATCGCTACCTCAATCTGATCTGCTAGATTCCAGAATTGCTCACAGTAACCAACAGAAGCTGTTTCTTCTAGTATATCTCTGTATTTAATTGCCCTTAGATTAATTTGACTTGTGTCTTTTTCTCAAGAGATTTTCATAGTGCTATACACATCAGTAGACACAAAAAAATGCTTGTTAATAAGTCTGAATGAACATACAATATCTCTGACTGGCTGAGAGTTGTTAGGCTGTGAACACATTCTTTAGACTCTGAGTTCTCTGTCTCATTTTTTTTTCTCTATTCCTGTCCCCAGTCCACAGGAAATGATCAATGAATATTGGTTTTTTGATTAAAAGCAATCAAAAGTTGTCTAATATATTCTACTTTCAGGAAAAAGCGCTCCTCTTACCTAAAGTAACACAGATAGGTAATTAGCTTTCTAACATTTCCCGATTTTATAAAAATGTCCTGATTCTACCCCATTAAGACAATTAACAGTTATAATTTTTCTTGTTTCCTGTTAGATTTATGAAAGCTATTTTTCATCCAGCCCAGAAATTCTACATGACATATTTTATTTTGAAAGTAAAGATGAACTAACATGATATATATGTTTCATATGTTCCACATTGAACATTTTAGCCTAACTTGCCATCACCTAGGCAATGGAGTTTGAAATAAGTTATATGCCAAGAAAAACAGCACTACATTAAATAAATAGATGGAAAGGAATATGAACTCATATACAATATGCACAAAAAGAGTAAGCAGTATATGGGATGACTATCACATCAAAGAGAATAGAAAATATAATAATAAATCCTCAAAATCGCAAATGTTTCACATATATTAATATGGAGAGGAATGTCACACATAAATATATAAACATAACAATGACTTTTTTAAGTTCATTTAAATTTTTATTTTAGTTTAGATTTTATTTATTTTTAGAGAGAGGGGAAAGGAGGGAGAAAGAGAGAGAAACACAAATGTGTGAGAGACATATTGACAAGCAACCCAGGCATGTGCCCCGACTGGGGATCAAACCGGCAATCCTTTAGTTCACAGGCCGGCACTCAATCCATTGAGCCACACCAGCCAGGAGAACAATGACTTTTTAAAGTATAGCAGCACATATGCATTGAAAAGTGAACACAATGTAATACATTTTGATGGGAAGGCAATAGAATTTCAATACTTCGCTCTAAAAATGTCAAATTATAATACAATAAAAACAAATCAATCTCTTTGGTAAATTAATTCTAGTTAAGGAGTAAGTAACAATTCAGAATTTTTGCATTTTAGGCTCAGATCATTAAAACATTTTAGTTTGTCAAAGAACAGTCTTTTTACATCAGTTACTTGTAATTCATTATAAACATGCTATAGTGTATTCTCTGTGTGCATGTACAATTTGTTTTCTCACTGGGAATTGCTACCTTTATTTACATTTTTAGTTTTAAACTAATTACTTTCTCCATTTTGAGGTTTTTATGTAATAAAGTTATGAAATGCCAAATCAAACAAAATCTTAAAATGAAAACAGCACACATTTTCACCTAATCACATAATTTCCTCCTTTTTCATTGTCTACTCAGTATTTGTATTCACTAAACCAACATCACTATCCATATTTGGGAGATTTACACATTTTCTTTTAAGAAAGAGAGGTGATTTGCATAAAATATTTAGAAAGCTGTACTTTCAGATCATTTTTATGTATCAAGTATTATACTACATATTTTATACACCCTTTTCAATAGTCAAAAATGTTGGTGACATGATTCCATTGTCTCAAGTAAGTAAACCGAGATCACGGAGCCATTACTTGAGAGAGTTGAGATTCAAATTTGTGTTGTCCTAACCCCTCTGCAAGAGCTGCTTTTCAGTTCAATTTGTGAGCTTCTGACTGGAGAGAGTTGGCGACCATTTTCCATTGTTTGGCTATTTAAATCAAATACAAATAGACATGCTCCTAAAAATCATCTCATTTTCTCAAAATGGATAAACTTGAAAGGATGGAGGAAGGAAGGGAGAGGGGTGGGAGAGAGAGTTACTTCTGCAATGAGGCCACACTTACTCTAATTGTGAGAAAGGATGAATGAACACAGTCATACCCATAGCTTTCCAGAGAGGAATCAGAAATTCACTAAAGCCTGAGATCATTTAACCTCAGGCAGAGTTTTAAATTTACGCATTCTTCACTTTCAATGGAATGCAAAGACTGTCTGGCTTTCTTTAGTTACAGAAGTGGGAAAAATTACTACAGAAATCCATACACCATTTGTCTCTGCTCATAAACATCAAGTCAATATGGGTCCTCGCAGCCTACAGGGGTTGCTCTGTCACACCTTTCTCAGTGAATAGCTTTCTCAAGGGGACTTATCAGAGACAGGGTAAGAAAATATATAATCAGAAAGGAGGTGATTTCATTAAAGGATTCAAGACTATATTAAGTTTTCCCCTCATGGGTGAGTGATGTATTGATAAGCATTAGACCAGGTAAAAGTAGGCCATGGATCTGTCTTCAAAAGTATTATACGTAGGTTTAAGATTCTGAAGATGTATACTTATATTTTCTATTCTCTTTGATGTGATAATAATCCCATATACTGCTTACTCTTTTTGTGCATATTGTATATGAGCTCATGATTATAGAGAACTAAAGAGTGGCAAAAGCAACATATAATCCTAGAAAGGACATTAGTGCAACTTATTTGGAAATTCACACACAAAATACTCTATAATTCACAACATTCTACCCATCCACAACTCTTAAAAGATGATGCAGTGTATTAAAGGAGGCTGCTAAAGAAAAGAGAATCTGTCATTCATATCTGGAAGGCCTTATAATTTCCTACCATCCATAAATGAGAAAACACAGAAATAAACTGGGCAAATGTGGTATCTATTCTATAGACCTGATGGTTTTATTTGTCTGAGTTTCTGCAAAAAAAAAAGTACTCAATCCCTAGTTGGTCTTCACCCAGGTTACATTTTTTTCTTTTTAAAGATTTTATTTATTTTTAGAGAGAGGAGAAGGGAGGGAGAGAAACATCCATGTGAGGGAAACAGATTGGCTGCCTCTTGCACACCCCCAACTGGGACCTGGCCTGTAGCCCAGGCATGTGCCCTGACCGGGAATCAAACCAGCAATCCCTTGGGTCACAAACTGACACCCAATCCACCGAGCCACACTAGCTAGGGCCATTTTCTTAATCATATGAAGAAAGAATCAATTTTGTTGCTCCCTTTCCAACCTAAATCCTGTCTTTCTTATTTGGTCCCTAATGGATGATATCTGTGGTTCACAAATATATTCATGTATGGTGTGCTTCACACAAAAACATGGGATCAAACCCTTAATCTCCTGAAATAATTCTCTTTAATACTTTTTTTCACACTGTCACTCATACATCATGAAAAACAAACATGCACGCAAAACAAAATAAAAAGTGACAAATGGCCACACATCGCCAGTGTTTTATGGGATCTACCCAAATTAGACATTTGACATTTCATCTCACCTTTACTATTCATTAGAGCCCAGAATCAATATTTATGTTATGTTTGATGATGTTCAACAAATCATCAATGGATTCACTTTTATAAAAATGTTTCTTGAAATGGTGGGCCACCAGCCTACATATAATTATTTACTGTCTTGCTTTTAGATGTTCAAAAATCATAAGTTTAACATTAAAGATTTCAACATGTTGAGACTTCTGGACAAGATGGAGGTGTAGGTAAATGCGCCTCTCCTCCTCGCACAACAACAGCAAAATTAGAGCTAAACTACAGAACAACTGTCACTCAGAACTGTCAGAAAATCAAGCTGTATAGAAGTCTGACAACTAAGGAATTAAAGAAACCACATTCATCCAGATGGATAGGAGAGGCAGAGGCGCAGAGATGCAGAACAGGTGGTCCCAAACCCCCATGTACTGGATATAAACTGAAGGGATAGATCGAGAGTGAGGGATCCCAGCCCCACACTAGCCCACCCAGCCCAGGGTCCGGTGCCAGGAAAATAAGTCCCCAAAACCACTAATGATTGTAAAAACCAGTGGGGGTGGGGGCGAGGAAGAAACTGTGGGATTCTCAGGCGTCTCCTCTTGGAGGGACCCACAAATGGACTTACTCAGACTCACTCTCTTTGGGCTCCAGCACCGGGTCATCACCTTGTAGGCACCAGTGGCACATGGGGAGGAACTGAAGTGTCTGGTGTCAGGGCAAGAGCTGGGGGACAGCTTCCTCCTGGGTAGAACTGCAGACAGTGACCATTGTTCCTTTTCTGAGCCTTCCCCCACACAGACCCACAGTTTGGGGGCACCATATCTGAGTCACCATTAGCCCGCCCCACATGGTAAGCCCCACCCTGCCGATTACCTAAGGATTCATCCCATCCAACTTACAGGCCTGCTCAAGCTGCCAACAGTGGGTGTTCCATATGAATGCCTGGGCTAGGCCAGGCTTCAGACCTTTCTAAATCCACTCGAACAAGCAACAGCTGAGCCTGTACCTCTCATTGAGTGGTCCCAGGCTTGGCACTAGCAGCAACCATCTGCAGATGGCTATATTGCTAATGCCAAGGAGGCCCTAGACAGAACACAGGTGGAAGCTAGCCTTGGCCTGCACCACCCACCTGGGAAGCCTCAGAGCCTGCCCACCCAGCAGACAGTTACAGATCACATGAGAGCACCACCACCCAACCACCTCCACAAGCCACAGAGGGAGGTGGCTGCTGGGCAGTGCTCACAGCCAGTCCTACCAGCTGTCTGGAATGGGTAAATCTCTCTCATTGACCTGCTCATTGCTGCTGAAAGCAATCAATACTCAACTACAAGAAAAACGAGTACTCAACCCACACAGAGAGGCTGAGTACTCAACTGCCCAATTTGGGGGATAGGGGAGGCTGTGACACTGGACCCTCCAGGACATCTACTACATTAGATCATGTTACCAAGACATGGAGTCAAAGCAGCTTTACCTAATACACAGAAAGAAACACATAGAGGCTGCCAAAATGAGGGGACAGACATAGCCTAACAGAAAGAACAGAACACAATTCCAGAAAAAGAACTAAACGACATGGAGGTAAGCAATCTATCAGATGCAGAGTTCAAAACACTGGTTATAAGAATGCTCAAGGAACTCAGTGGGTACTTCAACAGCATAAATATGATCCAATCAGAAATAAAGGAGACACTAAGTGAAATGAAGAACAATTACAGGGAACCAACAGTGGAGGGAATGAAGCCAAAACTCATATCAACGATTTGGAACATAAGGAGGAAAAAAACATTCACTCAGAACAGCAAGAAGAATAACAAATTTTAAAAGACAAGGCTAGGCTAAGGAGCCTCTGGGACATCTTCAGAGATACCAACATCTGAATCACAGGGGTGCCAGAAGGCGAAGAGGAAGAGCAAGAAATTGAAAACTTATTTGAAAAAGTAATGAAAGAAAACTCCCTAATTTGGCGAAGGAAATAGATGGACAAGTCCAGGAAGCACAGAGTCCCAAACAAGCTAGACCCAAAGAGGACCACACCAAGACACATCATAATTAAAATACCAAAGGTTCAAGATAAAGAGAGAATCTTAAAAGCAGCAAAAGAAAGCAGAGAGTTACCTACAAAGGAGTTCTCATGAGACTGTCAGCCGATTTCTCAAAAGAAACTTTGCAGGCTAGAAGGGACTGGCAAGAGTACTCAAAATGAAGAAAAGCAAGGACCTACAACCTAGATTATTCTATCCAGCACAGCTATCATTTAGAATCAAAGGGCAGACAAAGTGCTTCCCAGACAAGGTAAAGCTAAAGGAGTTCGTCATCACCAAACCATTATTTTATGAAATGTTAAAGGGACTTATTTAAGAAAATGAAGATCAAAACTATGAACATCAAAATGGCAATAAATACATAACTATCAACAATTGATTCTAAAAAACAAACTAAGCAAACAAGCAGAACAGAAACAGAATCATAGATATGGAGAACATTGGGATGGTGGCCAATGTGGAGGAGGGTCTGGGAGAAAGAGGGAAAAGTAAAGAGATTAAGAAATACAAATTGGTCCTTACAGAATAGGCAGGGAGATGTTAAGGGTAAATATAGAAAATGGATTAGTCAAATAAGTTATATGCTGTGAGGAGGGGGTTGAAGAAGGAAAAATTGGAACAACTGTAATAGCATAATTAATAAAATAATAATAAACTTATAATAAAATGAAATAATTAAAAAGGGATGAATATGATATGGTTAGCAGGATGTTATGTTAATTTGATTATTTTTTAAAAATAGCCCTGGCTGGTGTGTGGTTCAGTGGATTGAGTGCTGACCTGTGAACTGAAAGGCCACCGGTTCAATTCCCAGTCAGGGCACATGCCTGGGTTGCAGGCCAGGTCCCCAGATGGTGGCATGCATGAGGCAACTGATGGATGTATCTCTTGCACATCGATGTTTCTCTCCCTTTCTTTCTCCCTCCCTTCCCCTCTCTAAAAATAAATAAATAAAATCTTTTTTAAAAAGATAAAAATACTAATGAAGATTGTTTAAAATAAGTAAATAAAGATTTCAACATATTCTTCATCACAGTTTTCTTTTTCATGTGGATTAAATGAAGGCATTTAATAAAATTTATTTTGTGTTATCGTATTGGTGAATTTTAATTAGAACAAATATGGCATTGTGTTGCTTTCTTTTCTACAGTTGTTAATGCTCTGAGATCCACAGACTTTTCAAAGAAAATCTAAATTTTGATAGCGATTCACATTTTCTCAAAATACACCATTGCACAGTTATATATAAAACCTTAGTTATGGTGGTCTTTCTATTGTTATACTTAAGTAACGTTGCTTGTAAAGCTAATATAAATGTGTGCATCTGTATATTAAATCCTTTTTATCTATACATATAGATGTATAGACATAGATATAACTTTTAACTATAATTCTCAGGGAATTATCTTTGTCCCAAACAAATAAGGGTCTTCTTTTCTCAGGCAACAAAGAGCCTGGAGAAATGGAATTCAGGGATGATGTAGCTGTTTAAGAAAAGATATCAAGTTTATAATACTTTTCTAGATTCCTCCTCCATTATGCTTATAATATGACCTTTTTAAGTCATGGTTGCAAGACGGCTACTCCACTATCGAGCATCAAGCCTTTTTCCCTCAAGGCAGGGAAATGAAAAGGAGCACAGGAATATTCTACCCACTTTCATTAGAAAATTTAGAGATTTCTTGAAAGCCCAACACACTTGATGTCTCTTTATATCCCACTGGATCATGTGGCCATTCTAGTTGCAAAGGACATGAGAGGAAGGGAGTATTTTTAACTAGATGAACTAATACCCAACACATTTCTACCTCAAAGAGAATTATAGTTAGCAAAAGAAGAGAACTAAATATTGGACAGGCTATTTAAAAGTTCTGCAGCATGGATGTGGGAATCAGAGACAGATGTCTAGGAGTATCTAGATTTCTCTCACAATACCTCAATTTTAAGTAAATACACTTAAGATTGTGTACGAATTTCTTTTACAACGATGTGCCATACAATTTGCAATTCACTCTGTTAGGCGCTAAACATATTGTGTAAAATATTTTTTTTCTACTGTGAAAAATCTTATGCTCTCATGATAGAGACGGTTATATATAATGATTTAATATTATACAGAAGTCAATGTATTTGCATACACACACATATGTGGGCATGTGGAAAAAGTGAGGGAGAGAGAAAGGAGAGAGAGAAAGAGATGGTAGGGTTGGGGGTGGGGAAGAGATCAAAATCCGTCAGTGAAAATTATGGTCTTAGATGCCTTAGAATGAGCTGGTGGGTTCTACTCCATTCTCTGACACAGCTTGCACCCTTTATTAAAGTTTTAAGCCGTGGTCAGTAAAATGGACTTCCTTATACATATAAAGGAAAAGTCTGAGGGAATCAGAGTTCCCAAATTTCTCTCTAAAATTTTCCTTTCTGTTTTCTTGATTTCTACTTTTCCTTTATCCTTCCCATCGCCCTTTTTAATCTCCATCCTATATTCTTGACTTGACAATGGCTACTTTTATACCTTCTATACTTTGTATGTTAGGCTTTCTGATTCATTTCTTTGATTATGGTCTGATATTAATAATGAAGATATAACTGCGATGGCCAAACCTCCATCTCTTTGGCTGTACCTTCTTTTATGGGTGGCTTAGCTGACTCCTAGATTTATTTGGGCCACAGACAGAGATTAACAGAAATTTTTAAAGGTAAAGTATCAATGGACCACCTAAAAAGGGAGTTAGTGAAATGTTCAATATAAAAACGATCAATTAATAAAGTGAATTTATTTTGGTCTCATCAGTAACTTTGCCTGAATTCCCATGGCTTTCTCTCACTTATTTTGGCTTCTTGGATAAGTCGGGCACTGATGATCATACCTTCTTAAAATTCCATTCTTCATTAACTTCCATAGCCATTATATTCTCCTGGGTATCTGTATATTTTCACTGATGTCTTTCTCCTTACTTTTGGGTAAATGATGGTACAACTTGTGACGTAGAAGCCTGCCATTTTGAAGCCTGCCATTCTAAACAAAAGCCATCCAAAAGCCCACCATGAGGCAGCTCACCTTCCTCCCCCCGCCCCCAGCTGCCCCAGACGAAGGCGACTATCAGGAGATTGCCGCTGGGTCCATTGCCAACCTGCTGGCTATCTATACAAGGGGGCAGTTTAGCCTGTCCTGTGCTGTTTCCACGTTCCAAGCCTCAGAACTCCTTAAAACTCACCCCGCCCTGACCCTCACTGCTGGTGACTTGCCCGACCCCAGCCCCCCATGTCACATGCTCAATAAGCCATCTTGTTCAGCATTTGGCTGCTGGCTTTCTCTACCTCTGCCAACCCCCAAAACCTAACACAACTGTTCTTTGTCTCTTTTATTCTTTTATCAGTAGATTCTCCATTGGCTATTTCATTCACTTTTAGAAGTCTAGGAATGAAATGCCTGCTAGAGTGGCTTTCAATCTTGCCTGTGTTCATTTCTTTTGGACTCCAAGACACTTCCCGGCAACCAGCATTCTATGGAAACTCTAGAGTTAACAGGGTTCCTGGAGCATTTTGATTCCTAAACCTCATGGTTCCCGAAGCAACCCCTGTGTAAAGGGCACTGAATTAAGTGGCTGAAAAATCCCCATTTGTTTGAAGTGCTCTCAAGAGAGTCAGTTACATTACAACTTGGAAATGTGATCTGGCAGGTAGTTGCTGAGCAACAAGGCATGGAATCAGCTATGGATGAGGCAAACTTTCATTAAACTTTATTAACAACTCCTTAGAGTATAGCGTATATTGATCGTGAGATTGGATACTAGTTATAAATGTTAATAACAGCGTAGATTGGGTTATCTGTACTAATACTGTTCTCATATTATGAAATAGTATTTGTTCAAGTATTTATTCATTCCTTCATTCATTGTCTTGACCCAAAATATTTTGATATTGTGAATTGCAATTCACCGTATGACAAATGCAAGAAATTATAGATTAATAGGGATCAATGTAAATCAGACCATTTGAACTTTGTACCACTACAGCTTAATTCAAGCTCTAAAATAGATTAATTTATCACAGAGACCTTTCTTACACATATATATATATAGCTTAGAAAAAAGAGTTTCTGATTTTCTTATTTACCATACAGTGTCGTTTGGATGAATAATTAAGGATAGGAATTGTTTTAGGTTAAGTGTGGTGAATTTTATCCACATTAATGTAATATTATGTCAGAATTTTGTTTCCCAGGATCCACTGACTCTTTCATTTCTTCAATAATGCCTGGATAGGGTCAAAATCCTCTGATTAGCCTTTATATATGCATAAATTGTCAAAAGCTAATATTTATTAAAGAGCAGTATAAGATGTATATGACCAATTGAAACTAAAGAAATAGATACCTTGGATACAAAGAAGCAATACTAGTCAGGCTTGTTTGCAAACAACAGAAACATACTCTAGTTAACTTAGGCACAAAAATAATTTATGGGAAGAGAATTGGGTAGTTCACAGACTTCCTGAAGGACTACAGGTGCATCTGAGAACAGGAACTGAGGGACAGGAGACAGAGGCAACATTATGCCCCAGAACTACTGCTGATGCCCACCACTAAAGCTGCTGTTGCCCCCCACCCTCTGCACACCTCTGCGCTTGATACCCAACTCACCAGCCTCCAAAATCTCCTGCCTCACTTCCCCACTGCACTCATAATTCTTAAAGTCACTGCAACTTCTAAACATTGAATCTCTCATTTACAATGTGCCTAGTCTACCAATCTCAAGATACAAAGTCAGGGGCAGGAACCATGAAGGACAACCACTAAGTAATGCTACCAAATAGTAGCCAATGTAGAAAAAGGGGATATATACCACAATATTCCCATTGGATTTCAGTTATGTTGGAAGGGTCAATAGATTCTGGGAAACCCAAGGGTGACATGTCCTTTCTATTTTCCTAGCCATAAAACGGTGTATTTTTCCACCAAATGAATTTATAGTAACATACCTAAACAATTATTTCCTTTATAGCAAAAGGAATAATGAAGTGGTATGGTGGTATTTTTAAAGCTACATTGACATTCACCTTGTTTATGAGGAAATATTTAATCTTTGTTATGTTAACAGAAGTTAAATATAGCCTTTAGTATGTAATAAAATCTAATTCCTTAAAGCACTCTTCTTTTTGCAGTCATGGAAACCATGACAGCTCTTTCAAATAACAGGCTTGATGTTCAATTGCAATGCAGTAACTACTACATAACACATAATCAGGTAACTACTATGGACATTTACTTATTATGTTGGCTGAAATTCTATTTTTTCTCTAGGTCATTGAATAGCATTATTTTTATGTATTTTACCTCACAGTTTTCTAACTCTAATATGTAAGAGATTTTACATGTCAGAAAAGTAAAAATAATTTTGTGGTCATGTATACAACATTGTGTGGCTCTTTTGACTTGTAGAAATTTTAAAGTTTGTTGTATTAACTATAGGAAAATTCATATTTTTGAAATCAATAGTAATTTCAATTTCAAATGCAATTTATAATATCCAATTCTTGATATTCTGCATTGTTTGTGATATAAGAAATATACTTGTAGTTTTACTGTTGACCATTTTACAAATACCAAATGTGTACACAAGTAACAATAAAGGTAAAAATATATATTATAGGTTAAACTCAAAGTGAATATGTATCTGCATTTTAAACATACTATTTTAATATTTTTGGAAAGTTTGAGGAGGGAACTATTCTTTTCTATACAATGTTAAATAAATATGTATGCATATACGTATATAAAATATATATATGGTTTATGTGTGAGAAATTGAAGGATTGTGAGATTATATATTATATATACATACTTCCTTTACTTTCATAAATTTATCCCTACTTCTGTTTCATGCTTGCTAAAATTAATGATTAAACAGTTATCATATGATATGATTATAAAGTAATTTTGTATTTTTCATCCTGAAGTAACTAAAATTATCCATTGTTTTTCAAGTGATTTAAACTTTTATCCAAATAGTTTACATATAGGACAGTGGTATTATCAAAGAGTAGCTTGTAACTGACACATAAAATTAGCTCTACATAGGTACAAATATATCAATTATAAAGCATTATTTGCCTGATAAGATGTTAATATTACATTGCCTGTCAACCATGGCCAGGGTTTACAAAATCTCTCACTTGTTCTAATTAGCAGAAAAAGTAACAGGAAAGTATAGAAAAAGACTAAATAGTAATGGAAAAAAATACAATAAAAGAAAAGAATGCTCTTCTCCTGAAGGGAGAAAACAGAGTATATGGCATCTAATAAATAATTATACATAGTAGGTACCTGATATAACTTTCTCAATCTATTATGGTCATATCTGTTCTTCCCATGTTAATAAAGCAAGTCTGTAATAAACTCTATCACAGGGACTATTTTTTTAGATACCAAAAATTATCATATAAAAGACTAGCCACTAATGAGAATACAAATGATCGATTTTGTTTTCTCACACACATTGACTGGTCTTAACAAATATTCTGTCCTTTGGGGAAGAAATAAAAATAAACATGGAACAGTAACAACCACAGCTACAGCAAAGATCCCTACTCCTTACTTTGGCCATTTGGTAAAAATTGTGCCTTGATGATTTAATTATGGTAATTTGGAGCTAATGATTTACAAATTGAAAGAGAAAGTGTATATCATAGTTGATAAATAATAAAATATTTAACTTAGATTCCCAAGAACATATTGCTTAATTTCACACATAAATTTTCTGTGCTATTTCAAAATCTTCTATTCCAATGACAGTAAAACATACAAATAAAAACATCAATTGAGGTGTAACCCATCTCAGAATTAGAAAAAGAGCCTCTTAGACTGTTATTCACAGGATTCTGTGTGCCTTTAACTATAGTCTCTATTTACACAAGTTTTCACAAATATGCTACAAGGAAATGATGGTTACATCTTATGCTTCATTTTTATTTCTCTCTATTACTGAACACACGATTTCAAAGTCATTCATGAATGCTAATGTCTATATACCCCAAGGTTTGTAATGACTGCCTGCATAACTCATACATAGCTGCTGTAGCACAAAACTACATTTTATATAGAACTCTTTAAAATGTTTCTTTTAAAGTACAGTAATCCCTTTGTAATGTCATTATTTACCCAACACACTTTAATAATCAAACTTTAAAAAAAAATATGACAATTTGTCAGACACTATTCTAGGCACTGGGGTTGTAATGATACACAGGTAAGAGTAATAAATTTAGGCCATTTCCATTTTTGAACCCTTCATGAAAAGTTATTTTTTAAAAAAAAATTAACCTAAAGGTGAAAAAATTAAATTAGAATTATCTTTTACCGGAAGTAATGTAATCAGCCATCAAGTTGATATATTCAAGCAGTTGTCCCAATTTCCCAGTTGATACCTGCTCCATTTGAGAGTTGAACCCAATTGATTAAAACATGGTGCAGTCTAGAACTGTCTCATCTCTTAAGAATTAATGAAAACTTTCAGATATTAAATCATTCTGATTTTTACCTACTCCAGGAATGTGGCCTAAGTTCATCTTCCATATTGTACACTGGCGTCATAAGAATATTTGCAGAACAGTATACTTGTATTCTAAATCCCCATTCTTCAGATGAGGAAAATGAAGCTCATATGGGTTATGGTAGTTGCCAAGGTTGTAAGTAGCAGAGCTTGGGTATCAACTCAGATCTGCCTGAATATTGTTGATCCGTGGTTATTTTAATAGTTAATGTCTTTATGGTAAATGTGTTATATTTATAATTTCATAGAGATGATAAAAGTGATTATAGAATGCTATGACTGACCTTCTTGATATGCTTTAAAATTATACAAATTGTCAATAAACTTTAAATATGTATTTATTTTTTTAATTTTATTTTTTGGTTTTTCAATTACAATTGTCCCATTTTTCCCCATTGCTCCCCTCCCCCCCAGCCCACCCCCTCTCCCACAATCATATCCCTCCCTGTTGTCCATGTCCATGAGTCACTCCTACACGTTCCTTGACTAGACCCTTCCCTTACTGATCCCCCTTCTCTCCCTCCCCGCTCCCCTCTACTGACAACTATTCTAGTCTTTGCCTATTTAGTTCGTTTGTTTGTGTTGTTCTTTAGTTTCCTGTATTAGGTGATATCATATGGTATTTTGCTTTCTTTGCCTGGCTTATTTCACTAAGCATAATTCTCTCTAGTTCCATCCATGTTGTCGCAAATGGCAGGAGTTCCTTCTTTCTTTCTGCTACATAGTATTCCATTGTGTAAATGTACCACAGTTTTTTGACCCACTCATCTACAGATGGGCACTTAGGCTGTTTCCAGCACTTAGCTATTGTAAACAGGGCTGCTATGAACATAGGGGTGCATAAGTTCTTTTGAATTCGGGTTTTAGGATTTTTCGGGTATAATCCTAGCAGTGGAATCTCTGGTTCAAAAGACAGTTCCATTTTTAGTTTTATGAGGTAAATCCATACTGTTTTCCACAGTGGCTGCACCAGTCTGCATTCCCACCAGCAGTGCACACGGGTTCCCGTTTCTCCACATCCTCGCCAGCACTTGTTGTTTGTTGATTTGTTAATGATGGTCATTCTGACTGGTGTAAAGTGGTATCTCATTGTGGTTTTTATTTGCATCTATATAATGGTAAGTGATGTGGAGCATTTTTTCATGTGTCTATGGACCTTCTGTATGTCCTCTTTGGAGAAGTGTTTGTTCAGGTCCTTTGCCCTTTTTTTTAACTGGGTTGTCTGTTTTCTTGATGTTGAGTCGTATAAGCTCTTTATATATTTTGGAGATCAGTCCCCTGTCTGAGATATCATTGGCAAAAATGTTTTCCCATATGGTTGGCTTCCTTTTCATCTTGCTGATGTTTTCTTCTGCTGTGTCAATAAACTTTAAATATCCACTCATAGAATGTAACAAGTCTGTCAACTTATCTAGCTGTGGATCTATATTTATATACCCATTTGCCTAGTTATAATTATTTATGCTCACTCCCAACCCGGTCCCCAAAGGGTACTTTTAAAGAGAGCCTGTGGCAATATGACTTTGAAGGAAGCAGATATAGATTTGAATCCTGGCTCTATCATCTGTTAGTTAGCTTATCTTTGGTTTGAATCAGAATAAAATGCAAGAATGTTAAATAAGGCAATATATCTCATATACTCAGCCCAGAGACTGCAACAGTGTATGTAATAATGAAGATCTTTAAAAAATGAATTCAAATTCAGGCAACACAGAGGCGCACCTGAAGCCAAGCTGTATCGACTCCGTCTTTCCCTTGGACCCTTCAGCTGCGAAGAGAGGGGGGGTCTGCTGCATGGGCAACAGCAGACCCTCCATATCACCCTGCCCAGGCTCTGTAGCTTCAGCTTCACTGGAGAGGACACTCCAGCGTCATCGCAAGATGTCGATTCAACACGGGAGGAGACAGATACCGTGTCACTCCCGAGTCGGACTGCACAGCCATTCTCGGCGGTGCAGATAGACTCTTAAGAAGCTACACCATCGTCTCTCGAGACGGACGGCTGCCGACGACGACGACGACGACGACGAGAGGCGACATCAAATTATATGATAAACTAATTTGGTGTCAACGACCTGATTTACTTCAAAACTAATCCTTCCTTAGTTTTTGCAAAGAAAAAAAAAATCTCAGTTAGCCTGTAATTATTTTTACTATGTTTACTGAGGCTGCATCCATAGGGGTCAATGCCAATAGAAAGGTGACAAGGCGACAGGAAATCCAATTAAAAGAATGAGATTTAGTAGAGATCTTGCTTTCCTAAAATGATTTACAAGACCACAATACTGGTAAACTATATCCCTGTCAGTATTATTGTGTCCTTAAACCTTTATTTAGAGAACCTGAAAGAAGTAATGGGCTATCCGTTATCATGCATTTGACATCTCAGTATCGGTCAATGTGGATCCCTGAGATTGCTCATGGTCTTTCTTTGGGGGTGCAATGAAAGCAACATGTTGTGTGGCATCTGAATTCTGTTTATTGATATGCAAATACAGAAACATTAGTCCTTATTTGAAATCCAACCAACAGAGAATATGTCATTTAACATGTTATTTGCCTATATAACAAAAAATTACATACTAGTTAAAATATTATTAACCAGTCGTTTTAGTATTTAAAAAAGTGATAGCTCGACTTGAAGTTTCAGAACTTAGTTGCTATTCCAATTTCTATTTCAACTTCATTTACTTACTCTATTTTAAATGTACTTCAAAAATCCTTACATCACACATATAAACATATACATACACACACCCCCACATAATTTCCATGTCAAACTTGAAGTGACATGGACATTGTAATTCTTAATTTGTGGACCTTTGAAAATTATAATGTGCATTGGCATTGCCCAATTCTGGTTAGTATTTCATGCCAAGTTTAGTTGCTCTAAATTCTTTAAAATTATATATATAATTTATCTACACCCCAAACCCTGGCTCAGTAATTGCTCTTTAAAACCACAGAAGTGAGTCACCCTGAGCTTGAATATACAAAGTTAAGTTTACTGGAAACTTTTTCCTTTTTTTTTTTTTCCTTTGTCTTCTCATTCTCTTTCCCTTGGGTCCTCATTTCCATTTATATTTCCCCTCTTGGTTGCCATCTATTCCTCTATGATTTGTGTCAGCTTCCTAATCTCTTCCCAAATTGCTTACGACTACCTTCTATTTCCCCCAAAGGTATTTAGGGCCTTTTAGAAACTTCCATATTCCCCTTCCTGTAGTCTGTATCCTCACTTTCTCTATCGTTATTAAGGGAAGATTTCCTAACATGCAATATTAGAAACCCGCCATTGTTCTACACAGCTACCATCTAAACTACTGAGAATCACACTTTTACCACACAGCGGATGAGTAATGAAAATCATTTGCAATGACTTTTTAAATGTTTCCCCAAATCATGCTCTTTTATTTGGATAAGTCATTTTGGTTACATAAGTGGCTCAGAAATATGACATTATTTAATTGCAGAGGGGTTTTTTTTTTTTAACAGTGCAGCAATTACATCCTAAAATAACTACTATTCAATCCATTCTGCCAACCTTGGGAGACTAAGCAGATGTCAGATATTCTAACATATCTGACTTTAGGTGAGTTTGGGATGTTACTGTGAAAGAGGCATTTTGAGATGTTACATGGGAGGAAGCCAGTAAACTGCGCACTTACATAATGATGGCAACAGTTCTCAGAGGGGCTCACTGGAGGCATAACTGTCAGGCCTTAGAATAATACTATTTTAGAACTAGATGAGGAAATTTAGAACTCATCTCTTTACTCATGTTTTTGATAGGTGGGGAAACAAAGGGATCCAAGTAATTCGAAGAACTGCCTGAGATCATGCATCCTAAGCAAAGGCACATCCTGGGGATATATCTGGACTTTAAATTAACATTCCACTAAATTGGCTTTACTACTTATCTTCCCACTCTCATTCCACATTTACTGCTTTGAGAAAGAGAGAAGCTTGACAGCATATTTTAATGGAAAATGTGTGGATTTTCACATCAGGACAATCTGAATTTGAAACTTTTGAAAGCCCAATATTCACATGTGAATATATGAGGTATCCAGCCATGTAACATGAAAAATAGAGACATATATTAAAGAAGATACAAGATACAAGAAACATTGTACATAGGACAATGACACTTCAGTCCCCTTCAAAGTAAGCACCTTGGGACCTCACACAGTTCTGCCAATCGCCATCAGCTGCCCCATTATATTTTCCTGAATCTCATCAACAGTCTGAAATCTCTTCCCTTTCAAAGGTGATTTTAGTTTTGGGAAAAGCCAGAAGTTGCAGGATGCCAAATCTGGGCTGTAGCGGGGCTGAGTCACCTGGGTGATTTGATGTTTCACCAAAAACCTCTTCACGAGACACGATGCATGAGCAGGCATGTTGTTGTGATGAAGCTGCCAATCACCAGTTGCCCATAGCTGTGGACTTCTAAGTCATCCGAACAGTTTCTGCAGAGAAATGTTCAAGCTTAACTCAAAATCTGATCCAGATTCATTGCTCTACTTGCTTAGCCATTTTTAATGCAACGGCCACACAGTACACATGCTCACTGAATGGTGTCTACCGCCTCCACTGACCAGTACAGTGAAGTCGTTATTGTTCACACAGGCGCATCCCAGTCCACTCTCCTTGGCTGCCAGGTCACATCATATTGTGTAAACCATTCTCATTATATTAACAATGGCTGGACTTTTTCCGGACTAACCCTGTAGTATCCCCCAGAATGGCTGGAGTGATTCTCCACCTGCTTTCTTGCATCATCAGTCTTTTCCTGGTTCTACTATATCATCCTCATCAGCATTCAAACACGCTCTCCCTTCTGTCATCCAAAAAGAAATCATTTTTTATTCCACATTTTTCTCCACATATGTTCCAATTTCTTATACCCCATTTATGGAAAGATTGTGGAAATTGCACAAAAATGTTGCTATACTATACTCAATTATTTTCTTCCCATTCTCCTTTGAACTTGCTTCAGATGGGCTCTCTATACATCATTCCAACAACACAGCTTTTGTCAAGGTCACCATATCAGTCAACTATGTAACAAGCACACAATCTCTCTGGCATCCATCTATCAAAAGCAGTTCATCTAGGAGTCCGTTGAGAAAATGTGCGCTGGGCTGGTGCTACAAGCTGCAAATACAGCATGTGTCTGCCTCATGGGTGCCTCATCTTCCTATTGTCACCAGACAGAGAAGATTCTTTCAGGTGTCTCAGGAAAGAATTCAGGGATACACACACAATAGTTCAAGCGGCAGTGGCAAGATTTATTAATGCAAAAGTACATTCTCAGAGGGAGGGAGAGAAAGAGAGAGAGAGAGAGAGAGTGACAGAGCTGGCAGTCTCAAAGATCAACCACGTGGAGGTCTTTGTGTGAGCTTTCTTATAGTCTCTTGGGCTGGGAAAAGAGAGGGTCTATTTTGAACTATCCAATCCCTTAAAAGAGCGGGCTTATTTTTAAACTGTCCATGCCTAATCTCTGATTTCCTCTGGGTAGTGTCCTGCCTTTTTGGCTTCTATCCAGAATTCTCCAGGTTTGCCCACAAGCAGAGGAGGTCAAAACTGCAATACTAATTTATTATAATCAGGGTATAACTGAGGAGTGGTCGCTTCGAGGTGACTTGTGTAGGGGTCTGTGCATGTGCTAATAATATTAATTTTCCTCTGCCTCTTTCTCCCAGGCCTGTTAAGCTGATTGAACTGTCAGTTACTCCCGGGGGTGACAGACCCCAAGACTATTTACTTGGTTAGTCGGATTTTTTTTCTGTTCCCTCCCTCCTTCTTTGTTATATCTAACTAGCTGCCTACTTTAACACTTGGACCAAAAGGCTAATCAGACCATGTCCTTCTCATGGTGACATAGGACAAGGCAAATGTAAATAAGGAACTAGCACACTAGAGTTCCCTTCTGTGTTCCATACGTAAAACAAGTAATATGGCTGAGTCCAAGGTCAGGGACAGGAGTATACTTTGCCTCTGTTGGGAAGAACTGAAAAGTCATAAGCCAAAGGGCACAGAGAGGCAGAGAAGAAGAATCTGAGACAAGATATCAATGTTAATACGCCACTGAGCTCCACAGTACCATACTGAATGGTCAAATCTCGGTATACACCCGTTTTTGAATATTCAGCAGCATGTGACACGTTAATCACTACTTTCACCCTCAAACTGTTTTTCTCACGGTTTAGAACTCACCCCATACTCCTAGTTTTCCCTCCTCCCTCATGCTGGTTTCTCCTTCTATACTTTGTTGGTTCTTCCTCATCATTTTTACATTGGATTTCCCCTGGAATCAGCTCCTTGCTCTCTACTTATTCTTTTTTTGGTCTCACTCATGGTCATGGCTTAAAAACCATCCATAATACTCAAGATTACTACACTGTACACTTAAAGTGACTGAGATGGTAAATTTTATGTTATGTATTTTCACCACAATTAAAAATAAAAACAAATAAAGCAAAAACCCCTCTATAGACTGATAAATCATAAATTTACATCTTTAAGGTGTATGCCTCCCTTAAAATCCAATGTTATGTATCTAAACCTATCCAAATGTCTAAAAGAAATATAAAACATGATATATCAAAAGCCAAACCACTCATCTCCCACACACAAATATGCTCCTTCAGGTACTTCTTCTATCTCCATGAAGTGGCAACTGCTTACCTGAAGTTGCTCAGGCCCTAAAACATTTTGGTCAGCCTGACTCCATTTATCCTCCCATATGCCCTATCTACTCAACCAGCAATTTCTACTGGCTCCACCTTCAATATATATTCAGGACACAAGAACAACTCTCCACTTCCAACGCGCTGCCCCCTTTTCCCAGGCCACTGTCATCTCGGACCTGATTCGTTATAGCAGCCTCCTAACTGATGTCCATTATACCATCTTCCTCCACGTGCAGTCTAGTCTCAAAATAGCAGCCACAGTGATCCTTTTAAAACAAATGTTGGATTAGGTAACTAATATCATTATAGCTCTCCAGTAGTTTCCCAACCTCACTTCCAGTAAGTTCCAAGTTCTGTTAATGGCTTTCAGAGCCCCTCCACAACCTGGTCTCATTAGCTCTATGACCTCACCTTTCACTACTCATAAACCCACTCCCTAGACTAGATGACAGGGGGAAGAAAACCCAGCAAAATCCATTCAAACCCTAATAAGCCTTGAATTACTATTGCGAGAGCAGGGCCACCTTACACATTTTGCAGGTTGCACTTACACAACTATAGACAGTAAAAATGTTACGGTTTATGTGACTGTTTGTACTGGAACTGGGCAGTTCTCAACCTGCATAATTGAAATGGGGGACAGAGCAAAAGGCTCCCAATGTTCCCCATGGGTTGGGGGATGGGGGAAGTGAATGATAGGGCAATTACTATTTTTGCATAACAAAAGGGCGAGCTGATAGTTAGATAATAGCTGTGCTACCACCCTCCCCCAACCTGGGGCTAAAGGTGTGTAGGTGACTTTCAGAATATCTCCTGACTCTTGACAGAGCCAGGGGAGGCGGAGCCCAAGGATCACTGAGTCTGTTCTTGACCTGCCTAAAAATGGCAGCTGAAAGAATGTAAACAATATGGAAAACTGGCAAATGCAGCTCACTGTGGGAAGGGTCAGAAATGAGGTCACATAGCAAGTTTCAGGTCAGAATTTAAAAGGAGGGTGGGCAGCCGTGATGGAGGAAGGGGCCATGATGTAGCAGCCATGTGGGAGGCACCAAGCAGCTGTGCAGTTTGTATGGATGATTCAGCCGTGAGGCCAGTAGGAAAGCAGGCCCACTGCTGCTTTGATCATGCCCGCTCCAGCTGACTCCAAAGCCACCAAGGGCTCTGCCTTGTAGATCCAGACACTATCTGGACTCTTGGAATTCAGGACATATGGAGAGGACACTCTCTTAGGACGTGTGCATTTCCTGGACGTCACCATGATCCAGTGTAACATGGCACATGCTTTCCTGGATTATTACACAGAGGCTGAAGACAACGTTCCCCAGATCCTAAGGGGAGAGCTGCTGTGAGAGGAAGGAGACTTTGAAACCCATGAGTGTACCTTCCGGAGGGACTGGAGGACTGTTTGTGCAGCTGCCTTAAGCACAGATAGGGGGCGGAGAACTACTAGGCTTGTTTTTGGCTCAGAGCCTGGTGGGGACCAAGGGAAGTACTGGGTGCAAAAACAAGGCTCTGAGCTAAAGTGCTCCCAGCCTTCCCCCTACCTCCCCAGTTTGAATATGGTAAATAAAGACCTGTTTTTCTCAACACTAATTGTTGGGTTTTAAGCCAAGGCACCATGTGAATAGGCCCCAGTTTGCTCAATTACATGGTCTTTAATCCTTGTCATAGTGGAGACAGAAATAAACAAGATAAATCAGGAAAATGTAAAACATGTAACACCATGATAAGATTAAGGAGAAAACCAAAGAAGGAACAAAATTGAGGTGGGCAACCCAAGTCTAAATAGGATGAACGTGGAAGGTCTTCAAGGGTCCAAAATTCTGTCACCCTGAAGCTGGTTTTTTGAATATTGATTTTAAGCTGTTCATTAGGAAACAAAAGACTCAGAAAGAACCTTTGACCCTCCCCCATTTCCTGCCCAAGAGATTCAGACAGAGAAACATGCTTCCGGAAGGAGATCTCATGATGCCATCTTAGCCTAACTTGAATGAAGTATGGTAGACGAGAGGGCTTCAGGCAGGTGCCTGTTAGCTAGATCCCCCCTGGGTCCCATTGTTTCCAGTCACCTAGCTAGGATTTTCCTGCTCTGTGTGTCCCTCGTCCTCATCTCCCTGTAAATCGCCCATTCTCACTTATGAAATCTAATATCCCATTCACTCCCCCACTTCACCTTTGTCCAAAATGTCTTACAAACCCAATATTGATTCACCGTCTTGAAATTTTCATGGATTTATAATTTCTATATGAATTCCCCATGTGCATGTATTAAACTTTGATTTTTTCCTGTTAATCTGTCTCTTTTAATTTGGTTATTAGCCCAGCCAGAAGAAGTTAGAAGGTGGGAGTTCCCCATATAATTCTATATTGTTTAACCACACGCTTAGGAGATTTCTTCTAAGATTATTAATAATTTCATATTATGCCTCTGAGATCTCTTGTTAAATAAGAGATCAAGATAATGAAACTGTGGGTGCCCAACTTGCCATCTTGAAGCTGATTCTTCTAATATAGTTTTTTTTTCTAAAATTTTAAATATTACTTTTTACAATATTTCCATTATATTTTCTACCTTATATTATTTGAAATACTACATTGTGATGTTAAATGTATAACGTTTTCAATTTATTTTTAATTCTTGTATAGAATTCAGAGAATGTGGCCAATATGGTATTTTTTTCTATTTTAAATAAAATTTTTGTGGGCTCTAATATAATCAGTTTTTAGAAGCATTCCAGAACAACTTGAGAGAAATACATATTTTTTCTGTTCCTTGGATACAATTTTCTCTACCATCTATTTCACTAAGCTTGTTAATTCCCTTATTTAAATTTTCTACTCTAATTTAATTTATTTTGTCTACTTGATTTGTCAATTTCTGAGAGGAAAATATTAATGATTTCCTCTATGATTGTGAATTCATCCATTTTCAGTATTTTAAGAAAGCATTTTACTTGGCATTTGGATATTACCTTGTTCAATGATTAATTATATTGGAGCATTATACATATTCTTAATGGGCATATCATTTGACAACCCAAAATATTCCCACTTATTTCACTGCATGATTTTAAACTTAAATTCTGCTCTGCCTGATTATAGCACTAATAATCTTATGTTATTTTAAAAACTGTATTGTCTATCTCTCCCTATTTTAGCTTTATTTTATTGTTATATTTATTTTTTATCTTTTTAAGAATTAGTAAATTTCTATTACTGACTTAGTCTAATTTCTGTCACAATATTTTGTGTTTTCTAAGTGTAATTTGAAATTTACACCTTTTCCCCCTTTATTTTCCTTTATTTTCTAATTTGATTTATCAAGAAATTTGTTATAATTGCTTTCTGGTTTTTCCAAATTTTGCTTCTAGTTCCTTAGCAATTATAGACTCATCTCTATCTTTAGCAATCAATATAAAGTGTTAACACAGTGATATAAATTTTGTAGATCTCTCAATGTCAAGAACTAGACAGTATTTGTGTCACAGAGATGCTAATTGTCCTCAAATAACTCTTCCTACCATCTTTATTTAAAAAATAAAACATCTCATTTTAAGCTGGGCATGTTGCCACCGAACTTGAGAGCATACTTCCCAGCCTTTTGTAGCTATGGTCATATGGCTAAGCTCTGGAGAAAATTATGTTTGTGTGTTATGTGAAAAATTGCTGGTTCACTTCCTATAGAAAGATGAAAATACTTGCCCTAGATATCCATTGGCAGGATGAGATAATTTTACAGAGGGGTAATTTCTGTATGCATATAAATCTCCCAGGCTGTGTAAAATATGGTTTGCAAGTAAAAATTATAAAAATTTAAGAATATAAAAATGAGAAGGTATTGTTTTGACCTTGAAAAAGGGGCCATTTCATATGGTTCCTTCTAATAAGAAGCCAACTTTTTGATATGAACAATGAGAAAGTATGAATACAATAATATCACCATTCTCCATAGGTGGAAGTAAAACACAAAATCTCAATTTGACAAATCAAGAACTAGATTACTATTACTTTAAAAGCACATATTATAGAGCATATGACACTATATAAATGTAAAATTAATGATCAGGAAGCAGAGGTGGGAAGAGGTAGTCTGCTATCTTCAGCTTTCATAGTGGAGAGGTCAATAAAGGTTGTAGTAATTATATGTCACAGTGCAGAGTGTCATTGGTTTTAAGATGCATTGCTGTGGTATATACGATTCAACTTTTAATTCAGAGCTATCAATGTCCTTTCTTTTTCATATTTTAATCTCCTCTGTGACTTTAAGTGTATTTGTGATGCCGCGTTTCTGTAAAAAATATAAATCAATAGGAAGCTAAAAGCCATCAGTGACTGGCTCTTAAGCTATCACTGTGGCTATGTGGAACAAGCCTACTTTGTGTTTTCACTCCAGGAATGTTGCAAATACAACTGATTTACCATCACCAGCCTCTGCCAAAATACCTTGTAGTAATTTAGATTACACATTTTAACATTATAGAATAAAACCACAGAAAGATAGAAATTAATTGCCAACCCTCTGAATTATAAATAGGAAAACAGAATCATATACAAAGACATTTTTGCAAAAATAAGGGGGAAATATTAAATAGAGATAAGATAATACAGAGTGAGAGGAAAGCAGTAAAATCAAACCTTTTGAATACGGCAATAAATGTAAAATAGAAAAAGTTAGCGTGTGGAAAAAGAAAGGATTCGTAGATAATATCAAAATTCATAGCCCAAGAATGTGGTATATGAAAAAGCTTCATCTAAAACAAAGTTACACTAAATGACTAAAAGTACAATGATTATAAGGACCTACCAGTCACATTAAGAAAATAGAGCTGTGATATTAATGTCATGGAAGATTTAATTATAGGCAAAATATTTTGTAAACAAATGTGTTGCTTTATATACCATAAAGATATTTTTAGACATCTTAATTTATGATAAAAATCAAATTGCTTAAAAGATGAAATCCTGAAGAAACCAAAAGAAAACCACAACAAGAAGCGTTAGGTACCATTTAGCAGCCCATCATAACATAATAAACATAGAGACTAACGATAAAAATGTATACAAAAAATACCAACAAATTATATTTTTAAAATTAAAGACATACAAATGACCAAAGGGTATAGAAAAGGAGCTTACCATCACTCATCATCAGGGAAGTACAAATCAAAACCACAATGAGATAGAACTTCACACTTGTTAAAAAATTACTTATCAAGCAGTAAAAAGACAAATGTCGGCAAGGATGTGGAGAAGAAGGAACCGTTGTGCACCGTTAGTGGGAATGCAAATTGATATAGCCACTATGGAAAACAGTATTGAAGATTCTAAACAAATTAAAATTGCAACTACCAGCTGACCCAGCAATCCCCATTCTGGGTGTATATTCAAAGGAAATAAAATCACTCTCTGAAGTGGTACCTGCACTCTCACACTCTCATGTTTGCTGTAGCAGCATTCACAGTAGCCACAATATGGAAACAACTTGTGTCCATCAACAGATCAATGGATTTAAATATATAAATTTTTATATATAAATATATAAGAATATATGTTTTATATCTATCTATCTATCTATCTATATATATATAATGCAGCCTTAAAAAGAAAGAAATCCTGCCATTTGCAACAACATGGGTGAGCCTGGAGGGCATCATGTTACGTGAGATAAGCCAAGCACAGAAAGACAAATACTGCATGATATCACTTATATGTGAAATCTGAAAAGGTCAAACTCATAAAGGCAGAATAGAATGGCAGAAGTCAGGGGCTGAGGGGTGGGGGAAATGAGGAGATGACAGTCAAGAAGTACAAGGATTCAGTTGTGCAGGATGAATAATTCTGGAGATCTAATGTGCAATATAGTGACTAGAAATAATTAATCATACCGTGTTGCATATTTGACATTTCCTAAGAGAGATCTTAAGTGTTCTCACTGAAACAAACAAAATAAATAATGGATTGTGCTAATCATTTCACAAGAGATATATATATATATGCAGTCATACCTCGGTACTCGTCGGTTTCAGAACTTGTCAACCCCTATACCCATCGCAATCTGAGGAGGAAAAAACGTTTCGGCACTCGGCGCTTGCTCGGGCCTCGTTGCACTTGCTAGAACTTGTATGAGTCAAGATGCCTCTCCCCAAGAGAAAATGCTTCATCGTTTGGTACTCAAAGGTTTCAGCATTCGTCACAGGTTCTAGAATAAATTAAAGATGAGTACTGAGGTTACCACTAGATATATATCAAAACATCACACTGTTTACATAATATATATATATTTGCCAATTATAAGTGAATGGGGCTGGGGAAAATAAAAATAATTAATAACTAAAAGTAATATTGTCTGACAGAGATGTATGGCGCCATCTTTGTTAGCTCTTTAGAACTCCATTATAATATTAATGGGATTGACAGTAGATATTGATCATTTAAAGAAAACTACCACAGACATATTTAATCATATAAAACTTATAAAATCAGTATCCAACGTTCAATTGGCAAATTCACCAATTTGGCAGTAAACATGAGAGTCTCAGTTTCTGAAAATCACCTTCAAATATCATTTAGCATATAATTTATTTAAACCACAAATTACCTTTTATATTTAAATATTATTTGTTTTAAATAGCATATACTTTTTTCTACACTAGCAAAAAAATATAGAAGGTCAGAGGCCCTTCTATTTTGGAGGAATTTAATGATGATTTTGAATGGACATGATGGGAGGAAGAAAGGGTGAATATGTAACTGTCATGAGTACTCCCAGAAGTCTGAGAATCCATGCATACATGGTTAGCAGTGGAGAAAGCAATTACTGTGTTTTATGGGGAATATATGATTTTAATTCTTATAAATATACACATTCTAGGGGCAAGAAAGTTCTGACAAATGTGTTGCATAGGAAAAGTACAAGCAGGCAATGTGGAGAAGCCACCAATGTGGAGGAGAAAGGAAAAATAAACTATTATTTATTCAATACCTACTTTATACTACAAACTTTCTCTCCCAAATCCACTAACTTTTAGTGATAGCTCTATCCAAGAATGGTTGGAGTGAGGAGACTGAATAAATCCAAGGTCAGGAATAGTTACACTACTTTGTGATACTATTACTATGATAGACTTTTTAGAGAGATATCGATATCAAAAATGCAAGTTCAAAAACTATGCTTTTCACCTTGACTGCTGTTGCTTAATGGGCTGAGGATGATCCTGCAAAGCAAAAGGTCACCAGTTCAACTCCTGGTTAGGGCACATGCCTGGGTTGCGGGTCCAGTCCCCAGTCAATCGTTGTTTCTCTCCCCCTCTTTCTTCCTCCCTCCCCTTCTCTGTAAAAGTAAATAAATAACATCTTTAAAAAAAAAAAAAACCCTATGTATTTCTATTTTAGCTAAAGTCTATGAGGAGATATGAGAAATTGGTGTCAATAAAATTAGAGACTGCCTGGGAAGACAAAACATATAGCCAATTTTAGACAGAGCTACATTGTGAATAAACTGGATAATACTCTGTTTACAGAATGACTTTTCCTCTCTGCATTTCTGGCTGTAGAATACCATGAGGTTCAGAATGAGTTTTCCTCAATGAAGTATTTATATTGTGGCTGCCATATCAGAAAAATCCACCAATATTAATCAAATGGTTCCACTCATGCAGAAAATATGGCAAAGAAAAAGACAATTACCGGGAAAAGAAAATACTTTGTACATTTTTCTTCCTTTTACTATGAGCAGGAATCAACATCAATGAGCCACAAATTTCTGTGCGTTTGTTCACTTACTCATTCACAAACTCTGGGTCATGCATGTTAGCAGCTAGAACAACATTCACAGAGAAGATAGAAACAGTCCTTTCGCTACTAGACTTCTGGAAGAATCAAATTAAATTTTCAATTACAATGGAATCATTATTGTTATCTAAATACTGGTGGTCGTTTTGGGATAACAAAGAATGCACGCCTAATCCAAAATGGTAGGTCAGAGAGCCCCTGTGCCAACAGATATCCTGGGATAGGATTTAAAGGGTCTGCTAACTTAGCTGTAGAAAAAAATGCAATCAATCTCTAATTAAAACTAGCATTTCCTTATCTTTTCAATGTGATGGTTACATCTATTATTCTGATTGTAGTGATGATTTCTTGGGTTAATGAATATATCCATCTTCATAAAATTGTATACATTAAATAAATGTCATTGTTCTATATCAATCATACCTCAATAAAGCTCTTAAAATTGGCATTTCCTTAAGTTATGAATGTAGACACACACCAAGGCAGTATTAGCAGTGGCATATTAATATCAGAAGTTGCATATATTTTCATATCACATAATGCTATTACTACAAATTATGACATTTGCTATTTTATCTGCCTGTAGATCTTATTTTCATAAGTTAAAGGCATATAATTGCATCACATTTCTTAATATTTTGATAATTATATTCCAATATATCTAGCTTCTTTTGTAATCCTATGCATTTTACTTTATGCATGTAAAAACATTATTCTTAGATGCCATCCATCGGCTTCAGCAGCCTATTGAAAAGGTTCTTCCACTAAAAAGCCTTAGAATCTGTGGGAGACCAGGTGATTCATAAACAAATGGGGATGCAGAGAAGAAGAGTGCTCCAGGAAGAGGCAGCATTGCATTAAAAAGAAACAGAAATACATGGCCCAGAGGAGAGAGAACAACATCCAACTGAGGAACAGAGAGAAGTTCTCTAAATTCTCTGTCTCAGGGCAGTTGGTGTAATGCTGGTGGGTAAGAGATGATACAGGCCAGGTAAACAAGAGCAACATTTTCAATGGTCTTGTAAGAAATGCTAAAATAATAATAAATCACTAATCTTTTATATGCAAAGAAGAGAAATATGACCTGATTTCTGTTTAACTATACTTAGTGCTTCATCATCTCAATTTGTTAAAATTGAGGAAGAGAAGCTATAAGAGTTGTTTCCTGGGCTTCTTAAATCCCAATATTTGGTTGTGAAAGAATTAAGAGAGTTAGGGAATTGTCAAAGTTGTAGGACACATTTAGCATTGTTTTATTTTAAAACTGAAAAGAATTGAATATATCTATAACCTGAGAGAAGGCACATCTGGTGAGGAAGTGACTGAAAGTAGTCCAGAGAGATGGGAGTAATGTACTGCCCAGGCCTAAAAGGTGAACTGGGGGTTGGTAATGGACAGGAACCCAGAAGGGAAATATGCCAAGAGCTATTAGGTAAGTATCAGGAAACAAGACTTTGCCAACCTTGAAAACTAGAACGGGACCGGGGCGTGGGGGGTGGGGGGGCGCTCAATGCTCAATGTACTCTGGGAATCTGACCAATTCCCAGGAGCCAAGGACCCACCAGGTGTTCTTTGCCATACAGAGAGCAATTACATAAGACTTCATATAATTATTGTTAGTAAGATCTATATAAGCGAGGGGACAGGGATCGGTTCTCCGAAGCCTCATCCATGGAGTGGACGCACTGCCGGGACCCGAGGCTCAGGAGGACCGCCGCCCTGGGGCTTCCCAGCATGTTGCTCTGTGACTTCGGAGACCGATAGCTCAGTTGGTGATGTATTTCCTCTGAAATTCCCATCGGCCTTTCCCCGTGTCTTACTATTGATGTATACTCTTCCCCTAATAAAGCATTTTTTTCTTTATCATTATCCAGAGTGTGTGTGCATTCATTTTCAAATCCCTTTCAGTAGTGCTGCGCACCACAAGTAACCACCTCCATAGGATGTAGGAATAGGTAAGGTCAGGGACAAAGCTACAGAAAGTAATAGAAATCTTTAATGGCTCTTAGCATGAGCGGAACCACTTTTAGCTATGGTCCTTGACTTTGGACATAGTTTAATTCTGATGCAGCAATGGACAGTCTTGGGAAACTGATCACCTAAGTAAGTATGATTTAATCATGTCTTTTATGTCATAATGTAACCGAGCAAACCAGGGCTCAGCCATGTGGCGCCATGACACATGACCCAACAATTAGTGCTGAACAGAACAGGTTTTTATTAACAGGATTCCAGCCTTGGGGGAGCTGAGAGCACTCCTGCTCAAAGCTCTCCTCTCCCACGAGACCTCGTACTTCCCTTCCTCCCCAAAAGGCTACAAGCCAAAACCACACCGAGGAGTTCCCCATTTCCTGATCTGTCCTTAAGCCGGCCATGCAAACGATCTCCATTCCCTCTGGAAGGTGCGCTTGTGGGTTTCAGAGTCACCACCCTCTCACAGCAGCTCTCTCCTTCAGGACCTGGGGCGCGCTGTCCTCAGCCTGCATGTAGTGGTTCAGGGAGACATGTGCCATGTTGCACTGGATCATGGTGGAGTCCAGGGGGCACACGTCCCAAGGGAGTGGCTTCTCTATATGTCCTTCAGAGAAGCAGAAGCCTGCAGTTCACATTCCCAGTCACAGCATCTTCCACGAATCCGTGCTTGGTTAGGCAGGTCTCCACACAGCTCCATCAGCTCTGCTGCCGTCTTCTCCTTCTTACTCCAGGCCGTGTAGCCAACTCCTGTCTACACTCTATCAGACTGCGTGGCTCCTTCTTACGCCCTTTCAGCCCACATGGCTTCTCCTCCTCCAAACCACATGGCATCTCCTTACACACCAGACTGGACCCCTTCTCTCTCAGCCTACCCTATTTTTTATGTATTTTTTAAAGATTGTATTTATTTACTTTTAGAGAGAGGGGAAGGAAGGGAGAAATAGAAGGAGGGAAACATCCATGTGTGAGAGATACATGTATCAGTTGCCTCTCACAGGCCCCCAACTGGGGACCTGGCCCGAAACCCAGGCATGTGCCCTGAACAGGAATCGAACTGGCAACCCTTTGGTCAGCACTCAATCCACTGAGCCACACCAGCCAGGGCTCAGCCTGCCCTATTTTAAATGCTCAGCCTGGAGCTTCCTATGTGACTTCATATCCGGCCCCTCCTATGAGGTGCTACTTTTGCCAGTTCCCCGTATCTTTTACCTTCTTTCGGCTGCGATCTTAAGTCAGGGCAAGAGTTCCCTGTGACACAGGGGTATCTGCTTCCCCTGGCTATGTCACAAGTCACTATATGCTCTTAAAGTCATACACCTTTTACCCTGGGCAGCAGTCCCCTTCCCTTAAAAAAATGAACAGCTATTAACTTGCCATTGCTTTGCAAGTATCTTAAATGCTGTATCATCCACATCCCCCAACCAATGGTTGTGGGGAATATACTCCCCTATTTTCAGGGGACCTGTGCTCTGCACCGCACTACAATAATGATAAGGATATTGGCATTCACTTTTCTGTCCCTTTCAATTTTCCTCACTACTTCTTTTCTAAAGTTCATTAAATAATTTTATACAAACTATGCCAAACAAGAATAAACTGATTAATCTTGAATAGAGGTCTATATTACTCTTTCTTAAAAACTGGACTGGACAAGCAAGAAAGGAACTCAAGGCTTAGAGCATATACACTTAACATGATGAATTCTGTGGATGATCCACACGTACCCTGAAACTGCATGCCAAATGTGCATGAGCATTTTTCAAAAGAAAGAGTTTATAATTTGTTGGATGTTGAAAGGTATCTGTGATCTCTGAAAATGTTAGAGCCACTGGAGCCTGAAGCAAGCTTTTGATATATGGTCTCCCCATACCGTATAGACCACACTACACTTCTTATTTCTACAGAGTCAAGCTTCAGCCCTCCTGTAGAGTATCCAAAAGTCTCTTTCCCATCCTTCAAAATTAAGTCATCCTCTCCCTTCAAATATTCTAGGAGTTACAAACATTAAGTCCTGAACTCAAGAGTGATAACTCAGTATTTCATACGTTGAGGCCTGGAGGGAAATGAAGAAAACACCATTAGACAACATTTCTGCTCATGTGGATTATCTCTGTAAATTTTTACTGAAAAAAAATAGAATCAGATTCTAGCAAAGCGGTTTCTAATCCATGATTTCCACTTACGTCAATGGGACTTCCTACCTGCAGATTACTGTGAGTCTCCTCCCTAAACCACAGTGTTAACCTTCATTCCCTTCATCGGTGCCTCATAAATATCACTGGTTCCCAAACTACAACAATCGTGTGAAGCAACGTGTTGTTTTTATTATTTATTTGCTCTCCTTAAATTCTGGAATAGTCCTAAGTGTAAAGTGGCATGAATAAAGAAAATCAATCATCAGATATTAAACCTGGAAAACACTGGCTATATCCAGTCCTGTGCTGGGAAATGTTTAAAAATATGCTCTAATAAAGTAAGAAAAACTCGATGTGTAGCATATTCCCTCCACAGATGACTTCAAGCTATTAAGTGGCATCCTTAAACACAGAATTGGGAAAAGATTTACAAAGCCAACTTCCCTGAGCTTCTATATGCTGGCTCTGGTGGCAAAGTAGAACCGATCACCAATAAAATTATAAAGAATTCTCATTTACTTTCATAGCCTTTCTGTCACCCCCTTTTAAATATCCCTTTCCAAAATATTGAAAACCCAGGTCCTTTCTGGACTATATATACATCGTCGTCGGCAGCCGTCTGTCTCGAGAGACAATGGTGTAGCTTCTTAAGAGTCTATCTGCACCGCCGAGAATGGTTGTGCAGTCCGACTCGGGAGTGACACGGTATCTGTCTCCTCCCGTGTTGAATCGACATCTTGCGATGACGCTGGAGTGTCCTCTCCAGTGAAGCTGAAGCTACAGAGCCTGGGCAGGGTGATATGGAGGGTCTGCTGTTGCCCATGCAGCAGACCCCCCCTCTCTTCGCAGCTGAAGGGTCCAAGGGAAAGACGGAGTCAATACAGCTTGGCTTCAGGTGCTCCGCAGGAGTTGCCGGTGTTGACTACAACGTCAAACCGCCTTAGGGACTCCGGCTCCGGATTTTCTGTCGGGGTTTACTCCCTTAGCCTTTCCCCTGAAGAGGTATGCCGCAAGGCAGCGGAGGTTTTTTGGAGTCAGAGTTTTCCTTCTCTGATGTGCCCTGACTGGAAGATCGAACCAGCGACACTTAGCTCGCAGGCCGACGCTCAATCCACTGAGCCAAACCAGCCAGGGGTATATATACATATATATTAATATATATACATATATTTTATATACATATGAAATATATTTTATATTATATGGAAATAAATATATTTTATTATTTATAGAATATTAAATAAACTACATTTTACCAAAGTTTATCTTCTATAAAGTTGCTATATAAATAATTTTATTAAAGATATTTATCAGAAAATGCAAAAAAATTATTTTACATTCTAGAATGAAGTTCTATAACATCATGGGGAGTATCTATACAGAGGCATTCATCAAAACAAATGATGAATTTGTTTTTCACGTGGTGTTTTTTACGTGGTGTTTGTAAATATTGAGCCCATGAGGAAAATTAAAAAGATTCAATTCAAAGAACTATAGGGAGAATGAACATGGTAGAACTATGAATAAATTGAGAACGGAAAATTTAACAATGTTGGTTAAAATTTACTGAAAAGGAAAATAAAAAGAATGTTTTTACTTTCCTGGACAGTCACCATTTTCCTTTGATTTTAAGACAAATATTATGTAAAGGGGAATATGGAACCACTGCAAACTTGAAGAATTAACACTACATTATTCAAATTATTATGAGAGCTATGAGAGTTTTAATTTTTTCTTTAACTTATTTGCCTTCAGGGTTAAAATCACATAATTTAATCAAAGTAATATTCACAAAAATATATTTGACACAGTAACAAGGAGGATCTAGCTCTATGGCAAATTTTGTATTTTAAGAAAAGTTTTATACTATACCTTTATTCTAGGATTTTTATATTATTTATATCCTGATAAAAATAACTATGTATACATTTTACAATGGTTTGAAGAAAGAGCATTGTTTATATAAATATAAAAAATAAAGTATATCTTTACTCAGACACATTAATAATAGAATCATTGGAAAATAATACATAATATTATATCTATAGGAAATATTAGTAGTATAAGGCATATTTGAACTTTTTAACTCCCTAGACCTCACTTTTCAAGTGAGAAAACTTAAGGTTCATAAGTGTCAAATAACTTACTCATGGTCACACAATTCAGAATGAGATATTTGATATTAAAGCACGCTTTCATTTTCTCCTAAGCCATGTTCATTTCCACCGGAATTCTAACTCTCAATAGAACAATAGTTTCAAGTTCTGCATTTTTGGTAAGATGGAAAAGCATTTGCAAGCCAGCAGTATCTTGGCAAGTTTTTCTGAAGTACCCAGCATATACTCAAGGCAAACGTGTTTATTTAAAAAAAAAAAAAAAAAAAAAAAAACTTTTGTGGTTTTTGTTTATTCTACAGATGATAAGAATAATACACGTGAGTGAATTTGTGAGTATAAGAACGTATATGTCCACCCCATCCCCTGCCCCGCAATTGTCACAATGTTGTCTAGGTCCATGAGTCCTTTTTCTTTTTTGCTGGATCTGTTCACCCCTGGGAAGAGGTTATAAGGGGGATAAATGGTAATGGAAAAAAATACAATAAAAATAAAAATTTTTAAAAGATCACAACAACAACAAAAAGGAGTTACAGGCCTAGGGGCATGACTACTCACCGTGACCTGCCCAGTGAAGAATTTATGATTTATTACAACACTCCATTTTCTTCCACAGGAGTAAAATAAGCGATTTGTATGGGTGGTAATATACTAAGGAAGGATTTCTGTTGATGCAGATAAGCTAACTTAGTGATGCTAATTCTAAATACTGCCTTTAATTTTCATGCTAATAATCAGAATGTCTGCTTCCCTGCTAGCTTTGCAGGCAGCTGTTTGGAATACAATGCTGCTTTAGGCCCAGTCCAAAGGTTATTGTGCCCAGAATTGACATTCAAACATTTGAGGACTAAAGTTTGCAAGGCAGTTCCTTTGGGATGGCAGCTCTGGCTTCATTTTGAAATGGCCTCATTTACACACAGTATTGTTTACAAACCCATAAGGTAAGGACAATTGTTTTCCCCATCTTACGGAAGAGTAAACTGAAGCACACAGAGTTCTATTACAATGTCTCTGCAGTAGAATTTTTAAAGTGATGTAATTCCTGACCGTTTACCCTCGTGTCAACACAAGGAATATCCAAACCTGTAGAGAATCTTTACAAATTACGAAAAGTTATTTCAGCTAGACAGAGGACACACCTGGAAGCAAGATCTCAACAGACTGAGATAAATGCTAGGAAAACCTATGCATTTGAGATGAAGGAGGAAATGGAAAGAAGATTCCATCAAGGTGGGAGAAAGCAAGACCAGGATGGCTTACCAGGATAGTTAAGATGATGTGCTCTCCTACAGGCTTTAGAAGAAGGGGCCTTGAGAGGGGGCATTTCAAAGGTGCATTAATCTAGAAGCACAGAAAACAATAGACAGGGCTTGTTTAAGGCAAAGATAAGCTTTTTACTAGAGAAGATAACTTTTGAGGCCTGAGGTGTGACTCCCCACCATGAGATTCCCAGTTAGGAATATTTGATCAGATAGCCCTGTGAGGTTACCTTACACACAAACCCATTTTGTCTATACTTGTAAAAACCAAAACAAACCAATACTTTTAAAAAACATTGTTTTATTCTATAATCAGTACTGTGTATTTGCGGTTTTGCAGATGAAACAATTAAGTGATGGTAAGAAATAAAAGTACTCAAACTCACACAGTGACAGAATTAGGGTTTGGACCTGGTCTGTCTCCAGAGTCCAACACTCCTAACAAAGACAAACAAACGGAAAACGTATACATCAACATACATTGCTTAAAAGCTAATTTATTATTCCTGATGTGTTCTGCCCAAGTAAAACATAGTGAAAAGGTATTTTTCCATTTCTGTGGGTAAATGGATAACATACTTCTTTCATTGCTCCCAGGTATGACAGCAATGTTGTTATAAACTGTATATGTGTGTATACACAATTTATGTCTTTATTTATTATTGGAAAATTGTATTTTGTTGACAAATCTATGAGTATTAATGTACTTGTATAAATATTGATAAAATAGATGGGAGTTTTTGCCTCAAAAAGGAAAAAATAAATTCATGCATCTACACATTTCTACTTTAATAAAGAGAGAAAAGTTAAATTATATTTTATGAGAAGAAATCATAGTGACATTATCCAAGATTATGCCTGTCATATTTTTTGGCATATTACTTTGTGGTAAAATATAAATTAAGCGACTAACTGAATTTGTCAGAGCTAGTTGCTTTTTTGATATTATTCTGCTTGCATTAGCAATGATTTCAATACATGAGAAACATCATTGACATTGTCCTTGATTACTTGATTTCCATAATTTGAATAGTTCAAGGGCAGTGGGGAATGCATATTATAAACACAATTATGTACTATATCACAATGAGGCATACTCCATATATTGGTTCTGGAATAATAAACTATCTCCCAGTTTCAAGGCATCTACATTTAAAATTAACTTGAGGGGATGGGGGGAAGCATGAATTTTTAATGCTGTATGATAATGTACAAAATAATACATGCCTTTTCAAAGGAATTTTAATTAACATAGTTTCAGCATTGTTTTCAAGATTTTTGTTTTGTTTTCCAAAGAGGAGATAACTCGTTAACATAATTTTGATATATAACCCTTAATTGGGGATGTTGTACAGCATGCAAGCCACAGAATTGTCCTCTATCTGCTACACTGTTGAACAATGTTATGCATCTGAAGTAGGACTTTGGAATTGGTAGTTGTGTTACTGAGCAAAACAGGGCTCGTTCACGTGGCGCCTTGGTGTATGACCCAACAATTAGTGTTGAGAAAAGCAGGTCTTTACTTACAATATTCCAACCTTGGGGGAGGCTGGGAGCACTCCTGCTCAGAGCCCTGTTCTCCCACAACACCCAGCACTTCCCTTGCTCCCCAAAAGGCAATAAGCCAAAACCAAGCCCAGTAGTTCCCCATCCCTTACCTGTCAGCTCTCTCTGTTGGACTCCTGTCTAAATATTCATGCTATTCTCTGACTTCATTGGCATTACTGTTTCTTGTATTCTATCCCTTTGTCAATGTTCAACTCAATGCCTTCTCCTATCTCAGGATTTTCCTTATTACCAAAGAATATGCTGTTCTCTCACTTGTTCAAAGTGCAGTATTTTTTAATATCTGTACTTACCACCAACTATTTTGAATTATATTACTTTTACTACTTCTTGCCTTGATACCTGGATTATAAACTTCTAAAAGCAAAGAGCTGAACTACTCTAAAATCTGTATGGCAACACATATTTTATATTGACTGACTTATTAAAGAGGCTCATATCATATTTTTAATTGATTGGTTTAGCTCTTGACATTTCCTTAGCTTCAGAAATTACTTGTCCATGTAATAAATAAAACAAAATAAAATATACAACATTTTTATTTCTTTTATTTTTATGTCCAAACTTGGAGAGTGATTAAGGAAGATGAATCAGGAAAGTTTACATTCATTATTGCAAATACAAGAATTTACACTAAAATTAAACAATAGAAATATTTAAGGCATTTTGATGGCTGGAAAAACTCTCATAACAATAGTTAAAACCTCAGAGATTTTATGTATCATAAGCAGTTTACAGTCATGTTTTTGTTTAATCCTCATAATACATGCCTATTTTAGCCATGTTGGAAATGATATTAAATAACTTGTGCAAGGTCAAAGAACTTATAAGTGCTATAAGAGTAGATTAAACCAAGGCTGTCTTATTAACACACACACAAGCACACACATACAAAAACATTAAGAATGAATACTTATTAAAGTAGATGACATCCAAATCTTGGACTTTACAGATGCAGAATCTGAGACACAGCTTAAATGTCCTGCCAAGGCCATACAGGTACTAAGTGAAAAAAAAAAAGATTGGAAGGTAGGGCCCCCAAGCTTGGTATATTTTAGGTGGGGAGACTACTCTTTGAGTTAATGCTATAGTGGCTTAAGTAATATATTTGGATTTTCAAACTTCTTCACTGTTCAATAGAAAAACTGACTCCTCAGATGTAGGTAAATATATAGAACAAGCTAAATCTTTTTTTTTTTTTTAATTGAGGAAAGAATATAGGTGAGATAAATCCACACATCTGTGTTTCCTGTGTCTCTGAAGAGCACTGCATTGTGCTAGGGATACTCCATTGTGGATCTCTTTACCAGGGAGAGTGTCTTCACATTTTTCATTAACTCAGATGTTGTCTTCTTTCCCCCTAATGCCTACATTAGAAACTCATTTGGCATGTGTAGGTATTTTAAGGGAATTCTAGTTACTTTCTACACATACCTGCTCTGATATAGCCAAAAACCATTTGGTGACATTATCAACTCATTAAAGTGAGAGATGTGACAGGAAGAGCACATGCCACATGGAGTAAACATAAAAGTGTCAACCACTTAAATGGGAAAGAATCCATCTGGCTGATTTCTTTTTGAAAAATGAGTTGTGTATTAAATTCCTTCTTTAATACATGACAGCCAATTAATCTCAAAATGGGTAGAAGCATATAGTATTCGATTTAATTAAAACCAATATTGATTGAAAGTCTACTATATATACCACATGTGCTAGATTCAAGACAGATTATATGTAAGAATAAAAGATAGTCACTTCCCTTAAGGGTGCTTGTCTTCTTAAGGGAAGGGAGTAGTTAAAGGGGAATTAGATAAAAATGCATGCCAAAGAAATTCAAGATAAAATAAATTACATTCTTGTTACAGAATGAAAATCAATCACGTGTAATTGAGAATCAAAAAAAGTTTCAAAAGATTACATAAACCTTAAAGCAATTGACTGAAATATTTAGCATATCATCTAGTATTATCTGCCTAGAGCATATTTTGTTTCACAATTGTGAAGACATGTGTTACATATAGTGTAAAATGTTATAATTATAAAATGGTAACATGCAATAGAGAAGCAATATTAATAGGTATTGGAAATCAAGTATCAAAAATTAGTGGAGGGTTATTTCTAAGTTTCATAATCTCTCCATTGAATTAACAATATATTAGATTAATACCATTCTTTTTACAATATAAGGCAATTTAACATTACCTATTCCATTGTTCTTGACGACATATATATATACACTATTATATTTTCTATTTCTATTTTATATTTTCTAGTAAAGAACACTACGGATACACATAGCCTAACTTGGAAGATATTTGCCGAACCCTGACAATGAGTATTTAGGAAAGTTGACTTCTCCCAAAATACTTTTAATACTAAAACATCAACCTGACCAATACTACACTTCTTATCACATATCTTTGTTGTCAGCACCAAAGAACTGTGAGAACTGGGATAGCGCTTCCAAATCAGATCATACAGGAGCACCTGACTGAAAGGCATACCACATGGCTCACTGGAAATTTTCCAATATTGCTCTAATATACCAGACAAATTAATTAATGACTCTAAGTAAATGAACTTTTCAAAACTAAACTCATTCTTAGTCATGAATGTTTTAGCATGATATGCCAAGAATGATTATTCTTTTAAAGCAGATGGTGCATTTTCAGCAACAATTATTGAAGAGTAGATAGCTATATTTAAACAAATTCTACCCCCCCGCCATCATGGTTCATTTGACAATCTGTTGTTCTCAATTCTAAGATTCCCATCTTTTGTGAGTGAAGAACTTTCTTAATGTGTTTTAAAGAAATTCAAAAACTTTGCTGTTAAATCAACTGCATCTCAAATTTGCAAACATTAACCTACCTCTTCAAAGCAGATATAAAAATTCCCCATAATTCCTGGCTACTTGAGAGAGATTCCATGGGAGGAAAAGCACCCAATTTAAGATAAGTTACTTTAATGGATGATAATATGTATCATTCAAATTTATCCCAGGTACCATATATAGTAGTATAAAAGTTTTCAACAATAGTTTATATCATTTAAACAATTTGCTTACATTTTTCTGAGGAAAAAAATACAAGATTTTATTAATAACTGAGGTTGTTTCACTCCTTTAAAGTAAGAATTATATTGGTTATATTTATTTTATATTTATGATAACCATATATTTTCAGGAGAAAAATAGCTAAGAAAAGATGGCTTCCAGCTTCCTATAATCTGTCATCAGCATTCCAGTTAGCACTGTCTGGCTACTCATACAATAATCCTAATTTATTGCCTATTTGTCCAGGGCAAAGTTAATTCCATAAAAACTAGAGGGTTAATTTGACCTAATACCATCATTTCTAAGCCACTAACCACAGAACCTTTGTCTTTGTCAAAATATAAATGAGCACTCGAGCACCACATTAAACTGGAGGAAATCACAGGCATAGAATCTGTAATTTTAAAAAAGAGAGGTCTAATTAAATAATTTGTCTGTCTTATACACTGAAATTGCTTCCAGTAAATAAAAAGTGGTATTTAGGGTTCTGCTTAGAAAAATACTCCCTCTTCCAATATTAAATCGACTGTAGACTGTGATAGACAGGTGATATATCCCAACAGACTTGACATTGTAAGTAACACAAGTGCTAGACTGAAATGGAGCTTATATTACATTCCCTTAATATTGCTTCTGACTTTGTGACTAAATGCCATCAAAAGTGATCATTTTAGCCATGGCTGCTGTGGCTCAGTGGATTGAGCATTGGCCTGCAAGCCAAGTGTCGCTGGTTCGATTCCCAGTCAGGTCACATGACGAGGTTGCACGTCAGGTCCCCAGTTGGGGGCGCGAGTGAGAGGCAACCAAACAGTGATGTTTCTCTCCTTCTCTTTCTCCTTTCCCCTCTCTCTAAAAATAAATAAATAAACAAACAAATAAATTACTTTAAAAAAATAAATGAATGGAAGTAAACATTAAAAAAAGACTTTAAAAAAAGTGATCATTTTAGAGATGAGATTTAACATGAGTATGAAAACATTAGATCCTTGGATAAAGCCTTTTAATAAATAGAACAGTGGTCACACTTATTGGCACAACTCAGAATAAATAATTATATTATTACTATTATTATTATTATTATTATTATAAATATATGGGTGAATAGTGGTAAAGGTAGGATCTATGCAAGCTTCTCTGCCCCGTACAATTAGCTAGCAGCTACACCTGGCTACTGAGCAATTGAAATGTGGCTGGTCTGAATTCGGATGTACTGTAAAATGTAAAATACACACTGGATTTCTAAAAGTATTAAAATTGTTAAATACCATTCATATTTTATATCAAATGTGTGCTGAAATGATAACAGTTTAGACTACTGAGATAAATAAAATGCGTTAATAAAAATAACATCACCTGTTTCTTTTTTTATGGAAGTACCAGAAATTTTAAAATTATATCTCTAGCTCTTATTTGTGACTCACATTTTATTTCTGTTGGACAACGCTGCTAGACAGCAGGATTTCTTAACTTGTGCTAAAGCAAAACTATTGACATTTTGATCTGGATCATTCTGTGTTGGGAGAGGCTGTCCTGTGCATTGCAGAATGTTTGGAAGCATTCCTGACTTCGACCTGCTAGATGCCAGGAGCAACTTGCCCTGAGTTATGACCACCAAAAATGTCTCAAGACACTGTCAAGGAGCCTCTGGGGCAAACCTGCTTCCATTTGAGCACTGGCCTACAGTGTCCGAACCTATTACTATACCAAGACAAGTCTGCAATACCAAATTTGAGAAAGAAAAACACAGATACCTGAAATCCAAAAGCACTGAATTTGCTCATTTGATATGATTAGCATGAGAATTCATTTTCAAAATGTTGTTTTCTATTGGAAACCCAATGCCATTGTATTACAATGGGAGAGCAAACGACATACAGAAATGTAACTGAGAGTGTGTTCAGAAAACTGTGAATTCAAACATATGAGTGTATGCCCTTAATTTAAAATAAATATAAAATTAAGAATGGTCACAAAAAATCCAATTGAAATTTCAATATGTAATATTTGTTTTTAGAAAGATCATCTTTTCAAGATATAGGGTCATTTTTCATAAAGACAAATATATGCTGTAAACAACAACGGCAGTTTTAAAAAATGATGGCTTCTAAGTTTTTCCAATATAAAATTAAAGTTTATATTTGACTTCATAATTAGTGTTTTACCAGATAAGAAGAATAATGAAACTGTACATGTTGAATAACGCTCAAATGACTTCTTTTACTAATCATACATGTAGCAGCCTGAAAAGCAGCTCAAATTCCTAAACATATGACAGATACCTGTTGATTAGATTGTTAAGCAAAGGAATCTCTAGTATGTTTCGCTCAAGCGAAACAGTTCTGCTTATGCCCTTGCAGATGGTTACTATTTCTTTATTGTGTGGTATCACACAAATCAATAACCAGCTGAATTAGAGCTTTATATAATATTAATAACTGTGTTAATACTCAATGTTGTTTTCAACTGTGAAAAAGCAACAGGAGACCTCATGCTTTCCATTTAAAACAAAGACAATAGCCACATCTTTTTACCAGGAAAAAATTAATTTGCATAATGAAATATAATCATTTTATGTATTTCTCATTTTTATTTTAAATAAGGAAATGTATGTTTGAATACACAGTAACTGTTCCCAAGGGACGATAAGCTAATAATGTACTTTTTTTTTTTTTTTTTGCTAAGGCTTCATTAAAAAAATGGGGGAAGAGAAAAAAGGCTGTTCAGATAAAGTGGAATAGCTAAAAGCACAACTAAGCATCCCCTCTGATGATTTTACAGCTATTCTGTTTTCCTACCATGATCTTTTCCTATATCCCAAGAGCCATTACTAGCATGTGGTCCAAGGAGGACAAATGTGCTACTTGGGGTCAATGAATAGTTTCAGAGTACCACTGAACCTCTGTGACTCAAGGCTGTAATGGGTATGTGCAAATCAATAAAATATTTCTCTTGTTAAAACTATTCCCTCCCATTTCATTTAAAACATACATTTCCTAGAAATATAATCAAACTTGAAATAAATGTTTAACAACTTGGGTTGTGAGATTATTTCATTAGTATAAGACTGTCAAATCAGTCTTTTGTTTTTGTTTTTGTTTTAGAGAGAAGGGAAGGGAGGAAGAAAGAGAGGGAGAGAAACATCAATGTGGGGGAGAAACATCGATCAGTTGCCTCCCATACGCATCCTGACTTGGACCAATCCCTTCAACGTAGGCATGTGCCCTCACCAGGAATTGAACCAGTAATCTTTTGTTTTGCAGGATGCCCAACCAACTGAGCCACATCATTCAAGGCTTAAAACCATTTTTAGACTAAAAATAAAAAAAGTAAACAGACGAAGAAAAGTGTAGCTAACTGGTCATTGCCTCCCTGATTCCTTTTTGTTACCATGCTAGGTAACATCTCATCCTTTTGTTCATTCACTGTCTGATGAGACCCTTCCAAGGGCCCTTAGCATTCTGCTTTGGTGAACAGTTTTGTCCATGTTGATGGGATATTTTGTATCCATAGGCAACCATTTTGAGAATTGTAATAATTCTGCCAGTGTTACTCTGCCAAAGCAATCTCATTTAGGAGAATACTTTCCTGAAGAAACTACTTAAATAATAGAAGATAATATGGGATTCAGGAAGGCAGAAACACAAAGCCCCAGGATAGAAAGGAGTCATTTAAACCCATCAGTTAGAGATTTCTAAAGCAGTGAGCAACTTTCCATGGGCAAGGTTTCTTCTCTTCTCTTCTTTGACCTTCCAAACTCCCCCATGACCCTTCTTCCTCCTCCTTTTCTCTCTCTGTTTCTCCCCATATCCTTTCCCTGCAGGAAAATAAAATCAGCATACTGAATTGCTGAGCAGATCTGGCCCCAGGCATAACTGTAAAGCATGTGAAGATGGTTTGTCCTTTGCACTGATATCTTCAGTTTTACTGTGCTGTCCATCCTCTTACCCGTCACCCCCTACTATCCTCTGTACCCTGGACCCAATCCTGCCATGCTACTCATTGTTGCTGAAACTATTGCTACACCACCTACCAGTTCCTCAGGACATTCATTAATTCATTCATTCACTTTTAGGACCTTTCTCACTTACGATATTAACTCACGTAAAGATAGTATCCAGTCATCCTACTAGTGGCACATTCATTCAGATGATCTATTAAAGCCAATAAATTAAATGAATAGATGTCTAAAGCTAGACTGAAACAAGCAATGATGCAGACTGGGACAGAAAAGTTGGGCCACATTTCTTCAGTTCTTTACTATGAGCACTCTCTGTATCCTGTCCCTCGATCACAGGCTGCACAAAAGTTACCTCCCTAAAACTTGATCCCTTACAGCACAGTCACTAGTGGAGAGGAAACTGATGTGAGAAGATATTTCTTTTTTATGAATGTAAAACACATGAAGGAGGCAAGGACATTCATGCAAAGGCAGTCTGACCTGGAGAGAGGTGCTAATAAGTGGTATATAAGAACTTTTTTCTTTTTTCTGAGAATAAATGTCCAGGTAAATTATTTGGGTTACTTTTGTGAAAGAGAAACTCTACTTTTAAAATAAATAAGAGCTGAATGGAAGGATTTATGATCTTCTGTGCCCTTCACAGGGAATATATATATGCTAAATAACACAAAAGTCCAAGACAAAATCAGCCCATACAATCTTTTAGAAAGCTGGCTTCTTACTTAATTTTCTTATCTGCCTTCAAGAATCTTAATAGACCTTTTCAATTCGATGATATTCTAGATCCTGGTATCTGAAGAAATACCCAAACTAAAAGAAGCCCCAAATGTCTGATAAAAAATGGCTGATACAAAAAAATACCAAAAAGAGGAAAGAAAAAAAATGGCAGAATCTACACTCTAGAATGAAGTGTGTGTCATCTACCAAATAGTTTTACACACAGACACATATGGCATAGATATTCAGGATAAAATACCCAGGAAAATTATCTACATGTATGTAAGCTATTTTTCATAAAAATAAACATGTGTATTTAATCATTAACTGTTTATATTAATTACAAATCTTTTCAGAAACTTAACTCCAGGAGACTATATATCTGAAAACCTTTTCTGTCAAGGACCAGAGAATAACTATTTTAGGCTTCAAAGGAAATATGGTTTCTTTTGTAAGTAGTCAGCTCGGCATTATACTGTGAAACGTGTCATAGACAATACCAAAATAAATAGTCATGGCTGTGTTCCGATGAAACTTTATCAACAAAAACAGGTGGTGGGTTGGATTTGACCCACAGACCATAGTTTGCTAATATCTGCCCCAGATTATATTTCCACATAAAATTCTTTCTTCTTGAGTACAGATTTCTTTCTTCTGGAACTCTGGTCCCAGTTGTGTGAAGGCATGCACAGTAGGATTCTTATTTGAACTTCTGAACCAATTTCAATAAAGAGGTAAGAACTTCCTCCCTTAATAATCAAGAGAAATGATTCCTTTTATTATTTTCCATTTGTTTAGCCTCTCCTGTAACTTTGCATTAAAAAGACCACTATCTGTTATCATAGTCTTTCTAGTAACTTCAGGGAACTTTCAATCTCTACACTCATTCTAAAAGTGAAGAGCTAAGGTGGTTCTTAAGAGCTGCTGCACGCCTTTATACAAATGCCTGAATGATCCAATGTGGTTATATAAGTAAGCGTCTGGTTACCTGGGGCAAGCTGCTTTCTGTGTTACAGACTCTTGGGTTTGCCACAAGTGTTCATCTGACCAAAGTGGTAGTTACAGTGCACCGATGAAGCAGGACATTTAGAACAGGGAACAGAAGTCTCAGGCTCTACTGCTCTCCTTTCCCATCCTGGCTGGAATATTACCAACATGACCTCTGTGACTGCCTGATCCTCTGCTTACCCTGTCCCAATTTCCTGTAAAGACAAGCAAAAACTGGTCTCAACCGCACTCCACTGCCAACAGGACCATAATATCATTGTACTAAATCCCCATTGCTGTTTTGGAAGCACGCCACCCCGTGAAATGCCATGGGAGCTCTAGGGGGCCCAAGAAAGAAACAGCTATCTGAAGAGAAGGGACAAGGATGAGTCCCATCAGCAGTCACCCTACCAGCATCAGAATCTGAGCACCACGCTATCCTACCTCTTGCCCATGTTTAATAAAAACATTCTACCCAGACCCATCGGGGTATTTATTCTCTGAGCTCATCTGCTCTCGCTTCTTGAGTGCATCCTCTCACTTTCATAAAGTTACTTTGCTTTGCTGAACCTTTTCATCTTGTCCTGAAATTCTTTATTGTGTGGTGACAAGGACCTGGACCCTGTTATTGGGTTGAGGCCTCCCTTGGCCTCCCTCAGTGCTACCCCAGCCCCAGCATCATTACCATCCTGTCTTTAGAATATAGAAAAGCTCCCTTCATGCAGAAATCATTGGTTCTACATTCCTTGTATCTTGCAAATTAATTTATTATAATAATGCTAGTGTAATTGAATATCCCCTTCTGTAACTGTCCCACAAATGCACTATAATAGCACATGCTCCTACATCTTTGAGTCAGGTAACTGTTTTAATATTTTCTTCTCTAATACATATCATTAACACAATCCTATTGCATGATATATTTGTACTCAATATTTGCTTGATTTACTCATGCATTTATGCATATATCAGCTACTTGGATCGTTTTTGAAGACTTACTCTTTTGTCATATAACATTCCCCTGGTTACCAAATTCCACAATGAGCAGGTGTCCAAAATGAGATCACACAGGAGTAGCACACACGGAGGTACTTATGGTATCTTATTAATCCTTTCACTTCAAACAGAAATTAAAAATTTCAAAGTCAGAATGCAACCAAGTTTACTGTGGCTAAACACTGTCATATCTCTGAAAATAATGCTTATCTAATCTTTATCTCCAAAATTTTACATTTCTAATATTTGCATGTGTTTAGTAATGAACATACATACTATAAGTATAAATTTTAAAACCATAAAATAATGTGTGCATTGTGAGGCACACTCAGAAATGTATCACTGATAACAACAGTACACAAACTCTGTAAGTTCTAATTATATCAGAGCTGTTAAGTAGTTTATGAAATATATATATATACAGCAGATTCAACCTCTCTATTTTGTTATAATACTAATTGAAAATCATTGAGATTAGGATCTATATTACAACTGCTCTATGGATGATACATGTTCCTTTTTTGCCCTGTGTTATTAAAATAGCTGTATAATCCGTTTGTTGTACAGATAGTATCACTTAAGGCACAAATATAAACCAAAATATATACTATAAAATATAATTATATATTATAAAGTTAGATAATATATAAATTAGATAATATAAAATATAACATTATTAAGTTTATGCTTCTCACTGACCATTTAGACCAGCTCTGTAGTGCTAAGTTTTCCTTGCCTCAGATGAAACTTCAAGCACATCCCATAAACTTTATAATTGCTGTTAGATAATAAAAAGATATTTGGCCACATTTCATCATAAGAAGTCTCATTTTTGCAACTAAATATCTAGGGGTTTTTTTGCAATTACCAAAATGCCACAGTTTTATCCAGTTGGAAGCTGGTTCTCTTACCTGGTCCAATTCTGCATCATTTGAGATATTATCTGGTTCTTTGTCTTTGCCATCTTTACTCCTTCTTCTACTTCATTGCCTTTTTCTCTCTTGCCCCATATAGGCAGCCTATAGAATCAAGAAAAGTTTATTTGAATGAATGATGTATTTCCTTCACGAGTGCCTCTGAGTAAGGCAGATTCTTAATACCAATTATTACTTCATACAATGTTTTTGTGTTTGTGAGATTTATTGAAAAATACTCCATCTGTACCCATTCAAGTTCATCACTCTCGACTGAAAATTTCCCTACTGTGGTGAGGAACTTGGGATACTTTCCTGTTTCTATTCATGAGCTGCATTCATAATTTACAATCATTCACACAATTTCAGGAAGGATCCAAGATAAACCAGGGCAGGCTTCCCCACACAAAGTCCACACTTACTAAATTTTAGGTTGCCCCTTCATTTTCTATTATTTTTTCTTCCCACTTTTGATGGGTGAGAATTTTGACCTCTGTGGCCTATTTGGTAATTTTTGTTTTCAGATTCAAGCCTGCCATTGTTCCTCTACTGCCCCAATTCTAGGGAGCATAGTTTTAATTTTCCAAATGCTGTAGCTAGCATTGTGCCACATTTACCACAAGTTTGTTTATTTGTTTTTATACTAATAGTTTTGGAGTCCTTGTTGAAAACATTTCTTAAGTTTCTCCCTGGAGGTCCACCATCCAAAAGGTGGTGTTTATCTTGTCCAGATTTTAGATTTAATCTGTATGTAGGGTTCCATAAATGAAGTATTAGAAATGCTTTTAAGCTTTATGGAAGTGTTACAATATAATTTGTATCTTTCTTTCTGTAATTTCATTTCCTCTCTCTTAATGTTGTTTTAAAATATTGGCATTAATAGCACATTTACAATTCAGGGTTTATACAACATTGCATCACTGACTCATGAAACATGAATATTTATTCATTCATTTTAATATCTAGTGAAAACTCCATTGAAAAATATATAATATATTGGTCTATTTTTTTCTGTGTATAGGTGATATGTTTTTTTCCCCTAACTTTTCCTAATTACAAATGATAGTGTATTAAATAATCATGCAAATGTTTCCCGTTATGTGTCCTAGTTTTTCTAAAGTATATTCCTGGAAGATGAAGAGTTAATACTAAGGTATAAGATCCGTAAGTGCTGTAAAGTTTGTCAAATTGCTCTTTTAAGTGACTACCATTTTGCCTTACCATGGCAGCATATGAGGGCTTTTCTTTTCCCAGATTCTTACTCAAACTTATCTGGCAAACTTTTGAAAAATTTGGCAGTCTGATTAATGACTTATTATATTATTATTTTGCCTCCCCTAAATTGTTAGTGCCTTCTTATGTCTGTGTTTAGAAATTGTTTGGTGTTTCTTTATATTGGGTTATTTGTTTTTCTCTCTCTGGTTTACAAGTGTCTTTGAATACGAATCCTTTGTCCTTTTCATGGTGTGCAAGACATAGCTCCTGTTATTTGGTTTCTGAGCTGAGGCAGTTAATTCCTGCAGGTCTGGAAATGGTCTGAGTTGTTTTATGGAAACAAGGAAAACACAGTGCTGCGTGCCCCACACTGATCCTGGCCAGAGTATCAACTGCACTGACTACTAGCATTGCTTTCTAATTGTAGATCTTAAGAGTTCTAGGGTGATATACCAGCAAGTCAGGATCATTTATTGATAAATGAGACTGGTGATTTGCACCTGGTCCTGCTCAGGGCCGCCGGGGCAGGTTATAGAACAGGAGGATGTCTACATGACCATCAGTGTACAAGGAATCCTGGCGGAGACTCCATTGTATGTTCCCTAGTTCTGTGGCTTTACAGCCATACATGGATGGTTTTTATTATGAGAGGAAAGTGTGTTCCTGGTCTGAGAGAAAGATGAATCTTGGGGCATCCTCTGCAAAGAAAGAATAGGAGAGTAAGGCTGGTTTCTCCAGAGCCTTGCTGTGAGAAAGTCTTCGGCTGTGATCCACATCCTCACTTAATGCCTTTGCATTACCGTAGCCCTTTCATGCACTGAAGTATCGATTATTAAGCCTTGTCACTCATTATTGGACCTGGGAGTCCTCTTTAGTATTCAAATCCTAATACTTAATGCTTAATGTGTACTGTCTAATCCTCAGTGCAGTTTGTCATCCAATACTATTTATGGTCAAATCATTCATTTCCTTAGTTGGAAAAAATAAAGCAACATTTATTAATGAAATTATTGTACTACAGACTTGGATTGTATTTTGGGGGCTAAAAATATATTAATACTTTCTCTCCCCCACCTTTCTTTAAATCCTTCTTAGCTGGGCTAATCATCAAATTAACAGAAACAGATTAACAAGAGAAAATCAGTTTAATACATGAGCATGAGGAATTCACATAAGCACTAAAATCCCCAAGACTATGAGGCAGAATTGGCTTTATATGACATTATGGGACAAAGGAGAAAAGGAGGGGAGACAGGCGCTTAGATTTCAGAGGTGAGAATGGGTGACGTTCGGGTAGTGGAGGAGGGGTAGAACATCCGTGGCAGGAATATTCTGCCTACGCAGCTCACCATCAATGGGACACGGAGGACCTAGCTATCAGGCTGGGAGTTTTTCTAACTAACGCTAGGGTGAAGATTCTTAAAGTCATTAAACCAAGGCTTCCTTCCCAAAACAGGCCTTTCTTTCCGAATCTCTTGGCAGATGAGGGGTGAAGGTCAAAGTTCCTTCTGAGTCTTGTTTCTTAATGAACAACTTAAAATCAATATCTGCCAAAAAAGCAGATTCAAGGTGGCAAACTTTAGTTCCCTGGAGTATCCACCACTCTCCTTAAATTTTGGGAGACCTGGTGACCTCAATTCTCTGTTGAGCCTCAGAAGAGTTGTCAATTTTCAGTTCAGCGGGTGTTTTGTTGGACGGACGGGAGTGACAGTATAAGCTTCTTGCATGCTGAACTGGACCCGGATGTGACCAAGAAAAATCCATGGTCAGGCTCACAGTTTGTTTGACAGAATTCATTTCCTTTTGTCTATAGGATTTAGACTTGCTTTTCTCTTCCTGACTTGCGCTTAGAGACTAAACTCCATATCTAAACACAGCCTGTAACTTTAGGCCACATTGCCCTCTCCATGAGCCATTAAAACATGACAGATTCTGTCTTCAAGACAAGAAAGACAGTAAGAGCATACCTGATAGCAAATGGTGTCTTACAGAATGCCTGCTATCGGGGAGTGTTATCTTACCTTGACATGAGGGTTATGTAATTACCAGAGTGACACCCAGCACCGTTGCTCTGTGCATTCCTTAGAATCAACCCACAGGCCCTACCCACACGGCAGGATAGGAGTGTACAAAGGCATAATCACCAGGAGGTAAAGCACATGTGGGCCCAATACAAATCTGTCTGCCCCAGTCTGCCCTCGAGGCCTCACTGTTTCCTGCCCCTACCCTATGCAAACACGTGCAGCTCTCCCAACATCCTGAAACTCAGATTCAATGACAATATTAACTCAAAATTCCAATCTCATCATCTGAATATGGTCCACCTGCAAGTGATGATGAGACTTTGGGGGTGTCATTGCTAAGTATACCACCTGGGCCCATTACATCTTTAGGTGTGGATCTATGAAACAAGAGACAACTCATCTGTCCCAACACATCATTCGTGCAATGGTGGGACATGTGTAGGATAACAACTATAGCTAGACATAATAAGAGGTAGGAAACAACTACAGGCATAATGAGAGGTAGAAAAAAGTCATTAGATAAGAGCAGTTCTGAAATCCCAATGAACAAAAGTTGACAGTTCCTTGATTGTATTTCAAAGCCTATGTATATAAGGTCTGCCCAAAGAAAGTCCAGCCATTGTTAATATAATGAAAACAGTTTGCGTGACATTGATGTAACCTGGCAGCCCAGCAGAGCGGAAGGGAATGCTCATGTGTGAACAATGATGACTTCACTGTACTAGTCATGGGGGTGGTAGACGCCGTTGAGTGAGCATGTGTACTCTGTTGCTGTTACAATAAAAATGACTGAGTGAGTAGAGCAACAAATGTAGTGTTCTGTGTAGACTGGTATCTTAGAGGTTGAAACTGGGAAAAGGTAAATGAGAAGTCCGTACAATTTTTACAGTTTTATGTGAGTTTGAATTTATTTTATAGAAGAAGTTTAAAATGAATAGGAAAGTTATTGGGTCGGCCAAAAAGTCCTTTTCTTTCTGAAAATTAAAGACACATTTTCTTTTCATATTTACCAATAACTGTATGATAGGGATATTTTGGGTATGTGAACTACCTCATGCTCTTGGCTTCTAGTGGGTAGAGAACAGGGGTGCTTCTAAACATCTTCCAATGCCTAAGACAACCCCACAGCAAAGAATTATTTGACCAAAATGTCAATAGTACTGAGAAACTTCACAAACCACTTTTGACATGTTTGATCAGTCACAGCATCTTCTCCATACACTGCACAAATCTTTCCTTCCATTTCAGTTATGTTTTTACCTTTCTTAAAATAATCAAGCAGAATATGCCAAAAATATTGCATACCTTCTTTCATCTTCAATATTAAAATGACTACAAAAAAATTCACCAATTTTAGTAGCCTTTTTTCAAATGCACGCTGATATGACAGCTGTCACAATACAGTCTTATAAAATTATTTCGGGTGACATTAAAGACAACTAAACACTACTGGAGCTTTCATACAGGAAAAACTAAATGAACTTTTTGGCCAACCCAATATAACTCGTAGTGCATTTGCTAATGTCCACCAATGTCCAGTTTTTCCTCCCGCTACTATAGCATTTCTGAGACCCACTGCAGTTCACTGGGCCACCAAATCAGAATTTTCTTGTTATAAAGGCAATGATTTAAAATAAAATTCATAGTGATACAAACATAATGGAATATGATATAATTGCTTCTGTAAAGACAGAAGGAGAGGCAAGAAATATTCTCTGGGATACGGCTGATGGAAAAGGCAAAAGTTAAGAACAGAAAGAAAAAATCCGCTAAATGGAGAATAATCCAGCTTTTCAAAGAAATGATAATACAGGGACATAAACATTTTGCTTGCATGCTCTGTTTTTCAGCTGTCTTACTCATGGCACTTGGCTGCAATGGACGCAACAGTCCCTAAGGCATCTACATATTCACCAGTAACATCTCAAACAGTGAAAGGTAATTTACATTTGATTACAGATCATGTGAAAACTGTAGAAAAGCTAGTAAAAATCAATTTTTTTTCACAATTTTAAAGTCACAATATTTACAATAGTGAAGATTGAGTTCTATGTCTACATTTTGCAAAGCCACGTGACCTTTTTGTGGGATATAAATGACAGCCTCGGTTCCCACCCACCCCAACCTCCAGCCCCCCGCCCGCGCTAACAGCTGCTTTGGGAGATAGCGATATTTTGAGCCAGGAGCAGGGAGTTTCCCGTGATCGCAGAATATGCCAAACTGAACCGCGTTCGGCCTTGATACACCATCTGCAAAATAAACACACTAATACCTTTTTTCTTCCCCTTTTAAAAAAAGCACTTCCCACTTAGAAGTTTGGAGGTGGAGCCATTCTCTCAGGGCATGGCTCCCTCTCGCCTTGCTACTCCCCTCAATAAGCTTCCTTTTGTGATCTCTGCATCTTGGTTCTCTGAGCAACACCGTTCTTACAAAAAATTCCCCACCTGTACGATAAGGAAAATGAGCAACCTAGCCTAGGTTCCTTCAGATGCTGAAAACATTTATGAAACTCTAGGGTGGGAAGGCGGCTCAGCTATCAGCATAGACATTCAGAAGAGCTCTCCCAAAATGGGGAAGAATGGGGCCAACACAGAAGGAAAGTGAAACCAAATGGGATATTAGGAAAAGATATTAGCAAAGCAAGAAAAAATGCAACAAAGGGAATGGGATTGGCTGGAAAAGTACGAAGACTGTGCATTCCTCTGAGCCACTGAAATACAAAACAGCAGATAACTGTGCATCTGGGATACCTACGAAGCATTTCGCTGCATTCGCTCTAAGAATGAGCACTGGATGTAGCCGACAATGTTCACACGCTTAAAGAGCCCAGAGATGCACTTTGGGCTCTTCTCTCGCATTCTCTTCTCTTCTTCCGTGATCTCTCGTATTTTCGTATGCTCTTCTATTCTCGCGTTATCTCTTGTCTTCTCGTTTGCCTCTTCTCGCATGATCTCTCGTATTCTCATATGCTCTTCTAGTCTTGCGTGATTTCTTGTCCTCACGGTCTCGCGTGTCCTTTCTATTATCATATGCTCTACTTGCGTCATCTCTCCTAGTCTACCCAGCGCTCTCTTCTCGTGTTCTCTTTTCTCCTGCACTCCTCGTGTGATTGCTTCTCGTGTACTCTTCTCGCGAGCTCCCTCTTCTCACATGATCTCTTCTCACCTGATCTTTTTGCGCATTCTTCTCGTGTGTCTGTTTGTTTTTTTATTCTTGTGGACTCCTCTCTCACTAGTCTCCTCCTGCTTTCCTTTCTTTCTCATCTGATATATTATCTTCTCCTGTGCTCTTCTAGCACTCTCTCTTTCTGTGTGCATTCGCTGTCGTGTGGTCTGTAGCAAGATCTCACTGTAGCCCTCTAGATCTAGCTCTATCGCTTTCTTTCACCTCTTGTAGAAGAAAGAGCTATTCCACACGGTGGCATTGGTTTTCCTTTTATGGGTCTGGTGAATAAATATATATTTTATCTCCTTTATGCACTGGAGGTTACAAAGGACCCAAATAGGTACACACAACAAATTTTGCTTACTACCTCCTTGTTGAGTGCTACCTGCTATTTCTAATGTCAGTTTTAAACTTTTGTTTTAATAATATACATTTTAAATTGTTTTATGTTACTGTAAAGTCTTTCACGTAAACATCCTTAAATTGTTTCTGGGGCTAATGGAACACAACTATATTAATGAATAAATCAAGTAGTAGTATAAAGGGAAGAGAAAACTCCTACGAAATGGCAAAAGATAGCTTCAGGGTGGCAAAACTGTGATCCTTCCGTGTTCACAATGTGAAGATACCTATTTGCGACTAATGTTTCTTAGGGGGAAAACGTGAACTTCTTAGGATACTCCAGAGGATGTTCACAAAATAGTAAGTGTAGTATAAGATTTTTCATATATTTGTAACTGCCATCATGGTTATAGTTTCAAGGAATACAGGGTCCACTAACCAAGTTTCCTTGAAAGTAATAAATAGTTTGCTTGAACTGATTACAGATGGCAAACAAATGCTCACAGTGGGAAAATCTCAAAATAATATTCTGGTTTAAAATAAATATTTTCACACAATGTTTTACTTCGTAGCATATAAATATAACATTTAAGAATGCTCTACATATGGGAAATAAAATGGAGAACAGGACAAACTAGAAAAAATTTTTTATTAAAATTACTTTTTTCAGTACAGACAAAAATATGTGTATTATATATGTATATAAAAAATAAAACAATTTTTAAAAACTATGCAAACAATTCAGCTGTAAGTAACAAGACTTTGCATATTTGTGAGTATGTAGCTATAACACAGCTCCATTAATGGGAAATAGACATGACAAATTCACATTTAATAATGTAGTTACTTTTATTTGAAATTGAAGGGAACCAAAGTTTTGTCACCCTGAAGCTGCCTTTTGGGGATATTTATTTTTAGCTGTTAAAGAACAAAGACTTAGAACCTCTGAACCTCCTCCCTTTTCTGTCCAAGAGATTCAGAGAAAAACCTGCTTCAGGAAAAAGATCTTATGATGTCCCCTTTGCCTAGTTTGAATTAAACATGGTAAATAAGAGGCTTCAGGCAAGTGCCTGTAAGCTAGATCACCCCTCCCCACCATTTCCCATTGTTTCTGGGGCACGTAGCAAGGATTTTCCTACCATGTGTCCCCTCTTCCTCACCTACCTGTAAATTGTCCATTCTCACTTCTGAAAGATTAAACTTTGATTTTCTCCTGTTAATCTGTGTTAATTTGATGATTAGCCCAGTTTAGAAAAATTGAGAATGTGGAAGGAAAAGTATTAATATACTTTCTAGCCCCCACAAAATGGTAATAATAAGACTTCTCAAGTTCAAATGTTCATATTCATTCAATTATCGATTATTTAATCCAGACATCTGCTATGCAGTCATTTTGATTATTCTGTATGCTAGACAGTGAACCAAAGACTGGAGATTATGGAATAAATCAGATATAGAACATGACCTCATAATATAAGGATAAAATAAATGTATCCATTAATGTATGAATCGAGAGCAGCTTCCTTCAGCTCACAGAGCTCCAGCCGAAGGAAAAGGGAGGTAACTAAAGAGGTCTCTCTACCATGGCTTGTACAAACCAGACTGCCCACAAATCCACCGGTGGTAAAGCACCGAGGAAGCAACTGGCTACCAAAGCCTCTTGCAAGAATGTGCCCTCTACTGGAGGGGTGAACAAACCTCATCGTTACAGGCCTGGTACTGTGGCACTTCGTGAAATTAGACGTTATCAGAAGTCCACTGAACTTCTGATTCGAAAACTTCCCTTCCAGCGTCTCGTGCGAGAAATTGCTCAGGACTTCAAAACAGATCTGCGCTTCCAGAGTGCAGCTATTGGTGCTTAGCAGGAGGCAAGTGAAGCCTATCTGGTTGGTCTTTTTGAAGACACCAACCTGTGTGCTATCCATGCCAAACGTGTAACGATTATGCCAAAAGACATCCAGCTAGCACGCCGCATACGTGGAGAACGTCCTTAAGAGTCCACTATGATGGGAAACATTTCATTCTTAAAAAAAAAAAAAAAATTCTCTTCTTCCTGTTATTGGTAGTTCTGAACGTCAGATTTTTTTTTCCATGGGGTCAAAAGGTACCTAAGTATACACTTGCAAGTGGAAAATAGGGGACAGAAATCAGGTATTGGCAGTTTTCCCATTTTCATTTGTGTGTGAATTTTTTTAATATAAATGCGGGGACATAAAGCATCAATGCAAGTCAAGATGTTTCAGTGAACAAGTTTCAGCAGTTCAACTTTATAACAATATAAATAAACCTGTTAAATTTTTCTGGACAATGCCAGCATTTGGATTTTTTTTTAAACAAGTAGATTTCTTATTGATGGCAACTAAATGGTGTTTGTAGCATTTTTATCATACAGTAGATTCCATCCATTCGCTATGTTGTCTGTCTTCTGTGCTGTTCCTATAAGTTTGCTATTAAAATACATTAAACTATAAAAAGAAATGTATGAATCGATGAAGAAACTGTGGTATATATATTTATGCCATAAAAAAGTAAATATTACCTTTTTTAATAGCATGGATGGACCTAAAGAGCATTATGCTAAGTGCCATAAGTCAGACAGAGAAAGACAAATACCATATAATATCTTATATTTGGAATTTAAAAAAAAAAACTCTAAAAAACCAAGCTTATAGGTAAAGAGGGCAGATTAATGATTGCCAGAGATAAGAGGTGGTGACGAGAAAAATGGGTGAACTTTTTTCTTCTTTTAGTTCAAACAAATAGAATATAAAAACAATAGCTAGAAGAAGAGACATAGCAAAGTTTATTATGGAGGGGAAAATAGTGGGGGTAATTGTTACAGAATCCCAGCCTATGCTGTTCTGGGACAGCTGTGGGGTCCAATTGCCCACTGCCATGAAGTATGACTCTCAATACAAAAGTTTGGTGAAAAAGGAAAGAGGGTTTATTTTAAAGTTTTACAGAATCAGAATAATGGCGGGTTTCTGCCATTAGGTCCCACTCCCTTTAAAACACCCAAAAACACTTAGTCCTGCCTCCCCCTGCCAAACCAGGCCAGTTTCAGAATATGCCAGTCAGAGGTACCGTCTTTCAGAAAAGCGAAGACCACAGCTCCGCATTCCCAGTCATGGTTCAGCACTTCAAGCATCTCCCACTAATCTGTGCTTCATTAGGCAGGTCCCCACAATTCTAACCTCATCAGCTGTACTGTGCTATTCTCCAGGCAGGTTTCCCTGTGGACCCCCTCTTTCTTACTCCAGCTCTTAATCCAAAACCGTGTGGCATCTCCTTTTGCACCAGTCATCATGGCCGATCTGGGAGGGCCCTTCTACCTCCTTTCAGAAACCACCTGTCCCCTCCTTTCACATCAGATGTCTTGGAGGACAGAGCACCACACTTCATTGTTATGAAAATATCTGAAGCTGTATCATTAGCCCTTTTTGCCCAAGGAATAGCACACTTCCTTTCAGAAAAGGCTCTGCTATTTCCTTGTCACTGATATGCAAAGTATACCATCCTCCTTTTACCAGCCTTTTACCTGGGCCTGTAGCACAGCTATTATCTGCCTACCAGCCTGCAGTAGACATGCAAAGTACCTTAAAAGCTATACTATCTCCTTTCCCAAAACTTTGAGTTCGAGGGACTTTGGGGATTACCCTCCTCCTCATTACATAATGAGACATAATTTTAAGGCATTCTGGGGTTTCTGAAATAAGCAGACTCTCTTCCACTTAAGTAGTTGTTGGAGAAATGCCTTGTTTTTGATAAATACTAGAGTATTCTTACCATAATAATAAAATGGATCAGGGAAACATTATTTAAAATACAGCATTTAAAATATAGCATTATTTAAAGTATAGTTAATAGCTTAATCTGCTTCAATATGTATTTAATAACTTTAAATCCTCTTAATTTTAATGTCATATTCATAAGTTACCTAATGGATGGAGACATGATTTCCTTCTATAACATCATTTAATAATATTGATATGCAAACAGTTGTGAGTGAATTAATGTCAGCCAAGTTCTTCCAGCTACTCTCGTTTTCTTTACCATTGTTAGAAATAAGGACATAGTGACTCCCAAACCAGTAAAAAGTCATTAGTAACAAAGGGCAAATGTAATTAAAGGGTCTTAAGGGCAAATGTAATTAGAGGATCTCTGAGAAGGGAGCTGAGAGCGCTGGCATATCTACAAACCACAGAAGGGGCATTTAGATAACCGTGTTAGATTGTAACTTCGGATTAACCAGTAATGGAGAAACGCGGAAGACGGAGAGGGGAGGGGGAGCTAATTGCGTTAGGGCGGGGAAGCTAATCGCTCTCACTTTAGGGCAAGGAAGATAATCACTTTAGGGTGGCAATTTCAGGGTGGGGAAGCTAAGACTATAAAACCAGTTTCCTTTGTCTACTTGGCGCGCACATTCTCCTGACTGTGAGGGTGCGCCCGGCTCTGCAGACTCGTGAATAAAGGCCTCGCTTTACTGCTCAAGTCCTGTGTCCCAGTTTTTATTGTGAGCGTTTCTCACACCATCCACTTGAATATTGTTGTACATGCTTTTAGTGTACTGAAGTAAGAGCTGAAAGAAATTCACACTCACAATTTATCTATACTTTGTCTCACTGGAAAAAAGTAAGTAAAGTTCTTTTTCTTTTTAAGATTATATTTATTTATTTTTAGAGAGAGGGTAAGGGAGAGAGAAAAAGAAGGAGAGAAACATCAATGTGTGGTTGCCTCTTGCATGTTCCCAACTGGAGACCAGGCCCAAAACCCAGGCATGTGCCCTGACTGAGAATCGAACCAGCAACCCCTTGGTTCGCAGGCTGGCACTCAATTCATTGAGCCACACCAGCCAGGGTAGCAAAATTCTTTTTCTATCTTTCTTCAGAAAGAAAATGCAGGGATACTATTTAGCATTTCAAAGACACCCCTGCATTTTCAAAGATCTCTAAAATTACATAATATACATTCTAAATGTGCATTTCATCAAATTGTTTCATCTGCTATAAAATAGAATGGACTTGCCTGAAAATTCCATATGAAATATCTCTACAATGAATTTGACATTGGTACATTAAATTGAAAGTATACTAACAGACTTGCATGGCCTGTGAATGAGAATTTTAAAACAATGAGGAAGATTATGATTTCTCTTGGTTAGTGAGTCACTTATTATGTTTAGCACTTTAAAACATTTTAGAACAAAATGAAATAAATTAGATTAAAATGTTCTTTATGTAGTGGTTTATAGTTATTCCAATAAAAAGCACATTTAATTAAACTTTGGAAATATTATTTCAATCTAATGCTATAGAAGAGCAATTTTTGAAGAATTGGTCATATTATAAAACATGACTCTTTAATTTTATTGAAAACTTAAATCTATGGACATATTTAGTATGCTTTAAATGCAACTTTTAGTTAGGCCAAAGGTCCATATTAATTTTTAAGTTATGAAAAATGAAGTCATTTCAAAAATATTATTTTGCATTAATCAAATAATACATATATAATTTCAAGTTTCAAATTTTCAAGGTTAAAGTATTAAAAGTTTTACAAATATATACTGCAAAATACTGAAAGAAAACACAGATTATAGTGGTTATCCGGTTATCTTTGACTTTATTGTTTCCTCATATGCTCTAACTGCTCTAAGTAGTCTTTAATAATCAAGGAGCACTTTTAAAATGAGACAAAAATGTTAAAGAAGTTGGTCAAAATATACAAACTTTCAGTTACAAGGTGGATATGTTCTACAGCATGGTGACTGTAGTTAACAATACTGCATTGTATAGTTGGTATTTATGGAGAGCGTAGATCTTTGTCACCATGCATGCATGCAAAAAAAAAAAATAAAAGGTAACTTACAATAAAAAGGAGATGGTACCTATGAAGAGAGTTTTCAGTAGTGTGGGGGCTAAAAAAATATTAATCCTTTTCCTTCCACCTTCTAACTTCTTCTTCCTGGGGCAATCACCAAATTAACAGAGACAGATTAACAGGAGAAAATAAAAGTTTAACACATGCACATGGGGAATTCACATAGAAATGATAAATCCATGAAAATTTCAAAGACAGTGAATTAATATTGTGTTTGTAAGACATTTTGGACAAAAGAGAAAGTGGGGGGGATGGGGTATTAGATTTCAGATGTGAGAATGGGCAATTTACAGGTAGTTAAGGAAGAGCAGACACACCTGTCAGGAAAATTCTGGCCAGGTGACTGGAAACAATGGGACCCAGTGGGGATCCAGCTAACAGGCATCTACCTGAAGCCCTCTTGTTTACCACACATAATTTAAATTAGGCCAGCGGAACATTCTAAGATGTTCCTGAAGCAGGTTTTTGTCTGAATCTCTTGAGAAGGAAAGGGAGGAGAGTCAAAAGTTCTTTCTCAGTCTTGTTTCGTAATAAACAGCTCAAATCAACATCCCCCAAAAGGCAGCTTCAGGGGGCCAAAAATTTGGTTCCCTTGTAGAAACAACTCTGCAATATCACTGTTTTAAATTTCAGTGAGGAGAGGGTATTATTTAACATATACTGTATATATCTGAGCTATTGGGTTTCATCTTCTTCTGTCCTTTAAGAATTATCAGATTACAAAAGCTTTATTTTTGATAATAACATTACCATTTATTATTTATGACAGACCAAGCACTATATTAACACCTTTAAAAACAGTATGGCATTTAATGCTTGAAAACAACCCTATAAGATCATTATTCTTATCCCTATTTTCCAGATAGGGATGCTGCTAACATCACTTATCCAAAGTAACAGAGTAAATAGATCCAGCCCTTCAATCCAGATTTTTCAATTCAAATCCTTAGCTAATAATTGCTATATTATACAATTTCTGTCAAGAAAATAAGGCAAGGAAAAACTGTAGATACCATAGACAAGACAGAAAAAGAATGATGAGGGAAAAGCATATTACTCAATCCAACAACTCAAAGAAAATCTTTTGGTGAATTTTTTTCCTTGATTATTGATTTCAAAATGATGTATAATTTTATACAGCTGATGTCACATAATATAGAAAGTTGTGTATTCAAGCTTATTTTTAACCATCCCCCCAAACCATTAAAAACGCCCTTGCTGCTTTCTAATGATTATGGGAAACTTAGTTGTTTGATTTTATCTTATCTAATCATGAAAAAACTATAAATTGTTCAGAATTGTACTAGTGTCAATTTTAAGCTTTGCTAACACTTTAATATATATATATTTTAAAATATTTCTGTATCACTTATGAGTCTCCTGTGTTCCTCAAACATGCCTGACAAGCTCCAAGATATTTACGCTCACTGTTTCTCTGTCTCGATCATTCTTCAAAGAGAGTTGTTGCTGTATTAGACTCTCATAATTCAACCCTTCTGTGAATATATTCACCATTAAAGTGTAGCCTATGTGAAAAACAATTAATGTAACCACTTCAAAACACCCAACATATAATGATAGGGAAGAACAAGATAACAGTGATTTTAAATAGTAAAGGGGAATTAACATATAGTGGTTACTGGTTCGAAGTGTGTGCCATTTCTTTATGGACAGGAATGGTAATAGTTTTAAGTGGAAACAGTGCTTAGTACATTCCCTTTGCCGATCAGAGGAACTTTTCTTGTCTACTTTCTTCCATGAGTGTACCTGAGAGAATGGTACATGAGTAGGGACTGGTATTTTGATAAGTACAGATCCTTGTTTGCCAGATGTTAGCTTTCTCTGGCAAGCAAGCAAACAAACAAACAAACAAAAAACACTGAAAACTGAAATCTAGGCACTCTCATCAGAAACTGACTAGAATATGGCACTTGACTGTGAACAAAGACCATTTTTTTTCCTGAATCAACACAGCCTAACTGAAAGAGTTCTTATTTCCCTTGGTCCTTGTGATAGGGCAGAGGAAATAAGAAAGTAGGGGACTGGCTCACAGGCTCGCTCTTCTTCCCCAAGGATGACTAGATGATTGTGCTGCAGCCACCTGCTTTTCCCAAAGGAAGGTAATTTGGATGGATTTTTGGTGGGAGAGAAACTCTGGGCACAGCCTAGGATCGGGACTGGCCTGGCAGAGGGCGGCAGGGTTTTTCTTCTTTGGGTGTTCTAGAGGGAATGAGCTCTGAGGCAGGAGCCTGCCATTCTTCCATTGCATAGCTTTTGTATTTTATGTTGTTTCAGTCTGGAAACTAACCCTATAGAAATAAGATAATTAAAAACGAATGGAATGATAAGAAAACTTAGGGGTTAAAGAGTTTAGCCTTAATTAATAGTTTTAAGTCATTAAAGCTGTATCAAAAGAGTTAAAGCGTTTCACCTTCATTGACAGGCTTAAGTGACTAATGCTTGTGGAAAGCTGTTATTCCAAAATTGTGTAGTGTTTAAATAAAAAAACTTCCTCTATCACCAAAAAAAAGAAAGAAAAAAGAAAAGAAAGGAAGAAAGAGAGAGAAAGAAAGAGAAAGAAAGAAAGAAAGAAGGAAAGAAAGAAAGAAAAGAAAAGAAAAGAAAAGAAAAGAAAAGAAAAGAAAAGAAAAGAAAAGAAAAATCAAAAAAAGAAAAAGAAAGTAGTGGTAAGCTTAGGCCTGGATCAGTATTGTCTCTTATATCCCCAAACCTGGATCCCATCCTTCCTTTCCTTATTGTCAATTCTCATGTACTTCATGTTTAACTTTTTACTTAAACATACTATTTCAAAATATGTATTATTTTTTGAGTATTTTCAATGTATGTTAATTGTATTTTTTTACTGAGCCTTATTTTTAGGATTCATCTGCATTGCTACATGCATTTCAAATTAATTGTTCCTAACTATTACATAATGGTTAATTATTTCTAAAAGTTTTTTACTATACATTCTCCTGGTTTAAGCAGACACTGGTAGCTTCCAACATTGTAAAATCAGGAAGCAATGCAATGCATCCTGCATGTCTCCTAATGGGCTGATGAAAGAATTTTCCTGGGAAATATACATGGCAGAGTGGCTGGATCATAAGTCATATTTATTATGACTAAGAAAAGCAAGTTAAAGTGTTGGTTATTACAAATATTTTCTCCCAGTTTGTGAATCGCCTTTTCATTTTCTTGATGGTGTCTTTGAAATATTTTAATTTTACTGAACCCAATTTATTAATTTGTTTTATCACTCGTGCATTTGTTTTCACATAAAGCAGAATTTGCCAATGTAGATAGTAGTTCATGGCTGTATAGTGAGAAAGCCACAGAAGTAATTCAAGCAAGCTTCACTTATATAAAGGATTCTACTGCGTGAGATTATGGTCAGCTATGTAACATAGAAAACGCCATAACAGTGGATCAAACTTACTATTTTATTTTTTCTAGGAATCTGAATCAGAGAATTTCAAAACATTTTTTAACCATCTCAGATAATGGAATTGCTAATTAGATGCTGGAAGAAATCTTGCTTACATTCCCCAGAAAGTCACATAGAGCCTGGGACAAAGATGTGACCAAATCTCCGCTCAAAGGCATTACACCAGGGAACCTTGGCCCCATGCTTCTGCCTCAACATGATACTTAAGAAAATAGCATCGGAAATATGACCTGTGCTGTGGCCAGTGTGGCTCAGTTGGTTGGGCATCATCCTACAAACCAAAAGGTTGCGGGTTTGATTCCCAGTCAAGGCACATGCCTAGGTTGCAGGTTCGGACCCCGGTCAGGGTGCATAAGAGGCAAGAGATCGATGTTGCTCTCTCACATCAATGGTTCTCTCCCTCTCTTCCTCCCTTCCTGTCTCTCTAGAATCAATAAAAGAAAAATAAATTTTTAAAAAAGAAAGAAGTATTCCCTGACGAGGGCAGTAACAAGGGATCAACCTGCTAGAAGAAAGCAAGACAACAGATTTAGAAAAGATAATTCAACAATAACAATAGAGTTGGGATTCCAACTATTTAAAAATACAGGCACAGTTTTGAGATATTGCAGGCTCAGTTCCAGACCACCACAGTAATGCAAACATTGCAATAACACAAGTTGTGAACTTTTGCTGGTGGAAATAATGCAAACATTATGATAACACAAGTTGTGAACTTTTGCTGAGGAGGGTCTTGCTTCAATTTGTGAAAAACCCAACATTTGTGAAGTGCAATAAAGTGAAGCACAGTAAAATGAGGGATGCCTGTAAAATATTATATATCAACAAAGCCAATAAGAGCAGGTGCTCTTTTTGATCAGATTGGTTTATGAGGCCACAGTGCAGCTGGGGATGGAATTATCTTCACTAAAACATGCACGTTTCCACACATCATTGGAGGAAAAATGAAGTGCTGTCCACGTAACTCCACTGGAAGTACTAGAACGTCCACAGATCAGGTCTGTAGCAAGAAATTCACCTTATGGAAGAAAGTAAAGGAGCATACCGATAAGAGATATTTCTACTCTATCAACAGAGCTAGGATTCTAATGCTTTTTTTTCAATACACCTTGAGTTATAACTGAATGCATTATAAATCTATCCACTGGGTGTTTGATTATGGCACCCTTTGACAGCTTAGTTTATGCAAATCCAGCTGAGATGAGGATAGGCTTAATTTCACATAAACTTCATAATTTCAGATTGCAGTAAGAGCAATTTCCACCTCCCCAAAAAACCTGCAATACAATTCTCCAAAATAATGGAATGATTCAGAGCAGTTAAAGCTAATGGTATCCACTAGAGTCCTTCTTTACCTCAGTTCACTGAAAACCAATCTGCTAAGCTAAATTTTCCAAAAATAATTCACTGATGGCCAATTTGCAAAAGCCTACTTTGCAAATGTATCAAGCTTCCTAAAACCAAAGACCAAATATAAAAGCTTATGGAAAATGGTTATAAGAAAAATGTTAATGTCCATTACCAGTGTCTAAAGATGAAAAATAGTTTTTGAATATCCAATATAATCAAAAAGCATCTCACCATGATAAAAATGTAACATATTATGTGAACATGAGTCAACTTTAACTGTTTTCTTTCAAATACTGTTTCACATATTTAAATTTAATCAGTTTCTTTTTAATCTCTCTTACAAATTCACATATGCATCCCTAATAAATGTTGGCTCTAAGGAACTAATTATATGATTCAATAGAGAATTTTTCTTAATCGGCAGATTCATTTCTCTTATGCATATCTTGGAAACTTTCAGCAAACTGCTGCAAAATTAATGTATTTCCAACATTTTATGACACAAAACAATATTACTGCATTTTATAAGAGTGCATGGTTGCAACTAATTGCAGATTTGTTGAGGGTTTTTCCATTGTGATCAATTTATTAATAAAGTTGACAAATTTTAATTCGGCTGAAAATATATACATTTGAAGTAGTTATTTATAATTCTGCTACACCTGGGTTGTTTTCACTTGAAACTCAATTATTTTATTTCCTTTACATTAAAATAAAACAAATACTGAGTTTCCTATTATTCTAGTATTCCTGACACTAGGGGCTCAGAGACATTATCAACAGGAATCACTAGGTTCCCCATTTATTTATGCTGGCTTAATACTGAGGTAACTTCCTTTCAAATGGTAACTCTAGATTTTAAACCAGGTGTTCTCAAAAAACAACAGCACCTACATCATCCTTGTAGATCCCCATGACCGAATATGAGATAACACTTACTGTGTTGCATTGATGGAAGAGATCCTTCCTGGGCCATTGAAGTTTCAGAGCCTGCAGAACAGCCAATATGAATTCGCCCCATCATTCCAGGCTACTAAAGTGTGCAAGAGAAATTTCCACACGTGTGAGTCCCTTCACCAGTCTCTGAAATTGAAAACTCCTTGTTATAATCAGAGAATATTTCAATATGAAGTCCTGTCTAGGATGAATAATCCAAGCTGTTATCTCTAAACCAAAACCCTTGCTCAGGAAGCCTATTCCTACAAGAAGATAAAAAACTACTCACTGTGTCTGCAGTGAGGATCCTGTTGATCTGACCTCAGTGGGGCAAACACTCTGAATCCTCTGGCACCAGGCTTGAAACCAGTGAAAAGAAGACCTTCCCTCTTTCATGTGCTTGGAGAGTATTGCAGAACCCTCTCAAAATATGTTTCACCCCTTTTCCACCTCAACACTTGCACACCTGTGGTTTTAGAGGCAAGCAAAGGCCTGTGGAAACAGTTCTGGTCAGGTCCTGTGCACGATACAAGAACACTGCACTTAACAAGAAGAGGGTACCTGGCATTTTGGCTTTGGTCTTGGACATCAGGGGACAAACTCTCCTATGCGAGGGATGAGCAGTGACTTTTGTAATCCAGAACAATGAAGGTTTGCAGAGATGTGTGACTCACCACACCTTCACTCTAAACATTTGAATTACTGGGACACTGGGTGCCTAGTTACAACATCCGCCAGAGGTACAGAGGCAGATCTGAAATCGCCCCAAAGCAGTAGTGGCTGCCTACTGCTGGGGCCTCAGATGGACCGTGGAGATAACATTTAGCTGTCAGAAAGGCCACAGGGCAGGCGCCTCCTTCTGGTGTTATACCTCTTCCTCATCTCCTTCAAGAGTTTGGGTTTTGGGTCCTGGGTTCTAGGTTCCCATCAATCGGAGCTCTGAGGTGTATCTGCCCACTGACCTGAGGAAACTTTTGATCCTAATTTTCTTTATTGCCTGAATTCCTTTCCCAGAGAGTGAAGCTGAAATGAGATGAGAAATATTGAGCATTGGTATTGCAATGGAGTGGAAAGTTTGAGACCTCTGAAAACAGGGTAACAACCCCCACAATCTCTGATTGAGGGAAAGGAAGAGTAGGTGGTACAACATTTAAGATACATTGCATAACAATGGCAAGTTAATACAGTGTTTCCCAAAAAATAAGACAGTGTCTTATATTAATTTTTGCTCCTAAAGACGCGCTAGGTCTTATTTTCAGGGGATGTCTTATTTTACCATAAACAAGAATTCACATTTATTGTTTAACAAAAAATCAACATTTATTAATATACTGTAGTCATGTCATCACAAACATCAGCATAACCAGCCAAACTCTGAATTCCATCAAGAATTTGGGGGGAGCTGTAGCAATTACTGCTGCTAGGTCTTATTTTCAGGGGAGGCCTTATGTTTCTAAGCTTGAAAAAAATTGCACTAGGTCTTATTTTCGGGGAAACAGAGTAGCTGCACCTTCCTGAAGGGAAGAGGGCTGCTGCTCAGGGTGAATTGTGTATGTGACTCTGAGAACATTCAGGGAATCAAGACATAGCCAGGTAGATGGGAGGAGCTTATATTGCACCTGCTAGAGGCAGGGGGTGGATGCCCACCCCGGATATCCGGATATCCGTGTGTTGCTGAGAACTCTTGCCCTGACTAAAGATGGTGCCAAAGGAAGGTAAAAGTTACGGGGAACCAGCAAAAATTGTGGATACTGACACACCATGGGAGGGGCCGGATATGATGTCACGCAGGAAGTTCCAGGAGAGCATTCACATGAGGGTGGGTGGAAAGAGAAGAGGGAGTCACGAGGTCTTTAATGACAGAGGAGGTCTGAAAGTCAGAAGTCCAGTAGTCACTAGAGCTGACAGAGCTGCAGGGGACCTGCCCAGCCACCTGGATTCATGAGAGATGCTTGGAGAACAGGGCGGCTCGGCTGAAGAGGGGGGAATTGCTGGGACCTGCCTAACCAAGCCTGGATTAGTGGGAGATGCCTGAAATGCGGAACTGTGACCAGGAATGCAGAGCCACACACTTTTGCTTTTCTGAAAGATGGTACCTCTGACTGGCATATTCTGAAACTGGCCTCGTTTGGTAGGAGGAGACAGGACTATGTGTTTTGGCGTGTTTTAGAGGGAGTGGGACTTAACGGCAGAAGTCCACCATTATTCTGAATCTGTATAACCTTTAAATAAACGCCCTTTTCTTTTCCACTAAACTTCTGTATTGGGAGTCACACTTCTTGGAGGCGGGCAAGCAGACCCCACAGCTGTTCCATAACAGAACTGCCGGGGTTCTGTAACAGTATTAATATAAGCACACAACATAGTATTATTATTAGTCATGCTGACCATAGTCAGAGCCTCAAAATGTGATAACTAAACAGCAACAGTGGCATAATCTGGAATCTTCCAAGAAATGTCATGAGGCCCCCACTATGATCTGCCTGTAACACTTCGGTTACCTGAGGTTTTTAATTTTTTAACATTCAATATTTTTTCTCTCTTCAGAAGCAAAGCATCCTTTTCCATATCATATTCAGTCCTTCAACGTCATAGAGTTAAGCTGTGATTCTCAAAGTTTTGTCCTGGAATCAGCATCACCTGGGCAATTGATAGAGATACAAATTCCCAGCCTCACCTACCCATACCTAATGAGAAGAAAATCCCTCATATGTCATATATACCTGGGGATGCTGTGGTTGGGTTAAACAATCTGGAATTTATCAGGTTCACCATTGATTCAGAATCACTATTCTCTGAACAATGGGTTTTCAACATAACTGAAGTACAGATTTTATAAACCAGAAATTTTGATTTACTTGGTGTAGGTTGTGATCTGGGTGAAAGTAGTTTTAAATTCCCCCTGGGATTTGTTGTGCAGCCAGATTGAGAGCCATTGCTCTCCTGTCTGACTTTACCAAATGCAGCTGGAAAAAAACAAAACAAAACAATAAAAACAAAAAAAAAAAAACCCTTGTCTTTCCATCACTGTCAAAAAAAGACCTCACAGTGATCTAACGTGGATTATGGACTACCAGAGCAAGAACTTTGGCCAGAGGTATGGAGAATTAATTAATGTGGTCATATTTTCTCTCCTGGAGTGTAAGAAAGTGTCAGCTTTACTTTAACTTGGGACTGACATTAGGGGATTGTTTCTTACAGCACCAGAAAGTTGGGAACTAGAAAGTAGGAAGAGCAAAAAAGATATATCCAATCAATTATTTTCAGTTACTTTTGTTTCTGTTCATTTTATTTTATTTTCATTTTTTAATGACAGTTGGCATTCAATATTATACAGTCATACCTCAGAACCCGTCAGCTTCAGAACTCGTCAAACCCTGTACTCATCGCATCTTGATGAGAAAAGGATGTTTCAGCACTTGGCACTTGCTCGTCACTTGGTGCCCCTCCCTCATGATGAAACAGAGGTCAACACATCAGTCTCATGGTAGCTCGCGAACACTGCAGTATTCCTCGGTTTCAGCACTTATGATGAGTTCTGGAATGAATTAACCATAAATACGGAGGTACCACTGTATTAGTTTCAGCATACAACATAGTGTTTAGACTTTTATATAATTTATAATGTGGTCTCTCCCCATAAGTCTAGTACCCACCTGTCACCATATGAAATTATGACAATATTATTGGCTCTATTCCCTATGCTGTACTTTACATCCCCATGACTATTTTATAACTGACAATTTGGGTGAAAATGGTGACAGGATTAAGTAGTACAAGTTTGCACTTATTTTTTATTGTCATGTTTTTGTAAGTGTTTTCTAGTCTGTCTACTGTTTGTTTTTTGTTTATTATTTCAGTGCCTATCATGGTTGAATTAACTTTATTCTCATTTTTGAAGTACTTTCTAATTTTGTTTCCCTAGAGTATTACTTTTTTGTGTTTTCCAAATTATTGAAATAGAACTGCATAAGGACTTCGTCACATTTTTCTTTTCTTTTTCCTTATCTTCACCTGAGGACATTTGTTATTGCTTTTAGAGAGAGGAAGGGAAGGAGGGAGACAAAGAAAGAGAGAGAAAGAGAGACAGAAACATTGTTGGAAAAGAAAAACATTTATTGGTTCCCTTCTTGTATGTGCCCAAACCAGGGATTGACCCCGCAACCTAGGTATGTACCCTGACCAGGAATCGAACCTACAACCTTTTGGTCTACGGGACAGTGCTCCAAGCAACAGAGCCACACTGGCTTGGGTGTATTTTTCAATCTCATATGTATATATGCCTAGTCACAATATTTAATTCATAACAATTCTATTTTGCTTTCTTTCATGTTAAATTTGTTGCATATGCTGAAAGGTTATCTACTTCCTTATTCAGGTCAGCAATGAGAAAATTATCACCTCAATCATCTAAAAGTTTTCCCAGAAGTTCAAATCAATTTAATTAGACAAAAATATGAAATAAGGCCTAGTGATACCAAAAAATACTCGAAGTTAACTATTTTGATGTGTAAACAGTTATGATTGTATATATTTTAAGCAATGCTGGACAACTAAAAGTTATTAGAATAGATAAGAGTGTTTTATAAAATGGAAACAAAAATAGTTATAATTTTCATATATAGCAGAAATCAGTAAGACATTATATAGGACCAAATACAATACATAAAAATAACAAAAATATACATACATGAGGTCTGTCCAGAAGGTATCCAGCCATTTACTATGAAAAATAGATACATTTACTGAAGAAGGTACAAGATACAAGAAACATTGTAACATAAGACAATGACACCTCAGTCCCCTTCAAAATAGGCACCTTGGGACCTCACACAGTTTTCCCACTTGCCATCAGCTGCCCCATTGTATTTTCCTGAATCTCATCAATGGTCTGAAATCTCTTCCCTTTCAAAGGTGACTTTAGTTTTGGAAAAAGCCAGAAGTCGCAGGGCACCAAATCTGGGCTATAGAGGGGCTGAATCACCTGGGTGATTTGATGTTTCACTAAAAGCTCTGTATAAGACGTGATGCATGAACATGAATATTTTTACGACAAAGCTGACAATCACAACTTGCCCACAGCTGCAGCCTTCTGAATCATATGAATAGTTTCTGTAGAGGAATGTTCAAGCTTAATGCAAAATTTAATGCAGATCCATTGCTCTCCTCATTCAGTCACTTTGAATGTGATGGCCACACATTACACATGCTCAGTCAACAGCATCTACCTCCCCGACTGACTAGTACAGTGAGGTCATCATTGTTCATGCACGCACATTCCAGTCCACCCTCATTGGCTGCCAGGTTACATTGATGTCACGCAAACTGTTCTCATTATATTAACAATAGCTGGACTTTCTCCCAACAGAACTTGTATACTATGCACTAAATGGTTAACTCTGAGGCCTGGATTGTTCAAAAGCCTTCTTGCCTAAGGTCATTTTCTACCTACTGGGATGTAACCCTGAGCTGGAATATCCTGCCTGATAATAGTATCTCTGTATATCTGTTGCTTTAGGCCACACCAGGTAGTTCATGCTAACAATGTGATTTATGGTGAAATGTCTGTTTTTGTGTGCCTGGGGCATTCAGGCATGCTATCCCATTTTGATTTCTGTGGGGGCTGGAGACTGAGGAACTAAGGTCAGTGATGGAAATGCTCCATGCTTAAATGACCAAGGTTGTCAACATTTTGCATGTGCCATCACATGAGTGCTGGAAGAATTAAGCACTGTCTGTGTAACAACACAGGAAGGGAATAACTGAAAGCTTGTGCCTTTTATCACCTGGAGTCCTCCCTATGTGCCATTTTCTTCTGATTTTAACCAGTATCCTTTCCCTGTAATGAATTGTAATTTTGAGTTCAATAGGTTTTTCTGGTTTCTATGGCTTCTTCTAAGAAATCATCTATCCTGAAAGTGCTCTTAGAGAGCTCCACACAAAGGAATGAACAATGTCCAAATGTGAACACACTTACCTAATTTAAATAACATGGGAATTTTTAATATGTGTGGAGTGGTTCTAACATAAATTCTCCAGATAGTCGCCTTGAATCCACAACTAAATCTGCTGTGGTATTCTTGAGCTCATGCTTCTGCTTTAACATGCCACAACATTCTAGAAGTATAACATTGTAATTCCTGCAGATCAGGGCAGAAGCAAGGAATTAACCTTCTGGAAGAAAGTAAGGCAGCAGATTTAGATGAGATTTTTCTACTATCATATCTTAGGAGAGAATGCTAAAATTTTTTAAAGAGTTTTATATATTTAGGAAGTCAATATCAATCCATCTGGCAATTGAACATGACACTTTTTTGTATGTCTGATTTATGCAGCCCTAGTGTGACTGGGAAAAAAGATTAGCTCCACTTAAACCCCCTAAACTGAGATCTCAGGATGTATAATTCCATAAAGGAAAACTGGAATGTAACTTTTCAGCACAATATCAGAACCATCCAAAATCTCATATGCAATATCACATAGTTTTCTTGTCACTTAAGAGTCCTTACATAACTCCTCAAGTTTGGAGAATCCAGGGAAGTCAATATCACTTCATTCTGACATTCAATGGAAATTCAGGTGCGTGTGCAGAAGAAAGCACACCTTTCACAGCCTTCAGTCCTTCCTGCTTTGACAAACTTTTGTTTGTTCTTCATGTATAGGGGAAAATTCAGTATTTGTTCACATCTCTTGAATAGGATAGAGTATTCATGCTAAGTGTACAATCTCTGGATTCATATTGCCTGGGTTCCAATTTCACATGTGCCAATTACTACACTGTTAATTTGAGTATGTTTCTTACTTTTTCTAAGTCTTCTTTTCCTCGTTTGTAAATGAAGATAATAGTATTTACTCATGGGACTGCTGAAGACTAATGAATCGTTCCAGGTAAAGTACTTAGTACCAGGCAAACCGTAATCATTCAGTACATGTTAAATGTTATTATCATTATTTATTCCTCTTTCTAATTTTAGTAGCACTTTTAATTATTTTGCTCCCTTAGTTGCCATGACATTCCCTCTTCTGAATGTCTTTACACATTTTGGCTGCCTTTAGTTGGTCTTGTTTTCAAGAACCACTTCCTTTATTCAGCCAGTAAATGATTAAATGCCCCATGCCTCAATCCCAAAGTGCTAATTTCTCCTATTTTCAGTCTTTTTGAGAAGTCTGGTTTATTCCTATTCTTTTGATTAACAATTTATATACTAATAACTCCCAAAATATATCTTCCTTTCACAGACATCACTTCTGAATTTCGTAACACAATATCCAACGGCATTCTTGCCATTTCTACCCAGGAAGTGGGGCCTTTGGGAAGTAACTGGACAAGGACGGTGGAGCCCTCATGAATAGGATTAGTGCCCTGATAAAAGGACCCCAGAGAGGTCTCTTGCCCTTTTCCTGCCACATGAAGATACAAGAAGAAGATAGCAGTTTGCAACATGAATGATGGTGTCCATCAGAACCTGACCATACTGGCACTCTGATCTCAAGACTACTAGGCTGCATAACAGTGAGAAATAAATATCTGCTGTTTATAAGCCACCTAATGTACATACATTGTTATGGCACAGCTAACTAAACAAGACAACAGCCACCAACCTATTTGCAAGCCAAAATCTAGGAGTCAATCTTAACATTTCTCTTTCACGTATTGTATCCAATCCATTACCAAATCTGGTATAATGTCCATATATTTCTGTATGTTAGAACCTAACTGAAAAGACACCAATTGTCAAGTATATAATAGCCAGAACAACTTTAACTTGATAATGTACTCACTTCCTAAGAATTACAAAGCCCAATTGCTGTCAGTTTCCTAAATTCCTATGCCACAGGCTGTTATCCAGCATTAATGTTAGTTCCTAAACAAAATGCATATTTAAGATGTTAGAGGCATTTGGCTTTTACTAAAAATTATCCATTAGTTCTGGCAACACAACAAAATTTTGTGTCACTAAGAACTAATTTAAAAGACAGATCCAAGAAGACAACAGAGTAGGTGAATGTTGCACTTACCTTCTCCTGTGACCAAACTGGAATTACAACTAAATATAGAACAATCAACCTGAATAACTAACTGGAGACTAGGTGAACAGAAGTCTTATGATGAAGGATTTACAGAAAGAACTGTATTAAAGATGGTAGGAAGAGCAGAGACATGAGAAGGGGGTGGATGAGATTCCAGCAGTATATATCAGCTGCAAAGGCCCCCGCTGAGAAGCATGGGGTCTCAAACCCCATGCCAGATGCCCCAGCCCAAAGCAGCAGAATCAGGAAGAGGAGCCCACATAACATCTGGCTGTGAAAATCAGCAGGGTTTCTGTCTGCCAAAGAGAGATGGGAATGTTCTAGACCCAGGCACTCTCACAAAGGACCAGTGTACAAAATCTCATTCACGGCCTCTCACTCTGGGTTTTGGTGGAGGGAAGGCATCTTGGAGAGGACTAAAGACATGTGAGGAGAGACTGGGCTGTGTGCCTCAAAGCAGAGAGCTGAAGAGACAACATCAGAGTCCTTTGCGGAGTCCTTTTCCCACACTTCACACAGATGCCATTTTTCTTGGGTGGAGCACTCACCTCCATATGACATAAGCCTGGGGGAATGTAATGGCCCCACATTTCTGACTCCCTGTCACTCTGCCCTACAGAAGAGTCAGCTGCCTGGGTCCTTGGTGTAGATGTCTGGGCAGACTCAGGACATATCAGAGACTAAGTTGTGAGACTCTGGGATCGGGGTCATTCTCTTCCTTCCCACAAGCAAGAGCAGTGTTACCTGTGCTCCCCCGCACACAGGAGATCCACTAGCTCCACCCTCCCAACTCATTGCAGATTGCCCTTCCAAGCTAGGGCTGTCTAGAAGGTTGGACCAGAATTGAGGACAGACAGAGTTGTGTGACGCTAGTCTGGGGGCCATTTTCCCCTCATACGTCCAGACTGGTGCCACGTTTCCTATGCAGAGCCCTCCCTTCAGATTGCTGGCCTCACAACACAAAGATCTGTCAGCATCCAAGAGGTGGAAGCTAGCCTTGGTGTACCCTGGGAATTTTAATAAGTGGCCTCAGACCCTGCATTGGCACCAAATTTGAATCTGTAAAAATCTTGTGAATACTATTTGCTCCCACCTGGTGACTCACTAAGAACCTACCTCATGCAATTCATGTAATGCAAGGGGCTTTTTCAGTGACTGAGCCTAACAAGCAGCTTGCAGGAGGAGGCAGATCTCAGGGTGCCTTTGACCTTTTGCTAATCTGCTACTGGCATTGGTTCTGGCTTGGTGTGCACCTTGGCCTATCACACAAACACCCCCAGGCCCATCAAAGGAAACCATAAATTGTAAATCACTTTGTAGCTCCAAAAATGTAGCTTAGGGCCAGTCATAGGTAATGTCTGACATTGACCTACACTGGAGAGCCTCCCAAGAGGCCCCAGAAACAACACATCTGGTTGTGGGTTTCATACTACATCAAAGCAGGACCCTATTAGCTCCATAAATGGCACATCCAAAGGCAGATCTCAGCAGGCACCAGGCATTTCTGAGGCAAATTCTGATTTAAGTGGTCAGCACCCACCCAACAGCTTGTACATTATAGTTGGGTCTATCTTCACACTCAACCACCATGAGGGTCGTTCCCACTCATGGAGGGTCCAATAGCAATCAAGGCTCAACTACAACAGAAGTACCAAATAACCCACACAAGGGACATTCTTGGAGTACCCTGCTCAGGTGATAAAGGAGACTGTGGTACTGAGCCCCACAACATACCTACTACATAAGGCCACCATACCAAGAATGGAAAACATAGTAGATCTACCAAATACACAGGAACAGATACAGAGAGGCAGCCAAAATGGACAATGGAACATGTCTCAAATGAAAGAACAGGGGAAATATCCAGAAAAAGAACTAAATGAAATGGAGGCAAGCAATTTGTCACATACGGAGTTCAAAACAATGGTTACAAGAATGGTTAAGGAACTTAGGGAAAGAATGGATGAACTCAGGGAGAACTTAAACAAAGAAATAGTAAGCATAAAAGAGGGCATAGAAACCATTAAAAAGAGCCAGAGAGAAATGAAGAATTCAGTGTCTGAAATGAAGAATAGACTAGAAGCAATCAAGAGTAGGTTAGATGAAGCAGAAGCTTGAATCAACAATTTGGAAGACAAAGTAGCATAAAACACCCAATCAGAACAGAAAAAAAAAAAAAAAACCCAAGAATTTTAAAAAATGACGATAGTATAAGGGACATCAGTAATTAGTGACAACATAAAGAATAACAACATTGGCATCATTGGAGTAGTAGAAAGAGAAAAGAAAGAGTAAGAGATTGAGTACCTATTTGAAGAAATAATGACTGAAAACTTCCCTAATCTGATGAAGGAAAAAGAAACAGAAGTCCAGGAAGCACAGAGTCCCAAATAAGATGCACCCAAATATGCCGGCACCAAGACACATCAATTGCAAAGGTTAAAGATAAAGAGAATTTTAAAATAAGCAAGAGGAAAACTGTTACCTACAAGGAAGCTCCATAAGACTGTCAGCTATTTCTCAGATGAAACATTTCAGACCAAAAGGGGAAGGCACAAAATATTCAAATTGATGAAAAGTAAGGACCTTCAACCAACATTACTCTACCCAGCAAGGCTATCATTTAAAATTGAAGGAGAAATAAAGAGTTCCCTGACAACAAAAACCTAAAGGAGTTAATTACCACCAAACCTGTATTACAAGAAATGTTAAAGGCTCTTCTTTAAGCATAAAAAAAAAAACATAATTATAAAAAATAAAATGGTAATAAATACATACCAATGAAAAATTACTTCAAATGCAAATGGCTTAAATGCTCCAATCAAGACATAGGATAGTTGAATGAGTAAGAAAACAAGACCCATACATATGCTGTCTACAAGAGACCCACCTCAGAATGAAAAACAAACACAGACTGAAAGTAAAGGGTTGGAAAAAGATATTTCACGCAAATGAAAGAAAGCTGGGGTAGCAATACATATTCACGAAAATAGACTTTAAAACAAAGGCTATATATAACAAGAAACACGGAAGGACTCTACATAATGATAAAGAAATTAATCCAACAAAAAGATATAACCCATATAAACATTTATGCACCCAACATAGGAGCACCAAAATATAAAATAATATTGAATGTAAACTGTAACTGAAAGAAAAATTAAAATTAAAAAAAAAACTCATTTGGTTTCCATTAATGGACTACCGGCAGGTACAGATAGATTGTGCTGCTTCTTTAGTGATTTCTTTTTATGCATGAGTACTCAAGTTAATTATTGACTTGACTTCATTTACATTTTTAGTCTTTATTAAAATAAATGCTAAATACGTGTCTCAATAATTCAATAAATAATGTACACGATGAATAAAATGAAGGGTTTTTTTGTGTATGGACTTTACTTAAAAATTAAATAAAGTTAATAATTGCATATGAAACAATAAATCAGCCTGTGGTGAAATTCCAATTCCTTAAGAATATGGGCATAGCAGAGATATCTTGAAAGAGCACTGACTTGTAACCAAATCTGAGAAAAAATGTAATATATAAAACAAATTCAATGCAAACTTATGTCCAAATGACACAATCTTTTATAATTATTATAATGTACTAGAAATCTTTAACATTTCATGTCACAGTTGGTTTTTTAATAATCTAAAAGAAAGGATTATATACGTCCGGTAACTCATTTAAAAAATACTAACATCTTTTTTAAAATAAAGGAAAAGACAAGAAAAGTATTAATTTGATATCAACTATTAAAGCACAAAAGTAGAAACAGTTTAATGGATGAACTTTTCTGAGCATTGTTTAAGATACCATTATCTAAACCTTTCTGAACCTGGTGAATCTCACTGGTACTATGACTACCTAGTCTAACCAGTTATCTAGGAAGATAATCTGTTTTGTAACCTTTCTAAAGCATAGCACTGTTCATAGTACCACCTTTAGAAATATACTTCACGGGCCACAAATCACAAACAATAAACTGCAATCTGATAGCCAGTATTCAAGATATTCTGCCATCTGGCCTCCAATTGTCTTTCCAAAATTATCTCCTGCTGTTTTTTCTCACAAACTCAATGTCCCAGCCAAAATAAATTACCTTGTTTTCCCTGAACATATACTGAGTCTCTGCACCTTGGTGGTTTTATCTGAACTCTTCCAGTGATGCCATCTCATCAACTCCAAATCTAAGCCATCTGTCAACGAGTAGCTCAGGTGTCAAATCAACAATGAACTCATACCAGAGTGCTGTATATGACAGTAATTTTTCCTTCCTCTAAAGCTCCATCACACCAGTGACTCTTACATTTTACCCTTCACCACATTATACTATGCATTTAAAATATCTGTGGATATTTACAATTTAGAGTAAAGTACTCTTGAAGCACAACTCTCTCTTGATTTATCATTTTTTTCTTTCCCTCCGTATACTAAGGCCTTACTCACTGAGTACAGCTGCCTTGCTAATAGAGGAATAGGTAACATTTATGGGAACACTCAAATGGAAACATCATTCACTGACTTTTTAAGTATATTTTATTGATTATGCTGTTACAGTTGTCCCAATTCTTCCCTCTTGCTCCCCTCCACCTGGTACCCCACTTCCCTCCAGCAATCACCCCCTTAGTTCATGCCCAGGGATCGTGCATGTAAGTTCCTAATAAAGAAAACAATATAAATACAGAGGGAAATAAAATATTTTCCTATCATTGAAACAGGACTATATAAGACTTGGGATTGGCATTGAAAAAAATATTGTAGCCCTGGCTGGTGTGGCTCAGTGGGTTGAGCACTGGTCTGCAAACCAAAGGGTCGCCAGTTCGATTTCCAGTCAGGGCACATGCCTGGGTTGCAGTAGCCAGATCCCCAGTTGGGGGCGTGCATAAGAGGCAACCACTCATTGGTGTTTCTCTCTCTCTCCCTTCCCCTCTCTCTAAAGATAAATAAATAAAATTTTAAAATATTATAGAGTATGCAGATACCAAATTATGACGTTGTACACCTGAAATTTGTTATTAACCAAACCAATGTTACCTCAATAAAATAAACAAACAAATAAAATAAGAGCATGGGGAAAGAAAAGGTGTTTCCTTGTTCTAGGGAGACCTTGATCATATGTTGGCTGGTGATATAACAACAAACTCTGTTTTAGAGGCTTATATATATATTTGTACATTTTATCAGATTTATGAGGAAATGATATTTATCTCCATTTTGCCAATAAAATATATTGAAATTTTCAGAAATTTAACTATTTGTTTAAGATAACCCAAGGTTTGGATCTTTGTACTGTGACTACACATAAGTATTATTACCACTTCTCCAAGAAGCCTTGATGGTTCAGTTCATCCACAGGGGAAAAAAAAAAAAAAACTATAACATGTTTATAAAATAGAAAATCAAACTATGAATGAGATTACAAAATGATGTACACAGTGTTCATAATTGGTCTTCTAGCGTATTCAAAACAAGTAGAAAAGATCTAGTTTCCAGCAGGCATCTCTTCCAGGGAAATGAGCTGAGTCTAATCAGATGAACCATATGTCATAGTGGTGATATGGTCTGCTTTTCTTTTATAGGTCCTGTTCACTTGTGTGTGTGTGTGTGTGTGTATGTGTGTGTGCATGTGTGTGTGTGTGTGTATGTATGTACTGAAACAGTGATTACAAATTCAACAAATTCTATGAATTAATGACCCAACAGATTTAATTTTGTCTCCCTCAAGACTATTACACAAAACAAAATTTATATGAAATTCTAAAAGATAAGCATACTTTATCAATATTTAGAATAAAAAAAAATATTATTGCAAAGAGTTATGCAAGAAATTCTGTGTAGCAAGTGGAATCTGAGAAGTTACAAGCTTATACTCATTGCTAAGCAACAACCTAGGATGTATGCCCAGGAAATAATTGCTAACTACTAGAGACAGGTAAAATTTAGAGAGGATCAAATATATCATTGTTGAAGCTTTTAAAAGAGATAATGCTGTTTCTGAGCTTAGATATCACTGTCAGATACTATATAGTGGCATTTTTGTTTTTTCCCTCTTGATCTGTTCCTATTTCAAGGCCTGTTTGTTTCTACTGATGCTGTTTCAGTAACATCATAGAACTCATTTTTTTGACAATGAAAATGAAGTTTTGTTTATTCCTAAATTGCTATCATCCTGTATAAATACTGAGAAAATAATCAAATCAAAACCTTAAATATACTCAGAAATAGAATGTATATGACATATACTTACTGATTAGAAAGAATATTTCCATAGTTTCTCATAGTTTATAAAATACTTTCCAAACCATCATTACCATTTGTTTTTCAATTTAATTTATTGGGAAGCACTGGTTAACAAAATCATGTAAGTTTCAAGTGTACAACTTAATAAAACCTCATCTGCACACTGCATCATGTACCCATCTCTCCAAGAAAAGTCTCTTTCTGTCCCCATTATCCTCTGCTTTGCTCTCCTCCACTTACACTTACCCCCACGGCCTTTCCCTCTGGCTATCACCACACCATTGTCTGTGTGTATGCGTTAAATACATGGATTTTTGGGTTGTTGTTTTTTTTGCTTAATTCCTTCACTTCTTTCATTCAGCCTCTCAACCCTGTAGCCAACACTTACATGTTTTCTTATTTTACACATGTGCACATACAATAATGGGCATAGGTGGAAGACACATTAAATAAATATGAAAAATAGTCAATATTCTGTAGTATTTAACTGCCTGAGAAATAAATAACCCCAGTAAATATTTAAGGTGGTCTCCTGTTGTAAGTCAGCTGTTGAGGGATAGTTAATATACACCTCAGCTCATCGACTATAAGTGTGCAAGTTGATGAAACTTGACAAACCAGCAATAGAAAAGAATTTCCTCATTGTAAGTGCATCATTAAAAAATATGCAGTTAGTGGATAGACATACAGGGTGTTATGCTAAGTGAAATAAATCAGAGCAAAACAAATACCATATGATTTCACTCATATGTGGAATCTAAAGAACAAGGTAAATAAACAAAGAACATGGAAACAGACTCATAGATACACAGAAGCTTGGGGGACTGGACAAAAAAGGTGACGAGATTGAGCAGTATACATGGGTAATTAAAGAACAGTCACGTGGATGTTAAGTACAACACAGGGAGTCAGGGTGGAGGCTTGGCCCTTTTTTTAGCCTTCTGCTTGAATACTAATCCTTTCATTTGTTATTTTGAAGTAAAACAATCCCTATTAAAACCATCCATAACAAGTCATACACACATACACACATATAACCCATATGTATTGTACAAAAGTTCCAGTGAAACATATTTACAAACAGGAGGTGGGTTGGATTTGGCAGGCGGGGCCACTGTTTCCGGTCGCTGCTTGGACCACACAGCACTATTGTACAAACTCGGCACTATTGATACATGAGGCCAGATAAATCTTTATCTTGGGAAATTGCCCTGTGCACTAAGGATGTTGAGCAACTTTCCTGGCCTCTAGATGACAGTGAAATTCCTCCACCCCAAAAGTGCTACCATAAGTGCCTCCAAAGGTGGCCAATAGTTCCCTGGGGAAAAAAATCACCCTGGTTGAGAATCACGGGTCTTCCAGTCTCCTGGCCAGAAAGAGCAGGCTTACTCTGATTTTTACCATGGTTCTTTGAGGCGGTTTTCAGCACCTGTTGGTATTTAGGAGTTAATAACTTCTGCACTCAGGTTGGAACACGTAGAAGGTGAAAAATACTCATCCTGGTTGGTGTGGCTTCTTGTGTGTGTGCATGTGTTGTCTTTTGAACCAAAAGGTCACCAGTTCAATTCCTGGCCAGGGCACATTCCTGGATGGCAGTACAGGTCCCTGGTTGGGGGCGTGTGAGAGGCAGCTGGTCGATGCATCTTTCACACATCGATGTTTCTCTCCCTCTCTTTCTCCTTCCTTTCCCATATCTCTAAAAATAAATAAATAAAATATTTTTTAAAATCCTAGGGGACTCAACTCTGAGTCCTTCCATGAATACCAAGGTCCCTAGCTGAGTCAGCCTTGTTTTCTCCACCTTTCATAGTCTTTTGCCATTTGTTCCATTTGTCTTAACCAGGTTTTAGATATAAGAAGCAGAAAGGCTACAGTGAGATATCTTATTCTCCAAGATATGTATTCTTAAAAGATGACTCCTGCCTGAGGATGTGCAGTGTCATGGTTAAGAGCAGTTAAGGGTTCAGATCCAAATATCATGCATTATGGTCTCAACTCCTGGCTCTACTATTCAAGGGATGTGAAATCCTGAGCAGGATATATAACCTCCTGTACTCAGTGTTTTTAGATGTAAATTTATACTGTTATTAATATACAATTCATAGTTGTATGTAATATAGTCCTCATTTAACTCGTGATGGTTAAACATGTTAGTACATATAAATAATATGGATCAGTGTTTGTTACATAGTAAATACTACCCATGTAGTAGGTACTATTAGTAGAATTTTTATTTTAATTATCTGGAGAACCAAGGACAACTGTACAAACACATGCCAATGATTAAATGATTATCAGCACTACATTTTTGCAACTACCTCCCAAAGTGAATATGAGAATCACCAAAAAATAGATTTTTCAAAACTGAAAGAGATGCACTTGAATTTGTACTAATTTAATACACTATTTTAAAGGCTCAGAAATGTGGGGCCTTTGATATCTTAACATATTTCCAATCACAAAGAATTTACATGCTGGAACTACAAGGACCCTATTACAGTCTGTTTCTTTCTTTCTTTCTTTTTAAAATTATTTATTTGTTTTGTTTTACTTATTTTTTTAGAGAGGGGGAAAGGAGAAAGAGAGGGAGAGAAACATCACTTTGTGGATGCCTCTCACTCGCACCCCCAACTGGGGACCTCACGTGCAACCTAGTCATGTGCCCTGACTGGGAATCAAACCAGCGACACTTGGCTCGCAGGCCAGTGTTCAATCCACTGAGCCACAGCAGCCAGGGCCAGTCTGTTTCTTTTAAGTAATTCTTTTCTCCCTTCAGGGACAGAAACAAAGAAAGGACTAGTATTTCATTAAGGCTATACTTACTCTCATTCTCTCCAGAACAACATTTGCCTTCTATGCACGGGCACCCATTAATCTTTCTTCATGGAAGGACTTCACCCCTTGTCAACCTAGAGAAGATAAGTTCTTTCCATTCTTCAGAATTCATCATATGTCATCTAAGGTATAAAACTAGACACTAGCCCCAGCTGGTGTGGCTCAGTGGATTGAGTGCCAGCCTGCGAACCAAAAGGTCTTCGGTTCTATTCCCTGTCAGCAGGGCACATGCCTTCTTAACTAGTCAGGTCCCCAGCTGGGAGCTTGTGAGAGGCAACCAATCTCACATGGATGTTTCTCTCCTTCTCTTTCTCCTTTCCTTCCCCTCTCCCTGAAAATAAATAAATAAAATCTTTGAAAAAAAAGAAACAAACATCATTTTTTTTAAAAAGGCTAGACACTAGAACAAAGAAACCTATACTCACACAATTCACACAGCAGAAGAAACAAAGAAAGCCTTGAATATAAAACAACATAAGACCAAATATTTGTATATCAATAAGTCAAAATGTCATAAGTTCACATATTGGAAGTAAAAGGCTGAGCAGGTAAAATAACACTTACTGGATGTATCTAAAATATTTTATAAGCAAAAGTATGAACACAGTTGCCCCATAATATTAATGCCAATGTAGAACTTTTAAAGAGAAAAAGGGCACATTAAAATAAAAAACAGTTCACATTGATAATAAAACCTTGTGGTTAATATTTAGGTACTGAATAACAAAATGTTGAAATTATGAAACACTACATGAACAAAATTAAGAGAAACAGATTTTAATCCACCACAAATAGCTAATGAAAGAGTCACATAATCTTTTTGAATAGTTTACCGTATAATCTACGAGGAAAAACTGTATCAATAAGATTGGTGTTGTCTTATTTTGAATTCCCCCAGAAGCATGCCCAAAGATAAGAATTCCAGTGAAATGTGTTTGTTAGGGAAGACAAGGAACACAAGTAGAGAAGAGAGAAATTCTATAATGAATGGAAAGCCTCCAATAAAGGGTACAAATTGAAACTGTCACAGACTAATTACATGGAAAACTCTGGAGAGACATATAAAATATGACTGTGTTTCCCCACCCAAGGGTGGGGGCAGCTAGGGCATTTATATATCACTCCCTAGCAGTCATTGGTTGGGAGTTGTGGAGCAGGTGTTAACTCACCAGAACAACTGGCCTGCTGCATGGGAACAGAACAGCTTTCTAAGATTTCAGAAAAAGCTTAGTGACAGAGAGGTACAGACACAGGCACTTGGTAGTTCAAAGGCACACATTAAAAATGGCAGGATCTGAGGGATATGGGCAGGGTACTACCGGCATCTACTGTAGTAATACAATATTCTATATAATTTGATAACACAAATTTTATCTGATGATAAGGCAACTACAAAGATTAAGCATATGCTAGAAGACAAAGAAAACCACAATACATTTAAGAATATAAAACAGAAAGAGCCATTTTTCTGACCACAATGGTATAAATACTTAAAGTCAAGGAGGGAAGAAAACCTAAAATTTTCCCAAAATATTTTAAAATTATAAAGAGCACACTCTTAGATTAAATGTGAAATACAAATCAATACTGCACAATACAGAGACAATAATGACTAAGGATACACATGTTTTTAAAATGAACAATGCTAAAGCTATTCTTAACAAAATAAAATCCACATTTTAAGTCACATATTCCTTAATAATATTTTAAACATCATTACATTTCCATATTAAAAGCTTTGAAAAAAGAACAAAATATAGCCACAAGAATGTCAAAGAAGAAAATTTTTTAAGGCTTAAATCAATAATATTTAAAATATCATGCCAAAAATAGTTATTTTGCCACTCATGAAGAAAGCTAGCAAGATGTAGAATTGAGACAGACCTTCAAGAGGAATTCAGATCTACATCCAGTAGGTGTGGCATATAAATGGCGGCTCTGACTACAGCCTAGAACATAGAGTTCTAAGTAAACAACTAATAGATCAAATGTAAAGCAAAACCAACATAATTAAAGCAAAAATGTATACTACCATTAGGCAAGGAGAAAAGCATGCATTTCTAAATACAAAAAAAAAAAAAAAACACCCAAAGTACTAGTTAGATAGTATAATGGTATTTTGTCTCCTAGACGTATTTCTACTCAATAAATTTAAGAGGTTGATTTGAGGATGATTCTTTACTCCCACATTCAATGCAAACAGCCTGGTGTAGTTGAAGTTATAAGTAATACTAAGAAATCAGCACATAATAATCAATACACAGAAAAAATTCACTAAGTTAATAATAATTGAATGTGAGGATAAGAAAGAGAAACATAACAGCTTGAGTCTTCAATATTTTGGGTGAGATGAAAAAATAAATTAAACTTGATCAAGATATTACACTGGTAGAAAAATATGAAACAAAAAGGTATCATTTATAACTTAAGTCATAAATATATCTAGTAGCTTCCTTGGGCTTCTGTAGCTTTTAATACAGTCACCAAAAACAGAAGGATTCAAAGAATTGCATTCTATTGTTATATCTCTTCCTATTTAAATGTGAACTTAATTACAGAGCTCTTCACGAAGTACTATAAAATACACAGAAGGTTTTATTTGGGCTAAGGAAGCCCTCTAAACAGATAAATCTGTAATAACTGTTTGTACATTAGTAGTACTGTTTATTAATATATGTAGTTGCATCAGCCTTCAGTGTAAAGCTTTACTGAAATAAATTTGCAGTAATATACAAACTAAAGGATAGTACATAAGCATTCTTAATCAATTAGAGTTTACATGGTCAATAAAACACACAGGACCACAACAGCACATTTCATTTCCTCCCTAGGAAATCAATATCCACAACAGAAAATAAATGTCAAATTGAAGCCTTAAATTTTGTGGTCACGAGGTATATCAGAAACAGCTCTGGGCTGGCGCTCACGGCACCAGGGTTCTAATCCGATTTACTCACCATCATTGACTGTGAAAAAGTAACACCTTTTAAAAGACTTAGTTTCTCTTCCTAATTTAATTCTTGGTCTTGTTACTGAAGAGTCATTGAATGAACATTTCTAAGAGAGGACCACAAGATTTAACCTAGAGGAACAGATTCACCATAATTATTGCCTGTAATCTTTCAAAGTCCTAGATCTGTCTACCAAGTTGTGGAATTTTTTTGTTGTTGCTAAACTCAACAGTAGAAATAGGCATGAAAGCATGGTCAGCATATAAGAATCATTATTATCCTGTTAGCATTACAAGGTAAGAGTAAAGAATTTCTTGAATCTAAAGGCAAATATGTATTTCAATAATAGAGTTTATAAATATGAAATTAAGTATAAAAATAGGTCACTGTTTCTGCCTATATATTCACTCTGACTTGTCATTTTCTTGTACATAACCTTCTGTGATATTATTTTTCTGTATTTCTTTGTTGTTTGGATTCCTTCTCCTTATCTATATAATAAACCTATATTCATCTGTAATACACAAATTCTAGATTGACATTAAGATATTTGAGTGGAGGAAAGCTTTACTAATCTTATTACTAATTGGCTGACAAAAGAAGTCTTTGCAACCAAAAATAAAAAAGAACATATTCTAAAACCAGAAGTATTTTATATGACCTCCTATAACAACAGAGATAATTAAGACAAGCATATGTTAACAGCTAATTTGATATTAACCACCCAAAGTAAATCTGCATAATTGGGACAACAGTATTAACCAAGAATACTATTAAGCTTTTTAAATATCAGCATATGTCCCATCTTAGTAAGTAAATTCTTTTTGGCCTCAGTGATTGAGAAAGAGCCAAATTCAATCAATGTATCTTGACTGTCTTCAAACACTGGGTGTAGACAGATTTTTTGCCATTAATTACATTCAAGCATAAGTCAACAAACAATAAATAAAACATTGGTCCTATGAGAGTATACTACAGCTTAACTGAAGAGAAACAGTCTATAAATAGTCATAAATATGTATGCATAAAAGGGTAATATCTAAGAATAGTTTAGCATTCCACTGGTACTGATACATACTCACATTGCCATTCAAGTGTGGAAATATTTAAAAAGTTATTCTTAAATCTCTGGGATTTTAGTACAAAGAACAACTAAGTACTCATGCTAAGGAAATTGATTGAAAATATTTTCAAAGGTCACCAGAAAAGAAAAATAAAATAACAACACAAGAATTGGAAAGTGCAGTTGAAAAGTACTGGCAGTTATTAATAAAATCACCTTGAGTCTTTGACAGACCTATATATCCAACTGTCAAGTTGACATATCTACTTGGATGTTTAATTGACATCTCACACACAACAGAGCCCAAACTAAATTCCTGAAATCCTTCTCAAACATTTCATTTATAGTCTTTGCCACCTCACTTAACAGCAACTCCATCCTTTTGGTTGCTCAGGCCAAAAATCCCTGGATTCATCTTTGATGCCTCAATGTACTTCACACCCCTCATGTCATCAGTGAGAAAATCCTTTTGGTTCTATGTAGGGAATACTATGATATACCACCTGGATCCCTCTCTGGACAGAAGGATTTATTTCCCAAGCTTCTATGACTGGTACTGATAGACAACCCTAGTCAACCAGCCCTCTTCATGATTTTCTTCCATTGATGGAGCTATCTTGCACAAAGTCACACTGGTCAATGTGTAACAGTGCGTAATTGTAACCCATCCCACCACTCTTTTCATATTATTCCTGTAAATGCTGACTCTGACTAATATGTAGCTTATAGGTAGACAGCATGTTTGTATAAGAATCCTGGGAACTAACTTCCAAAGATAGAGATTCCGACCTTCAGTTGTTTCAGCTCTGGGAGGTTTGCTGATCTCCAAATGTAAAACCAGGATGACGAAAACCAGGATGTACACCAGACCATCGACTGACAAGTTTCAAGGTCCTTATCAGAATGGACTGCTCACCTACACACAGAGAACTTTTGAACACCCTACCCTTGACCTCTTTGTTCTGTTTCCCCTCTCTCTCCTTCTATAACCCTCTGCCTGTCCTGAGATGTGAAGATAGGCTTTGAGACAAAAATTCCCTGTCTTCCAGGTGGCCAGAGTCTGAATAAACCCCTTTCCTTTATACTAGCACCTGTGCCTCTATTATTGGCTTTTGGAGTGGCAGGCAGCCATACCTGCATTTGCTTAAAAACAAGGGTATAAAGACCTGCCTCCCCTGCCCAAATTCTGGACAGCTTTACAGGGTCACAACTCCCAGTTTCTGAGCTCTCCATTTGGTTATATGAAGCCTTCATTGACACTGTGTTCTAAACAGTGTTCAAAATGGAATATATTTTAAGAAAAACAGAACAAGTCCTTAAACATGCTACAGCATGGATGAGTCTTTAAAACATTATGCTAAGTGATAGAAGGTAGTTACTTAGAACCAATTCTTGTATTTTTCACTTTGTATGAAATTATTAGAAAAAAAAATTGTAGCTGCAGAAACAGATGAGTAGCTGCCCAAGGCTGGGGGTGGGAGCGGAAATTGACTGCAAATGGGGAAATGGAAACTTTTGAGGGTGGTGGAAGTGTTCTAAAACTGGATTGCAGTGAGATTCACAACTGCATAGATTTATTAACTATCACTTAATGGAACATTTAAAATAGATGGCACCAATGATATGTAAACTAGACCTAAACAAATTCGAACAAAAACAATAGAAAAACAAATCCAAAGTACAGAAAATCAAAATGAGAAAGGAGCGGGGGGAATCCTAAGTTAACATTTCGAGTGAATTTTTCTCTGACTACCTTTGGCTGTACTAGTTACCCCTCCTCGTTGCTCTCATATTTTATTCATCCATTCAAAAAACATGTTACTGGGAACTACTAAATATAAGTATTATGGTAGTTATTTGGAATATAAAGAGAAAAAGGATATGATTCATGCTCTAAAGGCGTTTATAGATTAGTGTGGGAGATGTTTAAAAAATCAGGCTGTATGGGACAGTATATTACATTTTTTGATATTTGGTATACATGGGAGCTAAAGGAGACAATGGAAGGTTTTTTAAATACACATATTATACTATTTACCTGATAGTCTATTAGTTAAACATATTATATATTCAGCCCATTATTGACACTAATATACTAGTGTAACTTAAGCATGGTAGTACATGGGAGTTATTTTAGAAATAGAATTGTGTTTTTTTCTTCCTGAGACAATTCAGATAGGTGCCAGCCTCGGTCCCCATTCCCTCCCCCTCCCCCCGCCCGCCTGCAGCTGCCTGGGAGTTTCCCATGATAGTGGGGTACATCAACCCAAGCTCCATTTGTTCTTGATGAGCCCTAGACTCACAGTTGCAAGATAACAACTGAATTCAATAGTTTCTTTTTCCTTCCCCTTATAAAACAGCCCCTCCTTACCTAAGACCCCAGGGTTGGGCCATTCTCAGCACGGCTTCCTCCCCACTTGCTAATTCCCTCAATAAACTTTTCTTCTGCTCGCTGCCTTCTCACGGTTCTCTGAGTGACATCGTTCTTACATTATGGTGCCGAAACCCGGGATTGGGACACTGGCTCAATCAGGACTCCTGAATCGGACTCGGGCCCGAGCCCGCCGCAATCCTTGGACCCGGAGTCACTCAGACCTCCATAGGTCAGTGGCTCGAGCTTCCCCTCTGGCTTGCTGACTCCTGCCTCCTTTTTCCTCCGACCTGTCCCCCGACTGCCATCTACTGCCAGTCAACACCAGCCCTCAGATTTATAGGTGAGTTCTCTGCCTCCGTTTCCTCCGGTGGTTCTGTTTCCTGGTCTAATCCAAGACCATTCCGGGAAATACGGCCCTAAATCTGAGCGCTCAGTCGGAACCACTCCCTGGGGTCAATCTAGACCCCTCTCTTCGGGGCCTGATGAAACCCAGGGACTCCTGGGATAAATCAGCGCCTCTCCTCTTGGCCTTTAGCCCTCCACCCACTGGTCGAAATGGGGACGCTGGTCTGGACAGACTGCAGAGCCGGAAATGTTGTCTTGAACTCGCCCTCCCCCTCCCCTTCCTTCTCGGACCCATAATAATTGTAACCATCACCATGGGAATCGGCCAGTCCCTCCCACCCCAAAATACCCTTCCTGGGTGTTTAACCCATAATCTCAGACCTCTCCAAGTAAATGGAGAAGTCGAGGCACTGTTGCATGGCCCCAATATCCTCTAAATAACCAAAGTCAGTAGCCAAAAAACGGCACACAACTTCGGAGTTCTCACAGACCTCCATAACTCTCTCTGGCAGTCAGACAAGAGGTCGGGATTTCCCTATGCTCAGGCTTTCTGGACTCCTCAGACCAAACGCTCTCTCTGAAAACAGCTCCTTATCCAGAAAAGGCCACCTTCCTCTTCACTTTCTGTACCCCCTCTAAACCCTTCTCCTTTCTTCCATGAAAAATTACTCACAAGAAAACGTTGAAACACAGATTTTTAGCAATAACCAAAACAGTTCTTTATTCACAAACGGGCAGCTTTGAGTGCAGCCAAGGACCAAGGGGGCTGCCTGGCTGCATTTTCCCATTTCCTAAGATTTAGTAATGAACGTCCTCCTGTTGGATTTCGGATGTCCTTTGTTCTCAGAGGTGTTTGTGCTGAGCCACGGAATGCCCCTTTTCTAATGCTAATATTGTTAACTCCGGCTCAAAAAAAAAAATTAAAAAAATAAAACCCTCTAATTACATTTGCCCTTTACTGCTAAATATTTTTCCATTGGTCTAAAGACTTCTTACATTTAAACACTTTCGCTCCCGCTCCAGCACCGGGGCTGCCAGAAGCGAGAGCCGCTCGGGGCTCGGCCCCGCCCCCCGCCCACGCCGCCGACCCCCCTCACACCCCCCCCACCCCTCCACCCCCACCCCCCCCACCCCCCCCCCCCGCTCCCCGGGTAAGAAAATGATCAAAGTACTAGCATTTCACCTGCGACCCGACCCCGCCCCGCCCGCTGCCCCAGTCAAACTCCCCACCTGGCACTGTCCCCGGTGCGGTCCTATCTCCCCGCACCTTGGCCAGGCTGCCGTGGGAAAACTGAGGCGCGCGGTTTCCCCTCCCTCCCCTGCCCCCTCGCGCACGCGCGCGCGCTGGCGCCCTCCGTACTACCACGGGCGCAGCCGCAATGCCCGCCCGCTGCAGCTAGGGCGATTCATGGGAGGAGCCCGCCTCACGTCCATAGTCATTGCCGCTGCCCACCCCGTGGGTGTCCGGGGCCCCCGCCTGCGGAGGGAAACTCCCCCTGGCCACCTTCAAAACCTCAGTCCCCTGACTCCTCACAGTTTCCAGCCCTTCAGAACTCCGGACTCCGCCTCTCTCCACCAGCCCCCGCCCTCCCCGCCACCAAGGCTGACTGGGAGCGAGCGGGGAGAGGTGCAGGGGAGGGGCTCGTTGGCCCGGGCTGCGCCGCCACTGCCGCCATTTTAGACCCGCTGGGCTGGCAGATGTCAAGGTCAGGCCCCACCACTAGAGGACCGGGACTCCTGACGACACAGACAGCCAGGCCACCCTCCCTGCAGCCTTCTCCTCCCCATAGCCGATGCCACAGGCCCATTCCCACCTCCCCTTCCCCAAGTCCCTCCCAGCCTCTGATCAGCATGGCCCCTCTAGTCTCCACCCCTGCTCTGTGAGGTCGTTGATAGAGACGGTGTCATACGGACACATGTCCCACTTCGCCTGGGGGACACCTCTTCTTACCCACCCACTACATTAATCAGTCAGCCCCAAGAATTCAAAAAACCTCCAAAAATTACAGACAAGCACCAAACCACCCCCCCCAAAATAAACTTATTTAAGTTGCCTTCCAAATATATAAAAAGCGGCCAGAGGAAAGGGAGAAAGAGCCATGGAAACGAAAATACAAGCACTCTCTTTTGCTGGCTAATGCCTTGAAAAATTCCTCCAAGGAAAAAAAATTAAAATAAGCCTAAAGCAAAGCTTCCACCATCAGGCAGCCTCCAGGCCCCTGTTTTCCGTACAGTCAGGAGGGACATTGGGCAAATCTCTGTCCAAAGCCCCGCTTACCTCCTCTGGGTCGCTGCCCTTTCTGTGAAAAGACAAGTCATTGGAAGGTAGACTGTCCGACAGCCTCTAACCGAGGGACTAGCCCGCCTACCTCGGCAGTGGATCTGGACACTGGTCTTACAGTTCCTGACCTCCTTAGACTTTCCACCGCCTGATGGGGCCTGGGTTCCAGAGCCCAGCCTCTCACCATCACGGCTGGAGAGCCCAGGGTAAACACGGGGGCAGGTAAGCGTGTCTCCTTTATCCTTCATACGGGAGCTATGTATTCTGTCTGCCCGAATTTTCGGGGCTCCTAACTCCCTCTGCCATATCGGTTATAAATATAGACGGCAAGGCGACCCAACCCCAAAGTACCCCTCCCCTAACCTGCCTCATTGGGCCTCAGGCACTCACCCTCTCCTTTCTAATACTGCCCCATGGCCCAACCCCACTTCTCGGACGCGATATTCTAACCAAACTGCACGCATCTATATCTCTTAGTTATTTTAACTCCATGCCCTCACCACATAATCCTACCCCTTTCATTCTTCTATGTTTAGAGCAGTCCCTTCACACTATCCCAAACACTATCTTACCATTCTAACTAACAACATTCAATCCCAGTATCTAAAACACAAACAATCCTTCCATTGCCTCTCACCATGCTCTGGTCTCTGTAACCCTAAAAAAAAAAAAAAAAAAAAAAAAAAAAAAAATGCCTCCCATATCCCCATTAACCCCCTTGGCCTTAAACAGTCTGAAGCCTAATATAGACCGCCTGCTGGGAGCAGGTCTGCTCTGACCCCCAGCAGGCCTGCTCTGACCTGCCGCCTCTCCCACTAATTCCCCATCTTAGCAGTAAACAAAAGCAAACAGGTCTCACCATCTTGTCCAGGATCTACGTACAGTCAATGAGGCCACCATCTCTATCAACCCCATTGTCCCTAAACCCTTATTCCCTCTTGTCACGCATCCCACCTCAAAATCTTCCACTTTACCATCCTAGACCTCAAAAATGCCTTCTTCACTATCCCACTCGCCCCAGCCTCCCAAAACCTCTTTGCCTTCACCTGGACCGACCCAACCATGAAAATAACCCGACAACTGACGTGGACGGTCCTGCCTCAAGGGTTTTGAGATCGTCCCCACCTCTTCAGTCAAAGCCCTAGAAGCCGAATTACAGAAGTGTGAACTCTCCCCAAGCGTCCTCCTACAGTATGTGGATGATCTCCCCCTCTGTAGTCCACCTGAGAACCTTCTCATCTCCATACTGCCCAAATCCTAAACTTTCTTGCCAGTCAGGGATACCACGTGTCACAAGGCAAAGGCCAATTCGCTCAAACTCAGGTCACATATCTCGGACTCCCCATCACCCCCACTCATAGACACCTAACTCCAGAAAGACAGGACCTAATAACTACCTTCCCCCGTCCCCATACTAAACAGGAACTCCTATCATTTTTAGGCCTTGCCAATTTTTTCAGAACTTGGATACCTAATTTTGGATCCCTAGCCAAACCTTTATATCAGGCAGGCAACAGCTGGAGACTTGTCTGAACCCCTAGAAAACACTCGAGCCCTCCTTATACCTTTCACCACACTCAAAATGGCACTCAGCCAAACCCTAGCCTTAGCCCTTCCAAACCCAAATAAACCTTTCCTCCTATACACTGACACAAAAGACACAAAAGATGGCTTTGCTCTCGAGCTCTTAGCACAGCAATATGGACCAGACCAATGGGTTATAGCTTACTTTTCCAAACCACTCCATTCCCCCTTCCTAGGGAGGTCAGCCTGCCTCCGCGCCTTAGCAGCGGCAGCAATTCTCAGTCAAGAAACCCTTAAGTTAATTCCCTTTATCCAGGTAATAGTCCACTCCTCCCATGCTCTTTCCAGCCTACTAACCCACCAGGCCATCGATGCAGCCTCCGCATCCCGAATTCAGTTCTTACACGTCCAACTACTTCAAAATCCTCAAATCTCCCTACATAAACCAGCTCTCCCCCTCAGCCCTGCCTCATTACTTCCCCTCCCCCACTCCCACTCCCATACCCATGACTGCACTCAACATCTCTCCTCCTTTTTACATCCCTTCCCCAACATACAAGACACCCGTCTACCCCAGGAAAAATCCTGTTTTATACATAGAAGCTCCTACAAGGAACAGTATACACCACCACTACCCTCACCTCCGTCATTAAGTCGGGACACTTGCCCTCTGGTACCTCTTCCCAACAGGCAGAACTTATTGCCCTAACATAGGCCTTGGCCCTTACAAAAAATCGTCACGTCACTATATACACTAACTCCAAATATACCTGTGACATCATACATTCACACATAAAAAACACATTGACATTATTGCCCAAGCTAGGGAACAGGCATATAGAAAATTCTAATTTAAAACCTTTCTCTCATGCTTCTCCTCTCCCTTCAAAGCGATCCTAGTGCCTCTCATAACCCCACTGCTTCTCCTCCTATTATTCCTCACCCTTAGCCCTTGCTTCTTCAAACTGCTAGTTAACTTTATTCAAAAAGCGGTTCAGTCCATGACAGCCTCTACTGTCCATAATGTACTCTTATAAAGATCTTTCAGATATCAACCCGTGGCAAGAGATGACCCCAAGCTGGCAATCAATCCCATCATTGCCCTAAACCCCACAGGAAGTCGTTATAGAAGAGAGAAATTCAACGACCCCTCTTCCAACTGGTCTCTGCCACCCCGCCCCCCAAAAAACACCCCACCCCTCGCCTCCTTTTATTAAAACAAAAAAGCTAGAATGACAGCCTCAGTTCCCAGGCCTCCCCCCTCCCCCCGCCCGCCTGCAGCTGTCTGGGAGTTTCTCGTGTTAGCGGGGACTGTCAAGCCAAGCTCTTTTTGGCCTTGATCGGCCCTCAGACTCACAGATGCGAGATAAAATGACTAAATTCAATATTGCCTTTTTTCTTCCCCCAATAAAACAGCCCCTTCTTCCCTAGGAGCCCAGAGTAGGGCCATTCACAGCACAGCTTCCTTCCCGCTTGCTAGTTCCCTCAATAAACTTTTCTTCTGCTCGCTGCCTCCTCATGGTTCTCTGAGCAACACCGTTCTTACAATAGGAGAATGACTTGAGATTAGACATCAGATTTGAGAGATAGTAAGCAAACTCCATGTGGACATGTCACCTAGGAAAAGTTGTAATTTTATATATCTATGAATATACTTACATATTCATATATCATACCCACAGTACTATAACATTTCATTTATTCTAGCTTTACACTTCTTAGATTTCTTCTTGGAACTCAATCAGTAGCCAGGAGGTAAACAAATTGTAGATGACCAGATCATGCCAAACAAGGCTAACACTTGACTGCACTACTTCTGCTTGTTTCACACCACGGCCCTTAAATTACTGTCTTATTTATTTAATGCAAAAATTTCAACAAGCTGCTCAAATAGTTGGTCTTTGGGTTCAATGTTGATGTTTAGTGCCAAGCATATCAGAAACAGCAGGCAATAAGCAGGCTTTGAGTGTGGAAACTGTTTAGAGACCAGCCTATGACAGCAGAAGAAGCAGCATTAGTACAATATGGTAGAAAGGAAGGAGAATAAAGCATAAAAGGAGAAAAACTGTATTCAAGCATACTGGTTTTCAGGTTCCAAATTATTTGCAAATTTCTTGCTCATTTAATCTTAACAAATGTCTTTTGAGGCAGGCATCATTATCTTTACATCACAATTGATGTTTTGAGCTTCAGATTACCACATATTGCACAGCCCAAAACAGGAGCAGCAGGTCTAGGCCAAATCCAATGTAAGTATTCTGCCCAGTTATTCTGCCCTAGTGATGACCCACAAGTTGTTATGAAAAATTTAATGTGGAGTCAAAATTATATGTTTACAGAGCACAAAATCAATACTACATATTGATTTCTATAACAACCTGTTCTCATTTGTACATAAATAAATATATTTTAGATATCCTTTCATTGCATAGTTCTGCCATTATTGATAAATAAGGTGCTATTTCTAGAAATACCAAATAAAGGCCATGATGTTGCCTTTTTTTTATGATTCAGTATTTTTACTTAATCTAGACCTCTTAAACAGTCATTTCCATTTTAACAAAATTTCCTTAGGAATATCAATATGGCTATAATTCATTTTATTCATCTGCTATGTTAATTTTTCCAATACAGGTTTCATAATTGCCCTACAAAAAAAAATGACAACTATTTCTGTCAGAACAGAAACATAAGCATATATATGTTTTCATGTTAACTACGTGATGAAAGATACACACAAAGGCATGCACTTATAATAACAAGGATGTGGGATCTATCTGTAAACTGGAAAAAAATTGTGTCATTTCCAATAAAACAAAATCTATTATCTGCTTTCTTTTCTTACTCTCTCAGATTCTGAATTCTTCCTTCTGTCTCTTTCAATGACAGATGCCACTACTTGATACCATTAATTTAACCTATGTTAGGAATGCACCTCTATTTTCTCTAAGTCCCAGAAACTGTAATATATAGTTTTATTTTTATATTCCTTATTACTCAGCACACCTCTTTTTTTCTCAACTGCTGAGCCATCTACATGGAAGTTATTTTTATAGTTATGTTCTTCCAACAAAAAAAGGCAACTTATATTCATGAGAATCAAGGTATGACTACAATTTTTATGTTTTTTTTAAACAAGCAATGAGATTTAAAACTTTAGTCAGAATACTTTCCTTTGGGTCCTCTTTACAGTGGGAAAAATGACTTAAAGATAATGATGCTGAAATTTTATGCAAATTATTATATGTTCTTAATATTCATGTAATAATAGCTACTAAGTACTCCAGCTTGAAACAATTATAATACCTGCCCCTCAACACTAACTGAAATAAAAGACCACCATTTCAAATAAAAGATACACAGAAAGTACATTTTCTCTTTTCTCTCTTGATATAACCTGAAATAACACATATGCCAATAGTCTATTATTTTCTCTCTCACTGAAACATTTTGTTATCCATGTTTTCCCAATACTTAGAATGTTTTTAAGAGTATTTCCTTCCAGTTGTAATCAGACCAGCAGACTTTTTTTTTATTCACACAGTGTTCTAGAAAGTATAAATAGAATTACTCTTGTAAGGCATGCACTCGCCAGTTTATCACAAGGCTCTGTATTCTCTATTGTATTTGTGATAGCTAGATTCTCAACGTTCCCCACGGATCCCCTTCTCCTGGTATTTATAACCACATGGTATCAGAGTTGCCTTGTGTGACCAACAGGATATAGCAGAAGTAATGATATGTCCCTTCTAAGGTTAGATTGTAAAAGGCTGGCATTCTCTCTCCTGAATCATTTGTTATGGGGGAAGCTAGCTGCTTTGTCACAGAGACATTCATAGAAACCTATGGAGAGGCACACATGGCAAAGAAATGAAGTCTGCCAGCAACCACATGAGCGAGTTTGGAAGTGTATTTTCCAGGTTTAAATGATTGCAGCCACAACCAACCTCATGAGATATCCTGAGCCAAAATGACCTACTTAAGCTGCTCCTGAATTCTTGAGCCACAGAAACTGTGAAATAATTGATACTTTTGTTTGAAGTTCCCAAGTTTTGAGTTAAATATACAGTGCAGCAATCTATATGTAAAATATGTAAAGTATTCACCTACATAGTGTTTCAAGGATTTTGAAAATGCAACCTTGTGTTATTTGGGATAATTAATGTTATCTGCCACAATACACATAGACCAAAGTTTATTTCTTGCTCATATCCCAGTCCAATTCAGATCAAGAGGTTCTGCTTGGTGACTTTCCCTTAAAAGTGCTTTGTGCAACTGGAATTCTTTTTGTAAAAAAAAAAAAAAAACACTGAAATTTATTCCCTTTCATATGTGCATGAGAGGGAGACAGTAAACATGGAGAACCCGTATCCATCTTTAATCGCCTTGAACCATGAATAACACATTACTTCTTGCATATCCTTAGTGGTGAAAACTCAAGTACATGACAAGCAAAACTGTAAGTGAGGCTGGTGAATGAACTCGTCAATGCAGGAAGAGGAAGTGTTTTACAGGTGGCTTTGTTTCTGCCACCTGACTTGCTTTAGAATCAACGCAGTGAAGGAGGAATGTTCAATAAGTTCAAAGAGAGACTCTGTACTAGTAAATGCTCCTTGAATTTCCTTTTTTTTTTTCTGGTTTATTGACTGTCAGAGTATGTTTATCACTTTGTTCAATTATTTAAAGAAATTGATTTCTACTTTGTCACTTACTTGAGAGTAGCTTTTCAGTGTTTTTTCAGAAACTACCTTGGATGAACTCCAAATACAAAAGGAGTTGTAATGTACCAGACAACTATGAAACTTCAGTGGCATACAACTGTCAGCATGTATTGCTTGTGTGCTCTGGTGGCAGTCAGCTAAGCATCTGCCTTTCTTGACTGGCCTCATTAACATATTTGGAGTGATCTGGTGGTCACAGATCTTGACTCACTTCTACTGGGGTGACTTAGGTGGCCTGGCAGTGCCCAACTCTCTCTCCTCCTCCAGTAAACTAGGTCATAAATGTTCTCATGGTAATGACAGAAACATCAGAGAGTGCAAACCTGCTATACAAACTCATTTCAAGTCTCTGCCTACATTACATATGTTAATACCACATTGGCCAAAGAAATCTAGAGGTGGCAGGCTGCAAATAACGTAGCACAGCACATGGAGATTGGCAGAGGTGAAGGATCAGTAAGTACATCAGTGTAATCTACTACACACGTACATGCTCTGAAATATGAATAAATAAACAAAAATAAATAAATATAAAGAACACATTTAGTCTTCAATATAGGCAATCAGTAATTGTCCATTCCTAAAGATGGTACCTTTGGGATGAAAAGAATTTCTTCACATCTGGTTTACATATAGTAAAACTCAGTATCTTACTTTGTCAAAATTGAGGATGAGCATGCTTTCTTTTAACTATCATTAATAATAATGGTCAAAAAGAACTTATTGATATTAAATTTGCCTTAATTAGAAAATAAATAATGAAAATTTTGTATGGATTAGTGATTAAACAAAAATAACTTTAAAGAGATATTGGTCAACAAGTTTCCCAATAATATTAAGAATTTTTCCTCTTTGTCTTTTGGATTTTACTTTTTAGGATATTTTTTTTTTAATAATAAAATATGTTCTTTCTCTTTTGGACTATGAGAAAATCATTGACAATAACAACACCTAAAAAATCATCTAAGGTGTTTTCTGTAATTAATTAACTTGAGCTATTTTTATTTAGCATGTTATACTTACCATTTTGATAGCTGCTACTTTTTCAATGACAAGCAAGAAAGATTCAGTAATGCACAAATCTTATAATCCAGCAGAAAATGCAAGCAATAACAAAATATTTGCCATACTGTGCCAGACATGAAGAAAGTTTTCAAGAAGAGACTAAAATCTCAGTTTAAATCTGATCATGAGTAGTCAGCTCATGGGCAGGATGTTGTTTTCTTCCAGGCAGTAAATATTGATTAAAAAATAGATTTATAAAGATATTGAAACTGCATAATCAATAGACTAGGTTATGCATTGAAAACTGAACACAAAATAGAGAAAAGAGTTGTTAGGTTAGGAAAAATGTATAATTTTATTGTTAGCATAACTGAATTTATTATTCAATAAGATAGAGATACTTTATGAGGAACAATTCTGGTGGTAAAAATAACCCTATCATCTGGATACAATTGGTTTGAGGTTCCTATAAGAATTCCAAGTGGAAATATCTATATGGCTTTTGTTTTCTTGCTTTCTTGCACCTAAAGGTGAAGGGAAAGCCCTAGTCTGAATGTAAACATTTGAAAATGTTAGCTTATACATTAGCTTTATGCAAGAGAGTCGTTGTACTCCTGGGAGTAGTGGAGTTATCCAGAAAGAAGACTGTCCACCCAGCAAAGAAGAAAACCTAAGACTGAAACCTGAAGAACCCCAACATTCAGGGGATGGGCAGAATAAAATTCATCCACAAGAAAAAAACTAAAGGAACAACCAGAATTGTAGAAAGAAAACAATAATATGTTGTGATAAAAACTGAAGAAAAGCTTTTTAAAGGAAAAGGAAGTGATCAACATTTTTGAATGCTTAAGACTTATCAAATAAAATAAGGTCTGAAAATCCATTGGTTTTATCTACAACATGGTTGTTGATGTTCTCGACAACAGTAGTGTGAATGACAATTAAAATGTAGTTGATTGAAATAAGTCTTTTTGCAATAGAGACTAAAAGTGTATCTAACTTGTTCAATAAAGAGATGATAAGTGAAATAAACCAGTCTGAGAAAGACAAATACCATATGATTTCACTCCTATGTGGAATCGAATGCGCAAACTTAACGAACAAGCAGAAGAGACAGACTCATAAATGGAGAGCAGATGACTGCTCTGGGCAGGATTAGTGGGTGGAGGGATTGAGCAAAAAGGAAAAAGGACTCATGGGCATGGACAACAGTGTGGTGACTGCAGAGGAAGGGAGGTAGAAGCGAGACAAATACTAATGGAAAAAAACACTGTAAAAATATATTTTAAAAAGGAGAGGGAAATACATCATGTGAACCAAGAACTTTTATTTTCTTTAAAAAAATAATATAAGAAACTTGAATGTTTTAAAACCCTACTTGTTTGTACAGGAAAATTTTAAAGACCCACATGCTGAACAAAGCAAATAAAGGAGCGATCTTTCAGAGAAATGAGAGCAGGTAGGAGGCAGAGCATGAAAGTAGAAATTCACCACAGTAAAGATGACCACTTCCATGGCACCAATAATGTGAAACAGGAAAGCAGCTGTGTGAAACAAAGGTGATTTTATGATCACTGTGATTAATGAGGACCCCTAAAAGCATTCCACCCAGAGTTATGTGGAAGAAAAAAGGTGTCCATGGTCAGTACTATTAATTAACATTGCGTTGGAGGTAATAACCTTAGTAATTTGATAAGAGAAATAAATACGACTTATAGAAAAATATTTTAAATGTTTTTGAGAGAAAATAGGGAAGTTTTCTGGTAGGATTGCAATGAATTTCTCAGTAGCAACAAAGGATGCTAGAAGAAAATGAAACAAGAAGTCTGAGGGACAGTTATTTCAAACTATATTCAGCCAAACCATCCATCAAGAATGAAAAGAGAACAAAGATATTTTAGACATACTATAACTCATACTATTTTTCTCTCATGCTCTCTTTTTCAGGAAACTACATAAGTAAAATAAGAAAAAAACAGTAAACGGAAAGCCCAATAAAGAATGACTTGGTGATGATGATGATGGTATTAATAAGAAAGACTACAATATTATTTGATACATTTGCCTGTAGAGAAAACATTTTAAAATGTTTCATTGAGCTTTTCGACTATTTAGGAAAGATTAGCACAAGGTACTTTGAAAAATAAGCAAATGAGAAAACAGTATGATAATATTATTTAAATGGTGCTGAGACTCAATTTTCAGTGTGTGGAGGTGGGGGTTACCCACACAGCACCAAGTAATTCCCCAGACGCCAGCTGGGTGTCTCACAATTCAACTTAATTTGACACGCTCTACAAGGAGGTAGCATCATGTCTCACAGGTTGAAGGCTCAGTCTACAAGTCTGCCCACCCCCTGCCAGTTGCAAACTCAAGTTGTTTCAGACCTACCAGCTGTAGATCAGAGGTTCCCACAACCACCTGCTCAGGTTCAACTAATATACTTGGTTTGAAAGTGACTCACAGAACTCAGAAAAGCATTTTCCTTAGTAAATCACCCGTTTATTATAAAAGGATATAACTGAGGAACATCTGGACATAAGCGAGGCACAGGGCAAGGCATGGAGAAGGGGTGCATAGTTTCCATGCCTTCTCCAGTGTACCACTTTCCCCAAATTTCTGTGTGCTCACCAACCTGGAAGCTTGCTGAATGAACCTTGTCCTTTTGGGATTTCATGGAAGCTTATTACATAGTCATGAATAATTAAATTATTGGCCACTGGCAACTGATTCAACCTCCAGCCCCACTCCACCTAGTCAGCCCCCATCCTTCAGCTCCCTAAAGTCTTTCCAAAAGTCACTCCATTAACATAACAAAATACACCTTTATGGCTCTTATCACAGGAAATTCCAAGGGTTTTAGGAGCTCTGCCAGGAATTGGTGGCAGACCAAATATATACTTCTTATTATAAATCACAAGATCACAATTATAATACAAGATGGTGGAGGCACAGGAGGTTGCCCTGAAATACAACTAGTATGGAGCACTGAAACCTGATATTAATGAATACTAAGGGGGGATCAAAGGATGGATTAAAAACAAAAAGAGAGTTTCTGGTTATCGTGCTCTAAGGATTAATTCTAGTAGGCCTAGAATTGGCCCAAGATGGGCTGCTTAAGTATGAGACGTATCTGCATGGTGCTAACCCAAGGACAATGGAGTATAATGATTAATAGTACTGTTTTGTAACCACGGGTCCAAGGCAAGTTTCAGCGTGATCTGTGTCAGCTTGTCAGCACTGTTTATAAAGAGAGATGGATGGCTTGCACCTGATAACAGCAGCAATGCTGAAGGTTTGCACAAGGGTTTGACCACCGGGGTTGGTCATGTAGCAATTATATGACCAGAAAGGTGTAAGAAGCTCTGGCCAAGGCTCCATCTTCGGACCCACACAAATGTTGGTCACACCTGATCTGAGTGGTAAAGCAGGAGGACCATTAAGGAAGGCCATTGGAGTCTGCTTCTGACCTTTCCAATCCCTTGCTTCGATGCATGTGTGGACACTAAAGCTTTGGCTTATTGTACCCTCTCCTTGCAATAAATGGTAGATTTGTAAACCTTGTCATTTTGGCTCCTGCGAACCTTCTTTAGCATTCTAAACTTGTTTCACTGCCATCATTAACAGTTATTGAAAAGTATATGTAATTCGGTGCATGCCTATTTGAGACCTCAAGGGAAGATGGTGGTGATGGGGTAACTGCAAAACTTCACTTCTTTTTTTTTTGATCCAGCTGCAGGGGTACACTCCTGAATTGCAATAAAATCCCAGTTTCGCAGTTTTCATACAGGATTAACTCTCTGAACTCAGGGTGAGAACGGAAAATATCAATGATGTCCACTCCTTCTGTTACTGAAGGTATCCTGGACTGGTCGTTGAATTTAAATGTTATGTCAGTTTTTTTGTTGAACTCACTCTGCCTCTGGAGACACTGGTACGGTCTACTTCCTTGCCTGTGTTTATACACCTGAACATCTCAATTTATATCTTCTTTGAGTCTCATATGTCTTCTTTATCACCTTCAACTTGTCCAAAGCCCTGCTGCAATTTATTATGCTTTCCAGCACGTGGGCTGGCTGAGTGAGCCCTGTATGCTCTTTCGCAGAGTTTCAGTTCATCTGCCCTTAGGCCAGCTCTCAGAGGCCCTACTTTCATATTAATAATTCTCCTTTTTCAACAGGGTGATCTCTGCTTTTAGCTGGGTCTTTTCTTTCAGAAGATAGCTATGAAGTGTCCAATGAATTTCTGTATCTTTGCTGCTGTCTCATACCCTGAAGTGTATGGTTACACCGATTTGATGGAGTTCAAGGAAGGCCATCAAAAAATGTGCCACTTATGGCATATTGATTCTTTTGATTTAAAGTTACTTGAGAAACAGCTGGTGTAAGAAGGACACTATGAGCCCCTCTCTGTAATACTGAAATCAGGATGTAAACCTCCCCTGTGATAGGCACCCTCCCTGCACCAGGAGGTAGACAGACTTCCTTATAAAGATAGGGAACTCAGGGCCCAGAAGCTACGTAAACAGACTGCTTAGTTTCTTTCCTAATTACTACCCAAGCTTTAGTTTCTTTGTCATGTCAGTTCTTCACAAAATTATTGTTTATTTGTCTAAAAGGTGTATAAATAGCCTGGTCTGGTCATTTCTTAGACACCACAGCTATGGGATCTCTATACTTATGAAATGAAATTTGTTTTTTCTCCTTTTAATCTCTCTTGTGTGAATTTAATCTGGAAGGGTAGAGGAAAAATTTTTCTTCCCAACATGGTCTAGGATATTGATTTTCTATAGAAAAAAAATCCTTAGATCCTAACCCAACACTAACAAACACATGAAAACATGCAATTCATTTTTTATATTCCTAGTGTGTAGACTCTTCAAGTTAGACATTCCTTGTCTGAGCACTTGCATAACACCATTTAGAGTGTGCACCTCAGACAGCTTTTCTAGTGATGGTATATTAAAAAACAACACAAAACAGAAAAAGACTATTAAACACCCCAAAACATTAAATTCTATATTTGTAAGTTCTTATTTCAGTAGTTACCAGATTTTTTTCTTTTATGTACAAGCATTTTATTTTATTTTTCCCTATTTGAAAGTTTTTATTTTGGAGAACAGAAAGCCATTTCATTATACATTCATTTCATTTCTCAAAGGATTCCACAGAGTTCATCAAAGTCATGTTTCAGAATTACTCCAGGTGTACCTGTAGGTTCATCATCAATCTAGCTCACTTGTGCTTGGAATCTTTTATAATATTGAACTGAAAAGCACACTGTAACTTGTCTAAGCAGATGGGGCACATGTCTAAAGTCTTATGGTCTGATTCTTCCAGTGGTTAGAGCCTTTAATTAGACTTGCCAGCCAGGGGTAATGTCAAATTTCACAGGTTAAACACTTATAAGATGGAAGAGGCAAAATACATGTGACTTCAGGAAAATAATAGTTATTAAAAAATTGAATAGGCTCTTGAAAGTATTTTCTGAAGTTTCTTAACTTCATACTAATAGTGTGGAAATAAAAATAAGTGCCATATCTAGCAAAGCTGTGTATCTTTGCACTGTCTTCCAAAGAGCCTTGTCCAAAGACAAAATTCTAGGAGTCTCTTAGGTAAAGACCAATCATGGTTACACTCATGATACAGAAGATATTTGCAGATTTCCTTGCTTTTTTGTATTTAAGATGGCTCTTAAATGAACTTGTAGGTTTTGTGTGTTGTCATTGAATCTAAATGCACATTAAGTTGCATAAACAGGATACTGTTCTAGAAAATTTACTATCACCCCACATAAAAATGCTTGACAGTAGCTCTTGAGCTCTTTAATATGTTCTTCTCTGATAATCCTGGGGTTCCATAGAGTTCCAATGTACTCCACATAAATATTGCACTTCTTCAGAGAGATTATTGATAAACTGTTCAAGGTCTTTGGGGGGTTGCTCAGAATGCAAGGTGATTGGATCTGATTGTGAGTGTAAGGTAATGAGGCCAAAGAGACCACTCTCTGGCTGAAAGTCTGTTCATCAGTGGTCCCACACCATCTAAGTTCTTATATGCAACATAATCAGTGCATCTTTGAGATGAAGGCTGTTTGTAGCGTCTGTTGAAAGCTATGCATTGTTTGCATATTGACAAGAATGTTCCTCTCATACTGTGTTCCTAAGAAGAGGTTTCATTTTTTCAAATTTTTAAAATTTTGATTTCATACATGTAACATAAAATTTACCATCTTCACTAACTTTAAGTGTGTAAGTTCAGTGATATTAAGTCATTCATCTGTTTACAGCCATTACCACCATCCATCTCCAGAAGTCTCTTACCCTGTGAAACTGAACTCTGTGCACATGAAACAGCATTTTCAACCTTCAGATTTGCAAGTCTGAATATCCAAATGGGCAATGGCCATATCATACATGAAAACAGAGCTCTGACCCATAACCTACAGAAACCAGACCTGAAAATCAATTCTTCATCTACAGTAACTAGCCCAGAAAGCCAACCTGTTTTCTATTAGTCACACTTACTGGAATTCAAACCACTCTCTCTAGCCAATCAGGGGAAACATACCTGAAGCCTTATCTTTTTTTTCACTATGAAGCTTTTCCACTTCTCTACTCGCTTTTGAGTTTTTGCCAAAACTCAAGAGACAGTGGCTGACTCCCTTGCTATTGCAATCTCTGAATAAAAAGCCTTTTTGTGTTTCCATTTGGTTGGTATTTGCTCATTTTCAGTTTGAATGGGTTTAACAGCTCCTTCAGCACAAGGTTTCTAAGGACCAGCATATTTGAACCTGTTCATAAGAGTAGCATGCAGGGTACCCTCACCTGCCACTAGGTTCAAGACAGCCCATCAACAACCAGATTATTCTTTTTAATCAAGATGTTATCTTCGAACACCATTAGAGTTCTTCAGGAGCCTATATGGGGAAGTGAGCCAGAAAAATAAAGGAAGAGAGGGAAATAAGAAAAAAGGAAGAAAGAAATCTGTAAGAAACATACAGAAGAAGTAAGAGAAGGAGGGAGATGGAGGAAGGGAGGGAGGAAGGAGCATTGTTGGATAAGGCACAGTGTTTTCTGTAATACAAGCAGTGACAACCAGTTGGCTTTTTGAATTAGATATCAGAACTTTTAGTCACAGAGCATTAACATTTAGATATAAACTCTAATCTCTTCCTTGAAAAATGAAGTTAATATCATAATGCACATTTCTTTAGGTTTTTTTTTTTTCTTAGGCTGGCAAGTTACTTCAATTGTATTTTCAGTACATTAGAATTGGTACGAGTTTTTTTTATGTCATAGCTTAGAAACTGATTGTTTCCGTTTGAAAGAAAAAAGAAAAGCCTCAATACCAATCTACCAGCTACATGGAAATTTTCCTTATTATAATTTTCAATAAGAAAACCCTGCTTGTGGTGAAATTTCAATTAGAGATTAAAATAAAACAAAATCATCCAAAACTCATTAATATAGGAATGAAAAATAGATTACAGATAGTTCCATTCTTACAACTAGAATATGATGATAAAAATGGATTTAGGAATTAATGGGCCTTTTTACAATGCTGCTTTGTGATGAAAAACTGTATATAATCTGTTGTATACAACCATTTGATTTTTTTCCCTTGCAAACATTTCCCTTTGAAAAAATGGGGAAATGATACAGTAATTGCACATGTACAATTCTCACTTCCCTTCAAAATTTGGGGGAGGGGATCAAGACTAAAACATCATTTATAACTAAATAACCATGTTGGGAGCATATACACCAAAGTCAATGCAATTTGGTGCCAGCTATAAAAGGATATGGGAAGCTGACACATAACGGTGTTAGGAAAATTCAGCAGAATTTGTTGTGAAGGACCTTGTGGGTCATCTTCAATATTGGAAGGCCTGAAGCACTTTGGTTTGTAGGGCTTCTTTCCTACCCCATGTCAACAGTGAAAGCAGAATAGTGGGGAAAACACAAAGTTGATTGGTAGTAGTTTCTGAAGTGTGGAAACAATATGGCTTTGCTCCTAGATGAATTTTCTTTGAAAAATATATGTCCCCTAACACAACGAGATTCTACTACATACATTCATATAATCTTTGGTTAAGGAGAGACTCTTTAAGTAAGAAGTCAAAATCAGAAATTGTAAGTCAAATTGATAGAACTTAGCTACCTAATATTGTTTAAACTATAGCTAAAATTAAAAGAATGACAAAACAAAATATCACCGAGGTTGTCAGCAATCATAACTCTCTTACTTTCTTGGTGGGTGTGTAAAATGTTACAAGCATTTCAGAAAACGTTCTGGCAGGTTGCTATGAAACTAACCATATATCTATAACACAGTACTTCTCTCACGTATTTAGCCAACAGAAATGAAAACATGTCACAATATGATGTAAATATTATTCACTGTAATAGTACTTATAATAGTCAAAACTGTAAACATGCCATATGTCCATCAACTGGACACACTGTGGAGACTTCATCATTCTTCTCTTCCTGGTACAGAGAGAGAGGCACCCTTAGAAATGGAGAGTCCCTTATGAATGCAAATGTCTCTTACAAAAGAATAACTTCTGGGTTTTCAGAGCTTCTCCCTGTCCACTGTTTTTTAAAATAACCAGCTCGAAACAATCCTTATGCCAAAGTGACATATTCTAGGGGTGGGAAAATCTGCCTCCCTTCAAAAGAAGCAGATAAATTATGAAAATAAATGTAAGAAGAAAGATAATAACATTGCAAAACTTAATATTAATTAAAACTGTAAATTAGTAGTATTAAATATTTTATTAAAAATTGAAAAATCAATATACTAGAGAAAACTACATGAATTCAGTGTAAAAGGGTAAAAATGAGAATACTCCTAGGGAGAAAATGATAGGAAAATTAGTATTCCTAAAGAGGAGACTAGGACAAATGGGAATTTTTCATTTAATTAAACAGATGAAAAAAATTTCTTAAAATGAAGAAAAACATAAATATGCACAACTGAAAGTCTCAACATTTAGAAAGATTATTTAATAAACATTAACTACACTCCAAACTTATATTATGAAGTTATGCAACTCCAATATTAAAAAGTGAGTGCTATAATCACACACAGAGAATCATGTTAACCAAGGGAGGGATGGAAAAAAGAGGTAGCATTAACTTTGTAGCGGTTCACAAGTTTCTGCAGAAGTGCCACGTTGGCATGCAAACTATTTTGAGTTGAAGACAATCAAGGTCCAAACTGACTCAGGAAAACGTTTTACCTTCCTCTCAATGGCCTAAAAGAATTTACATAGATATAGAGCCTGGTCCAGAAAGAGGACTCTTACCAGATAACTCAAAAGAGTATGGCCTAGGTGTAGTAAGCTGGGGGTGGCTGGGGGCAGGGAGCTGGGGGCCATTCTCCAGGCCTGGATATCAAATTCCTCTCTGTGTCCCATTGTCTCTGAATGGCATGGTACACATTTATTTACCAAACATTTGCTCTTCCCATCTTCCTGTAAATTGTCTTCCTCCCTTTAGAAACCCAAGAAGCCTATCCCCTTCTCCTTAGCTCAAGATGGCATATAAGCCTCAATTCTCTGACTGCATGCAGGTCTCATATTCTTATGGGGCCTCTATATGTGCATAATTAAATTCCTTTTTCTCCTGTTAATACATTTTATGTTAATTTGATGATGAGACCAGCCAAAGAATCTTCTAGGGCAGAAGGAAAGTTTTCCTCCCGGCATCTCTAATTCTTCTATCTACAACTCTAACCGTGAAGTGCCAATGTAGGAGTTTTTACAGCAGTCAAAACAAGAAAGCTTTTATCAGGAAGTTCAATTCTAATTCATCTTCAACAAATTAAGGAAATAAAAAAAAATCATCTTGAATTGCAAAGATTCATGAAGAGCTTATACTTAAAGAAAGACTTGAAATTAAAATAAAATGAATATCAACTGTAAATAAGAAGGAACTCCCTGCTGACTTAATTTAAACAAGAATTCATTCTTAATACAGGTATCTGAAACCAGGGATACCAAACAGGATATCTGTTCTAATTATTTTTAGAAATATGAGTGATATAAAAATACAAAATCAAAATTCACATAATGTAAAACACCACAAAAGAAAACAAAGAGAACTTAAAGTCATACACACACACACACACACACACACACACACACACAAATAGATGGGCCTTTCAAAAACAAGGCTAGTCATGTTAGTTTTAGCAGTAAACACAAAGGGGATGCAATTTATATATAAAAATTAATATGACTCTCAAGGTCAAGGAAAGCAAAAAACCAAAATGGCAAACCTATATTGTCCCAGTAATCATCTTGAAGGAACTCACTTTAAATGAAAATAATAAAGCCACATCATGCCATTGTAACATGATATACTATTAACACCAACTATGATTTCAAGGTAGAATTTATTAAGTGGCAAAATGAGCTAACTTAATGATGACAAAAGGTACCATGTGCATTTATCATTACATCTATAAAATAAAGTAGCTATAAATACAAAAAGAAATGGATAGAAACATTATATTTTTATGTGATTTTTATATCATTGTCTCAATTCTTGATAGATCACAAGCCAACTGAAACAAGTAATCTAAGTAATTTTAAAAATAACTTTATATATAAGATTTATGTTTAAAATCAATGTTCTTCAAAATTAGAGTAAATTATTTTTCAGATATCAAAGATACATGCAGAAATAAAAGACAACATCGTATGCCTGAAGGTGATGGCAATGAATTCCAAAATGTAAACATGATATGTATAAAACTCTGTGATCACAATGGAATAAAAAAAAATCAACAAACATGAAAAGAAACAAACTTAAGAAACAAGATCCTGGAGAAATAGGTTAAGAAAACGTCGAAACATCCATTGAAGAATATCCTAAAAGTAGTGGGAATAAAGACACACATATTATTATTTAAGAGGATATTGCTCTTAATAAAGAAGAAAGTTAAACCACTAAGCACTTCCAGTAATAATAAACTATAAAAATCAGTAAAACTTCATTGTAAGCCTTAGAAAATAGACAAAAAAATGAATATAAAGTAATCAGGAGAAAAGTATTTATAAAGACAACACATATAAAGGTGGAAATCTTCTCTTTACAATATACAAAACAGTAATGTTAAAAAATAATTTCCAAGCAAAATGCATAAGCAAGCCTAATCAAACTAGCTTATTCAAAGAAAAGAAGCAAAACTGGACTGCATGAAACTAAAACTTATAATATGCTAATATACTGGCAAGCCTAGTCTAGAGCTTTTCATTATCTCAAGTATATGAACCTCTTCAATAACATTTAAAGGAGAATAAGAGAAAGTTGGAATAAAAACTGGTTGGATTTTAGTTTTTCTTATTACCTTTTAGTCATCGAAAACTTAAACTTCCCTAAGGTATTATTGTTTGCAGAAACTTTTTATCAGAGAATATAATTTTAGTTTTATTTTTCACCACTGCTATAAAACAAAATTCAACTGAGTAAAGGTAAAGATGAAATTGCCCTTTCAACTTTTTCGACGATTTATGAATTGGGCAGCATCCCATCTAGCAAGTAGAGCTCCAAGGAACTGTGCAAAATGCAAGGTTTTATAGGCAGAAGCGGGACAGAAAAAGGAAGTTCCTAACAAGAGTGGACTGTTTCAGGCAAGGTGGCTCTCCTCTGGGGAAAGAGAGGGATCTGTTTTGCAGATTACTTCACTACTACTTATCAGGTTGGCCCTGGCTGGTTTAGCTCAGTGGATTGAGCGTCGGCCTGCGAGCTAAGTGTCGCTGGTTCGATCTTCCAGTCAGGGTACATCAGAGAAGGAAAACTCTGACTCCAAAAAACCTCCGCTGCCTTGCGGCATACCTCTTCAGGGGAAAGGCTAAGGGAGTAAACCCCGACAGAAAATCCGGAGCCGGAGTCCCTAAGGCGGTTTGACGTTGTAGTCAACACCGGCAACTCCTGCGGCGCACCTGAAGCCAAGCTGTATTGACTCCGTCTTTCCCTTGGACCCTTCAGCTGCGAAGAGAGGGGGGGTCTGCTGCATGGGCAACAGCAGACCCTCCATATTACCCTGCCCAGGCTCTGTAGCTTCAGCGTCATCGCATGATGTCGATTCAACACGGGAGGAGACAGATACCATGTCACTCCCGAGTCGGACTGCACAGCCATTCTCGGCGGTGCAGATAGACTCTTAAGAAGCTACACCATCGTCTCTCGAGACGGACGGCTGCCGACGACGACTTATCAGGTAATTCCAGATTGACTGGTTAATGGTCACATTCCTCGGAGAGGCTGGAACTGCAATTAGGATAGATATTATGTCTTGGTTTGCTGACATGGTGCTGAGTGTAAGTGACAACACTTTGGTTCTGTTGTCTGTTTTTTTACCACCACCACAATGGGAAGGAGCAGGGGATTAGAAGAGGTTTTGTAAAAAGAGAACTCTCCCCTCCCTTCCCTCTCACCATTTTGAAATCCCTTTCCTAAGAAACCCATTTATCTTTTATATAGCTGATGCCTGGTCCCTTGTATCAGGCTAGGAAGAGTTATCCCAGGGATAATTGACTCTAATCATGAGGAGGAGGTAGGACTGTTCTGTGTCTGTACTGGCAGAAAGGCCAGTACAGACTGCCATTGTGTTCCTCACAGTTAGTCTCTTACTGACTTTTCTGGGGAGGGAAAAGCATCTTATAGCGTGGATTTATTTATGTGAATGAGGGAATAAAAACAGTGCAGAGAGGGTAAAACACACTGCCTGGGAATCGATTTTAAATTTTCCCCATGTATGATGGAGAAAGGCAGTCATTTCCTATGTTTAGTATGGGAGGGTTGGAAGCTGATTCTTAAGATATGACTGGCACCTACAGACAATCAGATGACAAAAATATCATAAATTTTAGCATCGTGACAAAGTATTTCTGCCTTGGTACATTTTTCTCTTTATTTTTAATGAATACCATTTGCAACCAATTAATTAGGCATGCAATTCTTATTTTTTATTATAAAAGTTGTTTCTAGTTAGGCTGGTGTGGCTCAGTGGATTGAGTGCTGGCCTGCAAACCAAAGGGTTGCCGGTTCGATTCCCAGTCAGGGTACATGTTTGGGTTGTGGGTTGGGTCTCCAGTTGTGGATGCACTAGAGGCAACCACACATTGTTGTTTCTCTCCCTCTGTTTCTTCCTCCCTCCCTCTCTCTCTAAATATAAATAAAATTTATTTTTAAAGTTTTTTCTAAAATTATGAAAAACTATAGTGATGAAAAACCATCACGCATAATCCCACCACCCAGATATAATCATTTATAAATGCACTCATGTTAGTGCATTTTTATTTATTATCCTTATTATTGTATTTTTTATCGAGTTTACATCATTCAAAATATATTGGACTTTTAAAAAGAGTTAACTGAAGAATATTCATAAATCCTCCATTGAATATTTCTAAATGGTAGGTACAACACTTAATTAAAGAACAAAAATGTCTCCACTCATCCAATACAATATTTATAGTTGCAGAAAATTATGACATGTCTCTAGTAAGAGTGAGGGTATTATAATTTCCTATTCAAGCATGCTTTTGTAGATAGAGAGAAAACTCATTTGGGGTGTGATTTCATCCAGCGAAGTCTCCAAAAACAGTTTAGTCATTATTCCCAATTACTGATTTAGGACAGCAAGTGTAATTACTTTATGTCATCTTCAAAAATGACAAGGTTTTCCCACTCCACTGTAAGATGAGAGACACATGGGAAATTGAACAGAACAAACAAAAAGAATTCCAGTACTAGAGCAATCCTGTAATTATTGTGGGGAGATAACTTCAGCAAACACAGAGAAACATCCACTTTGAACTGCAATAAATCATCCACAGGTACACTGCATTCAGGGCATTTAGTCTGTTAAGGAAAGACAACTTATGTCATGATTTAACTAGTCTAGAATTTAGTATTAACTCATTTGGGGGAAAGTCTTCAAGTGGTATTTTGAAGAAAAATTCGTGGATAGTCTATTTTCTAAACTCTTAATTCTTCCAGGATTAAATTATTTGTCTCCAGGAATAAAAAACAATTTATCTTGGTTATGAGATTCTCAAGTCACCACATTTTCCTCCTAGAAAGTCTAAAATGCATGAATTCGTTGTCTTCTAGTACTTCGTACTGGAAAAAAAGTCTAAAGGCAGTATTGTTTTCATTCTTTTCTAGGTAATCTCTTTTTCTCTCTCTCCATCTTCCTGGATGTTACAGATTTTTACACTCAACTCTGTGATGTATGCCATTTGATAAAACATCTAGCTGTAGCTTTCCTTAGATTGATTTTACTAGTGTTCAATTACTGCTTTAATCTTCACCTTCACGCTATTTTTTGTTGTTTTGTTCAAGAAACTTTTTATCAGTAGTAATATTGATCAATTGGTTATTGCTTCTGTTATCTGTCTCTTCACTATTTCTATATTTGTATTTACATTATTCACCATTGTCAGCACAACCATCTCTGTATATAAAAGTCTCTTTGTCTTTTTCTAAACCCTTAGAACTTCTCAAGCAGCTCATGGATAATACAGTGTTGCACAGAGAAAACCTGGCATTACTGCTCATCAGCACTGCCTTGATTCATACTGACTACATCATAGATTGTTGTGAAAATTAAATAATACAGCAAATAAAAAGCAAATGTGCTTATCATTGAATAAATGTGTGTGTGAGTATGCACAATATTGTGTATTCTGTTACTTTTTTCTAAAATAGATTTGTAATCTGTGACTCAATTTTCCTTGTCCTGCAACCTTTTTCTATTTTTAACTTTGTCTTTTTCATCTAATTTTATCTACTTCTACTTTCAGTTAATCCTTTTGTTTTTTCATTTGAGCTTGGTAAATTCTGGCTTTCTTATACTTTAGTACACAGCATTCATCTTCTTGTATTCTCTCTGACTATCAAATATTTCTGAAATGTTAGTTAGATTAATGTAGGTTATTATCTATAGATGTATGTTGTATCATTGGAATTTCAGGAGTGTTTCATTTCTTCATAATACTGTACTTAAATAAGGACCACTTATTTTTGCTTTCCCCCACAGACATGGGTTAGATTAGGGACAGGGAATTGATATTTAATTCTTCCAGAAACTTTTCTTTCAGATAGACTAAGCTTCTACTTCTCATCTTGATTGTATAGCTCTTATCCTAATAGGAACAGGGAGTCAAGTTAACAAAAAGAAACAAAACAAAACTTTAAATAGTCATGACTATTACACTCAAGAGTAGTGGTTCTTAATCAGTGGTGAGCTGGAGACATTTTTGGTTGTTTCAACTGGGTGGAGGTGGGGGGTACTGCCATTTAGTCAGTAAGGGCCAGAGATAGTACTAAACTTCTTACAACACCCCATGACAAATAATTATCTGGCCTCAAATGTCAGCAGTGCCCTGCATTAAAACCCCTGTTTTGAGTCCATTATTTTCTTCTACCTTAATTATTTTAAGGAGAAATTACAGGGGGTTGAGATACTTGTTCATGAGTAGGAACTATGACTCCACATAGATTATTTATTTCCTTAGGAAATGTTCAGCCAGGTTGTGCAGATTCTGCCAACAATTCATAGTCCATTTCAAACTGTCAAGACATTGTGATCAAATACTTTATTGAAATCTTCAATAGACACAGGGTTTGAGAGATCAAAGTTCACTTTATTTTAAAGAAAATTTCTGTGGTGCATCAGAAAATTAGGCAGGATGCTCTCAAAGAAATGAAATGCCAGCTTGGCTGGAGGAAACATTTCAAAAGTGACAAATAACATTTGAGCTCAGACATGTTAACCTGGGGAAAAAAGTAAAGTCATCTCTGGACCTGTTCTTTGTGAATAACTGAAGTTTGAAAAAGAATAGCTAGACTTTTATCTGCTAAATAGATTTTTAAAAACTTTTTTATCCAAGTGATAAAGAGATGAGATGAAAAAAGTAAAACTATCCACTGGTAACTAAAATAGATTTACTGAAATCATTTGAGGTAAATCAAAAGAATTGCTTCTTTTTGAAAAAAAAAAATCTCTGTTCACTTAAACATTATTAGAATGATTTGGCATTAATTTAAACAAAGCAAATCCAGAAGGTTAGAAGAATAAAACACAAGGGCAACATAAGACTATGATGTCAGAATTTACATGGCTTTAGAGACAATTAATTTAGTAAAATAAACACTGGAATACTGTCAAATAGAGCTAGAGATAAAAATAAATAATTCAACACATTGTGAGTTACTAAAAGGGAAATAAAAAACTCTCTTTAGTAGGCAGAAATACTTAAAATAGTGATTAACAATGAAGATTGTGTGAGTTTATGTGAAGTCAGAATTGGCCATGTACTGGAATACCCATTATTATAAATGTGTCAAGCTTTCCCAAATTGACTAAGGGGGTTTCTGTTGGTCTATAATGAATAATTTGTTTCACTTGCAAGTGCACCAAATATAATTTAAAAAAACAGTGAGTTCATAATGTTGCTCCAAAAAGCTCTATAATCACCATTGGATGCTAGAGCAGAATTTCATTGCTCTGAAAACTGATAAATTAAAGGAAATACTCCAAATTTATCCTCCATTTCCAATACAAACTATTTCAGAGTAATCAAATATTTGATGCGGGATTTCCGGCCAAGATAGAAGCTTAGACGGACACGCTCAGTCTCCCTCTACAACTAGAAAGGAATACAACTACCTCAAAACAAAAGATAACTAGAAATTCCAGAAAATAAAACTACACAGAAGCCCAGTGTACAAAGTTATAAACCAGCGGCACCGTCGGGAAGGTAAGAGGAGCGAAGGTGGGCGGTGCTGTTTGCGGTAGCACCAGGGACAGTGGCAGGGAAAACAGTCCTGGCTGCAGTCCAGCCGCAGCAGCTCCCAACACCAACACTGGGAAAAGCAGCCTGACATTGCCTCAGACAGTGAGGCCCAGAGGGCGGGAGGATGGACCCGAGTCTTTCAGCAGAGAGTAATGGCAGGAATACATCTTGGACCCCCGCCCCCACATAAAGCGCCACAGCGCCGCGAAAAAGGTTGCGGATCACCACCGGTCACTGCATTGTGACGACTACACAGGCACTGCCCCCTATAGCCGGCCCAAGAAAACAAAACGCATCTGTCAAAATGAGGCAGACAACTATAGAAATCCCGGTGGCGCAGCTCACCAGGCAACAGATGAAGAATCTGAAAGATGAACAAATAAGAAACCTGTCAGAGGTTCAGTTCAGGGCCATTGTTATCAGGTGGCTTACAGAATTAACAAAAGATTTGGAAAAATACAAGAAAGGATTGAAAAACACTCATACTGAAAGAACAAAACCACATACAAGACAGATGGCGAGGAAATAAAATCCAGAGTTCAAATCAACAAACCAGAACATAGAGAAGGAACAAATAGTCAACCAGTGCGGAGAGAGGAAACGGGAAGCAAGGAAAATGAGGAGAGGATCAGAAACCTCTGGGACAGCTATAAGAGACAGGACATAAGAATAGTAGGATTGCCAGAGGTCAGAGAAGAAGAACTAGAAATTGAAAAATTAAGTGAAAATATAATGAAGCAGAACTTCCCAGACTTGGGGAAGGAAATAGACTTACAGGTCCAGGAAGCACAGAGAGTTCCAAAACAACTGGACCCAGGGAGAACCACTCCAAGACACATTATAATCAAAATGTCAAAAGTTAAAGATAAAGAGAGAATCTTAAAAGCAGCAAGAGAAAAGAAAAGAATTATGTACAAAGGGGTCCCAATTAGACTATCAGCTGACTTCTCAAGGGAGACCCTCCAGGCAAGAAGGGACTGGCAAGAAGTATTCAAAGGAATGAAAAGCAAAAACCTACAACCATGAATACTCTATTCAGTGAAATTGTCATTCAGAATAGAAGGGCAGAGAAAGTGCTTCCAGGACAAAATAAAACTGAAAGAGTTCATTAGATCCAAACCACTATTATATGAGATGTTGAAGTGACTGGTTTAGAAGAAGGAGGATCAAAACTATGAACATTAAAATAAAAACTGCATCACAAGTACGAACAACAGAAGCTAGGGAATCGAAACAAAGGCAAACTAAATAGGCAATGACAGTGGAAAAAGAACTATAGGTATGGGGAACATATTGGGGGGAGGTCAGCAGGGAGGGGTAAGGGGGTAAGGGAGGAAGATGGTACAGGAATTAAGAAGCATAGTAGGAGGGAATGGAGTAGACAGGAAGAGGCTGAGAAGAACTATATGCACAACCAATGGACATGGACTAAAAGGGGGGGACAATGGGAGAGAGGGGCATCACCAGGTGGAGGGGAGCAGAGGGAAGGGAAATTGGGACAACTGTAACAGTATAATTAATAAAACATTTTAAAAATATTTGATGCAGAAAGTTCTTCAGAAGAGAATTTCAGCTAATAAACAAAGAAAAGAGGATAGCATAAAATTGGAATTTTAAAATCTAATAAAGTGTTGAAAGTAGCTAATATATTTCAATGATGCTCAATTTTTAAGGTAAGGTTGTGATGGAGACATTTATAACTGTGGAGATAACACTGATACCACATGAACTTAGTAATGAACTGATTAGTCTTAGTAGAACTGGATTAGTCTTAGTAGAACTGGATTAGTCTTAGTAGAACTGGTAGGTAGACATTACGGGTCTACTGATATGGTACAAAAGGAATTACACACAGCTATAAGATATCTTGTCAAAATATTGTTCCTGAGTATAATAAAGTTTATACATCTATCTGAAGTTTACAGGAAATATGAGGGAGGGTGATATGTAGAACAGAAAGCAAAAACACACCATGAGAAAAGTCAAAGTTAGAATATAGGTTTTTTTACAGAACAAGTGACCTGGTTTATCCAACTAATCAATAGCATTAAAAAAGGGAAGGATAGCGTTACAGACTAAAGAGACTTAAAATAACTAGTAACCAGATATAATGTATGGAATTTATTTGAATTCTAATTTAAAATAAAAATATTTAAAAATCACCTTTGAGATAATCTGGAAAACTTGCATATGGATTGAGTATTAGTTGATGTTAATTATATTAAGTGTGATAATGGCATGGTGAGTGTGCTACTGTCAAGGTCCCGATCAGTTAAGAGATACCAATGAAAAACTCATAGTTGAAATTATATGTCTTTGCTTTACTTTTAACTTCTCCAAACATTTTTGTTTACACACATACATCACATTATATGAGCATTGTTTTCCGCAAAATATCATCAGACAACCTGTTGATAGAGCAACACCAAGTCTTAGCAGCATCTTAGGCTTGTGTGGTTTAAGGAGAGAAACTGAATGGGATTGGGCAAAATTCATAATATACAACTTCTGGACTAGTAGACAGAATGAGGTAGCAAGGGTTATAAAGCAACTTTTCATAAGTAAATCATTATTTAATAAGTGAGCTCTTTGACTTGATGGACCTGTTATGATCTGTGATCAACTGATTTGTAGGAATTCCCTGAAGCAAACAATAAAGTTATTTACTAATTTACAGTCTTATTTTTCCAGAGCAAAGTTTTCCAGGAAAGAAAATAAAGTAACTAAGTCATGTTGATATAGATAATCTTAGTACTCAGGAAAGAGGTACACAAAATTTGGAAAATGTTAAAAACTCTTGAGGCTACCCGACGGGTATAAAAAGTCAGTTAATTTTACTTTTCTCTATAGTTCTGTATTAGTTTGAAAATTCCCATAATAGAAACCTTTGAAAAGAAGCAGTAATGTTGAAGTTTTCTTATGAAATTTAAGGAAGCCACTCAGTTACAGATAAGTATTCAAAAAATTAAGAAAGATTTAAGTACAAAAGATTGGGCAAGAAAGGGACTGGCTAAACATTAAGAATAATAAAAAAATCCTTATGTACTAATTTCTGATGTGGATGTTTTTTAATTAAAACACAGGCAAATTTATATTTTAGCTAATTTTAAGTACTTAATATACACCAAATATTCTGTTAAATGCATAACATATATTATGTCATGTGATTCTCACAAAACTTATGAGACAGGACTTCTAAGTAGCAGCATTTTATAGTTGACTTTCCTGAGCCTTAGCAGGGTTGTTATTCAGCTAAGCGTCCACTGACATAAAGCTACAAACTGATGGAATAAGATTCAAAGACAGCCTCTTTTGGCTTCAAAAAGTGAGAGCAAAATCATCGCAACAAATTTGTTAAACTTCACAAAATGAAAGAGAAGATTTTCTCCTCAATTATTATTTTCATTGTTTAGGGTATAGCAACCTCATAGGTCACATGGGAGTCAGTGCTTCTGAATGTGTCCACCGTATTTTGAGAAAAAAATGTTTGACCCCCAGGACCTATCTAAAGAGAATAGAAGTAACTCCAGATAAATGGCATTTATGCTTAAATGCTCAAGTTGGACAAATACATTGCAGCTGAATTTCAGTTACAGTCTTGATAAATGGACAAGGGTCCCTGACTTTGAACTACCAGTACTTAGAAGCACCTGAGAATGTGGTCATTTGTCAACATTACTGCTTACTTTGGTTTTAGATACACAAGCAATGTGCTCATGCACTGATATTAGTGCATACAAAATGTGCAATCTATCATCATCATCAACAGATATTTATAGAGCGTTCGCTGTATGGGAGCAAGCTTCAGAAGTTGCAAAGGGAATTTATATGGCATAGAGAAACCATCCTGTGTTTCGCCTTTCTTTCCCTTTCAGACATATGTGATGTTTCTAAGAACTCTGAATGTTGAAAAAATACATACTTACCCACCATAAATCTGATAATTTTAGAAAACTGAAAATACCTTTTTGCTCCATGTTATAAGTCTTAATAAATTCAAGATATTCCAGAGTCATGATTCTTTTGTAAACAAGGTGGTGTTTTAAAATCTGACTTAAATGAGTGATCAGTCAGGCATTAGATTGGTGATCATCGTTGTTTTGCATCTGGGACAAAAAGAAAGAAATAGGAGATATTTTCACTTGAAGACACTGCCAGATATAGCATTTTGTTTGAGTAGACATGTAAAGGAAAAATTCTCATTTGTTATTCTATGGGCACTTAAATTGTAAACATTTCCTGAATCAGTACTCAGTTCTACTATGGCTTAGATCTCACAACCTTATTTATTACATAAATATTATTTTACCTGATGAGATCCTTATACAAAAAAATGGCAACAGTGTTTTGTTTTGTTTTGTTTTAAGATTTTATTTATTTAACCTTAGAAAGAAGGGAAGGGAGATAGAGAAGGAGAGAAGCATTGACGTGGGAGAGAAGCATCAATCAATCCGTTGCCTCTCACATACTCCCACTGGGGACCCCCGCGACCGCCCCCCAACCCAGGCATGTGCCCTGAACAGGAATTGAACTGGTGACCTTTCAGTTCAGGGCTGGCACTCAGCCAGGGCCAAATGGCAACAATGTTCTAATTTCACTTTTGCAAAGGAGAGATTTGTAGTATTTTGTGTTTAAAATATGTTATAACTCACCCTAAGGGGTAGCTCAGTTGGTCCAAATGTCTCCCAGACATGCCACAGTTCCAGGTTCAATTGCCAGTCAGGCAGGGCACATATAAGAATCAACCAATGAAGGCATAAATAAATGGAACAATAAATCAATGTCTCTCTCTCTCTCTCTGTCTCTCTGTCTCTCTGTCTCTCTGTCTCTCTGTCTCTCTCTCTCTGTCTCTCTCTCTTTCTTTCTCAAAGCAATAAATAAAAAAATTAAAATGTGCTATAATTCATCTACTTTTGAGCAGAACTGGTATTGACCAAGGAAGATATATAATTGTGGTATTAGGCACCATATAATAACTAATAATTTTAGTTTTATAGAAGTCATTAGCAATTGAATTTCCTCACTATATTTTAACTAAGTAGTTGTCATCTCATATCTAACATTTGAAACTGGAGAGAATGGATCAAAAATTAATGTATTTCTTTATTTCAAGATGCTGTTAACTTCAACTAGCCTTTTGTGCAATATAAACACCACCAAATTAATGGTTCACGTGGATTATGATATTGTTTTCAAAATAGAAAAGTTAAAATATACAATTGGAGATTTGTGGACTCTTATCAACATTTCCTATTTTGGATAAGGTCAGAGATTTAAATTAATATATCATAGTCTGTTAGCTTTTGAAGGCTACTTTTGACTAAGTAGAGTACAGCAGAGAATATCAGCAATACCTATACTTGCATTATTAGATAAGTAATAATAATAGTTATTATTCACTGAGCTCTTAACACGTACCAGTCATTTTTCTAAGTGACTGCCATTTATCCTCTCATTTAACCTATGGTCATATGGGGTAGGTACTGTTTTACTTAATATGCAAATGAAGAATCCCAAAATAGAGAAGAAACAAGAACATAAAAGTAAAAAGATATAACTCCAGAGACTGCTTTTGGCCACTGTGCAACATTTCCTTATGTATCAGCAAGGTGTGGCTGAGCAGGCAAAGATCAACATAATATGAGAATTCTTTGCATAAGCATATGAAAAAGAAGCATTCACTTTTTCAATATTTTTATTAAAAAATTCTAAGCATACAGAAAATTTGAAAGAATCATACAATCACATTTCTATCTGTCCATCTTATCTTTAATCCATTTGAAAGTGAGGTCAGATTTTTTTTTTGTCACTATAAATAGAAAGCCTGTTTAGAAAGAATGTTAGAAAACTAATTTGTTATTTTTTCAAAATCATACTACAAATTGGCGCTTGTTTTTACTTGTCTATTACCAGTCACTTAACTTCTAAATCATTTTGCCTCCAAATATGCAGTTGTGAGCATTTAATGAGAAAAAAGGGATAGAAAACACTTACTGCGCACAGAGTACATAGGTTTTCAGTAAAGTACAGCTAAAATAATGACACTAATGAGAAAATCCAAAAGCAACCAAGCTTATATTGCACTGAATCAGCTGCTATACTGAGAGGCTTAGGAAAGATGAAATAATCCTCCAACCAGGGAGAAGATAGTATTATTGACCACATGTTTTATATCTCTATCTAGAAATGTTTGGAATTTTTAGGCTATTAGAATTAATCGAGGAAAATAAAGATGAAAACAAAGATCAGAATCTATTCAGAATAACAAAATGAAAGAACCAGGAAATATTATCAGATGAATATGTTTGCGCAGTTCTCCATGGAAACAAAATCATTTCTTCAAAGAACTGAGTTAATATTGTCCAAGTACATTGCTCTCTGGGGAATCTTAAACTGGAACATCCTGAATGATCAATTAGCTCTTAAACTATCATTATAATGTGGATTTTGTGAACAATGATTTCCTCAAGTCGTTAGGGACATCAAGTAAAAGCTATACATTTGCGTAAATTGCAAATAAACAATTATTTACCCCAAATACTTTAGCTATCCACATAAGTAGGTAATATATATAACTTTCTTTTGTGAAAATTGAGGTACTTCACACACTTCTCACCCCCAAATGTACCATATCCTTACACATAAACATGCCACAGGTACGATTAAAGGTAACAACAGCCTTAAAAATAAATTTGGATTTCCACCCGTGTAGGTATGGTCAACCACAATAACACAGCATAAGACAGAAAGAAAAAGCAAGAAAATGATCAATGTAGCCTTTCTCACTTTAAAAAGCAAGTGAATAAATTCACTTAATTGAGAATAAAATAATAGAGAATCAAAACATCTGACTTGGTGTAAAAGGATAAAACAGAAAAGGAAAGAATAGTACCCTAATATGGGTCAATCAGCATGAACTGGCAGCAAACTATATCCTGAAACATCTGAATGATGGGATTGTTTACTGTCTTCATTTCAATGTTTAAGAATGCTTGCCCAGTAAATTGGTTTTAATATAAGCAAAACTATTGTTGAGATATTCTTTTATAACACATTTTGGTAAAAGTAAACTGAAATCTGTTCCTTAGCTCATTACTGTTTGGGGATAGTAAGGCCAAACCAAATCAATGAGTCACTGAGAATCATTAGCTATCAAATTAATAGACCTGAACTTTGGATCTAATATATGTAGTTACAGATAGTTTGTTTTTACATTTTGTCCAGAAATAATAAATGATAAATCATTTATGTGAAAGAAGGGTTAATAATAACTGTATACATGATATTTTTCTCATGAATAATATTCCAAATAAATAGAATGAAATGTCCTTTGAAATGGAATATAATTAAACTTGTCTCTGATAACTTTAAACATGCGCTTATATTAATCCCAATATAAAAATTCCATGACCTATTCCCACATCTGTTTTCATTAGCACACACAGAGTATACATCTGTTGTAATAAACATTCTAGCACAGATACATTTATAAATTAGGCACAGTCCCAGTTCCACATGGCTTTATAATATTAAAAATATAAAATGTTTAGGTAAATTTTGCTTCTATACTCTGCACGTTATAAAGATAGTCTTTAAAAATATTTATTCCATGAGGCAATATGGTAAAACAAATTTTTATCTCCAAATATTGATGTTACATGTTTTGACCAACAATCCTCTGTTATTATATTGATCTTATAAAATAATCATTCTAATTTAAAACATCATGAAAATGGGATGAAATGAAAATAGGTAGGACATTGAGAAAATTGCATCTCTCCTTCTGTTGAAATTCAGCCTCTGTCGTGCACCTCTTTTCAAACAGAGGAAGTAAATTCACAGTAGTACAAAGATTCTACTGAAACTATCTTTTTCTGTAAATTTAAATTTGGAGAATGTTTCCAGCAACTTCCCGTGTGTCTTCAATAATGATGAAAGTTTCTCTAGCTACATTAGGGATGGAGAGTGGGGAGAAGGGGGGGGTGGACACGGAACATGAGAAACAATCTAATCTAGGTAGGGCAAATATAAGAATAAAAACGAATTCGTAACTACACTAAAACAAAAGTGAAAGTTATGATTTTACCAAATCGCCCATCAGAATTAAGTAGACACACCAAAAGACCAAAGAGTCAGAGACTTTATCAAGCTGTAAGAAACATGGTCTGAGAGTTTCTGGCAATTAACAGTAAGAATGTGGATTGTTAGGGGAATTTGACAGTAAGCAGTAGGCAAGAAGATAAACAAGCATGTAGCCTGCCATGTAATCAGCAATGTCCACTGGAGGGTGTGGATGTTCTGGCAGGAAAATGGTGTAAGGGAAATCTGTTGACTGGTAATTGACAGAATTACTAAAAGACAATCAATAGTCAACATGATGGAGTAGCTTATGGTAGTATCAAGGCAGTTAAAAGCACTGAGTACTAAGGTGTCTGCTCAGAGATGGGGAAACACCAAGGACCTAGTGAATTAACTAGATTAAGAAAGAAAGGCCTTTGCCATGAATATGAGGACCATCTTGAAAAAATCCAGCCATTGTTAATATAAGGAGAATGGTTTGCACGACATCAATATAACCTGGCAGCCAAGGAGAGTGGACGGGAATGCACATGTGTGAACAATGATGGTTTCACTGCACTAGTCAGTGAGGGTGGTAGATGTCATTGAGTGGGCATGTGTACTGTGTGGCTGTCACATTCAAAATGACTGAGGGAGTAGAGCAATGACTTTGCATCAAATTTCGGGTGAAGCTTAAACATTCCTCCACAGAAACTACTCCAATGATTCAGAAGGCTTTTGGGGGTGATGCAATTAGTTCAGCGCAAATAAAAGTGTGGCACAAATGCTTCAAAGATGGTTGAGAATTTATTGAAAATGATTCATGTTCTGGAAGGTCTGCAATAAGAAGAACATCCAAGAATGTTGAATGTGTGCAGGGTGCAATCAAGAAAGATCAGTGACTGACAGTGAGAGAACTACAAGCTGATCCGAGGATTCCAAAAACTACTGTGTCCGAGATTTTGACACAGGATCTTGGCATGAAACATGTGGCAAAATTCGTTTCACAGCTTCAGCTACCAGAGCAGAAGGAACATCGTGCTGCAGCTGGGAGAACTGTGTGAGGTCCCAAGGTACCTACTGTGAAGGGGACTGGGGCCTCATTGTCCTATGTACAATGTTTCTTGTATCTTCTTCAATAAATGTCTCTATTTTTCATAATACACGGCTGGATACTTTGTGGACAGATGTCATATAGCCAGGAGGCAGTTATTAGAAACAAGAACAGAATAAGCATCAAAGCTGAACTTGAAGCTGATGAACAGAATTACCAACTGAGACAGTAAGAAACCCTCCAATAGAAAGATTATTACAGAGAATATTAGTTTGAAACTGAATTTTAAAATTAAGCAGTCCCAAATGAGGGACCATGATAGATGAAAGATAAAGGAAGCAGGTAATTTATTACCATCATCTGCAAAATTAAAATAAAGAATGGTGATTCTTCCAATATGATTGTAATGTAAGCCAGGGTGTATTGAAAACTATAGTATCATGAGGCATATTGCACACAATAGTATTTTCCTACAGAATTCCCTACTCAAGAGTTTTCCTGCTCCATAAGAAAATTTTCCATTATTCAGCACCTGGGAGTCTGTTTCAGTCGGGGTTCTTTCTTTTCAGGCAACAGAATCTGACTCCAAGTAACTTCAACAGAATGTGAATTTATGGGAAGAATAGCTGAACCTTCAGTTGGAAGGCTTAAAAACCAAGCCCAGGGGATGCACAGAGAACAAAGGGACTCTGGCCACTGTTGACACAACCAATGTCATGCTACAGAAACTATCAGAATATGGTGCTGATTTGGCATCATTTTGCTGGACTGAGATACTGTCATCACCGGCATGACTGAGTTCTCAACTGTCTTTCCACCCCCACACCACTTCCTCAGATTCAAATTCCTGAGCGGAAGTATGTGATGGCCAAACTTAAGGCAGGCTTACACCTGAGCTTCCAAAAGGTGTTCTTCCTCCCTCTCATTCTCAGCCTCAGACAACCACTGGTCTCTTCTTGGACATTACAGATTATTTTTTATGTTTTCTGGAAGTTCATATAAATGTAATCATATGTATTCATTTCTGTCTGGCTCCTTGTGCACAGCACAATGTTTTTGAAATTTTTCCAACATGTTCATGCATTACTATTTTGTTCCCTTTTATTGCTAGGTGTAATTCCATAGAAATGCCAAATTTTGGTTATCTATTCACCTATGGATGGACTTTGAGTTGTTTTCAGACTTTTGCTATTATAAAAAAAAGCCGCTATAAACATTCATACATGCTTGTGTGGACATATGTCTTAATTTTCCTTGAGTCAACAACTTGCAGTACACTTTCCAGATTATATTTTAAGAACTTCTCTACATTACTAACACTAGGTATATTCCATATTTTTAATTAACTTCATTCCAGTGGGTATGTAGTAATAATTTATTGTCGTTTTCGTTTGCATTTCCCTGATCACTAACCATGCTGATGGTCTTTTCTTCTTCTTATTGGTCCATTTGTATATCTCTTTTGATAAAGTGTCTGTTCAATCTGCCTGTGCCAGATTGCATTTTCCATAAACAACTGCAACAATATGCTTTTATTACAATGTAATTATAACACACCAACCAATAAAAGATAGGCTCTATGTCCCTCTTCTTTGAATTTGAGTAACTTCTGAGGAGATATTATTAAAAGTCATAAAAGGGATGCTTGCTATTGGAACTCAGGCACCATGTAGTGAGGAAACAAGAAGCCACATGGAGAAACCATGTGTAGGTGTTCTGGCCAAGAGCCTGAAGTCCCAGACAAAAGCCAGCACTAACCACCAGATTTGTGAATGAATACACTTTTGGATGATTTGTAGCCTCCAGCTGTGGATTCAGCTTACAACCTGAGGCTTCCAACATTATGGAGCAGAGACACACTGGCCCTTCTAAATTCCTGCCCCACACAATCAATGAGCATCATAAAATAGCTGTCATTTTGCACCATGATATTTAGGATGGCTTGCTATGTGGTAATATATGAGTAAAAGTCAGGCTTTGAGATGTAATCAAGCATTTAAAAACTTCGTGAAGAGAAACACAATTTACATTGCTTTTTTCTACTTGTAAAGGTCATTTTTTGTTTCATAGTATGTGGGTACCGTTAGGTTTTCCTAAAGCTTGACCATGTTAATATATGTACATATACATATGATATGTAATGTTTTACACACCTATATAAATTTTTATACAGTACTCTCACTTCAATTTTTTTCTTGACCATTATTCTGTCATTATCATTTTTTTCATCAACTTTCAGGAGGCTGATAAAGTTCAAATAGATACCTATTATGAGGTAATGAAACTGGTAAATGTCACTAGTATTTATTGATTTCCCATAAACTGTTTCACCGCTCTGAATAATATTTTCTTATGGTCAGATTTGTAGGTGAGCTAGGGCAAAACAAGAAAATCAGACAAACAAAAACATGCTAAATTTCATTTTTATTAACTCAGAACCAATGCCAAGGTAATGGGAGCCCAAAATCACTACTTATCTAGCCAGGTCAGCCCACAACCATAATTACATCAGTAATTCAGGGTTACAAATGGGTTTGTATTCAAATTATCCAGGACAATAAGATAAAGAAGATGTACATTTGGATATATTTAGGTTGGCTTAAAATACCTTGGTAATTGTGGATTAACAGATACGAGTTCAGGTAGTCAGCATCTCTAAACTTATCAGCAAATACCTGACCCAATCTTGTATTTTTCCACTAAAGTTTCATGAACTAAATTCAGACCAACATATCACCAAAATTCCATTTCTCTTCCAAAGGTATCCACTGCTATCAATTTCATATTTGTACCTTTAGATCTTCTTCTGGGATTTAAATACATTAATAAGAATAGCTGTAAGGCAAATTGATTTTTTATATATTTTATAGGTAAATTAAATAATTTGGTGTATGTCAATGTTCAGTTTTTCCTACTTAACAATTTGTATTGAAGCTCTTGTGATTCTCTAGTATGAAATGTATCTCATTATGTACATGGGGTACAGTGATCCAAGATAAAGAAATGCCAGTGTTCAGCAACTTCTATGCCAGTTGTTATTTAATTAGTTTATAATTTTAAGTTTTTAGAAAATAATGCTGTAAGGAAGACTCTTGTGTATGCTTCTCGATGCACTAGTGCAATAATTTCTTTAAAATAGTATTATGTGCCAAGTACTATGTTAATTTAGAAAGGTATTATGACCATCTCCTCATGGCACTGAGGGTAAAATGTGACTTGTCTAACTTCACACAGCTACTAAGTGCTAGATCTGGGATTTCTACACATTCTATCCAGCACCAAGATCAATGCTCTTAACAACTGCTTTTCACATCTCGCTTTTGAGTAAAACAACTATACTGGGTCAAATCGTATTCACATTTAAATTTCAATATATGTTGTTCATTTGTCTCTAGAAAGGCAATAGCAATCTACTTCCATACTAAGAGTTACATTTCCATTGATACGTCCCTGGCATATCCCTTGAAATGCAGAAATTGGTTTTAAATAAAACATTAATGAAGAACTGAATACAGATCTTTGTTTACTGGTGATTATTAGAACCTGTGACTTAATGCCATTGTGAGTGAAGGTTCAGTGGGTATTGTCTCTGGAAGAACAGATAATGGTGTCCTGTAAAGTGAGGAGGAATGCATTCCATTCTCTCTCACCTGTATCTTTTTAACTATGCTTTTAAGATTTTATAAGTTTTGACTAAACTATGTGTGTACTTCTGCGTTCTCAATTTTTCTTGCTTCTGGCATAGAAAATAGGTAAGTGAGCACTCTCTCATAGACAGAAAAGACAATTCTGTTGTCACCTATGTGGGTATTTTGTTGTCATATATACATATGTAAGTGGCTATAACAGAAAACTGGATCCACTCCATAATTATTGAAATGATGGCTTCTGATTATTATTAAACCAAAATCATGATTCTTGTTGAATGCCCTCCATCATTTAACTAGCTCATTTTAAAAACTTGTCTATAAAAGACATAGACTTCCGGCCAAGATGGAGGCTTAGACGGACACGCTAGGTCTCCCTCTACAACCAGATAGGAATACAACTACTTCAAAACAAAGGATAACTAGAAATTCCAGAAAATAAAGCTACACGGAAGCCCAACACATGAAGTTATAAACCAGCGGTGCCATTTGGGCAGGTAAGAGTTAAAGAAGGCAAAGCTGTCTGCGGAGCGGCGGCGGGGGCGGGGCGGCGAAAAAGCCCGGAGGCTTGGCGCGACTCCAATCAAGCCCCTGCCGGTGCGCGACTCCGGGCGCTGGGGAGAGCAGTCGCAGCATCGCCTTGAACAGTGAGGCCCAGGGGCGCGGGAGGACGGATCCCGGTCTCCTAGCGGAATAACTGTGTGTATCCATTTTGGACCCCCGCCCCCAAAGAAAGAAAGCACCACAGGGCTGCGAAATAGGTCGCAGACAGGCGCCGGGCGCTGACTTGTGACGCCAAAGGGCGCCGGTCGCTGGGTCATTACGAGTACACAGGCACCGCCCCCGACAGCCAGCCCAGGAAAACAAAACGCATCTGTCAAAATGAGGCAGACAACTGTAGAGATCCCGGTGGTGCAGCTCACCAGGCAGCAGATAGAGAACCTGACAGATGAACAGATAAGAAACCTGTCAGAGGCTCAGTTCTGGGCCATTGTTATCAGGTGGCTTACAGAATTCACAAAAGAGCAGGAAAAAGATATGAAAGAAGCGAAAAACTTTCATAACGAAAGGAACAAAACCATGTACGAGACAGATGGTGAGGAATCCAGAGTTCATTTCAACAAACTGGAATATGGAGAAGGAAGAAGCAGTCAACCAATGCAGCGAGAGGAAATAGGAAGCAACAATGAGACGATCAGAAACCTCTGGGACAGCTATAAAAGGCCCAACATAAGAATCATTGGTTTGCCAGAGAATGAGGAAGATGAACTAGAACTTGAAAAATTGAGTGAAAACATAATAAAGGAGAACTTCCCAGACTTGGGGAAGGGAATAGACCTGCAGGTCCAGGAAGCAAGGAGAGTTCCCAAGAGACTGGACCCAGGGAGAACCACCCCAAGACACATTATAATCAAAATGTCAAAAATTAAAGATAAAGAGAGAATCTTAAAAGCAGCAAGAGAGAAGAAAAGAATTATGTACAAAGGGGTCCCAATTAGACTATCAGCTGACTTCTCAAGGGAAACCCTACAAGCAAGAAGGAACTGGCAAGAAATATTCAAAGTAATGAAAATCCAAAACCTACAACCACGAATACTCTATCCAGCGAAATTGTCATTCAGAATAGAAGGACAGAGAAAGTGTTTCCAGGACAAAATAAAACTGAAAGAGTTCATTAGATCCAAACCACTGTTATATGAGAAGTTAAAGGGACTGGTTTAAATAACAGAAGATAGGGAGATGAAACAAAGGCAAACGAAACAGGCAACGAGAGTGGAAAAGGAACTGTGGGTAAGGGAAGCATAGTGGGGGGAGGTCAACAGGGAGGGGGAGTGGGGAGAGGGAGGGAGATGATATAGGAATTGGGGATCATGGTAGGAGGGAATGGAATAGACAGAGGTTGGGAGGAACTGTATGCACAACTAATGGACATAATCTAAAAGGGGGGGACAACTGGAGGGAGGGGGCCACCGGGTGGAGGGGAGCAGAGGGAAGGGAAATTGGCACAAATGTAATATTTTAATCAATAAAACACATTAAATCTGAAAAAAAAAAAAAAAAAAAAAAAACTTGTCTATAAAAAACTGAGCAATTTAGTCACGTAGTAATATATACAAGGTCTGTCTGGAGAAAGTCAATGAGATTCAAGAAAATACAATGGGGCAGGTGATGGCAATTGGAAGAACAATGTGAGCTCCCAAGGTGCCTACTTTGAAGGGGACTGAGGCATCATTGTCCCACGTACAGTGTTTCTTGTATCTTGTATCTTCTTCAATAAATGTCTTTACTTTTCATAGTACATGGCTAGATGTTTTCTGGACAGACTTTGTATATATTGCTCCTGATTAAACTGTATTTTGATGTTAGACCTTTTTAATGGTTAAGTTTGGCATTTTGTTCTTTGAAAATAAATTATTATACTTCTGCTATAAAACTTAAGATAAAATTTTAATCTAATGATGCTTTTCCTGTTTCTATTTTCTGAATCAGCTTGTATAAGACAAAGGTTATGTTTCATTGAATAACTGGTATAAAATTATATAATCTCAATGTTTTATTTGAATGCTTCATTTTGATTGATTCATTTTTAAGTTTTTTCTATTTTTATTCTGAGTTTTTTGTTCTTTTAAACGTCTAAGCTACACCTTTATAAACAATTTTTCATTTTTAATATTTTTCTTGTTTTTAATTTAAGTATAGTTATTTATATCAGTCTCTGATGTACAATATAGTGATTCAATATTTTTTACCTCACAATGTGATCACCCCACTAATTCTAGTAATCACCTGTCACCATGTAAACTTATCACAATATTATTGACTATGTTACATTTTTGTCAAATGTGCTGACATAGTTTTCATCGTAGTCTTGCTATTTTAAATGCCCATTATATCTCAGGTCTTCCTTGGGTTGAGCCACTTGTTTGATTCTTTCATATGTCTTCTATTTCTTTGCTGATATTTTCTTTGTTTCATTTGTTAACATTGCTTATTATATGAGGCATTTTTATGATAGCTGTTTTAAAAGCCTTGTTAGGTAATTCCAACATCTGACTCATTTTGGCGCTGGCATCTCCTGCCCATCCTTTCTCATTCAGGTTGCAATTTTACTGGTTCTTGGTGTGACTAGTGATTCTCAATTGTATCCTGAATATTCTGACTATTACTTTAGGGGATCCTGGATCTTATTTAAATATTTGTCTTTAGCAGGCAGTAAGCCTGTTAGATTTAGCATGTGAGTCCTGGCTTACTTTTGAGGGTTGTGGTTCCAGTGATAATGTAATTTTCAGAGCCTAAGGAGTGCTATTCCAGTCCATTCCATTTATGAAGTATACTATCTAGATACCACTCTGAAAATCTGGGTGTTTTTCCACATTATAGTTCAGTTCTTAAAACTTCAGGTGTGATAATTTCAGTAAGTTTCACAAGCGTGTGCCCAGGATTGTAAGGTACATCAATTCCTTTTATAATAAAAATATGCATAAATTAACAATTATTTTTATAAACAAATGTATAATATGGAAAGTTATTTATTTCAGTTAGTCCAAGTGACAGTGATGTGAGATAAAGTAGTCAAGATAGATACTTTTGTTGCCAATTTCATAGGAAAGTAAACATCAAATATATTTAGGTAATTTTGATTAGGCATTTGATTAGAATGTAAAAGAAAGCAAAACATAACCTAGGTTTTATGCTTCTTACTTCATATTCTTTTTGCTTCAATTTACTGCTAAATAAAATGCAGCTTTGTCAAATTAAACTTTGAACACCATGCATAAAAGTAGATATGTAAAATTTTAATATAAAAAGAACAAAAGAAGTTTAATTTAGCTAGAATAAAATAGCTAGTTGAAATCTCTATTAAAATACTGTTGAAGACATATATTATTACATTTTACTTTATAATTTCACTAATTAAAATTTCTCTAACTGTACTATACAATCAGTTTTGTACAAAAGTTATTTTTACAGGGATGCTTATTCCTCTTGGAGCAGCTTTAGCCTTTATCTTTCATGGCCTTTTGCTATATAAATATCTTCGTAAAGAGAATGTGTAAATAAGGCAGTTAGTGCTTCATTTGCATGTAGAAATATGAGAGAGCCAGAGAGAATTATCACCTGACATTTAACAAGTGGGTTTGGAAAATGCAGTTTTCAGAGTTCCAACTCCTGCAGTACACACTCCGGTATGGAATATCAATAAGACAACTAAAAGATGACAGATAATATCTGTCATAGTTTGAGGGATGAAGACAATTTTGGGGTAGTAAAGTTGGTTCAGTGGCTTTGATAAAATAGACTGGTAATAATAGTTCTTTATTAGAATGTATATATGTTTTTCTTTAGGTTATTTATTTATTTGCTTATATCTCCTTTTTCAATAAAGTCTCAAGGTAACATTGGTTAATAACATTAGGTAAATTTCAGGTGTACAACTTTATAGTACTGAGCTATTTTAAATAGATAAATGATTCTTGTTAATATACTCACATCCAGATGCTTGTATAGAGTTGGCTTTTACTCAACACCTATGTTTGGAAGGCCTCAGTTTCTCAAGTCAAATAGTTTTGCCATTTTCCAAAAGGTGATATAATAAATGTGTATTTTCAAAAGCAACATCTTTGGTGTGGTTTGGAAGGTTGTGTGTCTGTATATTTTGTACATGCCTATATTTTTGCACATTAAGTTAAGCAATATATTTAAAGTGCCTCATACAGTGCTTTTTCTTCTAGATTATTCTTATTATAGTATTTGTTTAATCTTAGGAGACTAGCGATTGATCTATTTAGTTCAACCTAGTTCTTCCTAACTGAGCTATCTTAGGTTTTGGATAAGAAATTATCAAGTAACTACATTTCCAGAATGATATCTTATGATTCCATAATTACTGATAAACAAAATGCTTCTTAATCCAAGTTATCTCCAAGGAGGGGGTTTGGGAATAGTACATCAGTTTGAGATCTAGGTAACTACCTCATACACAACTCTCAGGAGAGAAAAAGAAGAGGGAGGAGGAGAAGGAAGAAAATGACTTTGTAAGATGTAGCTTATAATGACATTGCAGACAGTAGCTGTCTCTATGCAGCTACAATGCCTAAAGACCAAGGATACATAATCCCAATACCCTACATTCTAGAAAGGTTTAGTTTCCTACCATCTTCTTAGCCACCAGGGGCTACTGCATGTCATGACCGAATTCTAAAAAGCTAGGGGAGGAATTCTCAATTTTATATTAAGGCCCAGAACAGGTGGTTTTGTTTAACTATTTTCCCACTAGTAACCAACATAGTCTATACTTATCCTTTTTTGTGTGAGGAAAACTTAAAAAAAATATATATATATATACATATATATATATAGTATTATTTTAAAGAGCACATGATCACACAAGTTTTGAATTTTTTAAATTACACACTCATACACATGTTAAATCATGCTCCCGCTAAATACACACAACCAGAGTATGAAGAGATGAAGACAAAATCCAATTAAAAAGTATTCTATTAGAAAGTATTAGTTTTCCCCAGGTTTGCTCCCCTCGTTTTCCATATATTACCAAATTAACACTTCATAAAACCATTAAAATAATTTTGCTACATCAAAGTTATCATTTTGTGAAACTATCTTAAGTGGGATATTTTTGTATATTCTTATACACTAGCTATTAAAAATATACATTATGGGTAAATAGGTACTATAAACATTTTAGTTATCTAAAATATAGTTTAGTGTTATTACCTATATTCTCTGAATTTTTCTTCTCCTCTGCTATTACTCATGATCACAAGACCATGCACCTAACCCCTCTTATTGAAAATATGTAAGTCCAACTAAAAAAGCATTCATTTATTAAGCTTTTCCTAATTATTTCTACAAGAATAGAGCACTTATTCTTCTGCGCTTTCATAGTAATTTCTTCTTGTTACTGATTTTCTGATTGGCAATCCCCTACTAGGTTGTGATTTGCCTGCTGGTAGGGGCCATTTCTCTTTTATATCTTCAAAACCTAACACAGTGCTGCACACAGAGTAAGTGCTCAGTAAATGTTTTCTCAGTTGATTCAAATTAATATTTCAATATTAATGAAATTTAAAAATGCTAACGTGCACATACAGACATTATATATGATTAGAAAAAATAAAGCCTTGTCTTTAATCCTCCCCAGTTCTTCATAAGCAGCTTAGAATGGGAATAGTTTCCTAGACTGCTAAAGCCCAAATGAGTTTTTAATTATACCCATACACGATAGCAGAATAGATTATGTGAAGGGATTTTCATTTCAGTGATTTTATTCTTTCCTTATCTTAATATGATATTTTTGAGAAATTTATTTTCCATTTACCTATGACTAAAATGTTATTTTAAAGTCATATTAGCTCTGTCTCAGAAGTTTGGATGTATGAAGAGGTTTATGAGTATACATTGAGGTGGTGCAAATTACATGTATAAATTTAGAATACTCAATCTAAAAAGTTCAAAGTACTCTAAACCTGACACTAAGATATCATTCTTCTAAGTTTTAAATTTTACATGAAATTAGATTTTGTGAAGTGAATGAAGGTAGGACAATTTAATGTTCTACTAACAGCTAAGCAATAATGTTTCTCTTCCTCACAGCAGTCATTATGTTTGGAATATAACTTTCATTTGAGTTGTACTTTCATATACAGTTTAAATGAAGTATACAAAATATTAAGAAATGTGTTTGCCAATATTATATTAGATGTTCTATGAACACCAACTCAGATCCACAACTATTTTGTAATGTAGAAATCATTTTACAGATAAGGAAACTGATGTCAGAAAGAATAAATAATGTGATATCTTTATCATAGAATGTCTTTGCTCTAAATTCTCTTACCATTTCTACTTCTTTTACAGACTTTTCATTTTAAAAATGGTTTAAATAGCCTCCGCTTTCCCAATAAGTAATAGTTAATTTAATAAATAGGAATACTAAACACTGCGTTTATTATGGTTTATAGCACAATAGCAGTTATTAGAAGTCAAAACCTACTATAATAAAAACTGAATCAAGAAAATGTAGTATATTAGATGCTTTTAAAACAAGGCTTGGAAGAGTATAGCTGAAAATATGACCATGATCTCATGAGATAAATTCTGAAATTCTAAAATTAGTTTTTAAAAATGTTTTATTAAATGTATTGGGGTTACATTAGTAAATAAAATTATATAGGTTTCAAGTGTACAATTTTATAATACATCATAAGTATATTGTATCGTATGTTTACCACCCAAAGCCTAGTTTCCTTTCATCACCATTTATCCCCCCTTTACCTTTTTCTACCCAACCCCTCTCCGCTCTGACAGCTGTCAAGCTGTTCTCTGTATCTAAGAGTCTGTTTCTATTTTATTTTGTTCATTAGTTTCCACATATAAATGAAACCATATAATATTTATCTCTCTCTGATCAGCTTATTTCACTTAGCATAACACCCTTTAGGTCCATCCCAGCAGTTGCAAAATTTAAGATTTTCTTTTCTTTTATGGCTCAGTAGCATTCCATTGTGTAAGTGTAGCACAACTTTTTTATCTACTCATCTGCTGATGGGCACTTGGGCTGTTTTCAAATCTTGGCTATTGTAAATAGTACTGCAATGAACATAGGGGTGCATATACTGGAATTAGTTTAAGCAGAGAGAGGCAGTGATGGTTGAGGTTGGGGATTATGGCGCAGACAGGCTGGGTAAAAAACTCTTTTAAAAAAACCCTGTTTTAACTCTTACTGGCTTGCCTAGTTATTGAACCTTTCTTTGTTCCCATTTTTGTGAGAACTAAGTGAGGTTATACAATATATATAATTTAGAACAGTACCTCGCACATAAAAAAAACGACTATAAACAAGATGTTGGCTGTTCTTTTTTCTTTCTTCTTTCCTTTTCTTTTCTTTTCTCTCCTTCCTTCTTTCTTTCTTTCTTTTTTTTTTGACAAGCTTAAGTAGCTCGCCCTTTGTTATTATCCCTTCTATTATGGCTTTTACAGCACACTGCACTCCTCCTTGCCAGTAATTTTCAGTAGATTCTGCGGTGAAGAGTTACCCAATGTTCCCTATAACTGTAACAAACAGAAAATAATAATATATTCAAGAATCTTTGGTTTCATCATTTGTTCCCTGCTTTTCTCCACCTACACAATTTCCCTGGGGTAAACTTTCTAGTCTCCACTGTTCACCAACATCCATATGCTGATCACATTCAAATTTCTTTATCCAGCAACAAATTATCTTCATAGCTTCAACTGAAATACCCAACTGTCTAATGGCAATGTCCAACCAGATATACGAAATGTGCTAAGATGTATTTTTCCTATTGTAATCTCACTTATGAGATAATATACAAAGTTCTTTGCACAACATATAGGACATGTCATGATCTAGTCCTTGTGTCTTCCTCATACTGAATTGCTGTGATGCTCTGGCATAGGACATGCTGGCTCTTGCTCCTATTACCCTAGAATGTCCTTCAGGCCTATCACCATCTGACCTAACTCCTAATTTCAGGGCCAACAAGGACATTCTATTTTTCTGAAACCTTCAAACTTTCATTTGACATTATTAGTATTCATTTCCATTCTCTCAGAATTACCTATATAAAAAGGTTAAACTTAACAATGCACCAAGGTGGATCTAATGGATCCATCTTCTCTCTTATGGTGATGAAAGAAGACACAATAAAAACAGCTCATGGGTTTTGAGGCACAATAACACTGCCAATTCATTACCATCGCACAACTAATGGGACGGACCATTCGATTAGCCCTCCTCACGCAACTAGTAAGTATATGGAAAGCTAAGAAATTGTGAATGATGGAAGTTACTTGCTATAATGAAAGAGTTAAGGAAACTCCAACCACTCACCCAACACACATAGGTACATTGTTCTTTTCAATGGTAATGAAAATTTATTAATACAAATGCAAAACAAACAAACAAACAAAACCTAGGCTTCCACAAAAATTAGTTTATCATCACCTTCTAAGAATACTAAAGTGATCAATGAGGCTCTATACATCCTGCTCTTCTTCTCCTTCAGGCACATGACACTTTGGCACTTCCATATATCCTTAAAGTTGATCATAGTCATGTGACTTGTTTTAGCCAATTGAAAAATCAGGGGAGGAGATGTATCTTTAGGTGGAATGTTTACAAAAACACTGCTTGATTGTCCACAATCCCTCATTTTGAGAGCTCATGGAAACATTTCAGTATGGAGTTTCCATCAGCATGGGTCCCTGAATGACTATAATGTGCACGTCCCCCGTTAAATTGCATTTGACTCGGGCACAAATCAGACATCATTTCTTGTGTTGAGCCTCTGAGATTCTAACCTTTTCCTTCTTTATCTAATGTAAATACTATCTACAGATATAACATGACATCCCATATTGTTCATCTCATGAACTCTTTTGATAGCTTTTTAAAAATAATATTTTTATAACAGTTTAGTTTGCTTTGGGGGTTTATCTATTAGTTGTATTGGCATGATTTTACAAATTGGTTTATATTTTTGTTATGAGTCTCACTTATGTGTTGTACATTTATTAACTCCTACACAAATATCTCAAAATGGGGCAGTCAAATAGAAGAAATTTCCTGAGAGATAAGAAAGATATTTGAAGACCTAATTCTTATCTTTTCTTGATTCCTTAAATTAACAAATAGTGTTAGTATGAGGAAAATAATGTATCCTTCCTTATTTTGTTCTTGAATTTGTGTCAGTGTAGTGCATGAAATAGTAGTATAAGGGAGAAAATATTCAAAACAGATGAAAAGAAAGTGAATAATTATGTATATATATGATAGTGGATTGTCTCCTTCAGGCTTGGCTGGTCTTCATTGTTTGCCCTGCTATTTTCTTACTAGCACAAAGCTCAGGGATGGTTATTTTCCTGATCTAGAACAATACTCCAAAAGTTTATATGGAACCAAAAAGGATCCTGAATAGCCTCAGCAATCTTGGAAAAGAAGAATAAAGTTGAAGGGATCACAATACCTGATATAAAACTGTACTACAAAGTCACTGTAATCAAAACAGCGTGGTACTGGCATAAGAGCAGACACATAGATTATTGAAACATAAATAAACCCATATTTCTATGGTCAATTAATATTTGACAGAAGCAGCACAAGAATATAGTGGAGTAACAATAGTCTTTTCAATTAGTGCTGTTAGGAGAATTGGACAGGTACATGCCAAAAAATGAAACTATACCACCAACCTATGCCATATATCTGAATAAACTCAAAATGGATAAAAAACCTAAATATAAGTCATTATACCACAAAAGGCCCAGTGGGCAGTAAGGTAAACTTTCAGAATCCCACGTAGCAATATTTTCGCTGATATATCTCCTAGGGTAAGGGAACTACACAAAAAAATAAACAAATAAGACTATATCAAATTAAAAAACTTCTGCATGGCTAAAGAAACCATCATCAAAATGAAAAGGGAACTGACTGTATGTGAAAACATATTTGCTAGTGGTACATTGGACAAATATATTTAATCTCCAAAATATATAAATGTCTCATACAACTAAACACAAGAAAGACAAACAATCCAATTAAAAAATGGGCAAAGGACCTGAATAAGCATTTCTCCAAGGAGGACATACAGAGAGCCCATATACATATGAAAAGGTATTCAACATCACTAACCATCAGAGAGATGCAAATTAAAACCACAATGAGATATTACCTCACACCTGTCAGAATGGCCACTATTAATAAATCAAAAAACACCAAATGCTGGTGAGGATGTGGAGAAAAGGGAACACTAGTGCATTGTGGGTGGGAATTCAGACTGGTGCAGCCACTATGGAAAACAGTATATAACTTCCTCAAAAAATTTAAAATTGAATTGCCTTCCATTACTGGGAATATACCCTAAGAATCCCAAAACGCCAATTCAAAAGAACTTATGCATCCTTATGTTCACAGCAGTACTACTTACAACTTCCAAGTGCTGGAAACAGCCTAAGTGCCCGTCAATAGATGAATGAATGGATCAAAGAACTGTGGTACATTTACACGATGGAATACTATGCAGCAGAAAGCGTGATGGAACTGGAGAGTATTATGTTAAGTGAAATAAGCCAGTTGTTGAAAGATAAGTACCATATGATCTCACTTATAAGAGCAATCTAATGAACAAAATAAACTAATGAGCAAAACAGAACCAGAGACATGGAAACATGGAACAGACTGACAGTGGTCATAGGGGAAGGGGGAGGGCAATAAAGGTGGAAAGAAGGGGAAGTAACTAGTCAAGGGACATGTAAGAATGGCCCATGGACATGGACAACAGGGTGGGGATTAACTGTGGGAATGGGGTGTGGGTTGGGGGGAGGAGGGCAAAGGGGAAAAATATGGGACCACTGTTAATAGAATAACAATAAAAACAGTTGGCAAAAAGATATAAGATACTAGTTTCTGTATGTTCAATTCATCATGATCTCTAAGCAATTATTTTTTATCTTACTCAGAAAGAAATATCTCAGTGCCCTGGCTGGCGTGGCTAGGTGGGTTGAATGCCAGCTTGTGAAACAAAAGTTTGCTGGTTCTTTTCCCAGTCAGGACACATGCCTGGGTAATGGGAAAGCTGATTGGTGTTTCTCTTGCACATCAATGTTTCTCTCCCACTCTTCTCCCTCCCTTACCTCTCTCTAAAAACCGAATAAAATATTTTTTTTAAATTGAGACTTTAAGTACTCTATACCAATGTTTTCTTTTTAAAAAAAGAAAGGAAGAGCTCAATGATATATTCTAAAAGGCAATCTACAGCATTTTAAGTATGTGGGATGCTTTCTAATCTTCTTTAATTTCTAAGGAAGAATTAGCATCTAAATAGGTAATTAAGAAAAAACATAAAAGGCTATGATAGAAACTAATATATTTAGAAAAAGACTAAAAGTTTCTATTTCTTGCAGCACAGAGAAGTAACTAGGGTACAGTATTTATATGCCTGAGGAATAAATCCTTACGCTGTGAATCTTGTAAGTTGTGTTTCCTTCTAACTTACAATTTCCCCTTCAAAGTATAGTGAAATAATTAAGTTATCCCTTCAAAATCTTGGTGAGAGTGAATGTATATTTGATGTAAAGCAGATGTCATTACATTGAGAGGCAGATGCACAGGGTTGGCTGTATTCATTCACTTACTTTAAGACTTGTTCCCACCCGTCAGGTTTACAGAACTTGTCATTCAAATTCGTCATTCAGCTGTATTTAAGTTTACTGTGTCATGGATGCTCAGATAAGCCAAAACCATGACTCTTAAATCTATTAAATGCTTGCACATGACCAAAGCTAACAGTAAAATATTTATGTTTTATTCAAGGAAAAAAGATGGTTTGGTGTGGTTAGCGAATTGACGGAAATTATGGGGAATGCCTTAAGTATTGTTAGAAAGCAAGTTTGGGACCAACCTGCAATTGATGTTGAAAGTCATGATGGTCTTATTGCTTAATGCCCCGGGGAGATAAATTATTTTTAGTTTATATTATTTTTGTTTGTCTATTATTTGTTTGATTTTCACTATAGAAGTGGTATGATGTTGTAGCTTAGAGTGAAAAATATACTGTGACGTGGAGAAACTGGAAGCAAAGATAATAGGTAAAGCCCAAAACTAAACCATGGGGAAAATCAGAACAGGGGTCACTTCTAAAGAGTTGACTTCAGAGGGGCATTCAAGAATTCTCTGGGGTGATGGAAATGTTTCATATCTTGATAAAGATTTGCATCTGTTTCATATCTTCAGGGGTTACACAATGTATGCTTTTGTCAAAGCTCATGGCACAACACAATTAAGATTTGTTGATTTACTGTGTGTGAATCTTGCCTTTAAGAATATGCAATCTGAAAATAAATATTGAACTCTAGATAAAAATATACATGTTTAGGGATAAAATGTATCAAAAATAAGATGGATTTATGGATGAATGGATACCAAGATGGTAAGACATATGATATAAGATAAAGCAAACATGTCAAGATGTTAGCAATTGTAGAACTTAAGTGGCAGTTATATGGATATTCATTATGCAAGTATTTCAAATTCTTTATATGTTTAGGAATTTTCATGCTCAAATTTTGAGAAAAAATAAGCCAGATTACATTATGCAAAATACTTTGCAAGTGGTAACATTTTATCCTGAAAATCATTTAAAAATGGTTAATGGAGACACAAGTCTGAAAAAGGCCATAATATTGTAATAATAAACAGGTTCCATTACAATTCTGGAAATGTCTGTGTGGTTAATATATCTTTTTCTGAGAAATACATAGCTAGTATCACACAAGTAATGTATATATTTTTCTGTATAGCAATACTTCATACACAAATTAAAACTATTTTTCTAGTTGAGTTAGACTAAAATATTAATTTACATTCTTGGTAGGTTATGGATGGGGGGTTAGAACATAGTGGCTTCTAGAACAAAATTATCTTAATGGAAAAATAAAGAAGTATAGATCCTATAGGTGAAATAAGATCACTCTTGTCAGAAATATAAAAGGAAATAAAAAAGATTAAAAAGACTTCAATGTACTCTTAATTTCTTTGTTTTAAGCAATCAATTTGGACTACTCTATCATGTATTTTTACCCTGGCTGGGTAAGTAGAATGCCTTTAAAAATGTTTTCATGCCTTACAAAATATAATGTTTGATCATGTGGTTGGCTCATCAAAATATTCTTATAAATTTCCCTTAAAACGTGCACATATGTTAGTGTCTTTATTAAAATAATGTTTGAAGCCACACTGGTTACAAACATTTAGAGACTGGTGTTCTTTAGGGTTAATGATCATTTTATGCAAACTTGGCAAATACTAAATATTAAGCAAATTCTAACCACTGACGATCATCCAAAATTTATTTAGAAAGTACTAGGATTACTGCAGGAATTATTAAATGGTAATTATTGAAAAACATTACATTTATAAATAGAGTCTCACCATGCTTTGGTCTTTAGATTACACTATTTACATTTTAAAATAGTGGCATTCTGCCTGTCTTTGGAAAAAGTTCACAGTGTATCTGTTTCTAGTATTGAATATGTAGAATAGGCACAAATGGCACTACATTTAATGCATTTTGTACCCTATTGCTATAGTCCTAGTAAGTATTACTATACCACTCTACTTAGGTTTATTTGGAATGGATTCAGCCACTTCAGGTAGAATTGCAAAACAACAGCAGCTTTGACCTTCCTCATTCCAGTCTCTGAAAAGCTGAAATGTTTCATCTGGTGATTTTAAGCTGTTGAACCTCTTTTAAAAATCCCCAAAGAAACATATGGCAAAATTTCATTGTTCAAGCTTTCCACTTCACCACTTCATCAGAAATGGAAACAGAACATTAGGAATTCAGCCAAGAGTTGTCATCCAAAGGCCACATTTTCTGTATGCTGACTCAATTCCAGCATTAATTATGGGTGCATATGATGGTTTCTGATATATCTTTGGAACATCCAGAAATGGCTTGAGAAAATAAATTATCCTTGTCAAATTTAGAACAGGTACGCAAGTCTTTCTGAAAGGGAGTATGAAAGTGAATCACGGAGAAGCAACCTCTAATCAGCCCAGATTTAACTTTCAAGTATGCAGTGTAGCTGTATAGTTTAAAAAATTAACTCTGACTGGTATTTGATGATCTCATTTCATTGAAACTCAACAAGTACCTATAGCGTTTGATTTAAGAAATGTTTAATAGTCAAAGTTAGTTTAGTTCTTTTAAATAATCTTGGTGGTTAATTGTCGTAGATATGAGTTTTATAGGGTAGAATAATCTCTAGTAAGTATTATTATACACATATACTATAAAGGATGTTTCATTTAAATATGCCAAATAGGGCAAAATTAGCAGCATAACATTAGCTATAACTACTCCCTATAACTGACAAGGCCAAGGACAAGTGGGCTAAGGAGAGCACGAACGAATGCAGCCACAACATCATTTTCAGGTTTCCAAATGTATTTCCTCTTTATTATATTCGACTTTCCTTTATGTCCTTAATTATGTTTGTAATAACTGTTGAAGTCTTTTGTTAAATTCTGGGTCATTTTAACTGATTTTTTTCCCCTGGTTATGTCATATTTTCGTGCTACATGTGTGTTTAGTAATTGTGAACTGGACACTGGACATTATGAGGGGGACCCAAAACACCAGGAATTTATTTATTAAAAAATTGTGTATTTATTCTTACATGTTTAAACTTCAGTCACCTTCAAGGTGCTCTTCAAGGGAGGGTGGGGCACAGGGTTCACGTGATTTTGGTCAAAAACTGCTGAACACTCAGCATGGTGTGGGCAGGTGTTCTTGTAAATCACCCGTCATGAAATGGGCAAAGGCGCTGAAAGAGTCTTGCAAAAAAAAAAAAAAATCCCTGAAGTCGAACACAACAATGCCAGCTGGTACATTGATACAGATGGGTTACTAGAATACTCAGTAGGGGAAGCTTGTACTACAAGGGGCCTGCCCTCCAGAAGATAATTCTGTGTTGTTTTTTGATCCCACATCACATATACTTGTATGTTAATGTATCGAGATTTTGTTGTTTTCCTTGAAAGCATATTGAGTTTTATTATTGACATTTATGTACTTGCATATCAGCATTTTCTTACTGAGACATTTTTCTAAGTGTTGTTAAAAAAAGTCTAGGTTAGCTTTTATTCTAAGATTAGTATAAGTTTGTTCTTATAATGTAGCCTTTCTGGTGTCTCTATTGAAATCTCAGGTGATCAATAAGGCTATTCTATCTACTTGGGTTATGTTCTTGCTCTATTTGAACTTTTAGAACTTTTTGCTTTATACCTCTCTGATAGCTGTTCTTTGCTTGACCTTGTGAAGTCTCGGCTTATGCATGACACATTCAGCCAGAAGTGCAAGAGTCCCCCAATTTAGATATATGGGACCCATTCAGTGCATAATCTATCTGCCTCGGTATTCTGCCCCACAAATTGCAGCCATTTCAGCCTTCCAAACTTTTCTATTTGTCTCCTAAGCTTGGAGATTCCTCTGTATTCAGTTTGGGATCATCTCCACTCTGCCAGAGTTTAGCAAATGCATCCAGCTGAAATATGGGGGTATTGCAGGGCTCGTCATTTTCTTTTTCTTTTCCGAGGGATCCAGCAATAGTTCAAGTCTGAAAAAAGTTGTTTCACATATTCTGTCTATTTTTTTCCAGCTGTTCATGGTAGGGGGGAGCGCAATTTTATTATAAGTTTTTCTTCCATAGTAATAAGTGAAAATTGTTCATCTGTCATTGTTAAAACTCTCAAGAAAATTCAATGTGCATTCAGAGTTGTCTTATGTTCTAGCTGACATTTATCACCTTAGGATACATATGAATGAATTCAATATAATAGAATACTTGATCATCTTATAAAATGTATCTGTAATAATAAATGGTGGGGCAAAAATGGGTTTACCATTGTTCATATGGAAAATAATACAATTAGTAAATAATAATATAATAAACTCCATGTTTCACATATTTTTGCCCCAGCCTGTATCATATGCCATAAATTTTTTAAAAAATTTGTACTGATTATGCTATTAGAGTTGTCCCAATTTTCCCCTTTCCTCCCCTCCACCTGGTACTCCCTTTCCCTCCAGCAAACACCCCCATAGTTCAGGTCCATGGGTCGTGCATATATGTTCTTTAACTTCTCCATTTCCAATACTGTTCTTAACATCCCCTGTCTATTTTGTACCTACCAATTTGTACTTCTTAATCTCTGCACCAATTCCCCATTCTCCCCCTTTCCCCTCCCAACTGATAACGCTCCAAATAATCTCCATATCTATGATTCTGTTTCTGTTCTGCTTGTTCGCTTAGTTTGTTTTTTAGAATCAATTGTTGATAGTTATGTATTTATTGCCATTTAATGTTCATAGTTTTGGTCTTAACTTTCTTAAATAAGTTCCTTTAACATTTTATGTAATAATGCCTTCATGGTTATGAACTCCTTTAGATTTACCTTGTCTGGGAAGCAGTTTCTCTGCCTTTCCATTCTAAATGATAGCTTTGCTGAATAGAGTAATCTTGGTTGTAGGTCCCTGTTTTTCATCACTTTGAATACTTTTTGTAAGTCCCTTCTTGCCTGCAGTTTCTTTTGAGAAATCAGCTGACAGTGTTATGGAAATTCCTTTCTAGGTAATTATCTGCTGTTCTCTTGTTGTTTTTAAGATTCTCTCTTTATCTTTGTGTCTTGGTGTGGTCCTCTTTGCATACATTTTTTTTGGGACTCTCTGTGCTTCCTGGACTTGTAAGTCTATTTCTTTCACCACATTAGGGAAGTTTTCTTTCATTATTTTTTCAAACGAGTTTTCAGTTACTTGCTCTTTCTCTTCTCCTTCTGCCTCCCATATGATTTGAATGTTGGAATGCTTCAAGTTGTCTCAGAGTTTTCTTAGCTTATCTTTGTTTGTTTTGGATGCTTTTTTCATTTTGCTTCTCTGAGTGATTTTTTCTTCTTCCTTATGTTCCGAGCCATTGATTTGATTCTCAGCTTCATCCACTCCACTGTTGATTCCCTGTAAAATTTTTTTCACTTAATATAATTGTCATTTTTCCTAGGTCATTTTTATGTTGTTGAAGCACCCAGAGAGTTCCTTGAGCATACTAATAACCGTGTTTTGAACTGTGCATCTCTTAGATTGCTTATCTCCATTTTTAAAATTCTTTCTCTAGAGTTTTGTTCTGTTCTTTCATTGGGGCCATATTTCTCTGTCTCCTCATCTTGGCAGCCTCCCTGTGTTTATTTCTGTGTATTAGGTAGAGCTGCTTTGACTCCCTATCTTAGTAGTGTGGCCCTAATGTAGAAAAGTGCTCCCGTAAGTTGGATGTGGCAGAGCTTGAGGAACCACCAGAGCAGGGCAACCTGTGTGAACCAGGTTGATGGAATCTCAGATATAGTGCCCCAGTTCTGTGGCTCTGTGTGGGGGAGGGCTCAGAGAGGGGATAATGCTGCTGCCTGCCCTGTCTGGGAGGAAGCTGTGTCCTGGCATTTGCCCTGTTGCCAGTCACTTCACTTCTCCCCTGTATGCCGCTGGTGCCCTTCCAGCTGTTACCTTGGAACCTAATTCCAGAGGGAGTGACTGTGCATGAGCCCCAAGTCCATTGCAGGCCCTTTAAGGACACACTCCTGAGAATCCCATAGTTTCTTCCCCACTCCAACCCCCACTTATTTTTACCACCAGAAGTTATGGGGACTTATCTTCCTGGCTGGGTGGTATGATGTGGGGCTGGAATTCCTCGGCCCCTTGTACCCGTCTAGATGAATATGACTTCTTCAATTCCTTCATTGTCGGACTTCCATACAGCTCGATTTTCTGATGATTCTGGGTGATGCTCTTTGTGTAGTCTAGTAATTTTTGCTGTGGTTGTGTGAGGAGGTAAGTCTTGTATACCTACACTTCCATCTTGACCAGAGGTCTCACAAATGTTAACAATAAAGATTTTTAAAAATGTATCTATAACCTTTTAATTATCTATGCTTTTAAAAGACATTTTATATATGTGTGTGTTTTTTCTACTTGAACCTCTATTATTCTATAGTCTATTATGTCATCTCCTCAATTAATATATTATTTAACACCTAGTTTCTGTTTGACTGTAAATTTTTAGTTATAAACATCATTTACATGAAGCACTGAATAGCTTGGAAATAATTATTATGTTTTATTATATAATATTTTGTTCTGATTCTATGTCAATGTAATTTCCTTTGGGAAATATGCACATGACAAGCTACCCTCTAGGCCAGTGGGTTGACTGCCCAAAAACTAAATCAGTCCCATAACCTAATTTTGTAAATGAAAGGGTTTTGGGGGTGGGGAAGAACTGTGTCACCCTAATTTATTTACATATGATCTATGGCCATTTTTGTGTTACCACAAAAGAGTGAGTTGTTGAGACAGAGACTAGATGGTCCTCAAACAGTAAAATATTCATTATCTATCATTTTACAGAAAAAAAAAATCTACCAACCTGTGCTCTAAGCTCACACATTTGGGTACTGGTGCCGTTCAATAGATTGCAAGGTGATGAGCCTACAAATATTATACTTTTATTTATTATTTAGAATACACTAGACAGTAAGCATGGGAAGAATATTCTGGGTCTAGCTTCCTTTGTCCCTTTTAGCTTCATGGAAGCACTCTGGTAGGGGGGTGGAAGTGTGAAAGAAGATGGGAAATAACAATAAAAACCCTCACAGGGTGTTTGGAGTGGTCATTCATCTTCCGGTATTCCTCTTATAAACTACACTTCTTCATCTGTAGGCACAGCTAGTATTTATCAAGTTAACAAGGCTTATTTGTATGCAGTTAAGAAAATAAGTACACACACATCAAGGAGTATTATACTTATAAATGATGTTTGTAAAATGCCTCAAAATTAAATTCACATACAACAAAGATGAAACGTACTAATAAAAAAGGCAATGACCAAAGCTGAAATGATGATGTACAGTCCAATTATTACATCTACTGGCTTCAAGTCAGGTTCGACTTAGAAGTAAAAGAGCTTCTGCAATTTATTAGTCCCATGGAGTACTCAATAAGAACCAGGTTTAAGGACTCGACTCTAAAACAATGTCTGAAATATCAAAAGCACCAGTTACTTATAACATGGATACTGTATTACCAAAATGTTTTCTTCATTTTTATATATGTTACTTTGAAAGAAATACTAAACTATTAAAAAATTAAAGCCAAATATATTTTAATTAAAATAAGTTTATAACAAGTGCCAATTCTGCAGAGCATTTAAAAACTTCACTGTTATTGTGTTTTGCTTCTTCCTTCTGGCACTTAAAAAATCAAATTTGTATCTTCAGTAGTATTAAAATAAAACATATCTGATTGACAGCAAATTAAATCATATGGTAACAGGTTTTCAAATATCCTGTGATAATGAGCTTAATAAAGTAATCGGGTCACTGCTATGAATCTAAAATTACAGTTTATATTAGGAAACTGCACATATATTGTATGTCTTCATTTTAATATGGTCACTTGTTATTATATCCCTTTTATTTCAGTTGAGTGATTTAATGTACCAGGTACTATGCTCTTTGTAGGTATGGTCTTATAACAATTCATCACCCACCATTGTTTTTAGGTTTTGGAGCAAGCTATGAACGTGCCCAACTGACTAACTGAGAGAATCTCTTTTTCTTTACATTTGCTTTTATAACATTATAGTTCACAAAATTCAGAAATAAAAACAAATTAAAATTGCACCACTACTGCTACCTTCAACTGAAGGTCAGGTAGTTGGGAATGGTTTCTGCTGAAGGACTCACTGGTGACCTAGAAAACATTGACATAACCATTATTTCTATGACACCCTCAATTTTAAGAAAATAGAAGTTTCAGCGTCTATTATCAGCTCTCTCTATAAGGTTTTTCCCTGAAATCCTTTCCACTATACATTCTTCCAAGGCAAAGACACTTGAAAAAAAAAGATGATTGTATTTTAAGAAAGTATATAACACAGAGCTGGACTTTCATCCTACTGTAATAGGATCAATTGCAAGTGTCCAGTCATATAAATAAATGATTGAAATTTTTCCTAGTGAAATACAACACAGCATCATTGCAAATAATCTAGCTTAAGAAACTATATTGCCATTAGCAGACAGCAAATTAAATTACTTTCTTGTATCACATATTGCTTATTGCGAGATGCAAATATGTAAACTTAATAATAATGGAGTTAGGGTCATATTGTTTAATTGGAACAATAGGGAAAAGGAAATGGGGTTATTGTGCTATCTTCGAAAAGTTTTCTGACTCATGATGGGTTTTCAGATGATTAAATGTGAGGCTAAAAATATAAAAATCATTTTTTAAATATTTCATTAAAAAAGTTGCCTTCCTTAAAATAACCTGATTTGGTATTCATCTGAAGGGATCAAACCAGTGTTACTGGCTTTTATTGAAAGGAATGTGTTTTATTGCTTTTTCATGTGTAATCTTTTAAATACTACTTGATTTTAGACTTTAAAACGATGGCGCTTTGTATTTTTAAATTTTATTCTCTATTAAACAGGTTTCAAAGAAATTTTTGAGGAATAATGAGGTATTATTTTTAGTTCATGCAACTTGAACTTTACATATTTGTAATACTAACGAACAAGGCAAATTCACACATTTTATACATGATAACTAACATTTATAAAATATGTAAAGGATAAGGCCCCGAAAACAAAATGGCCCATGCTAAAAATGTTACTGAATATTGATTTATGATAAGTTCAAACGACATTAACTTTCTAAATCTTTAAAGGTATTAATTATGTAACTTCATGAAGAATTGATATTTTATATTTTAACCCTACATCTGCTACTGATTTAATATCAGCAAATCTCTAAACAGTGTTACAATGTACTACTAAATGATTCTGTTTGTCACTATTCTACCAGATTACCAAATTGAAAGTTAATAAATATTTAGTATGCTTCCTGTTAAAGATCAGCATGCAAAACATATGCTTCTTTAAAGACTGGAGAAGAGAACCCGTTTGGTTATAAACACAAAGACCAGCTTCTAAAGATAAAATAGTGTTTGGTTTGCTCTGATATGAGTTCAGAGGAGAAATGCTGGCTTTATAAATCTGGTATTCTAAAACAATTCAGTGAGAGGAGAGAGAGAGAGAGAGGGAAAAGGAAAGGGAGAAGGGAAGAGAGAGAGAGAGAGAGAGAGAGAGAGAGAGAGAGAGAGAGAGAGAGAGGTAGGGTGGAGGGAGGGATGGAGGAGGCAACAGGAGTTTATTTTTTTTCATTTACACTTTTTCTGGACATAGAAATCCTCTTTGGAAATTTTTTCATTTATATTTACATGCACATAGAAAACAAAAGGTCATTTATTTCTTACTACTATACTGTGATGGAAAAATTGTTCACACTTTCACTAGTTGAATAAGCTCTCCCTTACTTAGAAACCAAGGAACTCATAGAGATAAAAAGGTAGACAGAATTGTATTTCTTTTTACATATTCTGCTTGCTAACTTTTATTCATTCTAATATATAAAATTGAGGAACAAGGGAATAAAAAAACGAATAAAATCAAACAAAATTTTTCTAGGACATATGGTTGCAAAAAACTATTTCCACAGCTCAATTTCATTTCTTGTGCATATAAACATGCATGAGCATTGTCCATTGACCATCACAATTCAAATCATGAGTCTTAGGCCTTACAAGAATCACAAGTAAACATGGATTCAGATTTGAGTATTTAAATGCATTCTAATTATATTAAAACTAATACTCTTCAGATCTTCACTGGATTCTCCAAACAGTCACACATTTAACCAGCCGACCAATATGTTTATCTACCAACTATGTGCCAAGAGAAGTACAAGAAAAACCCAAATAGGTAAGGCATTCTATTGTCTTTCTATATGTTAAGTCTAACAGGTCTCAATATGGTTGTGGGCTCTAAAAATAACATAAAGAGAGCAGGTACAGGATCAATTCTATCTTCAAAGGTTAAGAAACTCTTTATATAAATGCCATTCTGGATTTGACTGGGACTTCTCAAGGCAACAGAAGCCAAAAATGAGTTTTGAGGTGGAAGTACCATGAACAAATGTTTTTTTGAAAGACCAAGGAGTATAATGCAATTATTATGGATGATGATCTTAATGATTTGAGTCTGGAGCCATGTAGATAAGTCAGTAGATCATTAAAGTATTCTAGGGGAAAGTGGATGAACAGCTAGAATCAGGTGACAATGGTGGAATTGGTGAGGAGCATTACATAAAAGAAATACTTAGGGATATAAATGAAAGGAATTGTTCACTGACCGAATGTGAAAAAGAGAAATTCGAGATCCCTCTTAGATTTTGAATTTTCTAAAATAGCATCTCACTTAATTATCCCTGATAAATTGAATTGCTTTTCATAAGTTTGAGTCAGTTCACTGTACACAAATTTCTGCCAAAATAATTATTGATGTAAAATAATGTTTTTGCTAAAATAGCCTCATGTCAAGGCCATAACTCCCTGGCATATATGAGATGTGACTGTATGTTCTAAAAAGAGTCCTATAAATCAGAGATCCCATCCATCATTGTTGTACCTCCATTTCCTCTTGAAGCTATCCAGGTGGTTTTAGGGAATTCGGGGCTGATCAAGGAGGAAAATAAGACCATAATAAAGTAGCAAACACAAACTTTAGTTGGAGGACGCTTTGTCAAGTTTACAGGTGGGGAAAATCCCTCACAGCATGAGAGAACCTGTAGACTCCGGTGCAAGAGATGCCCTCCTCCTGATGATGAGGGTGAGGAAGGCAAGAAAACTCCTGGAGGAGGGAAATCAGAGAGGCGTTTATGTATCTAACTAAGAAATGTCACTCAGTTACACAGCAGAGAGTCTCTGGGTCAGAGATCTTCAAAGGGAAGCATGATGGTCTTTTAAGCTCTGAGATTTATCTTATTTATGGCTCACAGATGTTAGGTAGAGTTTCACAGGATATACAAAGTAGGCAAGCTATCAATTGGCTAAAAAACTGCTTATTTGGACTATGCCTAAAACAATCAGATGTACAAGATTCTGAGTTCAGTGCTGGTGAGCTTGTGAGCTAATGTGTTTCAGTCTGCTCTTAAATAGTAAAAATCACACGGATCAGGATACAAAAGTCATCTTTGGTTTATTTATATAGCATGCTAAATAACTGCTAATATGAGTTTCTCTCTGTAGCATACAGTCGGTAGATTTGTGGGTAGTTATTCTATTTGTGATTACTTTACACTCTACTGTGTGTGTACTTTCTACGGTCAACTCCAAACCATTCAGAAATTTATCTGGACATTTATTAATTCGTGCCTGCATTCATTCAGAAGAAATGTGCAGTTATATGTATATGTGCATAACAGGCACTTTTCTAGATGATGTGATAAGACAACAAAAAAATAGGGTCTTTGCTCTCATTAAAGCTGCATGTTGACCAAAATAAAGCACATCAACAAATACATACAAAATTTAGATATTGATAAATAATTCAAAGATAAAACAGGGTGACTGACAGTGATTCACGAAATCACTTAGGGTGGTACTTTGGAAGTCTGGTCACAGATGTACTATATGGAAGAGGTGCCACTTAGGCTACAAGAAAAATGACAAAAATGAAGTAAGAGGTGAAACATCATAGATATCGAAATCAATTCCTTTATATGAATTATAATAAATCAAATACCAAAGTGATATAATTGGATTAACATTGGAGACATGAATTGATTCTTTTTCTTTAAAAAAATTGACCCAACAGGAAAAAAACACCAGTAATCACAGATCTACTCTGCTTATATATTTGGCTTTAGATTTTCTCATTCTCCCATTACTGCCGTGTTTACATCCTAAAAACTTTCTCAAAATCCAAGGAAGAATTATTTTAAAGACACTTTAAATATGGGAAAGCAGGTTCTTGAACCTCACCTTTGACACTCTAGTTCTCCACCAGCTTAACGAACTGTGGCAAATGCCCAGCCTACCTTTACTGCCATCAATCAGGGTGGCATACAGCCAAGGCTTGTGGGAGTGGTCATTAAGTGTTCTAGCAGAAGAGAGTAAGCATCATTATCCTGAAATTCATTAGAGCTTCTAAAGAATACATGAAACAGTACATTGATCTCTTACAGTGCCCTTTCTTTCAAAGCCGGATAAAGTAGATAAATTTAGGGCCAGTAGTAGCCAAGTTCACCAGAAGGTGAACAAAAGCCAATCAATCCTGAGGAAAACCAATCCACTGCATTCTCAGACTGGCATGTTTACCGTTATTAAGACAGTTGGCTTCCAGTGAGAAATATGTTCACAGCCTCAAGCATCCACATGAAAAGAGCTACAATGGCCATGAGAGGAGTGAATATAGGATGAGTAATTCTGGGGTTTGCAATCCAGGCAATGCTAAGTCAGCTACCTTAATTGTCATCAAGCATATTGGCACGTAATGACAACTCATACAAGAGGCCATCAAACACCAGTAATTTTTTCCAGGGCTGTAGATGTACACGAACAAATGTTTGATGGTGGTGATGGTCTGGCATGTGCTATAGGAAGTGATAAAAAGTGAAAGTGACATTTGTGATACCAGGTCAATGATTGTTCAATCAGGCACTTTCATTGCCATCAACTTGGGTGACCACCAGGCAGGACATTACAGGGAAAGCTCATTGAGTGCTTGAGAAGAAGGCATTCCTAAGGGACTGAGAAAATCAGTATTCCCATAGAATGTAAGAAAAATATGAAATATAATTATACTGAAATGATATGCTAGTTATTCTTCTCCAGACTGGTGAAGCCCGTTCTCTCAGGCAGGTTGTGTTCCTTGTCCAGTTAATGCTGAATGATTTTACCAAATAAGTGATTCGTCGGCAGCCATCCGTCTCGAGAGACGATGGTGTAGCTTCTTAAGAGTCTATCTGCACCGCCGAGAATGACTGTGCAGTCCGACTCGGGAGTGACACAGTATCTGTCTCCTCCCGTGTTGAATCGACATCTTGCGATGACGCTGGAGTGTCCTCTCCAGTGAAGCTGAAGCTACAGAGCCTGGGCAGGGTGATATGGAGGGTCTGCTGTTGCCCATGCAGCAGACCCCCCCTCTCTTCGCAGCTGAAGGATCCAAGGGAGAGACGGAGTCAATACAGCTTGGCTTCAGGTGCGCCGCAGGAGTTGCCGGTGTTGACTGCAACGTCAAACCGCCTTAGGGACTCCGGCTCCGGATTTTCTGTCGGGGTTTACTCCCTTAGCCTTTCCCCTGAAGAGGTATGCCGCAAGGCAGCGGAGGTTTTTTGGAGTCAGAGTTTTCCTTCTCTGATGTGCCCTGACTGGAAGATCGAACCAGCGACACTTAGCTCGCAGGCCGACGCTCAATCCACTGAGCCAAACCAGCCAAGGTTAAATAAGTGATTATGGGGATGATAAATGCAATGCATTGTAATGCAAGCAACTTATTACCGTCAACCTGGGCAGGAAAATGGGGGAGTTAAAGGAGAGGGCACACATTTTGAACAGAAGGATTTTTAACCCCACCGTCTTGATGTTCCTCTTGACCTCAGAAGAATACTTAAATTTGCATTACAATGAATTGGTAGACTGCTGGTTCTCCCCAGATCAGTACATGAACTTGCCAATTTGAGCATTATTCAGCGAGTGCTGTACAATGTGAACTTAGAAAGTGATACTTGGGAAAATTAATGCATTAGATTAAAAAATATCAAGCTGGGCTACATTCACTGGTGTTTTAACTAGACAGATGTCAAACATCTTAACAGAAGGGATTCATATCCGTGGGCATAACATTCTAACCTGTAAGGAACAACAGAAACAGCAGTACAATGATGAGATGGACCCCCCAGTCTACCCAATTATGGCCAAGCTCAGCAGAAAATGAAGGTGATCGCCTCAGGAGAAGCGGTTCTGGGGAGAAACCATTACTAGCTCTGCACAGAATAATACCTTTATCTTCTTTACACAGGAAATATCCTGCTGAGTGTATTTATATATCCAGCATCACGCATTGCACAATGACTGCAAAGAGTCCTGAGTTGAGTGAATGCTGAGCGAGTCATCCAGATAGAAATCCATCTAATCTATTCTATCCTGGCTAAGTGCCATCTAGCAAAGGAGCAGGCATTGGGAGCAGAGAGAAGAGATCATCAACTCCCTTGAGAAGACTCTGAGTCTTGTGAACATAATATTCTTCAGGCATCTGAAAAACACCTGAAGAAGCAGTACACTGACTGAAGACCATCACTCATTTTTGAATATGCCCTCACATGTGGAGCCAAGTCCCAGACATTGAAGATGGTGAGCGAAATGTGTGAATTTGAGGAAAACCAATCTGCTATATTCTACAAATTGCTTCATACTCTCACTTAAGGGACATGCACTTGGTTCTCAGTTTGTATCTTACAGCACATGTTAAACAATGATGCCAAGACACCCTGAGTGAAGTAAACACAGGGCAAGTTACAATGAAGTTCACCAATACCATTTATTGTAAGACTGGAGCCATCATCACCAAATTCAAGCCCGTGTTACTAGTGACCGTTATGTTAACACACTACATCACTTGCTGGAAAATTCCTACATGACCTAGTAGGCATGCCACAGGGGGAAAAAAAAAAAACTTGGGAACCAGTGACTGACATGCTGAGCCTGGCCACTTACTGTCATCAAGATGTTTGGTATAAACTTGCTTGTGTTTCTTACCCTGCTGAACAACTGGATGAATGAATAACCATCTCTGAGTGGGTAAGTCCAATAGAAGTAATTCTCAGTTAAATATCATCCAATGAATTTCACCAGACTTCATAATTGCCCATTATGCAGGTGGCAAGTAATGAAAATTTAAAAGAATGCAAATCGAACACTGTGAGAAGAAGAGAATCACCTCTGTGACCATGGTATATTTTCAGTAACATTAGGGACAACTGGACAAACTACATTACATAACAGACAAGATAACCTTATTTAGACTGAAGAGTTGCATGAACACATGGTGAAATCTTCTGGCAGGAATCTATATTATCCTACACAAGGCACTTACATTGTCAGTGTGAGAGGTGCTATATTGTGGTAATATATAGAGAACTCATCTGATAGTATTAGAAGTATAGAAACGGAATCCAGAGCACAGAAAATTTCGAGACGGAAAACCAACCTATAAAGTGTTTGTACCTTTACCTGATAAACTGAGTTTTCATGCATACCTGGTGAAAAAAAAAAATGAAGTCTATGCCTATTACATACGTATTGACAAGATCAGCAGAAAGTGAATGTGGAGAAACAGTGAAAACTTAGAGGAAAGCCATTGCCCGGCATTCATAGAATGGCAATCTCATTTTTCTTATTCAGAGGGTATCCCAAAGGATGTGTGTTCACATCCAATATCAGATCTTGGATAATGACTGCAAGGTCTTGTGAGCAGGGTGAATACAGGCCAAGCCCCTACACTGAACCAAATCTAATGGATTTTAAGCCCAATAACTTAATTACCATACTTGTTAATGGCTTGCAATGGAACTTAGAGAAGAACACATCGCGCTCCATGAGCAAAAGAGTACGTGTTTCATGAGCATATAATACTCTTTCAGGTGTATGAAAAACCCCTGATGTACCAATGAACTGACTCAAAGACAAGCCCTTATTCCAAACTTAGAAGCTAGTTATAATAAGTGAAGTTTGGTACAAAGTCCAGCAGAACTGACTATGGTCAAAAACTGGGAAGTGGTTTTCAGGAAACCACTGCCCTGGCCTTTAAAGAATGGTATTTTTCTTTGGCTTACACAGAAGGGTAAGTAATCCTACATCATATGTAGCATAATGACTGCAAATGGCCTTATGTAGGGTGAGAACAAGGCAAGTAATTCAACTGGAGACAAATCCAAAGGCTTCTAAGCCCAGCAATTTAAGTGTCATTCAGTTATGGGTCAGGCCATGAGAGCCTAGAGGAGAGGTCATTAAACACCTTGAAATGAAGAACAGGAATCTCATATATTTTAGGCACTTGAGAATCCCCTGAAGCAGAAGTACATTGAGCATAAACCAGCAATGATTTCTGACCAGGAAAGTAAGTGTACAAGGGTGTGGGTTGCAAAGTTCACCACAAAGTGAAGTACGTGAATATGAGGAGTCAAGTTAAGGGTAGCCATTCTACTTCATTCTACCACTAGCTCCAAGTTGTCCACACAAAGAAGCATCTACTTGGTCTAGTGTTCATACTCTGCAGCACATGCTAAACTATGACTAAAAACAGCCTTGAATGGGGTAAATACAAAGTGAATTAACCCATGGTTAAGAAATAAACTGCAATATAACGCTGGTACTATCAACTGTCATCAAGCCTGTCTCATCTACTGGATAATGAGTTAACACCCAACAATGCTTGCTGGAACATTATTATGCTGGTCCTATTAGGAGTTAACAGAGAAAAAATAAATCAGGAAACATGACCGACATGCTCAGCCAGTCACATGACTTTCATCAAATAGTATGCCATTCAACAGATTTGTGTTCATATCCTACAGCACAACAGGATAATGGAACAAGAGGGACAAGTGAGATATAATTCTCAGTACAACTCATCCAATTGTTTTACACCACACTCTAAATTCCACCATGCTGTTGGCAAGCACTAAAAATTTGAAGGAATAGAGATTTTTAAAAACTTTAAAAAATGAATCACCTCCATTCTGACATCAGCCTTTTACAATGTGCACAGCCAATGAAGCACTAACACATTGAATTGAAATACGAGACAGTTTTGATGAGCAGAAAGTGGAGTGAAAACAAACTGAAAACTTCTGGAAGAAACTTATCTATATTATTTTAAGCAAAGTATCTTTGTTATCCCTCATGAAAAGCATCGTATTATGGAAACACATGTGAAAGTTCATAACACACTATTTAAAGGAAAACAATCTCATGGGCGTACATTTTTGCCAGGCCAGAAACCAACAACATATATAACTTGCCCTGCTACACAAGATTAATCCTAAGGACATCAAAAAATGAAATCAATGTCTGTAATAGGTAAGTTTAGCAGAAATTGGAAGTGATCAACACAGGATGAGTAGTTTGGAAGAATCATCCATGAACATTGATAGAATGGCAACTTTGACTTCCTTACACCGAGGATGTCCTGTCAGATGTGTTCACATCCTACATCCCATGTTAAAAAATAACTACTAACCACTCTAAGTAGGGAAAAACAGGAAGTCTATACTTGCACTCTGTGGATAAATTCCTGAATGTGACCCATAATTTTCTCCTTACTTATAGGAAAAAAAATTATCTAGCCACTTTAGTGTAAAAAAAACCAAAAAGACACATTAGAGTAAGTAAAATATCTAGACCCTTAATAATGGTTAAAACTCAAGTATCTATTTTAAATTATACCTTCTTTATCTACCCAGTGACACAGAACCCCAATCTTAGGTAAGCACATAAGAAAAATGAGTGCATATATTTACCAGGTCATATGTATCAGAATGTGCATAGAAGCTTCATCCAAAGTAGCCCTAAACAGGATACAACTCAAGTAGCAGACAAAAATAGAATAGATAAATATTCATAGATGGAATATTTATGCAATAAAAATATGCATAAAAAGCAAAACATGCACTGATCTCACAAGCAACTATACAGATATTGCACGTAGTGAAACAAACTGAACACAAAAGATTACATAGCATAAATGTCCAGTTAAATTAAACCATCCATTTTTAAATATTTTATTAGTATATCTGTTATGTATTTAAATATATTCTAGAATTTCAGATGTGTGAATCAAAATATGATATTTAACCTTTCTAATGAGTGTATTTTAAGTGTAATTGCCATTCTAACTTTATATGTGAAGTCAAGTTCATAATAAAGCTGTTATTATATGAAAGTTTTTATAAAACAAACAACAAACAATGCTTTTAGGATCCCATATGCACACTTCTCCAGTTATATCACCCTGCATTCATCTAGGAAACCACACACACATCAAAAATGAGGTGATGACCATTGTTCCTGGCTTTTCTAGGTTATATGTATTATATTTATACGTTGTGTGTATTTACCCTTTAAAGCAAACCACAACACAAAGGGAATACAGTGCATAGATGATAAATAACCAAAGCAATGTGGTTCCTTAAAAATAATGTAGCTGTTTTATACTGCCCAGGTAGAGAAAGAAACATTGTTAGACTCCCAGAAGAATAAGGGAGATAAATTCCTTTTACTATCTCCCATCACTATGACCTCTTTCAAATCATAGTTTACCACTGCCCTGCCTCCTAATACTTTTGGACTCATTTCTTCTTTTGTAAAAGGGAGGACTAACACAGGCCTGTAACTACTTCTTCACTACCTGGGATGCCAGGTGGGAGTAAATGACCTGCTTGTAAAAGTGCTAATGACCTTGACAGTAGCTCTTTGTAAACATGCTGAGAGCTATCAGTTTTACCAGTGCATACCTTATCTGTCTCGTGTTTATTCTAAATAAACCTAGAGAGGCAGACCACTGGAATGGATGTGTGAGGATTAAAAGTATATAATTTAAAGTCTCTGGAGATTAATTTAAGAGCATACAGAAAATGGGAAAATTATTCAAAGTAATCTACTAAATCTCGGCAAAAATATTCAAGAGTCTGTGACATGTGAGCTATAATCTATTTATAGAATCTCTACTGCAAGAGGGAGGGGTCAGTTAGATACTCTCTCCCCCCAACAACCCGTGTAGGGCTCCAGTTTTACCATGGGAGGTCAGGCTGCATATGTCTCTCATTCACCATCTTCCCAACAAGCTCTTTGTTGCAGAAACTCTATTCCAGGCAAGCACAGCCAAGATAACCGGGGTACATTTCCCTCACCCAGCTCCCACTACATGGCATGTAGCCTGCTCAGCTGTAGCAGGCTGTTGAAACTGGGCCTTGACAATTTCCCTCTCCCTGTCTGGCTTATGAGGCAGAGAAAAGACAACCCAAGAAGACCTGAGGCTATCTACCAACCTTCGCCACCAGTGCCCACTCATAGACCAGAGGTCTCACTGACAAGACAGAAATTTAACGTAAAGAACCTGAAAAAAAGAGATAGCTAAGAAGAGTCATTTTGGCATCACACTTGTACCTGGGGGTCCGGAAGGCTGTCCGGATGCCCTAGATTGCACCTACTCAGGAGCTTCTGTAGAATGTGGAGGAAGACTTGAAAGCCTTCCGAAACCAATTAGGTCCATCAGCGAAGAGCACAGCTTTAATGATTCAAGGTGCTTAAGAATAACTGCTGACCAGTCACTAGCTAAATAATAATCTATTCTGACACAGGGTGACTACTAGGAAGCCACATTGAAAAATAAAATCGCACCCAGTTGGTTGTTTCCAATGCTAAAAGAAAAGATACAGTTTTGAACCCAGAACCATAAAAGCAGTCTCCAAGCTACAAGTAGATGCAATGGTAAAGGGTAAATATCTGCTTCAGAGGCTGAAGTACAGCACGTGTCTCATGCTGCCTCATGGTGGACCCCCAGGAGGTCAGGCTAACAGAAAAATATAGAGAAAGTCTGAGCAAGGATTTCAGAAGCTTCACATAGCAGTACAAACAGACTTTAAAAAACTAGTTCAGCCCTGGCTGGTGTGGCTCAGTAGATTGAGTGCTGGCCTGTGAACCAAAGGGTCACCGGTTTGATTCCCAGTCAGTGCACACGCCTGGGTTGTGGGCCAGGTCCCCGGTTGGGGGTGTGCAAGAGGGAACCACACATTGATGTTTCTCTCCTTCTTTTTCTCCTTCCCTTCCCCTCTCTAAAAATAAATAGATAAAATCTTTAAAAATATTAGTTCACTCAAGTCATTAAAAAAACAACAGACTTATTGAGGATCCATATTTCAATCTGTTACATTATATTATCTATCATGTCTAGTTTTTAACAACAACAAAAAGCTATGAAATATGCAACAAGCCAGGAAAGTGTGACACAGACAGACACAAGGCAAACAATAAAGACTGCTTTCGGGGGCACCGAGACGTTAGACTATCAGACAAAAACTTCAAAACAGTTATTCTAAATATGTTCAAAGAGCTAAAGGAAACTATGTTTAAAGATTAAAGAAATATATGATTATAATGACTCACCGAATAGAGAATAAAAAAATAAAAACAAATCCCGATTTAGATAGGGAAAGGCTTTAATTAGAAAAAGACTATTGTAATGCAAAGAATATTCCAATCTTATAAACATGTAAATGTCTCAGAATCAAACAGAAAAAGGTTTCTCCATCACAGGTTTGGGGTGAAAAAAATAGGGAGATGTTAGTCAAAGGGTACAAAGTTTCACTTATGCAGGATGAATAAGTTCTGGAGATCTGATATACAGCATGTTGACTATAGCTAACAATACTGTATTGTAGACTTGAAATTGTTAAGAGTGTAAATCTTAAGTGTCTCACCAAAAAGAAAAAAAAATGATTATGGTTACCATTTCACAGTATATGCATATATCAAAAGGTCATGTGGTATACCTTAAATATGTATAATTTTTATTTGTCAATTATAGCTTAATAAAACTGAAAGTAGATAAAAACAAAAATAAAGGCAGATGATATGTAGGAATTTAAAGTAAGAACAAATTTCAAAGGCTGCAAATAGAAAAACAGTATAAATATAGTAGCTATTAATCCAAATATATCAATAATCACTTTCAACATCAGCAGCCTAAATATACCAATTAGAGAGATATTGTCAGAGTGGATCAAAAATAAGACCCTGGCACATGTTGTCTATAAGAAACCCACTACAATTATGCTTAGTGAAATAAGCCAGACAAAGAGAGAAAAATACCATATGATATCACCGAATACAGGAAACTAAGGAACAACACAAACAAATGAACCAAGTAGAACAAGGAGCAGAATAGCAGTTATTAGGGGGGAGAGGGGAAGGGGGTGGGAGAGAAAGGGGATAAGTAAGGAAAAGGTTTAGTTAAGGGACATGTATAAATGACTCATGGGCACGGACAACGGGGAGGGATATGATTGTGGGAGAAGGGGTGGGACGGGTTGGGGGGAGCCAAGGGGAAAAAATGGGACAACCGTAATTGAAAAACCAAAATAAATTAATTAATTAATTTAAAAAAACCCACTACAGAAACATATATGTTAAAAGTAGAGCAATGAAGAAAGTTATACCATGCTAACACCAATTAAAAGAAAGTGGCAATAACTATATTAATTTCTAACACAGCAGACTTCAGATCAAGAAACATTATCAGGGATAAACAGGGGCATTATGTAATAAAAGGGTCAATTATCCCATAAAACATATCAATCCTTAATGTGTATGCACCTAACAAGAGAGTATCAAAATATGTGAACATAAAACTGATATAACTGTGAGAGAAATAGATGAATCCTCTATTATAGTTGCATACTTTAAAACTCTTCTATCAAAAATGGACAGATCGAGCAGTCAGAAAATAAGTAAGAACATAGTTGAGCCCAATAGCACCACGGAACAAATGGATATAATTGACATCTATAAACTACTTCCAACAATGTCAGAGTACACATCTTCTCAAAATTATATAGAATACTCACCACGTTAGACCACATTCTAAGCCACAAACATAAATTTAAAAGCATAGAAATGATGTTTCTACTCTTAGACCATAAGTGAATTAAACAAAAAATCAGTAAATAGGTGGAAGTCATACGAAGTGTGTAATTTGACCATAACGAAATATAACTGTTAATCAGTAACATAAAAATAATAAGAAAATCCCTAAACACTCAGAAATTAAACAATATACTTCAAAATAATCTGGTCAAAGAGGAATCCTGAAGCTAAATTAAAAAAAAAAAACAGATAAAACTAAATGAAATGAAAATACAACACATCAGAATATGAGGGACAGAGCTATACTAGCGCTGAAAGGGAAATTTATAGTAGGGAGTGCTTACATTAAAAAGATAAATGTCTCAAATCAATTAAGTAAGTTACACTGTTACTTACTTATTATCAACAGATTCTATCTACCACAATTTGTTAAAGAGCATCTTTTTACAAACTACAGATAACATCATATTTAATAGTGCAAGATTAAATGCTTTCATTCTAATATCAGGAACAAGGCAAGCAAGTATGATCCCATCACTCCTATTAAATAAACATAATACTGGAAGGTCTTGCCAATATGTCAAGAATAATAAATATTATACATACATACTGTAAAAAAGAAGTAAAAAACAAGAAAAAGAAGAACAAAATAATCCCAAAGGAAGTAGAAGAAAGGAAATGGTAAAAGAAAATCAGGAGACAATGAAATTTAAAATAAAGAAAACACCACATAAAATAATGGGAAAAAAAGTTGCATCTTTGAAAAAAAATCAATAACATGGGTAAAGTCTGACAAAGATCAAAAAGAGAAGATGGAAATTACCAATATCAGGAATGAAGAAGAGGCTATCACTATAAACTCTACATCCACTGAAAGGACAGCAAAGGAATGATACAACAAATTTTACACAAATAAATTTAACAATTTAGATGAAATGAATTAATTCTCCAAAACCACAAACACCAAGACTCAATCAAGCTGAAACAGACATTCTGAGGAGTTCTTACAACCACTGAAGGGATTGAATTCATAATTTTAAAAGATACCAAAAAAGTATCCTGGTCCAGATGGTTTCATTGGTAATCTACCACATAATCAAAGATTTAACACCAATTTTATACAACCTTTTTCAGAAAACAGAAGAGAAAGGAATGTTTCCCAACTCATTTTATAAGACCACTATTATTCTGGTACCAAAACCAAAGATAGTACAATAAAAGGAAACTACAGAACAATCTCTTACATGAACATAAATGCAAAAGTAGATAGTAACTTTTACGCAACAGTCCATAAAATGAATTTTAAAACATGACAAAATGGGATTCATTCCAGGTATGCAAAGCTGGTTCAACATTTAAAAATCAATCAATACAAACTACAATATAACCAGAATTTAAAAAAAAAAAAAAACCATAGTCATAGAATCTGATACAGAAAAGGCATTTGAAAAAATCCAACAATTATTCATGATAAAAAATAAATCTCAGCAAATTATCAACAGATTCTATCTACCACAATTTGTTAAAGAGCATCTTTTTACAAACTACAGATAACATCATATTTAATAGTGCAAGATTGAATGCTTTCATTCTAATATCAGGAACAAGGCAAGCAAGTATGATCCCATCACTCCTATTAAATAAACATAATACTGGAAGGTCTTGCCAATATGTCAAGAATAATAAATATTATACATACATACTGTAAAAAAGAAGTAAAAGCATGCCAATTTGCAGTAGATACTATTGTTTACATTGAAAATTTCAAGCAATCTACTAAAAATACTCCTAGAACTAATAAGTGACTTCAGGAAGGTTGCAGGATGCAAAATCAAACGTAAAAATCAATCACATTTCTACATACTAAATATAAAAATGTGAAAATTAAAAAAAAATAAAATTCCCAAGGTTTTAAAAATATGTCAAATTACAGATCCAAGATCAATAGAATCAATGCAGATTAAATTAAAACACATAGCCATGTGGGTACATCTTACTTAAACTGCTCAGAGCCAAAGAATAAAAAAAGCCTATTAAAAGTGCCAGAGAAATAAAGATGAATTACCTACATGGGAATGATGATATAAATGCCTGCATTCTCAAGAGTATTTCTCCATGGAGACCTGGAGAAAATGGGGCAGCATCTTTCCAATGCTGAAAGAAAAATATATAGCTGTCAACCCAGAATTCTATGTTCATAAAACTTATTCTACCAAAATGAAAATAAAATAAGACACAATCAAATCTGAGACCATTTGTTGCTGGACAACCTATAATGCAAGTAATACTAAAGCAAGGTTTTCAGGCTGAAGAGAAAGGACATCCCATGAAAATTTAAAACTACAGGAAGAATTGAAGTGTAAAGAGAAAACATGTGGATAAATATGACATTGTTTCTATTTTTGAAGTACATCTATATGAAAAAATGGTAAATATTATTGTACATATAAAATATTTGGCAAGGATATATTTGTCATGTTGGAAATATGACGACAGAAAAGAAAAGATTTAAGGAAAAAAAGGCTGTGAGGATATATTCAAATAGAGTAGTACTATCATAACTCTAAATAGACCAGAATAAGATAAAGATTTATATGCCAATCCTTAGAGCAATAATTAAATACGGAATATAGGTAGTAATCTTATTACTGTGGCTATATAATGAATTTCTCCATAATTTATTTTTTATAATATACTCATTATTTACTGCGCTGTTTACCACTGGATTGTAGTTCATTAAGTACCACAATCACATGGTTTGCACCTAACAATGTTAGAAACTGAATAAAAATTTATTGAATCAATGAAATATTTAAATTGAAATAAATTATGTGAAATGATAAGGTAAAAAATGTACTCCTAGGACAATCGTCTGCCTCAACAAAAACAGTTTATCTTATGGGCATATAAATTGTATTAATTTTCTATAACAAAAAAAATCTACAGATCCAAATGTATTTCAATGACTAGTGATTGTAAAGATAAACACTTCCGCTAATGGCACACCAGCAGTCTCGTTAGCCCAGTTATCTTGCTGAGAAAAAAATAAGAAAGCTTAAAGATACTGTTTGAAGGCCCCACGACCCAAGGAAGCAACCATTTGAATAAATGGAATCTCAGAAGAAAAGCCTAAGTAGTGAGATCCACCCAAATTTGCTACTTCTTTGCTCTTGAAGGCTTTTGCTGATTCCAAAGATGTGGTTGAGGACCCAAGATACTAAACAGAAAGTTGTAGCTAAGCAGCTAAGCAGCAGAACAGAGTTCTAGGAGTCTCAACCAACCCAGGGGACACAGATTGTACCTGACAGTGCACGAAGGAAGAGAGTTTCTGGAAAACAAGCCAGGGGTTCCTCTGGCACCCCCAAGTGACTAAGCCCTAATATCAATATGAACCTAAAATAGAAAACACAAAACTGAGATCCAGCTTCAAAGACTCAATCACTAAGTGTGATGAAACAAACTATTTCCATCCTAATTGCCTCTCAAAAGCAAAAGCAAATGCTCCTTAAAGAAAGATAAAATCACCCAGAAACTTCAATTACTTCTACAGAATTTCCTACAGAAAATCCAGCCTGCAATCAAAAATAACCACACATGCCAAAAGTAAATGGGAAGGAAAACAACACCTGTTTCATCAGGGATGGAATCCATTTTCTCCATTTACTGAGGATGTTGGAACAGACTGAACTAAGATTTGGCTCTGCGCACACACTTTAGAGCAACAGTGAAATACCTAATAGATGGGCAACAAAAAAATACTGACCATAATAAAGTATGGCATCAAATAGACCAAAATTAACTCTCTGATACTGGTGGTAAAGTATGCAAGAGTGTATTCACACCACATAACACTTTGACGTATTCTAAATAAAAGATACAATTATCATGAGATCCATTCTGTCCGTTGAGGTTTTTACAAGGAAAAATAAAATTGTATCTTTGTACAAAAATGTCTACAAGAATTTCCATAATATTGGAAAAGGTGGGGCGCTTGGGAAGAATCAGACAGAAGAAATATGCATTTCACAAGGAACTTTTGTAGAGGAAGAGTGAATATTTATATTATCTTAATTGCAGTGATGGTTTCTTGAATATATATTTCAAAACATACACAGTTAACTGTAGTGTTGTGAAATGTATTTTAAATCAATGCTACCTCAATGCACCTGTTGGAATTGCGCAGCATCAAATACGTGTTTTAAAGAAAATTTAGATGATTAAATTCTAAAGAGGAAGTACAAATATTTAAAATCTGATCATCACCACAAGAAATTGAAAAGAATAGTAATTTTAAACCAAAATATAAAAGATAAAAATTAAATTGAAATCAATGAATAAAATGTTTAAATTACAAAGATATTTTTCAAATCCAAAAGTTGTTTTCCAATGTTGCTGTTGTTTTGGACTTCAGCAACAAATGATAAACTATTGGCAATACTTATTTTAAAAAAGGGGAAAAAACGCTTTTCCATATGAAGGGCTGGTCTTGGCTAATGCTTCACAACTTTCTAAATCCTATCAAACAAGCAACAGCCGCCCTCAGTGAGCTCCAGACCCGGCACTAGAAGCAGCCAGCCTAGATTCACAGCTTGGCTTCACCTGGGAATCTCTAAGCCCAGCACAAGTAGCAGCCATCTCAGATTGCTTTATAGCCCAAATAGGGTGGCCCCAGGCAAAACACAGGTGGGCGCTGACCTTGGCCTGCACCACCCAGGAAACCCCAGGGCCAGCGCACCCAGTGGATAGCTACAGACCACACTGGAGCACCACCACTCTGCCCCTGCACAGCTGATCCTCCACAGAGTCAGAGATTGGTGGTCAGTAGTCACAGCCAGTCCTTGCAGCTGACTGGCCTGGGTAAATCCCTCCCATTGACCTGCCAACAGCGACCAAGGCTGAATGACAAGAGGAGGGTGTACTCAGCCCACACGAAGGGTGCACCTCGAGTACCCAGCTTGGGTGATAGGGAAGGCTGTGCCACTGCACCCTGCAGGACAGCTACTACATTAGGCCATACTACCAAGACACAGAGTCAAAGCAACTCTACCTAATACACAGGAACAAACACAGGGAGGCTGCCAAATTGTGGAGGCAAAGAAACATGGCCCAAATGAAAGAACAGAACAAAACCCCAGGGAAAGCACTAAACAAAACAGAGGTAACCAACCTACCAGGTGCAGAGTTCAAAACACTGGTGATCAGGATGATCAGAGAAATGACTGAGTATGGCCGCAAAATAAAGGAAGAAGTGAAGTTTATACAAAGTGAAATATATATATGGAAGCAACAGTGATGGAAAGGAAGCCGGGATTCAAAGCCATGACTTGGAACAAAAAGAAGAAATAAACATTCACCTGGAACAGAAAGAAGAAACAAGAATTGAAAAAACCAAAGAGAGGATTAGAAACCTCTGGGACAACTTTAAACATACGAACATCCAAATCATAGGAGTGCCAGAAAGAGAAGAAGAAGAACAAGAAATTGAAAACTAAGCAAATAACCAGATTTGGAACAGAATCATAAGTATAGAGGTAATATGGAAGGTTATCAGCAGGGAAGAGGAAGAGGATAAATGGGGGAAATGGTGCAGGAATCAAGAAGCATAATTGGTAGGGATAAAATAGAAGGGGGATGTTAAGAACGGTATAGGAAAAGATGAAGCCAAAGAACTTACATGCTCGACCCATGGACATGAACTATGAGGGGCGGTTGATTGCTGGAGAGAAGGAGAGTACCAGGCGAAGGAGGGCAAAGGGAAAAATATTGGGACAACTTAACAGCATAATTAATAAAATATACTTAAAAAAGAAAAGATAAAAAATTGAAAGAAGAAAATTGTCTGAATGAACTTGTATAAAAAAAGAAATAATGCATAAACCCTCAATATTTTAGAATACATGAATTTACAGATTCAAGAGGCTAAGCAAAATTGTATCACTATAAACCTGAAGATGTCCACACCAAAATATGTCATAGTCAAACTTCTGAAAACTAAAGACAAAAAAAGAAAAGGAAAAAAAAGGTTCTGAAAAGCAGTAAGAGAGAAGCAACACATTGCCTATAGGGGAAAAATGTTCAAATATAGCTTAATTTATCTTCAGAAACAAGGTAAGTCAGTTCTAAGGGGCTTATATTTCAAATGCTGAAATAAAAGAACTATCAACCCAGAATCCTGTAACTGGCAAAAATATCCTCAAAACTGAAATGAAAACCAAGACATCTTCAGATGAAGGAACATTAAAAGAATTGATTGCCAGCTAAATGTCTTAAAAGAATGAATACAGGATGTATTCTAAATAAAAAGGAATGAGAAAAGATGTCCTCAGACATCAAGAAAGAAAGAAAAAACAACCAGGTGAATAAATACAGAGATGAATACAATAAAATTTTTCATTCTGACTTTTCTGAATTAGATTTTTAGTTGAAGCAAAAATTATAACATTTAATATGGATCTCAAAGTACATCCAGAAAATATGTAAAACGATTATATTAAAACAGGAGGATAGTGAAATGGATATTATGGAAGGTAAGATTTCCACATTTCACTTGAAGTAGTAAAATGGTGGCAACAGATTTTCATAAAGATAGATCAATAGCAGATATGTAAAATGTCCAGAATGATCAGAAAAAAGAATACAAAAAGATGCACTCACATACAGTATAGATAAAATTTAAATTCTAAAAAAATGTTCAAGTTCCCAGACAAAATGAACTAGAAAAATATAAAGAGGGAGAACAAATGGAAAAAAAATAAACGGCACACTTCAGTTCTAATATATAGATTAAAGCCTTAAATGAAAATGGCCTATATATACACCAAGAAAAAGACAGATATTGGCTCAGTGTATTTCTTAAAAGCCTAATTAATTTGTGCCTACAGCAAAATCATTTAGAATATGATATAGGCATATTAAAAGTAAAGAAGGGAAAAGACACGTTACGCCAACAACGATCAAAAGGAAGCAAGAAAATGTGGTAATGAATGATAACTAGGCTTACGGTGGGGCACCACAGTATACACAAGTATCGAGTCATTACATTAAAACTAATATAATGTTATATTATAAAAGCTGACATGTTGTATAACTTTAAATTTTATTATATGTTATATTATATATAACTTAAAACTAATATGCCAATTATACTTCAATTATAAAAAGAAATTAGAAACGACAATGTGAATATCAGATAAAGCAGAGTTCAGAGCAAAGAAAACTGGCAGACACAGAAAAGGGCATCCTATAATAGCAAATGCCCAGTTCACCAAGAAGATACAGCAATCCTAAATATATAAACAGGTCTACAGAAGATGAGAAGTAAAAACTGATATACCAAAAAGGAAAAAGAGGTGAATCTACAATTATAGCTGGAAATGTCAAGCCCCTTCTCACAACACCTGCTAGAATAATCACACAGATTCAGCAAGGATATTGAATAAATCGATACCATTAAACAACAGAATCTTATCTTTACAGAACACTGCACTCAACAACAGCAAAATACACATTATTTTTATTTTTTAATTTTTTATTACATTTTATAGATTATATTGTCACAATAGTTCCATTATTTTTCCCCTTTGTCCCCCCCTCACCCAGCACCCCTCTCCCCTCCCCTCCCCCAGCAACCCCTCCCTTCTCCAGTCCATGTCCATGGTTCCTGCATGGAATCTCTCCATTTTCTTCCTTTCCTATGTTACCATTATTATAGAATTACTTCATTAATTGATTTTTCTATAACAATAAACAAAGTAACATCCCCCCCCCCGGAGACTTTAGACCCTTTGTAATCTTATAGAGGAGAGTGGGCGACTGTCTCCTGCTCTTCTAGCTGCTTCAAGCTGGGCGTGGTTGTCATCCTACCTATCCTTGGGTCCAGAAATCCCTAATAAGAGTGGGGGTGTGGAGGGGAGGGTGGCCTTCCCACAGGGGGAAGGGTCATGCAGACTCCAGGTCAGCTGGCTGTCCCCAGACCACGGCGTGCTTGGTTTAACAGGCTGGCATCCTTGTTGTATTCTGGGGGCAACAGATTTGGCAACAGGGTTAGAAGGCATCATTCAATCCATAACCACTAGATGACAAAAGGCAGGGATTAATTTTTCAATGTCCCCAATTAGGGAAAAAAAAAAAAAAAAAAAGAAGGGCTTCTTTGGAGGAAGGTGTGCCAAGCACATCATATCTGTCCAGAACCCTTTTGTTCATTATATTTAGCTTGGGCTGAGGGCAATATTTTAGGTTTCCCTCCTCTTAGACCTCTGGGTCTTTTCTGTCCAAGTCATTGGAATAGAGAATAGAAACATGTTTTAAGGTGAAGCCCAAAGACCACCCCATTCTTCACCAACCCAGCTACTTGGTACAGCCAAACCATTCAGTCTCAGGAGGCAGCGATGCAGAGAGGATTAAGTGAGGCCTATACGTACAGACAGTCACTCAGGTAGCAAGATTCTAGGCTTATACTCTTTAAAAACAGAAAACACATGTTAATTTATGTAGTATAACCCACAAACCAGTCTCTAGTTCTGTAAGCCTGTCTTAATGGGAAGACATCCAGTTGCAAGGCATTTGACAATCTTCTGGCCTGTAAATTAAGCATCTTTGATGATGTCACAGATCTAGTTTAATTTACAAATGCTAGATAACTTTAAATGAAGAGACTTTAATGATGGTTAGCTGTAAAATACACATTATTTTTAAATACCTATAGAACATATACCAAGATAGACCATATCCTGGGGCATAACAGAAAGCTCAACAAATTTAAAATAATTAAAATTCTAAGAGTATGTTTCTGACTACAATGGAATTGAATAGGAAATCAACAATAGAAATATAATAGGAACATCTTCAAAAAATTGTAAACATAACAACACACTTTTAAGATCCATGGGTCAGCGAAGCATCAGTGAAAAACATTTAAATCCAAACAAAGTAAATTAAAAAGAAAATACACCTAATTTAAAATAAAATACAGAAATAAAATATTAGCAAAGAGGGAGAAACACTTTCTAATTCATTTTATAAAGCTAATATTACCACAATATCAAAATTAGAAAAAGAAGTATCAAAAAACCCAACAGATGAATGTTCCTTGAATATAGACACAAAATCTTTGACAGGATACTAGCAAAGAGAGCTCAGCAATATATAAAACGATATATGCACCACAAACAAGTGGGCTTAATTCTAGGCACCCAAGACTGGTCCAGTATTTGAAAACCAATCAATGTAATTTATCATATGAACATTCTAAAGAATAAAAATGACATGAATGTATCAACTAATGAAGCAGACTAATTCAATACCATGCATAATAAAAACTCTCACAAAAATAAGATAAACTTGATAAACAGCATAAACAAAAGATCCACGATATACATTATGCATAATGGTTAAAAACTAGATGCTTTCCTGTTAAGTTTAAGAAGTATGAAAAGTAGGTTCATATTCACTACTTTTATTGAAAACAGTGCTGAAAGATGAGCCAGGACCATAAGGCAAGAAAATGAAATAAAAGTCATATAAATCTCTCTAAAAATTTCTTAAATCACTGCTATCAGCAAGGTTACAAGACACAGGATGAACATACAAGTTCAATTGTATTTCTATATATTAACAATGATCATGTGAACACAAATAAAAATACAATTTCTTTAAAAAGTTAAATAATTAGGGATATTGGAAGTCTTAAGGTTGAGTAAAGATTTAAATTCTCCCCACATTAATATACAGGTTTAACATAATTCCTAAGTAAATCCTAAAAGTATATTTTGTAGATATTAGCAAGATTATTCTAAAATTACATGAACAGAGAATGAAACTACAACACCTAACAAAATTTTGAGACAGCAGAATAAAAATGGAGGAATCTCTGCATCCAATTTCAAGATGTATTATATAGCTGCAATATTCAAGACCATGTGGTATTACTAGAGAAGAGAACCACATAGATCAATGAAACAGAAAGGGAACCTAGTAATAGTCCCATGCAGCATGGCCAATTTATTTTTGATAAAGCTGCAAAAGCAATTCAATTGAGAAATAATAGTCTTTTCAAAAACTGTGCTAAAGTAATTGGCTATCCATAGGCCAAATATTGAGACTCAATCTAAACTTCACATCTCATACAAAAAATCAATGCAAATGTATCACAGATCTAGTAAAACAAAATCTGTGAAATTTATACAAAAGAAATAAGACATAAACATTCATGTCCTAAGGCTGAGCAAAAAGTCGATAGATTTGACACTATATGTACAATACATACAAAGAAAAATTAATAAGACTTCATCAAATTTGAAAAATTTTGCTATGTTAACAGTTTTTTCTTCTGTTAAGGGACTGGAACACAAAACTATATAAACTTATTTATAAGTCATATAAACTGACAAAGGGTGAGCATCTATAACACATACAGAACTCACATAACAAAAAATTTAAAAATCTAACTGAAAAATGGTCAAAGTAATGAAGAGAAATACCACTGAAGAAGATATACTTACAGCAAATAATCACATGAAAAGTGTTTAACAGCATAGGCACTAGGCAAACGCAAATTACAATCAAAATGAGCTATCACTGCACACCTAATAGAATGGAAACAAAAAATAGCTGCACCATAAAAAGGATGCAAACGCATACATTGCTTGTTGTATTGTAAAATGCAGCCACTCTGAAAAAGTTAGGTAGTCTCTATAAAAACTGAACATGCAAATAGCATATGACATGGAAATTGTACTTTGGTATTTTTATCCCAGAGAAATGAAGACTCACATTCACAAGGAAATATGTACTGAAATGTTTATCACAGCCTTTTCTGTAAAAGCCAGAAATGTGGAAGCACCCAGATGTCTTTCAAAATATAAATGATTAAGCAAAATGTGGTACATCCAAACCACGGAATTCTCCTCAGCAATAAAAACAAAAAACTATTTATACACTCAACAACCTTGATGGCTCTCCAGAAAATTATTCTAAGTGAAGAGAGGCAATCAATCCCAAAGGTCAAAACCGCACGATTTCACTGGTAAAATATTCATTAAATGAAAAAAATATAGAAATGAACAGATTCGTAGTTGTCAGAAGTCGGGGATGGGTGAAGGGGCAAGGGGGGCTTACCTATAAAAGGGAAACACCAGGGATTCTTGTGGTGATTGAAATGTTCTGTGTCTTGACTGTATAAACGTTAATATCCTGGTTGAGCTATTGTACTACAGGGGAATTTGGGTATATGGAATCCAGAATGTCTATATTACTTTTTTTTAACAACTGTGAATGAATGTACAATTAATGCAAATAGAAATTAAATTAATAGTTTATAGATTGATATGAAATTGAAAATGGAATGAGGGAATAAAAACAGCTATTAAATACAGCTTCTTTCAGAAAAATATTCTCGGGGAAGACACTTGCTGCTTGTAATAGTCAAACAGTCCAAACATCCTGCTGAGAAAAAGTGGGAAAGCTGGAAATATATGAAAGACATCTCTTCGAAGTATTACAAATTCAAGGAAGTAAGAATGGAAAGGACATGCTATCTCAGGAGGAAGGAAAACCCTGGTAATGAGATCCAAATTTGGTAGCACTTTCCCCCACAAAGTATTTGCTGATTCTAAGGAGATGATTAAACACTCCAGATGCGAAGCAGAAAGTTGAGGCTGAGCCGCTAAGTATCTGAACAGGTCTTCCAGTGTTCTCACCATCTCAAGAGACACCAATTGAACTCAGGTCCCAGCAAGGCAGAAGCCTAATGTAACAAAATAAACGTTGTGGGTTATTTTGACATCCCAGAGGTGCTGTGCCTGATATGTCTACATGGACCAGAAATAGCAAATGCCTCAAAAAGACTGGAGACCCAGTTTCAAAAGTTGGTCTCAGGGTAAAAAGGAATTTATTTCAGGTAACTGCCTCTGAATAGTGAAAGAAACAGTCCCTGAAGGAAGAAAATCATCACCCAGAGCCTACAATTTTCTCTACAGTATTTCACACAGAAAATCCAGCATGGAATAAAAGTAGTCATACATGCAAAGCTATAAAATTTAGGATGAACATCAGGCCTTTGGTCTGTTTTCTTTATTTACTGGGGATACCTGGGAAAAGAAGAACTAAGACTTGGTTACACCCATGAAATTCAGACAATGAGATACCACCACACACCTATTAGGACTAAATTTAAAAACACTGAATATAACAAGTGCTAGCAAAAATGCAGAGTAAAAGCACACACTCACAATGTTGGCAGGGTGTAAAGCGGTATGATCATGTTGCAAAATATTTGTCAAATTATAAAATAACTTCGTGGTACCCTAATCATATGATCGAGCAACCCATTCTTTGAGGTTCATTTTTTTAAAAATGAAAGTTTATGGCCATATAAAGATTTGTACCCGAATGTGTACAGCATGGGAAAATGGGTAGTGTTTGGGCAAGAGCTGGAGGAAGGGGGTATTACTGTGCCACAAGGACACCTGGACAGGTGGATGAGATAACTATTTGTATTATGTTGATTGTGGGGACATTTTCACAAATATATACATATCTCAAAGCATATGCTGTTTATTTTAAAATTGTTCAGTTTATTTTAAATCAATTACACCTCAATAAAGCTAGTAAAATATGAGATGAGCCAATGTATGTGTCTAAAGGAAAATTTAGATCATTAATTGCACATGAGAAATAAAAAGAGGTGGGAAAATAGAAAATGAAAGACAAGAGACAACTTTATATCAATCTATATTAATAAAAACATTAGTTTTTTAAGTCTAAATGTTCCAATTAAAATCTCAAATTTTTCATACTAGAAGAAAAGCAAGTCCAAATTATACACTGTTTATATGAAGGGCAATTTAAATTGAAAAGTAATGTAAGGTTTAAATTAATAATATAGAGAAATAATATACCATGCAAAATTAAGCATAAAGAATGAGATACATAAATTAATACCAAGCAAAGTAGACTTCCAAGAAAAAAATAAAGCTAGAGATCAAGGACCATTCATTATGATTAAAAAATTCATCAGGAACAGAAAACTTTACATGAGAAATGTCATTATAGAATCTAGAAACGGAGACAAAATATAAGCAATTTTATTCCAATAAATTTGAAATTATATAAAATGTTTAACCCAACTTATTGAAAAATAACACAAGAAACCCATATAGTCCTATGTTTATCAAAAAAATTAAACCTATAATGAACATTCTTTTATAAAAAAGCCCACGGTCTAGTAATTGAATTGGCAAATTTTTTCTAATATTTGAGAAAGAAATAACAACAATCTTATGCAAGACACTCATTGCACAGGATAAAAAAATATAAACAACCCCTCCAAATTTTTGAAGAATGATAAAAACTTTACACAAAAATGATAAAGCTATCACATAAAAAGGAAAATCAAAGCATTATATGTCTCATGACCAAATGCAAAAAAATGAAATAAAATATGTTTAACAAACTGAATCCATAGTTGCAGCAAGTCTAACACACCTTCAACAAACTGGGTTTTACTCAAGAATAAATTCTCACTGGATTAACATTTTGAAATCAAATCATTACAATAAAACAAAGGAACAAAACATTGCAATTATAACAGATGCAAAAAATGACATAACTTATCTCCCACTTAAAATTATAAAAAATTCATAAAACTATAGCTAATACCATAATAAATGCTGAAATAGTTAAATCTTCCCTTGAGACCAGAAATGAGAAAAGGATTCTTATCACCATTTCAATTCAATACTTATGTATGGCAATAATACACAAAAAAGAATTTAAAAAGACATACAGATAAGAGAAAAAGAAATGAAGCTGCTATTATTCACATTCTGGATGAGCATTTTCTACACGAACACCAATAAACATATTATATATTAAAATTAATAACTGAATTGAGCAAGATTGCTGAATACATGGTTAACAAAAATCAACTGTAATTATAATTCCAAATGCCAGCAATAGATAATTAAAAGATTAAATTGATTATAATACCATTTTACAATAACCTCAAAGATTATCAAACTCCAAGGTAAAATTTTAATGGAATTTGTGCAAACTCTTTGCACAGAAAACTATGGAAATTATTGATTAGAATTAATGAAGATATGAACAAGTGAAATGGTATTCAAAACTTATTATAGAAAGTTCTTTTTTTTTTTTTCAGGTGATCAATGCTTCCCACTTCGAAGTACATGCAAATCTCATTTAGTGTGACTCCAACTCAAATCCCAGCATTTCCATTAATCCTGAATGTTCTGTAAAAGCATAAGTAAAAAAAAAAAATGGGGCTAATGAAGAGAAATAATAGGAAGTTGCATTTCAGTTAGACAGAAATAAGTAAAAACATACTGGTGACTATCAAGGAGAGCTCCAAAGATTGTATTTCCCCACAACTAAAGTTCAAGGAGAAGCTATACAGTACCTTGTTGAAGATATTCTACTAGGAAATTAAAGAGATTGATGATGTGTGACAGCTATACTTTATATGTTAATATGACTTCATATGATTCTATTATTTCAGAGTATTTGGGTATCTGATTACCTTACTACTGAATTCCCTATAGCATAATATTCCAGAATGAATCTTTAAACCATGGGGAGATTTTTCATTTTTATGATTGTTTTAAAATGACTTGCTTATATAGAAGATAAGGGGTATAATTTGCTGAACATTTAAATGTTAACATGGCTGAGAATACTTTAGACTATGTTCATATTTGTGCCATGTCCTTGGGTAGATAGAGTTCATAGAATTTAAGCACTTAAGAAGTTTTGTTTTACATGTTTGAGAAAAGTCACTAAGGTCAGAGAAGCCAATTGATTTTCCCAAGTTTATGGAGAGAAAATGGCACAGTAGGATCTGGGAGTTAGCCTCCTATAACCCAGTTCTGAGCATTAAGCTATGCTATTGCCTCCAAGTGAGTTTGCATAAATATGGCTATTTATTAATAAGTGTACCTTATTTAAGTAGGAGGCAGGCACATTCAAAATCATCAGAGCCATTTCCTCAGCTCTGAGTATGTGCTGCAACTGAACTCTATTTTGGTCCAAGTTACAGCTAATTCTTTTTAAAGTTTCTATAACATGTAACCACACAAACACTAAGCATTGTGCTTTAAGAAGTCATTTCCTGGAGCTGGTTTTCTTATGGACTAGATTTTTCCTCTTCGAAAAATGTTGAGCCATCCAGTGATTCTAACTGGTTCTCTACATTTGTCCATGGTCCTAGCATGCAGCTAAACATGAGTGCATTTTTCTGAAAATAACAATTTTTTATAAAGTTTGTATACATATCATAAGAAATGGCACAAACACTCTACAGAACAAAATTATACTTGTAATACTTTTTTCCTATATATTTATCATATAAGATTTAGGAGTCATTACAACCCTGACCATTATTGTCATTTTTCCAGATATCAGGGAAGCAGGGGTCCTTAATATAAACTTCATAGTACACATGACATTTAATTCTATTGGAACAATAAGATATTATGCCATGTGACAATTTTACTTATGACCCTTCACTTAAATGATTTTGCTGACTAGAGTTCTGCTTCTTTTAAGTGGTTCACCAATTAATTATTTTCTCCACATAACTTGTTTGTATATTTTCTTATTCTTTCTTCCCTTTCCCTTTTATAATTTTACTTTCTTTAACTCTACTCTGTTATTATCTTGTTTTGTACTATTTATAAAAACAAGAAAAAGCCAAGAGTAGATCTTCCATATAATCATTAATGATATGCCATCATGTGACTATTTCTATGTTTTTTCTTTTCTTAGTTAGAAATACAGAGTGTGTTCTGTATAAAATTTTTGAAAAACTGTAGATATACATTCCTTCTCAAAAACAACCATGATTGGGAGTAAAGTCTGTATATGAAGAGGAAGCACATAAACATATATTAATATACATACTATGTTTATATATTTATGCACATAAATAAAATTAAAGTGCAATGTGCTTTTTCCCCCCTCTTAGAAATATATTTTGGAGATGTTTTCTGTAAGCATATATATACATACCCAATTGATTGCAAAAGTTGAGTAGTGTTCATTTAGGTTGTGTCCAGTTTAGGGCAATTTGGAATTAGGGTTTCTGAATACCAGAGTAGAATTACCGAGTCACATTGTATGTATCTTTTCAGCTTGATAGAAGCAGTAAAAGCTGTGCCAGCATCCTTGCTATAATTTCTCTTCCCACAAGCAATATATGAGAGCTCCTCACTGGCACAAGGTATTGTCAGGGGAAGAGCCTGAAGTCTGCCCAGGCCCTCTGAGTGGGGCGAATTCTCCCATGGTGGGGCTTTTGAAATCAAGCAGAATTTGAAAGTGATACTAAACTGATGAGGCAGAAATTGAAATTTGGGACAGCTAAAGAAGCCAGGTACAGCACTGTGATGAAGGAGTTGTACACAGGACCAGGGTGGAAGTCTGTGTGGGAGTTCATAACAAGTTTCTGCTCAAGGGTTGGGCTACCCATGTACACAAGACATATCTAGGCCTAGCAAACACTGGGTGTGAGGCTGAGAAGAGCAGAGATATTGGAAGTTATGCAGCGCCCAAAGGTTCTGGCTTAGCCTGAGTAGAGTGACCTACAGGCACTTGTGAGATAATATTCAATCATTCAACATACGTTTAACTGGAGTCCAATATCAAGAGGAACCAGAATGGATTAGAGAAAAACATATGTTTTATGGAAAACTGGTGAAAAATTCCCAAGTGTTTAGAAATATGTCAAATGACAGACTCAGGATCAATGGAATCAAAGCATGCTGAATAACATATTCGCATGGGTACATGCATCATACTTAAAATTTTGTCACCCAGAGGTTTCTTTAAAATTAAATTTTCCAGAGGGATGCAGATGAACCTCCTAATGGAAAATGATGATTAAAATGATGTCTGCCTTCTTGACAGAATCCATGGAGATAAAGATGGAGCAACGTCTTTCCTCATGTTGAAAAAAATAAAATTATAAAGCTATCAACCTAGAATTGTATAGCCATCAAAATTATCCCTCCAAAATAAGAATTAAATAAGACACCCGCACATTTAAACTTGACGCCATTTGTTGATGGGTAGGCTGTAATTTAGGTTGAAGAAAAGACACCTCATGGAAATTAAGAACTTCAAGGAGTGAAGACTATTAGAGAAGGAAAATATGTGCATAAATATAAAAGATAACCTTTTTATTTTTAAATATATCTGACTCTATGAAGCAAAAGTGGTAAATAGTATTGCATATGTAAAATATTTGACAATAAGACACAAAGAAAAGGGGATTAAATAAAAATAGAGTGTTGTGAGATTATATTAACATGGGGTGATTCTCTCTTAGTTCAAAATAGACCAAGAGAATATAAAGATTCATATGCCAGTTCCTAGGATGACAATTAAAGATGAAACAAGAAAGCACAGGTAATAGTCTGGTACTATGGCTGGATAAAAAATTACCCCTAAGTTTATCTCTAATAATATACTCCTATTTATTTACATTTTTCCCACTGGTCTCTCCCTCAATAAAGTACTAATATCACTTGGCCTGAATTTGGCACATTTGTTAACTCAAGAAAGATTTGCTGGAATCAATGAAATATTTAAGTGAAATACATTAGGTAAGTAAAGACAAAAGATGTACTTCTCGGGAAGGTCATTTGCCTTAAATAAGTTGGTATATAAATTGGAATAACTGGTTATAGGGAAAAGACATCTACAAACTAAAATGTACTTGAAGAAATAACATCTGTAGAAATATAAGCTTTCAGTAATGACAGTCCGGACTTTACAGTCCAGGCATGCTGCTGCCAAAATTTAAGAAAGCTGGGAGCAAAATAGTAAAAACATGTGTTTAAAAGCACTACAAACCCAAGGGAACAAGTACTTGAAGGCACAAGAGCCCAATTAGAAGAGAAGCCCAGGTGATGAGACCAAATTATGGCACCTCTTTTCCCTTCAGGTTTTAGTGGATTCACAGGAGATGACTGAGAAGCTGAGATGCTAAGCATTTGACCAGAGTTATTAGCGGTCTCATCAACCCAAGAAAAACAAATTGGACCTAAGGGTGCACCGAGGAGGAGAGGCTCTAGGAAATAAGTCAGGGGTTCATTGACATCCCTGAGAGGCTCTTACCTAAATGTCAATATGAACAGGTAAGGGAAAACTCCTGACAAAACTTAAGACCCAGCTTCTCAATCCCTGATTGCTATGAAGTGAACTGCCCCTGTGCTAACTGCCTCTCTGAAGCAAAAGAAAATGCTCCCTGGCCTGCAATTATCTCCACAGTATTTCCGACAGAAAATCCAGTGGGAATACAAAATAACGATACATGCAAAATATGAATGGAAATGAAAGGATGTGCCTCAGGCCTGTGACCATTATCTCCATTTGCTAGGGTGGCTGTGGAAAAAATGACCTGATTACACCTATGCAATTTAAAGTGACACTAAGAGACCATTACACAGCTATTTGAAGGGCTACCGTTAAAAATAGTAACCTCTGCGAGTGTTGGCAAGGATGTAACGCAGCTGCAAGTCCCATATACCACTTATTTGGTGTACAGTGGTATAAGCATGTTGCAAAAGCATTTTGACATTTTCTAAAATAACTTAAAGACACACCAATCATATGATCCACCCATTCTATTCTCTGAAGCTTATAAAAAAATTGTATGGCTACATGAAGATAGTTATAAGAATGTTTATTTCATGGGAAAGGAGAGAGGTCTTAGGCAGGACAAGAGGAGGAAATACAAAGGTGCAGAATGAAACTTAAACATGTGGGATGCACATTTACATTTTATTGGTTGCAGGGATGAGTGCACAAATATATACCTATTTCTAAACTTATATTGTTAATTTTAATGTTATAGAGGTTATTTTAAGTCAATTACTTCTCAGCAAAGCTGTCATAAAATATGTTGGATGTATGAAAATGTCTTAATGGTAATACAGGATTGCATGCCAGAATGGAAATCTGGAAAATTTAACAGCTGCTAATCCACCTTAAGAAAATGAAAAAGAAAAAGTAATTTAGCACCAGAAAAAATAGAAATTAAACAATAATATTAAGATCAGGGAAATAAATTTGAACAAATTATAAAGATATTAACAAGTTCAAAACTTGGTTTTCAGTTTTGTAAAATAATTTTAAGAAAAGATGAACTCGTGAGAAGATTGATCAAGAATAAAAGTAGGCTCATATAATCAATACCAAGAATGCAGAGTATAATACCATAGATCCTGAAAACATATACATAATATTATAAGGAAATTAATTCTAATGCATTTGAGATTATACAAAATTACAGAATCCAAAGAAAAATACACATATCCAGAAGTATTATGAAATATCAATAGTCCTATATCTGTGAAGAAAATTTTGTCTAACTAAACTTCCTACAATGATTTTTACGACTGGTGCCCTAAGCCATGAACTTTCCATATAACTGAAAAAGAAATAAAATCAATCTTGCACAACCTCTTCCAGAGAATAAAAAAAAAGGAAAAGCACTCTCCAAAATGTTTTATGAGATATGTGTAAACTACATAAAACTATGAAGAATATTATCTTAGGTTTATATCCCTCATACAATACAATAACAATGGCAACAGCAAAACTTTTTCTGACAAACAGTATTTGAAGATACATTAAATACATAATACAGCATGAACAATTTGGGTTTAAGCCAATAATGAATTATTATAGATTCAACATTTAGAAATCAAATTAACAAAACAAGGTAACAAAATCAAGTCTCATCACTAGAGATAAATTATTTGACAAAACTTATCATTCATTTATAATTAAAAATACTAACTTCGGTAACTGAAAAATCTCACGATTAAGTGTTGAAATACTGAGAAGTTTCTCCTAGAGATGAGGACTGAGAAAAGAATACCTGCTATCACCAGTTCTAATCAACATTTTATAGAGATTCTAACCAAGGCAATATTGCAAGGAAAAAAAAAAAAAAGATTGTGTAAGGTTTGAATGGAAGAAATGAAATCAATTTTATTCAAGAACACAATTATGTTTACAGACTAAAAGCAACCTGAAGGTAATATACTTGAATTATGTAGAGTATTTAGCAATTATAAGGAATGGAAAGAATGAATCACAGTTGACAAGGGTAGGCGTTTCATGAAAAAAAATAAACACATTCTTGTTAGAGATGTAAATGTATTTCTTAATTCATAATTATTCATAAGTGAGGGTCAAAAAATAAAATGGAGTCACTGCACCGGACTGAGCAATGTTAGATTATGTCAGAAGATGTGGGTCTCACAAAATTGTGCAGCTCGGCCTGTTGCCCTTAGAAAGAAGCTCCTTTAGGGTAGAAGGTTCTCAAAAGTCTAAGTCTGGCTGGCGAACAAAGGCTGTGGGGCTGGTTTTTCCCTACAGCCCAGGACTCTTCTCCATTTTCTGCCAAAGGTTTGCAGTAGGGAAGGAGCTCAGAGCTTTCAGAGAGTTGGTAGTTTCCGGCGAGCCTGTAACAATCGTCCAGGAGGACCCCCTACTGTCTTCCTCCAGCTGGGGGACCCCCTGGACGGCCCAGCCCAGAACAGAGGGCTGCTCAGAGCCCCACCCCTGGCTTGGGTCCTGGGAAGCCCGGGACAGAGCGGTCCAGGGTGCAGGGGTCTTGGGAGGCGAGAAGTCCTGCGGAACTCCAGGCGCGTGCTCTCCGAACTGCGGAAACGCCCTCCGCGCCCCCGCAAAGCAGACCTCATGGCATGCCCTGGGTAGACCCAAGCCCCGCTGTTAAAAGCCAACGCCCCTCAACTCCATCTTGGTGTCTCCGGAAAGGAAAGCTCTGATCGGAGTCTCCTAGTCATTCGGAGTCAAGGAGTCAAGGAGAAGAGCCTGAGTAAGGACTGAGGGGACTCAACCCGCACCCCGCGGCCGCCACCGTCCATCTGGGGAGGCCCTGGGCAGGGCTGGCCCACTCCGGGAGGGGCGGCTTGGTGTGATGGGGGTGCTCTAGAAGGGAGGGCCTGGTCTAGTGGGGGTGCTTCGAAGGAGGGGGATTGGTGTGCTGGCGCTGCTCCTGAAGGGGGCTCCGTGAGATGGGGGTGCTCCAGAAAGGGGGCTTGGTGTGATGGGGGTGCTTCGTAATGGGGGGCTTGGGGTGTTCCAGATGGGGGTGCTCTTGAAGGAGGGCTCCGTGAGATCGGGGTGCTCCAGAAAGGGGGCTTGGTGTGATGGGGGAGCTCCGGATGGAGGGCTTGGTGTGCTGGGGGTGCTCCTAATGTGGGGGCTTGGTGTGCTCCGGAAGCGGGGCTTGGCCTAATGGGTGCGTTCCAGAAGTAGGGGCGGGTGGGTGCTTGGTGTGATAGCGTTGCTCCGGAAAGGGGGCTGGTGTGCTGTGAGTGCTTCGGAAGGGGGGCTTGGGGTAATGGTTGTGCTCCAGATGGGGGGTGGGCTTGGTGTGATAGGGGTGCTTCAGAAAGAGGCCTTGCTATGTTGGAGGTGCTCTGGAAGGGTGGCTTGTTCTAATGTGGGTGCTCCAGGAAGGGGAGCTTGGTGTGATAGGGGTGCTCTGGAAGGGGAGCTTGGTGTGCTGGGGATCCTCCAGAAACGGGGCTTGGTGTGATGGGGGTGCTCCGGAAGGGGGGCTTGGTGTGGCCCTGGTTGTCAATTATATCTCAATAAAGCTGTATAAAATAGTTTGAGGACAATATTTTCTGTATGAGAAACAGTTTGTTCTTAAATCACTTTTCATACAAGACATTTCAGGAATAACATTTAGGTCAAATCCTCTAGTTGGTTATCAAAAAATTAACTACATAAAATTTTATTTGAAGTGTTCTTTTTAAAAAAATTTAAGTAACTCCAAAATATTTGCAGACAAGTAAGACAGGATTATAAGATTTGATGCAGATTTGAACAGTGTGGCAATGTAGTACACCCATTGGGAAGAGAAAACAGCAAAGATAAAATACCATTTATTCTTTATATCATCATTATTTTTATTGAAACTTGATTGTGGCCCTGGTTGGTGTGGCTCAGTGGACTGAGTGCTGGCCTGTGAACCAAAGGGTCACAGGTTCAATTCCCAGTCAGGGCATATGCCTGGGTTGGGGGCCAGGTCCCCAGTTGGGGACACCCAAGAGGCAACCACACATTGATGTTTCTTTCTTTTTTTTTTTTTTTATGATTTTTCTCCCTAATATTACTCTCCTTGTCTTTAAAGGGACTATATTAAGTCCATTTTTTATTTATCCTGTTCGTTTGCATAAACACAACAAGAGCAGCAAATGATCACTTATGATCTTTAGTTCTGTTTTGCTGGAACTTACCCAAGGAACATTTAGGGTGGCCCTCAGTCTGCTCTTCAGGGCACAGAAGCTGGGCCACATACCTGGCATTCATCCTTGCCTGTACACACCTGCCCTTTCCAAGTCTTTCTGGTTTTCCATTGTGCCTTAAGGTCCCTTCTAGCCATCTTTCAGGAAAACAACCTTCGTTCCTTCCCTGGAGAGATTGCTGTGGACCGCACAACCAACCATGGCAGCAGGCCTTTTATTTCGCGGGCTTTTATTACCTTTGAAAGTCATTCCCAGTTCCTTAGGGCTTTTTGGTAACAACCTGAGCCCAAGCATGTCTCCTTTAGGCTTGACATTCCAGTCAAAGGCTTGGTCAGAAAAAGGAACCTCTATTAACAACTGGTCTTATTAGTTCTATGCAAAGAAACTTAAGTCATTACTTACTTGTTTAGAATGCCAAACTCTGGAGAGATCAAATAGGGAGAAAAATATACAACGTGAAGGAAAATCTTTGTCCTAATATTCACTGAACTGGCATTTCCATTCTTCATATTTTCATTTTCCCCCACTAAAAAAATTTTTTTGTTTGTTTTTTCATTACAGTTGTCTCACTTTTTTTTCCCCTCTTGCTTCCCTGTATCCTGCCCCTCCCTTCCCCCACATTCAGTCCCCACTCAGTTGCCCATGTCTGTGGGTCATTTATACATGTTCTTTGATTTGACACTTCCCCTTCTTACCCCCTTTTCTCCCTCCCACTTCCCCCCTTGTTACTGTTAGTCTACTCCCTGTTTACATAGCTCTGGTTCAATTTTGCTCATTTGTTTGTGTTGTTCATTAGTTTCCTGTAATAGGTGACAGCATAACGTATTTTTCTTTCGTTGCCTGGCTTATTTCGCTAAGCATAATTCTCTCTAGTTCCATCCATGTTGTTGCAAATGGTAGAAGTTCCTTCTTTCTTTCTGCTACATAGTACTCCATTGTGTAAATGTACCACAGTTTTTTGATCCACTCATCTACAGATGGGCACTTAGGTTGTTTCCAGCACTTGGCTATTGTAAATAGTGCTGCTATGAACATTGGAGTGCATAGGTTCTTTTGAATTGGTGTTTCGGGATTTTTTGGATATAATCCTAGCAATGGAATTGCTGGTTCAAAAGGCAGTTCCATTTTTAGTTTTTTGAGGAAATTCCAAACTGTTTTCCATAGTGGCTGCACCAGTCTGCATTCCCACCAGCAATGCACCAGGGTTCCCGTTTCTCCACATCCTCTCCAGCACAAGTTGTTTGTTGATTTGTTGATGATGGCCATTCTGACTGGTGTGAGGTGGTATCTCATTGTGGTTTTTATTTGCATCTCTCTGATGGCTAGTGATGTTGAGCATATTTTCATATGTCTATGGGCCCTCTGTATGTCTTCTTTGGAGAAGTGTTTGTTCAGGTCCTTTGCCCATTTTTTAATTGGGTTGTCTGTCTTCTTGGTGTTGAGTCGTATGAGTTCTTTATATATTTTGGAGATCAATCCCTTGTCTGAGATGTCATTGGCGAATATATTTTCTCATATGGTTGGTGTCCTTTTCATCTTGCTGATGTTTTCTTTAGCTGAGCAGAAACTTTTTAGTTTGATGTAGTCCCATTTGTTTATTCTTTCCTTTATTTCCCTTGCCTTAGGAGATATATCAGTGAAAATGTTGCTATGTGGGATATCTGAAATTTTCCTGCCTATTTTTTCCTCTAGGACTTTTATGGTATCACGGCTTACATTTAAGTCTTTGATCCATTTTGAGTTTATTCTGGTGTATGGTGTAAGTTGGTGGTCTAGTTTCATTTTTTTGCATGTCCCTGTCCAGTTCTCCCAACACCATTTGTTAAAGAGGCTCTTTTCACTCCGTTTGATGTTCTTTCCCCCTTTGTCAAATATTAGTTGACCATATGAACCTGGGTTTATTTCTGGGCTCTCTATTCTGTTCCATTGATCTATATGTCTGTTTTTATGCCAGTACCAGACTGTTTTGATTACCGTGGCCTTGTAGTATAGTTTGATATCGGGTATTGTGATTCCTCCTACTGTGTTCTTCCTCAAAATTGCTGTGGCTATTCGGGCTCTTTTTTGGTTCCATATAAATTTTTGAAGTATTTGTTCTAGGTCTGTGAAATATGTTGCTGGTATTTTAATAAGGATTGCATTGAATCTATAAATTGCTTTGGGTAGTATAGACATTTTAATGATGTTGATTCTTCCCATCCATGAGCATGGTACATGCTTCCATTTATTTGTATCTTCTTTAATTTCTTTCTTCAGTGTTATGTAGTTTTCTGAGTACAGGTCTTTTACCTCCTTGGTTAAGTTTATTCCTAGGCATTTTATTTTTCTTGTTGCTAAGGTAAATTGAATTTTTCTTTCAGTTTCTATCTCTGAGTTTTTATTGTTGGTGTATAAAAATGCCTTTGATTTCTTAATATTGACTTTGTATCCTGCTATTTTGCCGAATTCACTTATTAGGTCGAGTAGTTTTTTTGTGGAGTCTATAGGGTTTTCTATGTACACTATCATGTCGTCTGCAAATAATGACAGTTTTACTTCCTCTTTTCCAATTTGGATGCCTTTTATTTCTCTTTCTTGTCTGATTGCGGTGGCTAGAACTTCCAAGACTATGTTGAATAGGAGTGGGGAGAGCGGACATCCTTGTCTTGTTCCTGATCTCAGGGGGAATGCTCTCAGTTTTTGCCCATTGAGTATGATGTTGGCTTCAGGTTTCTCATATATGGCCTTTATTATGTTGAGGTATGCTCCCTCTATTCCCATTTTGCTGAGAGTTTTTATCATAAATGGGTGTTGTACTTTATCAAATGCTTTTTCTGCATCTATTGATATTATCATGTGGTTTTTGTCTTTCATTTTGTTTATGTGGTGTATTACGTTTATTGATTTGCGAATGTTAAACCATCCTTGCATCCCTGGGATGAATCCTACTTGATCGTGGTGTATGATCTTTCTAATGTGTTGCTGGGTCCGGTTTGCCAATATTTTGTTGAGGATTTTAGCATCTATGTTCATCAGCGATATTGGCCTGTAGTTTTCTTTCTTTGTTGTGTCTTGACCTGGTTTTGGAATTAGGGTTATACTGGCTTCATAGAACGAGTTTGGGAGTCTTCCCTCTTCTTGGATCTTTTGGAATAGTCTGAGAAGGATAGGAGTTAGTTCTTTCCTAAATGTTTTGTAGAATTCACTTGTGAAGCCATCCGGTCCAGGGCTTTTGTGTGCTGGGAGTTTTTTGATTACTGCTTCAATTTCACTAGCTGTTATTGGTCTATTCAGACTTTCTGCTTCTTCTTGATTCAGTTTGGGAAGACTATAGGTTTCCAGGAATTTGTCCATTTCCTCTAGGTTGTCAAATTTCTTGCCATACAGTTGTTCGTAATAATTTCTTATAATCCTTTGTATTTCTGTGGTATCAGTTGTGATTTCTCCTCTTTCATTTCTGATTTTATTTATTTGGGTCCCTCTCTTTTTTTCTTGATGAGCCTGGTTAAAGGCTTGTCAATTTTGTTTATTTTTTCAAAGAACCAGCTCCTACTTTTGTTGATCTTTTGAATTGTTAGTTTAGACTCTATGTCATTTAATTCTGCTCTGATCTTGATGATTTCCTTCCTTCTACCTGATCTGGGCTTTGCTTGTTTTTTTTCCTCTAGATCTTGTAGCTGTAGGGTTAAATTTTTTATTAGATATTCCTCTAGCTTTTTTAGGTAGGCCTGTATTGCTATGAACTTTCCTCTCAGGACTGCTTTCGCTGTATCCCATAGGTTTTGGGTTGTTGTGTGTTCATTATCATTAGTTTCCAGAAACTTTTTGATTTCTTCCTTGATGTCATTGTTAACCCATTCATTATTTAATAGCATGTTATTCATTCTCCATGAGTTTGAATGTCTTTGAGTTTTTTCCTTGAGGTTGATTTCCAATTTTAAGCCATTGTGATCTGAGAAGATGCTTGATATAATTTCAATTTTCTTGAATTCGTTAAGGCTTGTTTTGTGTCCTACCATGTGGTCTATCTTTGAAAATGTTCCATGTGCACTTGAGAAGTATGTATATTTTGCTTCTTTGGGGTGAAAACTTCTATATATATATCGACTAAGTCCATTTGATCTAGAGTGTTGTTCAGTGCCTCAATATCTTTGGTGTTTCTTTGCTTCGAAGATCTGTCCATTGTTGACAATGGGGTGTTAAAGTCCCCTACTATGAGTGTGTTGTTGTCTATATCTTTCTTGGAGTCTTTCAAAAGTTTCCTTATATATTTGGGTGCTCCTAAGTTGGGTGCATATATATTTATAAGGGTTATATCTTCTTGATGGATTTTTCCCTTAAGTATTATGAAATGCCCTTCTTTGTCTCTTTTTATGGACTTTGCTGTGAAATCTGTTTTGTCTGATATAAGTATTGCTACCCCGGCTTTTTTTTCATGCCCATTTGCTTGAAATACTTTTTTCCATCCCTTTACTTTCAGTCTGTGTAGATCTTTTGTTCTAAGGTGGGTCTCTTGTAGACAGCATATATGTGGGTCATTCTTTCTAATCCATTCAGCTACCCTATGTCTTTTAATTGGAGCGTTTAATCCATTTACATTTAAGGTTATTACCGATAAGTACTTATTCATTGTCATTTTTCCCCTTTGTACTTGTGTTCTTCTCTGTCTCTCTCTCTGTTTCTTTATCTTCTTAGAGCAGACCCTTTAGCATCTCTTGCATTGCTGGTTTGGTGGAGATGAATTCTTTTAGCCTTCTTTTGTCTTGGAAGCTCCTTATTTCACCCTCCATTTTGAATGAGAGCTTTGCTGGGTATAGTATTCTAGGTTGTAGACCTTTGTTTTTCATTGCTTGGAATATTTTTTGCCATTCCCTTCTGGCTTGTAGTGTTTCTGCTGAGAAATCTGATGATAGCCTTATTGGAGTACCCTTGTATGTTATTAGTTGTTTTTGTCCTGCTGCTTTTAGGATCCTCTCTTTGTCTTTGAATGTTGCCATTTTAATTATGATGTGTCTTGAGGTGGGCCTGTTGGGGTTCATCTTCATTGGGACCCTCTGTGCTTCCTGGACTTGCGTGACTCTTTCTCTCGTCATGTTAGGGAAGTTTTCTGTCATTAGTTTTTCAAAGAGGTTTTCTATCCCTTGCTCTTCTTCTTCTCCTTCTTGAATTCCTATGATACGGATATTATTACGTTTCATGTTGTCCTGCAGCTGTCTTAGAACCTCTTCAGTCTTGTTCAGCCTTTTTTCATTTTGTTGCATTGTCTGGGAGTTTTTGTGTAGGTTGTCCTCCAGCTCGCTGACCCGATCTTCTGCTTCCTCTAGCCTGCTTTTAATTCCTTCTACTGTGTTCTTCAATTCAGAGATCGTATTCTTCATTTCCTCCTGGCTCTTATTGATAGCTTCTATGTCCTTTTTCATGCTCACGTAATTTTCTGTGAGTTCCTTGTAGTTTTTCTGGAGTTCTTTGTAGTTTCCGCTGAGCTCATTGAGCTTCTCCATAATCCATGTTTTGAATTCCATATCTGATAGTTCGCTCCCCTCTATTTCATTTAGCACTCTTTCTGGGGATTCTACCTTTCCTTTTAATGGGAGGTTGTTTCTCTGTCTCCCCATTTTTTTGACTCCTATTGTTTGTTGGTGCTTCTTAGAATGATCTGCACTTCCTGGATCTCCCTCTGGTGGCGTCAGATCATGTACCAGTCTGGCCACATTGATGTTTCTTTCCATCTCTTTCTCCATCTCTTCCCCTGTCTCTAAAAAATAAATAAAATCATTTTTTAAAAACTTGATTATGAAAAAAATATTGGCAGGCAGTGAAATATTTAAAATGGTAAAAGTGATGTTGTGAACGATTATGTAGTATAGAATTTCCAAAGATTAGTTATTGTTGAGTGTGAAAATAAGTTAGAAACAGATCAAATTTACTAAATACCTGAAGAATCTCAGTTGGGAAAATCATCCAATTCAAACTTATATATCGGAGTTAGGTTTTAGGAATAAGGTTTGAACTGCCATTTTTTTCATTCTCTTGGTTTCTGATATTATTTGTTAGTTATTTTCTCAGTAATATTTCCTCAACACATAATGTTTTACTTTATTAAATACAATATATAATGTATGTAAGACATATTAGGCATCCAATACATTATAGTTATATTTAAACGGGATAATTTCATTGTCTTTTCTGTGTTTCATTTGTATTCTTTGTTTTTTACAAGTACATCTTTTTTTATCTCAAAATTGTTTTTGACCATCTGTGGAAATACACACACCAATCCTATTGGCCACATACTTTTGAACATTCTTTATAATTGATATGGTGCAGTTAGGATATGCCACCTTTATAAAATGTTTATGCTGAACTATGTGGGGGCATCGAGTTTCTCTCTGAATAAGATATATGTTATTCTCTGGCCAGGTGGCTAAGTTGGTTGGAACATTGTCCCACACCAAAAGATGGTGGGTTTGATCTTCAGTCAAGGCACATACTTAAGTTGCAGTTTCAATCCCCGGTTAGGGTGCATACGGGTGGCGATCAATTTATGTTTCTTTCTCACATTGATGGTTTTCTTTTTTTTCTCTCTCTCTCTCTCTCCTTCCATTCCTTATAAAATCAAAAGTATATCTTCGGGTGAACATTAAAAAATAATAAGATACTGTATATGTTATGACATAAAACATATGAAGAAAAATCTATGCTCACAACTTACAAAATGCTCCACTGTGCTACCAATTGTTTTGAGTATGTAATATTATTTTAAAGGAACAAATAGTACATTTTAGAAAGTGTCCTTAAGAAACATGGAAAAGAGTAAGAGGAAATTACTGGCTGTTTTTTTAGGTAGCAAGAAGTTTATGACATAATATTGATACATTTAAAATAATCATTTAATACTTACTCTTGGCCAGGTGTTAAGCTGGAGGTTAGGGACACAGCAGTGGAGAAGAAAGCGACAAGCATCTGTGCTCTTCTGGAGTTCACATGCTACTAAGGTAGAAAATTTCTTAAATAAATAATTATGGAAGTTATTAATAGTTGCAGTTGTGATAAATGTTTTCAAAGACAGAGTGTTATGGGCAAATGGAAGTGGGACAGTTTCCTTATTCTGGAGATGAAGGAGAAGTTAGAAATTATACTGTTGGTGTAAGAGAAGAGTAACACTATAGTAATATGAGGTGAAAATGAAAATATTGTTCAGAGACAAGGAAACCCTATAGGTTTGCCCCATGCAAATTGCTTTTGAGACGACCAGCTTGTCTAGACGCTCATCTCTCCTACTCTGTGAGTTTCTGAAGTGAGGACTTTGTTCTCCTATTTGATTCACTACAGTGTAGCTATGTACTCAGAAGATGTTCTTAGAAAATCTGAAAATGAATGAATTTTCTTGTCCTAAATCTATTGAGTTGATAATTAGGTATGATGGCCCTTACTGCTTTCCATTATTTTCTTCTTTCCATTAATCACTGTTGGGTTTTTTTTTTTGAAGTGGCTTACTTGAAAAAAAGATACACAACACTATCTTAAGCCTCAGGGTGATCAAATGTATCACTGTGCTATATGAGGGGGCAGGATACTGGTCAATAGGAGATCCATTTTCTGAGTGAAATTCAAATTAGAAATTATTCTTCCCAGCAAGTCAGGCTTAAACTGTCATAGTTGACATAACTTTTTGACTTAGTGTTTTCATTTTCTTTGATAAATACCCAGATATAAAATCCTGCCCGTTGGAACAGCATGGATGGACCTAGAGGGTATTTATTGTGCTAAGGAAAACAAGTCACATAGAGAAAGACAAATACTGCATGATTTCACATATAGGTTGAGCTTTTTTTCTTTTTTTTATTTCAAAAGAACTTCACAGAAGGAGACTTGACTTAGGGTGGTGAGCACACAAAGCAATACACAGATGATGTATTATAGAATCGTACACTTGAAACTTATATAATCTTATTAGCAGATGTTACCCCAATAAATTCAATGTAAAAAGATATAAAAATTAAAAATCAAAACAAATTAACAAACAAAACAAAACAAAAAGAGACCGATAGAAACAAACAAACAAAAAAAAAACTGATGGTTCCCAGAGGGGAGATGGGTGAAAAAAGTGCAGGAGAATATAGTTAATAACAGTGTGGTAACTTTGTCCGGTGATAGGTTATTAGACTTAGTGTGGTGAGCACTTGTAAGCTGTTTACAATAGCCAAGTGCTGGAAACAGCCTAAGTGCCCATCTGTAGAGGAGTGGATCCAAAAACTGTGGTACATTTACACAATCGAATACTATGCAGCAGAGAGAAAGAAGGAACTCCTGCCATTTGCGACAACATGGATGGAACTAGAGAGAATTATGCTTGGTGAAATAAGCCAGGCAAAGAAAGACAAATACCATATGATATCACCCAATACAGGAAACTAAGAATAACATAAACAAACGAACTAAATAGGACAAGGAGCAGAATAACAGCCAATGGGGAGAGGGGGAGGGAGACAAGGGGGATAAGAAAGGAAAGGGTTTAGTCCAGGAATGTGTATGGATGACTCATAGACATGAACAACGGGGAGGGATATGATTCTGGGAGAGGGGGTGGGCTGGGTGGGGGAGAGCACTGGGGGAAAAATGGGACAACTGTAATTGAAAAACCAAAAAATAAAATTAAAAAAATAAACTATAAAAATAAATAAATTAATTAAAAAAGAAATAAGGTGGGCATGGTTACCACAAATCAATTAATTAATTAATTAATTAATTAAATAAACGGGATGATCCAATGCACAAAATACTCAAATGAATAAGGAACTCCAATAGCTATGATATAGAAGGTGTCTATGGCAAAATTAGAAGCCTATCCATACAAAATCAATAACTAATCAAGATAATAAATAGAAAACATCCCAATAAAAGCAGCAATATCCAAAATTTATCTAAAAAGAGATTAACAAAAATGTATGCTGTCTTTTTGGATGTAACTATAAAAATGTACTGATAGACTTGGGGAAAGAAGTCCCAAATAAATACAGGAGTACATTATTTTTATTCATGAGGAAAATAATATTGTCAATATGTCAATTCTCCTTAAATTATTTACAGATTTGTTGCCTTCTCTGGACTGAATTTTGTTCACCCACCCACCCCATTCTTGTGTTGAAGCCCTAATTCCCAATGTGACCTTTTTTGGAGATAGGGTCTTTAAGGAGGTGATCATGGTAAAATGAGGTCAGAAGGATGGGGCCTTCACCTAAAAGGCTGAAGTCCCTGTGAGAAGAGGAACACACTGGGGACCACTTTCTTTGTGTTCATTTACAGAGAAGAGTCCATGTGAGGGCACAGCAAGAAGGTGCTCACATGCAAAGCCGAGAGCTCTGAACAGAATGTGAATCTGCCAGCGCCTCAACCTGGGACTTGTAGCCTGTAGAACTGTGAGGAAAAATAATTTTCTGTTGTTAAGATTCTCAGTCTGTGGTCTTTTGTTATTCTTCAGCCCAAGCTGATGAATGCATTGCCTCACATGTAGCTTTCAGGATGGCTACCAGGATTGGGCTGCTGTTTCCTGCAGTCAGTCCTGAGAAACAGTAGAAGTGGGAATGAAGGAATAACATCAGCAACAGCAAAAAACATAAATGAACCCCCCCTGGCAGAGACTGTATGTATAGAACTGCAGTAGAACCGGAGCGTGGGCATGCAGTGAGGTTGAGGCAGGTCTGTAGCCTATGACAGAGAGCGATGACAGCCTTCGTTGGAGGAAAGATTTTCAAGTCCAGCCCTTGTTTCTCTCCAGTGTGCCCTGGGACAATGACTTTCTCCTGTTACACTGAAGGAACCCGAAGCAGCTCCTCACAGCCTGCGTGCAAGGGCCACAGGGTCCTCTCAGGATGGCACCAAAGCTGGGAGTTGTCTGAAGCAGGATGAGTCCAGAAACTGTGCAATGACAACCTGAAACCTCTTTAGAGGGTGAGGACGGGTCTCTTAAAGAAATATTACTCTCAAATATACGGAATGCAAAGAATGAGTCACAGTTCACAAGAGCAGGCATTCTTTCATGAAAAAACATACACACATACACACATTCTTGTTAGGGAAGTAAATCAATTTCTTAATTCATAATTATTCATAAGTGAGGGTCAAAAAATAAAATGGAGTCACTGCACCGGACTGAGCAATGTTAGATTATGTCAGAAGATGTGGGTCTCACAAAATCGTGCAGCTCGGCCTGTTGCCCTTAGAAAGAAGCTCCTTTAGGGTAGAAGGTTCTCAAAAGTCTAAGTCTGGCTGGCGAACAAAGGCTGTGGGGCTGGTTTTTCCCTACAGCCCGGGACTCTTCTCCATTTTCTGCCAAAGGTTTGCAGTAGGGAAGGAGCTCAGAGCTTTCAGAGAGTTGGTAGTTTCCGGCGAGCCTGTAACAATCGTCCAGGAGGACCCCCTACTGTCTTCCTCCAGCTGGGGGACCCCCTGGACGGCCCAGCCCGGAACAGAGGGCTGCTCAGAGCCCCACCCCTGGCTTGGGTCCTGGGAAGCCCGGGACAGAGCGGTCCAGGGTGCAGGTCTTGGGAGGCGAGAAGCCCTGCGGAACTCCAGGCGCGTGCTCTCCGAACTGCGGAAACGCCCTCCGCGCCCCCGCAAAGCAGACCTCATGGCATGCCCTGGATAGCCCCAAGCCCCGCTGTTAAAAGCCAACGCCCCTCAACTCCATCTTGGTGTCTCCGGAAAAGAAAGCTCTGATCGGAGTCTCCTAGTCACTCGGAGTCAAGGAGTCAAGGAGAAGAGCCTGAGTAAGGACTGAGGGGACTCAACCCGCACCCCGCGGCCGCCACCGTCCATCTGGGGAGGCCCTGGGCAGGGCTGGCCTACTCCGGGAGGGGCGGCTTGGTGTGATGGGGGTGCTTCGGAATGGGGGCTTGGGGTGTTCCAGATGGGGGTGCTCTTGAAGGAGGGCTCCGTGAGATCGGGGTGCTCCAGAAAGGGGGCTTGGTGTGATGGGGGAGCTCCGGATGGAGGGCTTGGTGTGCTGGGGGTGCTCCTAATGTGGGGGCTTGGTGTGCTCCGGAAGCGGGGCTTGGCCTAATGGGTGCGTTCCAGAAGTAGGGGCGGGTGGGTGCTTGGTGTGATAGCGTTGCTCCGGAAAGGGGGCTGGTGTGCTGTGAGTGCTTCGGAAGGGGGGCTTGGGGTAATGGTTGTGCTCCAGATGGGGGGTGGGCTTGGTGTGATAGGGGTGCTTCAGAAAGAGGCCTTGCTATGTTGGAGGTGCTCTGGAAGGGTGGCTTGTTCTAATGTGGGTGCTCCAGGAAGGGGAGCTTGGTGTGATAGGGGTGCTCTGGAAGGGGAGCTTGGTGTGCTGGGGGTCCTCCAGAAACGGGGCTTGGTGTGATGGGGGTGTTCCGGAAGGGGGCTTGGTGTGGCCCTGGTTGTCAATTATATCTCAATAAAGCTGTATAAAATAGTTTGAGGACAATATTTTCTGTATGAGAAACAGTTTGTTCTTAAATCACTTTTCATACAAGACATTTCAGGAATAACATTTAGGTCAAATCCTCTAGTTGGTTATCAAAAAATTAACTACATAAAATTTTATTTGAAGTGTTCTTTTTAAAAAAATTTAAGTAACTCCAAAATATTTGCAGATAAGTAAGACAGGATTATAAGATTTGATGCAGATTTGAACAGTGTGGCAATGTAGTACACCCATTGGGAAGAGAAAACAGCAAAGATAAAATACCATTTATTCTTTATATCATCATTATTTTTATTGAAACTTGATTGTGGCCCTGGTTGGTGTGGCTCAGTGGACTGAGTGCTGGCCTGTGAACCAAAGGGTCACAGGTTCAATTCCCAGTCAGGGCATATGCCTGGGTTGGGGGCCAGGTCCCCAGTTGGGGACACCCAAGAGGCAACCACACATTGATGTTTCTTTCTTTTTTTTTTTTTTTTTTTATGATTTTTCTCCCTAATATTACTCTCCTTGTCTTTAAAGGGACTACATTAAGTCCATTTTTTATTTATCCTGTTCGTTTGCATAAACACAACAAGAGCAGCAAATGATCACTTATGATCTTTAGTTCTGTTTTGCTGGAACTTACCCAAGGAACATTTAGGGTGGCCCTCAGTCTGCTCTTCAGGGCACAGAAGCTGGGCCACATACCTGGCATTCATCCTTGCCTGTACACACCTGCCCTTTCCAAGTCTTTCTGGTTTTCCATTGTGCCTTAAGGTCCCTTCTAGCCATCTTTCAGGAAAACAACCTTCGTTCCTTCCCTGGAGAGATTGCTGTGGACCGCACAACCAACCATGGCAGCAGGCCTTTTATTTCGCGGGCTTTTATTACCTTTGAAAGTCATTCCCAGTTCCTTAGGGCTTTTTGGTAACAACCTGAGCCCAAGCATGTCTCCTTTAGGCTTGACATTCCAGTCAAAGGCTTGGTCAGAAAAAGGAACCTCTATTAACAACTGGTCTTATTAGTTCTATGCAAAGAAACTTAAGTCATTACTTACTTGTTTAGAATGCCAAACTCTGGAGAGATCAAATAGGGAGAAAAATATACAACGTGAAGGAAAATCTTTGTCCTAATATTCACTGAACTGGCATTTCCATTCTTCATATTTTCATTTTCCCCCACTAAAAAAATTTTTTTGTTTGTTTTTCCATTACAGTTGTCTCACTTTTTTTTTCCCCTCTTGCTTCCCTGTATCCTGCCCCTCCCTTCCCCCACATTCAGTCCCCACTCAGTTGCCCATGTCTGTGGGTCATTTATACATGTTCTTTGATTTGACACTTCCCCTTCTTACCCCCTTTTCTCCCTCCCACTTCCCCCCTTGTTACTGTTAGTCTACTCCCTGTTTACATAGCTCTGGTTCAATTTTGCTCATTTGTTTGTGTTGTTCATTAGTTTCCTGTAATAGGTGACAGCATAACGTATTTTTCTTTCGTTGCCTGGCTTATTTCGCTAAGCATAATTCTCTCTAGTTCCATCCATGTTGTTGCAAATGGTAGAAGTTCCTTCTTTCTTTCTGCTACATAGTACTCCATTGTGTAAATGTACCACAGTTTTTTGATCCACTCATCTACAGATGGGCACTTAGGTTGTTTCCAGCACTTGGCTATTGTAAATAGTGCCGCTATGAACATTGGAGTGCATAGGTTCTTTTGAATTGGTGTTTCGGGATTTTTTGGATATAATCCTAGCAATGGAATTGCTGGTTCAAAAGGCAGTTCCATTTTTAGTGTTTTGAGGAAATTCCAAACTGTTTTCCATAGTGGCTGCACCAGTCTGCATTCCCACCAGCAATGCACCAGGGTTCCCGTTTCTCCACATCCTCTCCAGCACAAGTTGTTTGTTGATTTGTTGATGATGGCCATTCTGACTGGTGTGAGGTGGTATCTCATTGTGGTTTTTATTTGCATCTCTCTGATGGCTAGTGATGTTGAGCATATTTTCATATGTCTATGGGCCCTCTGTATGTCTTCTTTGGAGAAGTGTTTGTTCAGGTCCTTTGCCCATTTTTTAATTGGGTTGTCTGTCTTCTTGGTGTTGAGTCGTATGAGTTCTTTATATATTTTGGAGATCAATCCCTTGTCTGAGATGTCATTGGCGAATATATTTTCTCATATGGTTGGTGTCCTTTTCATCTTGCTGATGTTTTCTTTAGCTGAGCAGAAACTTTTTAGTTTGATGTAGTCCCATTTGTTTATTCTTTCCTTTATTTCCCTTGCCTTAGGAGATATATCAGTGAAAATGTTGCTATGTGGGATATCTGAAATTTTCCTGCCTATTTTTTCCTCTAGGACTTTTATGGTATCACGGCTTACATTTAAGTCTTTGATCCATTTTGAGTTTATTCTGGTGTATGGTGTAAGTTGGTGGTCTAGTTTCATTTTTTTGCATGTCCCTGTCCAGTTCTCCCAACACCATTTGTTAAAGAGGCTCTTTTCACTCCATTTGATGTTCTTTCCCCCTTTGTCAAATATTAGTTGACCATATGAACCTGGGTTTATTTCTGGGCTCTCTATTCTGTTCCATTGATCTATATGTCTGTTTTTATGCCAGTACCAGACTGTTTTGATTACCGTGGCCTTGTAGTATAGTTTGATATCGGGTATTGTGATTCCTCCTACTGTGTTCTTCCTCAAAATTGCTGTGGCTATTCGGGCTCTTTTTTGGTTCCATATAAATTTTTGAAGTATTTGTTCTAGGTCTGTGAAATATGTTGCTGGTATTTTAATAGGGATTGCATTGAATCTATAAATTGCTTTGGGTAGTATGGACATTTTAATGATGTTGATTCTTCCCATCCATGAGCATGGTACATGCTTCCATTTATTTGTATCTTCTTTAATTTCTTTCTTCAGTGTTATGTAGTTTTCTGAGTACAGGTCTTTTACCTCCTTGGTTAAGTTTATTCCTAGGTATTTTATTTTTCTTGTTGCTATGGTAAATTGAATTTTTCTTTCAGTTTCTATCTCTGAGTTTTTATTGTTGGTGTATAAAAATGCCTTTGATTTCTTAATATTGACTTTGTATCCTGCTATTTTGCTGAATTCACTTATTAGGTCGAGTAGTTTTTTTGTGGAGTCTATAGGGTTTTCTATGTACACTATCATGTCGTCTGCAAATAATGACAGTTTTACTTCCTCTTTTCCAATTTGGATGCCTTTTATTTCTCTTTCTTGTCTGATTGCGGTGGCTAGAACTTCCAAGACTATGTTGAATAGGAGTGGGGAGAGCGGACATCCTTGTCTTGTTCCTGATCTCAGGGGGAATGCTCTCAGTTTTTGCCCATTGAGTATGATGTTGGCTTCAGGTTTCTCATATATGGCCTTTATTATGTTGAGGTATGCTCCCTCTATTCCCATTTTGCTGAGAGTTTTTATCATAAATGGGTGTTGTACTTTATCAAATGCTTTTTCTGCATCTATTGATATTATCATGTGGTTTTTGTCTTTCATTTTGTTTATGTGGTGTATTACGTTTATTGATTTGCGAATGTTAAACCATCCTTGCATCCCTGGGATGAATCCTACTTGATCGTGGTGTATGATCTTTCTAATGTGTTGCTGGGTCCGGTTTGCCAATATTTTGTTGAGGATTTTAGCATCTATGTTCATCAGCGATATTGGCCTGTAGTTTTCTTTCTTTGTTGTGTCTTGACCTGGTTTTGGAATTAGGGTTATACTGGCTTCATAGAACGAGTTTGGGAGTCTTCCCTCTTCTTGGATCTTTTGGAATAGTCTGAGAAGGATAGGAGTTAGTTCTTTCCTAAATGTTTTGTAGAATTCACTTGTGAAGCCATCCGGTCCAGGGCTTTTGTGTGCTGGGAGTTTTTTGATTACTGCTTCAATTTCACTAGCTGTTATTGGTCTATTCAGACTTTCTGCTTCTTCTTGATTCAGTTTGGGAAGACTATAGGTTTCCAGGAATTTGTCCATTTCCTCTAGGTTGTCAAATTTCTTGCCATACAGTTGTTCGTAATAATTTCTTATAATCCTTTGTATTTCTGTGGTATCAGTTGTGATTTCTCCTCTTTCGTTTCTGATTTTATTTATTTGGGTCCCTCTCTTTTTTTCTTGATGAGCCTGGTTAAAGGCTTGTCAATTTTGTTTATTTTTTCAAAGAACCAGCTCCTACTTTTGTTGATCTTTTGAATTGTTAGTTTAGACTCTATGTCATTTAATTCTGCTCTGATCTTGATGATTTCCTTCCTTCTACCTGATCTGGGCTTTGCTTGTTGTTTTTCCTCCAGATCTTGTAGCTGTAGGGTTAAATTTTTTATTAGATATTCCTCTAGCTTTTTTAGGTAGGCCTGTATTGCTATGAACTTTCCTCTCAGGACTGCTTTCGCTGTATCCCATAGGTTTTGGGTTGTTGTGTGTTCATTATCATTAGTTTCCAGAAACTTTTTGATTTCTTCCTTGATGTCATTGTTAACCCATTCATTATTTAATAGCATGTTATTCATTCTCCATGAGTTTGAATGTCTTTGAGTTTTTTCCTTGAGGTTGATTTCCAATTTTAAGCCATTGTGATCTGAGAAGATGCTTGATATAATTTCAATTTTCTTGAATTTGTTAAGGCTTGTTTTGTGTCCTACCATGTGGTCTATCTTTGAAAATGTTCCATGTGCACTTGAGAAGTATGTATATTTTGCTTCTTTGGGGTGAAAACTTCTATATATATATCGACTAAGTCCATTTGATCTAGAGTGTTGTTCAGTGCCTCAATATCTTTGGTGTTTCTTTGCTTCGAAGATCTGTCCATTGTTGACAATGGGGTGTTAAAGTCCCCTACTATGAGTGTGTTGTTGTCTATATCTTTCTTGGAGTCTTTCAAAAGTTTCCTTATATATTTGGGTGCTCCTAAGTTGGGTGCATATATATTTATAAGGGTTATATCTTCTTGATGGATTTTTCCCTTAAGTATTATGAAATGCCCTTCTTTGTCTCTTTTTATGGACTTTGCTGTGAAATCTGTTTTGTCTGATATAAGTATTGCTACCCCGGCTTTTTTTTTCATGCCCATTTGCTTGAAATACTTTTTTCCATCCCTTTACTTTCAGTCTGTGTAGATCTTTTGTTCTAAGGTGGGTCTCTTGTAGACAGCATATATGTGGGTCATTCTTTCTAATCCATTCAGCTACCCTATGTCTTTTAATTGGAGCGTTTAATCCATTTACATTTAAGGTTATTACCGATAAGTACTTATTCATTGTCATTTTTCCCCTTTGTACTTGTGTTCTTCTCTGTCTCTCTCTGTTTCTTTATCTTCTTAGAGCAGACCCTTTAGCATCTCTTGCATTGCTGGTTTGGTGGAGATGAATTCTTTTAGCCTTCTTTTGTCTTGGAAGCTCCTTATTTCACCCTCCATTTTGAATGAGAGCTTTGCTGGGTATAGTATTCTAGGTTGTAGGCCTTTGTTTTTCATTGCTTGGAATATTTTTTGCCATTCCCTTCTGGCTTGTAGTGTTTCTGCTGAGAAATCTGATGATAGCCTTATTGGAGTACCCTTGTATGTTATTAGTTGTTTTTGTCCTGCTGCTTTTAGGATCCTCTCTTTGTCTTTGAATGTTGCCATTTTAATTATGATGTGTCTTGAGGTGGGCCTGTTGGGGTTCATCTTCATTGGGACCCTCTGCGCTTCCTGGACTTGCGTGACTCTTTCTCTCGTCATGTTAGGGAAGTTTTCTGTCATTAGTTTTTCAAAGAGGTTTTCTATCCCTTGCTCTTCTTCTTCTCCTTCTTGAATTCCTATGATACGGATATTATTACGTTTCATGTTGTCCTGCAGCTGTCTTAGAGCCTCTTCAGTCTTGTTCAGTCTTTTTTCATTTTGTTGCATTGTCTGGGAGTTTTTGTGTAAGTTGTCCTCCAGCTCGCTGATCCGATCTTCTGCTTCCTCTAGCCTGCTTTTAATTCCTTCTACTGTGTTCTTCAATTCAGAGATCGTATTCTTCATTTCCTCCTGGCTCTTATTGATAGCTTCTATGTCCTTTTTCATGCTCACGTAATTTTCTGTGAGTTCCTTGTAGTTTTTCTGGAGTTCTTTGTAGTTTCCGCTGAGCTCATTCAGCTTCTCCATAATCCGTGTTTTGAATTCCATATCTGATAGTTCGCTCCCCTCTATTTCATTTAGCACTCTTTCTGGGGATTCTACCTTTCCTTTTAATGGGAGGTTGTTTCTCTGTCTCCCCATTTTTTTGACTCCTATTGTTTGTTGGTGCTTCTTAGAATGATCTGCACTTCCTGGATCTCCCTCTGGTGGCGTCAGATCATGTACCAGTCTGGCCACATTGATGTCTCTTTCCATCTCTTTCTCCATCTCTTCCCTTGTCTCTAAAAAATAAATAAATAAAATCATTTTTAAAAAACTTGATTATGAAAAAAATATTGGCGGGCAGTGAAATATTTAAAATGGTAAAAGTGATGTTGTGAATGATTATGTAGTATAGAATTTCCAAAGATTAGTTATTGTTGAGTGTGAAAATAAGTTAGAAACAGATCAAATTTACTAAATACCTGAAGAATCTCAGTTGGGAAAATCATCCAATTCAAACTTATATATCGGAGTTAGGTTTTAGGAATAAGGTTTGAACCGCCATTTTTTTCATTCTCTTGGTTTCTGATATTATTTGTTAGTTATTTTCTCACAGTAATATTTCCTCAACACATAATGTTTTACTTTATTAAATACAATATATAATGTATGTAAGACATATTAGGCATCCAATACATTATAGTTATATTTAAACGGGATAATTTCATTGTCCTTTCTGTGTTTCATTTGTATTCTTTGTTTTTTACAATTACATCTTTTTTTTATCTCAAAATTGTTTTTGACCATCTGTGGAAATACACAACAATCCTACTGGCCACATACTTTTGAACATTCTTTATAATTGATATGGTGCAGTTAGGATATGCCACCTTTATAAAATGTTTATGCTGAACTATGTGGGAGGATCGAGTTTCTCTCTGAATAAGATATATGTTATTCTCTGGCCAGGTGGCTAAGTTGGTTGGAACATTGTCCCACACCAAAAGACGGTGGGTTTGATCTTCAGTCAAGGCACATACTTAAGTTGCAGTTTCAATCCCCGGTTAGGGTGCATACGGGTGGCGATCAATTTATGTTTCTTTCTCACATTGATGGTTTTCTTTTTTCTCTCTCTCTCTCTCTCTCCTTCCATTCCTTATAAAATCAAAAGTATATCTTCGGGTGAACATTAAAAAATAATAAGATACTGTATATGTTATGACATAAAACATATGAAGAAAAATCTATGCTCACAACTTACAAAATGCTCCACTGTGCTACCAATTGTTTTGAGTATGTAATATTATTTTAAAGGAACAAATAGTACATTTTAGAAAGTGTCCTTAAGAAACATGGAAAAGAGTAAGAGGAAATTACTGGCTGTTTTTTTAGGTAGCAAGAAGTTTATGACATAATATTGATACATTTAAAATAATCATTTAATACTTACTCTTGGCCAGGTGTTAAGCTGGAGGCTAGGGACACAGCAGTGGAGAAGAAAGCGACAAGCATCTGTGCTCTTCTGGAGTTCACATGCTACTAAGGTAGAAAATTTCTTAAATAAATAATTATGGAAGTTATTAATAGTTGCAGTTGTGATAAATGTTTTCAAAGACAGAGTGTTATGGGCAAATGGAAGTGGGACAGTTTCCTTATTCTGGAGATGAAGGAGAAGTTAGAAATTATACTGTTGGTGTAAGAGAAGAGTAACACTATAGTAATATGAAGTGAAAATGAAAATATTGTTCAGAGACAAGGAAACCCTATAGGTTTGCCCCATGCAAATTGCTTTTGAGACGACCAGCTTGTCTAGACGCTCATCTCTCCTACTCTGTGAGTTTCTGAAGTGAGGACTTTGTTCTCCTATTTGATTCACTACAGTGTAGCTATGTACTCAGAAGATGTTCTTAGAAAATCTGAAAATGAATGAATTTTCTTGTCCTAAATCTATTGAGTTGATAATTAGATATGATGGCCCTTACTGCTTTCCATCATTTTCTTCTTTCCATTAATCACTGTTGGGTTTTTTTGAAGTGGCTCACTTGAAAAAAAGATACACGACACTATCTTAAGCCTCAGGGTGATCAAATGTATCACTGTGCTATATGAGGGGGGCAGGATACTGGTCAATAAGAGATCCATTTTCTGAGTGAAATTCAAATTAGAAATTATTCTTCCCAACAAGTCAGGCTTAAACTGTCATAGTTGACATAACTTTTTGACTTAGTGTTTTCATTTTCTTTGATAAATACCCAGATATAAAACCCTGCCCTTTGGGACAGCATGGATGGACCTAGAGGGTATTTATTGTGCTAAGGAAAACAAGTCACATAGAGAAAGACAAATACTGCATGATTCCACATATAGGTTGAGGTTTTTTTTTTGTTTTTTTTTTTTTTTAATCAAAAGAACTTCACGGAAGGAGACTTGACTTGGGGTGGTGAGCACACAAAGCAATACACAGATGATGTATTATAGAATCGTACACTTGAAACTTATATAATCTTATTAGCAGATGTTACCCCAATAAATTCAATGTAAAAGGATATAAAAATTAAAAATCAAGACAAATTAACAAACAAAACAAAACAAAAAGAGACCGATAGAAACAAAAAACAAACTGATGGTTCCCAGAGGGGAGATGGGTGAAAAAAGTGCAGGAGAATATAGTTAATAACAGTGTGGTAACTTTGTCCGGTGATAGGTTATTAGACTTAGTGTGGTGAGCACATTGTAAGCTATTTACAATAGCCAAGTGCTGGAAACAGCCTAAGTGCCCATCTGTAGAGGAGTGGATCCAAAAACTGTGGTACATTTACACAATCGAATACTATGCAGCAGAGAGAAAGAAGAAACTCCTGCCATTTGCAACAACATGGATGGAACTAGAGAGAATTATGCTTAGTGAAATAAGCCAGGCAAAGAAAGAAAAATACCATATGATATCACCTAATACAGGAAAATAAAGAACAACATAACAAATGAACTAAATAGGACAAGGAGCAGAATAACAGTCAATAGGAGGGAGGGGGAAGGGAGAGAAGGGGGATAAGTAAGGGAAAGGTTTAGTCAAGGAATGTGTATAAATGACACATGGACATGGACAATGAGGAGGGATGTGATTGTGGGAGAAGGGATGGGTAGGGAGGGGGGAGCAATGGGGGAAAAATGGGACAACTGTAATTGAAAAACCAAAAAATAAAATTAAAAAAATAAACTATAAAAATAAATTAATTAATTAAAAAAGAAATAAGGTGGGCATGGTTACCACAAATCAATCAATTAATTAATTAATTAATTAATTAATTAATTAAATAAACGGGATGATCCAATGCACAAAATACTCAAATGAATAAGGAACTCCAATAGCTATGATATAGAAGGTGTCTATGGCAAAATTAGAAGCCTATCCATACAAAATCAATAACTAATCAAGATAATAAATAGAAAACATCCCAATAAAAGCAGCAATATCCAAAATTTATCTAAAAAGAGATTAACAAAAATGTATGCTGTCTTTTTGGATGTAACTATAAAAATGTACTGATAGACTTGGGGAAAGAAGTCCCAAATAAATACAGGAGTACATTATTTTTATTCATGAGGAAAATAATATTGTCAATATGTCAATTCTCCTTAAATTATTTACAGTTTTGTTGCCTTCTCTGGACTGAACTTTGTTCACCCACCCACCCCATTCTTGTGTTGAAGCCCTAATTCCCAATGTGACCTTTTTTGGAGATAGGGTCTTTAAGGAGGTGATCATGGTTAAATGAGGTCAGAAGGATGGGGCCTTCACCTAAAAGGCTGAAGTCCCTGTGAGAAGAGGAACACACTGGGGACCACTTTCTTTGTGTTCATTTACAGAGAAGAGTCCATGTGAGGGCACAGCAAGAAGGTGCTCACATGCAAAGCCGAGAGCTCTGAACAGAATGTGAATCTGCCAGCGCCTCAACCTGGGACTTGTAGCCTGTAGAACTGTGAGGAAAAATAATTTTCTGTTGTTAAGATTCTCAGTCTGTGGTCTTTGGTTATTCTTCAGCCCAAGCTGATGAATGCATTGCCTCACATGTAGCTTTCAGGATGGCTACCAGGATTGGGCTGCTGTTTCCTGCAGTCAGTCCTGAGAAACAGTAGAAGTGGGAATGAAGGAATAACATCAGCAACAGCAAAAAACATAAATGAACCCCCCCTGGCAGAGACTGTATGTATAGAACTACAGTAGAACCGGAGCGTGGGCATGCAGTGAGGTTGAGGCAGGTCTGTAGCCTATGACAGAGAGCGATGACAGCCTTCGTTGGAGGAAAGATTTTCAAGTCCAGCCCTTGTTTCTCTCCAGTGTGCCCTGGGACAATGACTTTCTCCTGTTACACTGAGGGAACCCGAAGCAGCTCCTCACAGCCTGCGTGCAAGGGCCACAGGGTCCTCTCAGGATGGCACCAAAGCTGGGAGTTGTCTGAAGCAGGATGAGTCCAGAAACTGTGCAATGACAACCTGAAACCTCTTTAGAGGGTGAGGACGGGTCTTTTAAAGAAATATTACTCTCAAATATACGGAATGCAAAGAATGAGTCACAGTTCACAAGAGCAGGCATTCTTTCATGAAAAAACATACACACATACACACATTCTTGTTAGAGAAGTAAATCAATTTCTTAATTCATAATTATTCATAAGTGAGGGTCAAAAAATAAAATGGAGTCACTGCACCGGACTGAGCAATGTTAGATTATGTCAGAAGATGTGGGTCTCACAAAATCGTGCAGCTCGGCCTGTTGCCCTTAGAAAGAAGCTCCTTTAGGGTAGAAGGTTCTCAAAAGTCTAAGTCTGGCTGGCGAACAAAGGCTGTGGGGCTGGTTTTTCCCTACAGCCCGGGACTCTTCTCCATTTTCTGCCAAAGGTTTGCAGTAGGGAAGGAGCTCAGAGCTTTCAGAGAGTTGGTAGTTTCCGGCGAGCCTGTAACAATCGTCCAGGAGGACCCCCTACTGTCTTCCTCCAGCTGGGGGACCCCCTGGACGGCCCAGCCCGGAACAGAGGGCTGCTCAGAGCCCCACCTCTGGCTTGGGTCCTGGGAAGCCCGGGACAGAGCGGTCGGCAAGGCACGCTGCCTGGTTTCCACCTCCAGGGTGCAGGTCTTGGGAGGCGAGAAGCCCTGCGGAACTCCAGGCGCGTGCTCTCCGAACTGCGGAAACGCCCTCCGCGCCCCCGCAAAGCAGACCTCATGGCATGCCCTGGGTAGCCCCAAGCCCCGCTGTTAAAAGCCAACGCCCCTCAACTCCATCTTGGTGTCTCCGGAAAAGAAAGCTCTGATCGGAGTCTCCTAGTCACTCGGAGTCAAGGAGTCAAGGAGAAGAGCCTGAGTAAGGACTGAGGGGACTCAACCCGCACCCCGCGGCCGCCACCGTCCATCTGGGGAGGCCCTGGGCAGGGCTGGCCCACTCCGGGAGGGGCGGCTTGGTGTGATGGGGGTGCTCTAGAAGGGAGGGCCTGGTCTAGTGGGGGTGCTTCGAAGGAGGGGGATTGGTGTGCTGGCGCTGCTCCTGAAGGGGGGCTCCGTGAGATGGGGGTGCTCCAGAAAGGGGGCTTGGTGTGATGGGGGTGCTTCGGAATGGGGGCTTGGGGTGTTCCAGATGGGGGTGCTCTTGAAGGAGGGCTCCGTGAGATCGGGGTGCTCCAGAAAGGGGGCTTGGTGTGATGGGGGAGCTCCGGATGGAGGGCTTGGTGTGCTGGGGGTGCTCCTAATGTGGGGGCTTGGTGCGCTCCGGAAGCGGGGCTTGGCCTAATGGGTGCGCTCCAGAAGCGGGGAGGGGGCTTGGTGTGATAGGGTTGCTCCGGAAAGGGGGCTTGGTGTAATGGCTGTGCTTCGGAAGGGGGGCTTGGTCTGATGGGAGTGCTCCAGAAAGCCCCAGTGGAGGTGGCCAGGTAAAGCAGCCCCCATCTCCTCCCAGGCGGCTCAGGGACATAAGCCCATCCGTGTAAGGAGTTCAGAGCAGCAGAGGGCAGGATGCCGGGCCTTCCCACAGTGGGTTGACAGGGTGATCCTGAATGTGAAGGGGAGGAGTCCTGTCCTCAGAACACAGGGGACCCCCCAGAGCCTCCCCTGCCAGCCCTGCTCTCAGCTTAGGGACCAGCTAGCTCCTCTGCAGAGTCCTCAGGGGGCCGGCTGATGAGAACAAGAGCCCTGTGGGTTCCGGGAGAGCTGCCCCCAAGCCCTGCAGAGGCAGACTTGGTCAGAGCCAAGGTGAAAGGTCCCTGCTGAAGGGGTTACACACTTTCTCTTTGTCCCTCTTCCAGGTGCCCACGTTGCCGGCCCTCCTGCCACACTCTGCCCTGCTATTCCTGACCAGTCATCATGCGTGGGAGGCAGAACAGTATGTTCTGTGTCTGTGGGAACTGCCAGCAGTCCCGCAGTAGGTCTCAGAGCTTCTGGAACGCTCAGGCCGCTGCAGCAGCGGTCCAAGGGGCCACCTGTTACCCCTCTCCTCCTTTTCGTGGCAGGCCCCAGAGCTGCCCTGCTGCTGCGTCAGGTAGAATATCCCAGGGGTTTCCGGGAGCCCCGTCTGCTACCACTGCTTATGCACGTGTGCCACGCACAAGATCCCATGAAGCTGCCAAGAGCCAAGATAAGGAAAGACCAAGCGCCTCCCAGGCAGTGGCCAGCAGGGATGGTTCCTACAGAACCCTTCTAGACCAGAAGGCAATTCTGCTGGTGCAGTTCATCCTGCATAAGCATTACATGAAGGAGCCCATAACAAAGGAAGACATGATGAAGCATGTCATCCAAAATCACCAGCAGCACTTCCAAGAGATCCTTGGGAAAGCCTCTGAGTTCATGGTGCTGGCCCTCGGCATTGAGTTCAAGGAAGCCAAACTTGCCAGGCACTGCTACGTTCTTGTCAGCAAATTTCCCACCCCAGATGGGAGGCTGAGCGGTGAGATCATGCCCCAGAGGGAGCTCCTGATGACAATCCTCTGCGTGATCTTCATGAAGGGCAACCATGCCACCGATGAGGAGATCTGGAAGATCCTGCATGTGATAGGCATCTCTGCTGGGAAGAAGCACTTCATTCATGGGGAGCCCAAGGAGTTCACCACTCAAGACCTGGTGCAGGAACGATACCTGGTGTACTACCTGGTGCCCGGCAGCAATCCTCCATGCTACGAGTTCCTGTGGGGCCCAAGAGCCCACGCCGAGACCAGCAAGATGGAAGTGCTGGAATTCTTAGCCAAGCTGCTTAATACCCACCCCGTTGTCTTCCCGGTCTTGTATGAAGAGGCTTTGCAGGATGAGGAAGAGAGAGTCCGAAGCAAGGTTGCAGCTGTGGTTCACAATAGAGGCTTGGCCACTGTGCTCTTCAAGGCCCATTTCAACAGCTTCTCCCACATGTACTCAAATCTGCAGCACTCTTCTCCCTTTGTGACGGAAGTGGTTTGGGGGCTTGGGTGGTGCTGGAGGGAACACAGTGCATGTCCTATCTGGGTACCCATTCTGTATTAGTCACTTGTAGGTTTATCTTGTTGTGCTTGAAAGTTTTAAAATGCTGTTCTTCAGAAAATAGTTAAATTAGCTTTAGAATCTTAAGTATATGAAAGATATTGGTTACATATCTAATGCTATCTATGAGGGTTATGGGTAAGATGTTTGCTATTTTACTAAACAAATGAGGTAACCTTTCATCTTATTTAGTGATCTGGAACCAGAGAACATGGTTTTGGGAAAGCATTGCTTTAGATATGTAAAAAAAAAAAATTAGTGATAAAATCGTTGCGATCAAAATTTTTTTTTAAATAAGAAAAAAATGGAGGAAGGTATAAAAGATGGTCAATTCTTTGTTTCCCTTATCCTTACGTTCTGCTGTTCTGTAAAATAAAAGTTATGTACTTGCACTTGCTTCATTTATTCAAGTAAATAGAAGTTAAACCATAGTGAATTGCATAGTTTTTTTTTATTCCTCAACCATTAATTGAACCTCTGTTCTTGGGAAGGCTCCTTGGTAGTAGGGCGGGGGGTAAGAAGAAGACAGGCGCTGCCCCTAGAATGCCTGAGACTAGAACCAGCTTCCATAAAAGGAGGTGGTGAGATGCCCTTGCAGACAAAAGCACAAGAGAAAAGAAGCATGTGGAGGGACGAAGGGGAGGTCCAGATGAGAGCAGCCAGGTGTCAGTGTCCTGAGGCAGAGCAATTTGGGGCCCTGGGGAGCCCCAACTCCTTCAGGGGGAAGTCATTTTAAGTTAAGGTGGGCGGTGTGTCAGATGAGGGTGTGAGGGTGGTGAGCAAGGGCCAGACCCTTGGGGGTTGGGTCTCAGAGTTGAGAAGCTTAGCCTCCAATGGACAAGTGTTTTTAGCAGTTACTTTGGGTTCTTGGATAAACCAGGGAGAAATCTCCATCGGGGACAGGGATGGAAGGTGTATGGGCTTTTTTCCCAGTGCAGGTGAGCAGTTCCTGATAAACAAGGGTGATACTCCTTCAAGGTGGGAGGCCAAGAAGCTACTTTGTCTGCACCCTGGGCTCTGAGTGGGGAGAAACAGTGTGCTGTGTAAGAAGGGCACTTCAGCTAGGTTACCTGCAGTGAAATCAGCAAACTCTGAGGGCTTGATTTTGCTAGGGGTTAAATGAATGAAAATCAGGGTGATTTGGACCAAAGAGCAGCTGGGGAGGAGGAAAGGAGTTGGTTTTTGTCACACATTTTAGAAGCTCGATGCTACATTCGATTGAGAGGATTCTTCAACACCCAAATGAAACAGTACATCCTCTAAGAGGAATGATATGCTAAGGTATTTTTTCTTGCTTAGCAGAATTTTCGGCTGACTGGTGTTCAGTGTCCTACAGCACTGCATGTTCTCAGGCATCTCCTGGATAAACACAACGACAAAACAAAACACCCCAAAATCTCAGCAGGATCGTTGGTCTTATCTGAAGTCAAACAATCACAGCAATAGATACCATTCTTACAGGCTCAATGCACAGCGTCACTGTGCCAGGTGCTTACATACAGTGCACACCTACCTGCAGTCCTAGAAGGGAGGGCGCATCAAACCCACTCTACTGATAGAGAATCTGAGGCTCACAGAGTTGGGTAGCCTGCCGATTTCACACAGCTAGTGAGTGCCAGCAGCCTGGCCTGAATCCCCGCAGAGCCCACGTGCTCCACGCCTCTCAGCCTTGTGTCTATTCATTCATTTCTCCTCTTCACTGTTCCATGTTTCTAGGGCGGTAAGAAGGAAAAAAAACCTATGGCTAAAGTGCAAAGAGCAGGCCTAAAGAAGGAAGGTGAAATGAAGATCCAACACAATTTGGGGATCCTCTGGGGGCCTCATTTACCTAGGGCCCTCCTGCCCCCACCGCAGGGTTCCCTGAGAGCTGACTCTGCCCTGGGCACAGCCCAGGTGTCCACTCCCAGCCCTTTCCTGCAAGACGGTGACCTTCCCCTGGGTCTTCCCCAGTGTGCCTCCTGTGCAGACGGGCACCTGTCCTGCCAGCCAGCTCCTCTCTGCATCCTCCTCTGCAGGCTGTGCCTGCTCCCAGGGAACACAGTCCACAACCCCCGCCCTTCCCAATGTACAGCATCCCAGCTCCCTGCGGATCCTGTCCTTCACTGTGGGCCCTCTGGTAGCAGCAGCCCTTCCACATGATGACTCACTTCGGACGGTGAAGCTCAGAAACCTCCTCATCCCCCCTGGCTGCCTCCACCAAACTCTTAAAGGTTTTTTTTGTTTGATTTTTGTTTTGCCAAATCTGCTGCTAGGTAGCTCTGATTTGGCAGGAAACCTGCAGGGCCTTGATTTATAACCCTGAGCTAGGGAGGACATTTTAAAGCTTCCGTGATAATTGCAGTAGAATATTTTTTTTTTTACTTTTATTTTTTCAATTAGTTTACATTCAATATTACTTTGTATTCATTTCAGGAGTACAGCATAGTGGTTAGACAATCACATGCTTTACGAAATGTTCCCTCTGATCTTTCTAGTCCTCCTGGCACGATACAGTTATTACAATATTACTGACTGTATTTCCTGCAGTAAAACTTTAATGGAGTGTCTTAGTTGATTTTGAGAAGGCCACTAAATACATACCCTGATGAGTGGGCTTAACTAAGTGGCCAACAGCTAAAGCCTCCCTCCTAAGTGGGGGATGGGAAAGGCCTCAGGAGTCCAGTGTGTAGAAACCTCCGCAGAGGCTGCATTCTCACAGACCCTGTGGGCTTCTCGGAAACTTACAGCACTGTACTGTTCTGTGACTGCAGTAACAAATGACCACACAGCTAGTGGTTCACAGCAGCACATACTTATGATCTCCGTAGGTGTTATTCTTACACTTCTGTAGGGACAAAGGCTGAGATGGCGCTGCTAGATTCCGTGCTTGGATTCTCACAGGCCCAAGTCCAGCTTTCAGCCGGCGGGGCCCTGGTCATGAGGCCTGGGAAGAACCTCCTTCCAGATCTTTCGGGTTGGTGGCAGAATCCTGTTCTCTGCGGTAATAGGGCTGAGGCCCTGTTTCCCTGCTGACTGTCAGCTGCAGCGGAGACAGTTTCTCCCGGCCTCTCTCCAGTCTTTGAGTGCAGGCCCATATATTTTGACTGAGCAGTTAAATGTTGAAGCCTTACAAACATGGTCTCTCTCTAATTTTCTCCTCTGCCTCATCTCTCTTCTGCCTCCAGCTAGAGATAGTTCTCTGCTTCATGTCATTACATTGGACCGAGCCAGATAATTCAGTGTATCTTTATTTTAAAGCCAGTTTCATTCCCTTACTACATTTGCAAAGTAACTTTGGCCATGTAACGTTAACATATTGACATGTTTCAGGGATAAGGTATGGGGCATCTTTGTGGAACACTTATTCAGTCTACCACCAAGGTAGAAAATATGTCCCTGGCAGAGACATGCCAGCTTTGATAAGAAAGAAATAATAGTCTATTTACTATTACTGCCTATCACATTACCATTAAAATTATATTCTAAAATATACACATTTACTCATCTGTTTTCTGAATAGACTTTCCTTCAATAATGTAACTGCAGTACATGGCCCATACTTTACAAATGCTGGGAACTGAAGAAACACATATGGGATTAATTAAATAATTAGTTTGAAAGATATTAAGCACATTATGTTTATTATAGAAATAATTTTACCAGTAACATATATTGTATATAAGTATGGTAGATATAAAAAATTTACATTTAATACAAGTGACATTTTATTATTCTTTATCAAGAGATTTTGCCTGTTGTCTCATACACAATTACTTCCAGTTTAATATTCACATCAGATCAGAAATAATAATTAAAATGTTTTTATATTGTATTTAGAAATGCACTGAAATCATTTCTATTTGTATATAAACAATACAGATATATATTATGAAAAGAGAATTGGTTCTTTTTTGGTATGGTACATGGAATCATTTTCATTTTTAACATAGCTAGTGAAATTTTTAAAAATATTTCATTATGAAATTATGTTTGGCTTCTGTGTGCACTCTAAAGCATTTTAATGAATTTAATAGATGTATACCCACCAAAAGCTTCAAAGAAATAGATATATTACCTGTCTGAGAATGATGATATAAATGTTGACTGCCTTCTCCACGAGATCCATGGAGAATAAGAGAAAATGGTGCATCATTTTTCCAATGATGAATAAAAAAATAGAACTTTCAACTCAGTATTTTATATTAAACAAATTACTCTTTTAAACTGAGAGGGAAATAAGACACATCCAGATAAAGAAAACCTGAGACAGTGTGTCGCTGGCCAAACTGTAATATAAGCAATGCTTAGTGAATGTATGTTCCCCAGGGTTACCATGACAAAATACTGTAAACTGGATTGCTTAAAAATAAAAAAAATTAATTTATTATCTCAGCGTTTTGGAGGCCAGAAGTGTGAGATCAAGCTGAAGTCAAGGCCATGCTCCCTCTAAAACCCACAGGGGATTCCTTCCTGTCCTCTCCCAGCAACCTTTGGCATTCCTTTGCTTGTACAAGCATTACTCCAAATCCTCCATCTTCACCTGGCATTCTCTAGGAGTGTATCTTCAGTTTTCCCTCTATGCATATCTTCGTCTATGTTTAAATTTATCCTTTTCGTAAGGATACTACTCATAGTCTATTAAGGCACACCCTAACTGAAACCGGAAAAGCCCGCATTCGTGCTGCCTGTCACCACCAGAACCAATAAGCAGAGACAGGGATTGAATCTTTATGGGCGCTTTATTAAGATGGCTGGCGAACTGAGAAGATGGCGGGTTTGTACCCTAACAGATGGTTTTAAATTCCATTTCTCCTTTTTCTAAGGAGAAGAAAAGTGTTGATAAGGGGTTTGGAATTCAAGGCAAAGGTTTATCAGATGGAAGCTTCAGCATTCTTTCATTTGTGTCCTGGGTGGTGGACATCTCACCCTGGAGTACAATGGCTCAGACACCATCTTGATTGCTTGCAGTCCTCCTGAGAGACAAAGGTGGAGCTGTCTATAGTTTGGAGTCAAGGTGGGTCATACCTCCATTTCCTGGAACAATAGCCTTTTACATGCATTGATTGCTGAGCTTATTAGCTATTCCCTAAAACTAAATTTTTTCAACTCTTGAGTCCCCCAACATAATGACCTCATTCATCTTAACTTGACTACATCTGCAAAGAACACATTTCCAGGTAAGGTCACGTTCTGAGGTACTTGGAGTTCAGACTTGTTTGGGTAACACAATTCACCAAATAACAAGGAAGATCTTCATGCTGTCGGGAAATGATAGTTGATAGAAACTAAGAACTATAGGGCTACATGAAAGTGTGAAGAACACTGAATGGTGAAAATCAGTGGATAAACATAAAAGACAAGTTTTTTATTATTTATTTGAGAAATGTATGACTCTTTAAAGTAAAAGTGATAAAATATGTTATTGATGTAAACCATAGAACAAGAACACAAAGGAAAGGCAGCACAAAGAGAATTACTGTATAGTGTAATGAGGTTACAGTTACCAGGAAGTGATATTATCTAATCCTGTGGAGGTGATGAAAAGGAGTGAATTTAGATAGAAATCTCTTGAGCAACCACTAAACATAACACAAAAATGTACACATAATACTCTAGTTGCTATTACTGGATGGCATATTACCACAACACTTATTTTCTCTATTATACTCCATATTTTATTGCCTGTTTTTGTTACAGAAACAGGGGAGTCCAAAAATCCCCGGAGTTTGCGGCTGGGGGATGGAGAGAAGGAAGCAGCTTTCAGAATGCCTCCACACGCCTGAGGCTGGTGGCTGGTGTCTTTCATTATACAAAATTGCTTGGATGCTTCCAAGGCCTCAGGTGGATGGGAGGAGTCTTGAACCAGGGGACGGTATGGAAAGTACGCAGAGCCTACGTGGGGTTCTGTGAATGGTCAGAACTGTAGGCAACACTCACTGCGTCAGAGGACGCAGTCAGGGATATATAGGCAGCTGCGAACACTTTGGGGGGACGACGCGCTCTGGGGCTGGCTCCCTCGCTGGCGGGTGTTTGCAGGGGTGCTCTGGAGAAGGAGAGGAGATCCACATGGTTTACAGAAAGAAGACAGTTTGCAAGGAGGCTGAGAATCCCGGCGGTTTTGTATTGAGAGCTGAAGGGCACCACAGCACAGAAAGGACTTCCTCAATCAGATTGAATGATTGTCAGGCACTGGTAAAGCTGAACTGTGTTTGGGAAGTAGGGAAATGGTGTTTCTGACCTTCCTAAAACTGGCTAGGTTTGGTAGAGGGGAGGCAAGGATATGTGTAACTGTTAAATAAACAATTTTCTTTTCACTCAACTAAAGTATTAAGAGTTGTAATTCTGGCAGCGAGTCCCCTCCCATCTATCTGAGGCTTTGGATGCATTAAAGCCATTTTGCATAAAAAAAGACACTAGCCACCAGCCTCAAGCATGTGGAGGCATTCTAAAAGCTGCTTCCTTCTCCCCATTCCCCAGTCTCAAACTCTGGGGATTTTTGGAACACCCCTGTTTCTGTAACAGTAAGACATTTAGTTGCAAGGCACTTGACATTCCTTTTGCCTGTAAATTAAGCATCTTTGATAATGTCATAGACCTGGTTTAACTTTTAAGTGAAAACAAACTTTAAATGAAAATAAACTTTATAGATAGTTAGCTGCACTAGTTTACTCTGCTACTGAGCATTGTCATATTCCTTGAGTCATGATTTTTCTCCTTAAGATTACCCTCCTTGTTATTAAAGGGACTGTATTAAGTCCAATTTTAATTTAGCCTGTTTATTTGCATAAACACAGCAAGAGCAGTGATTGATCACACATGATCTTTAAGTCTGCTTTGCTGGAACTTATACAAGGAACCTTCATGCTGACAGTTAGTCTGCCCATTAGGGCACAGAAGCTGAGCCACACACCTGCCATTCAGCCTTGCCTGTAAACACCTGTTTTTTCCAAGTTTTTTTGGATTTTCCATTGTGCCTTGAGGTTTCTTCTAGCCATTTTTCAGGAAAGCAACCTTCGTTCCTTCCCTGTGTTAGGAATAAGGACATAGTGACTCCCAAACCAGTTAAAAAGTCATTAGTAACAAAGGGCAAATGTAATTAGAGGATCTCTGAGAAGGGAGCTGACAGCACTGGCATATCTACAAACCACAGAAGGGGCATTTAGATAACCGTGTTAGATTGTAACTCCAGAGTAACCAGTAATGGAGAAACGGGGAAGAAGGAGAGGGGAGGGGGAGCTAATTGCGTTAGGGCGGGGAAGCTAATCGCTCTCACTTTAGGGCAAGGAAGATAATCACTTTAGGGTGGCAATTTCAGGGTGGGGAAGCTAAGACTATAAAACCAGTTTCCTTTGTCTACTTGGCGCGCACATTCTCCTGGCTGTGAGGGTGTGCCCGGCTCTGCAGACTCGTGAATACTTAAAGGCCTCGTTTTACGGCTTAAGTCCTGTGTCCCAGTTTTTATTGTGAGCGTTTCTCACACCTGGAAAGACTGCCATAAACTGCACAACCAATTAAGGTGTCAGGCCTTTTTTTCATGGTCTTTTCTTAGCTTCAAAAGTTAAATCCAGTTCCTTAGGGATTTCTGTTAGCAACCAGAGCCTAAGCATGCCTCCTTTAGGCATGTCATTCCAGTCAAAGTCTTGGTTAACAATACCTTTATTTACAACTGGTCTTCTTAATTTTAAGCAAAGAAACCTAATGTTATTACTTACTTTTTCAAATTGCCGAATTTTGGAAGGATTAGGTAGGGAGAAAAATATACAGTCTGAAGGAAAATTTTTGTTCTTTTAATATTTAGTAAAATTGATTTCCATGTCTTATACTTTTCATTATTAAAACCATACAATTTTTTTTTAACCTTTATAAATTTAGCAAACCTTTGCATTTACATGCCTTACACTTTTCCTGGTTTCCTTTTTTTTTTTTAATGTGAAGTTTTAAATTTCCTTGGGAAACCTAAGTTTTCCTTTTAGAGCATATGGCCAATGCAAATACAAAGTACAGTAACCATACAATTAGACCATAAGTAATTGAGGTTTCCTTTTCCTAGGTTTAAAAACTTTCACAATTTTTTTTTATTATTACAACTTTTTACAGACCTTCTGCAACATTCACAAACTTTCTATATATTTAAATATATAAACTATAACATGCTTCCAATCCTTGTTCTTTTTTACACAGTAAAGGACTATATTTAAATTTAGTATTTGGCAGCTGTCCCTGGCTGGTTTGGCTCAGTGAATTGAGCGTCGGCCTGCGAGCTAAGTGTCGCTGGTTCGATTTCCAGTCAGGGCACATCAGAGAAGGAAAACTCTGATTCCAAAAAACCTCCGCTGCCTTGCGGCATACCTCTTCAGGGGAAAGGCTAAGGGAGTAAACCCCGACAGAAAATCCGGAGCCGGAGTCCCTAAGGCGGTTTGACGTTGTAGTCAACACCGGCAACTCCTGCGGCGCACCTGAAGCCAAGCTGTATTGACTCCGTCTTTCCCTTGGACCCTTCAGCTGCGAAGAGAGGGGGGGTCTGCTGCATGGGCAACAGCAGACCCTCCATATCACCCTGCCCAGGCTCTGTAGCTTCAGCTTCACTGGAGAGGACACTCCAGCATCATCGCAAGATGTCGATTCAACACGGGAGGAGACAGATATCGTGTCACTCCCGAGTCGGACTGCACAGCCATTCTCGGCGGTGCAGATAGACTCTTAAGAAGCTACACCATCGTCTCTCGAGACGGACGGCTGCCGACGACGACGAATTCTGGCAGCGGGCAATCGGACCCCTAACTAAAGAGCCCGTGGGTTTGTTTTCAATTGGAGCAGCCCAGGGGTTCTATAACATTTTCCCACTAGGCTTTACTTCAATAATTTAACTCCAGTGCATCATCTGTACTTGGCACATGCTAGAAATTGAAGAAATATTAATAATATAAATGAAATACATTAAAAGAAATTTTAAAAATGATGGCAAACAATCTACTGTTTGTAAAGATCATTTGGCTAAAAAATAAAAAAAGGTGCTTCTTTTCCTAAAGATGGAAAAAACATACTTTTCCTAGTTCTCTCCATAAGGACAACTAAAATTCCTGAACAAAATATAAAAATATCCAAAAACATAAAAATATTCTGAAAAGTAGAGAGACTAAGAAAGACTGACTAGGAACATCAGAAGCCAAAGAACAAGTTAGTGGTTTCCAAAGTTTGTTTTGTATGTTTTATTTCTTTTTTGCTTCATACATCCCAGAGCTGGATCAGAAAAATCAGGCAACCTGAAAATGCCAAAAGGTGTAGACAAGAAAAAGTTAGAAAAAAGCCTTCTCTTTCTAGGCAAAGGATCAGGAAAGACACAGACAAATAAGACAGGACATTTAAAAATAATAACAGTTTTATGCTATTTATCATCTTCATCCACATAAGCAGAAGCCCAGTGGAGAGCCTAGAGGTTCAGCATTACAAGGCTATAAAGACTCACTCAATTCCTGGCCAGGTAACTCAGTTGGTTATGTTACTGAGCAAACCAGGGCTCACTCACGTGGCACATTGGTGTATGATCCAAGAAATAGTGTTGAGAAAAACAGGTCTTTATTTACAATATTCCAACCTGGAGGTGCTGGGAGCACTTCTGCTTGGAGCCCTGTCCTCCCACAACACCCAGCACTTCCCTTGCTCCCCAAAAGGCTGTAAACCAAAACCAAGGCCAGCAGTCCCCCATTCCTTATCTGTCAGGTCTCTCCTTCAGGATCTGGGGTACGTTGTCTTCAGCCTCCGTATAATAATCCAGGGAAGCATGTGCCGTTTTACACTGGGTCATGGTGATGTCCAGGAAAGACACAAGTCGTAGGAGAGTGTCCTCTCCATATGTCCTGAGTTCCAAGTGTCCACAGAGAGTCTGGGTCTGCAAAGCAGAGCCCTGGTGGCTTCAGAGTCAGCTGGAGCGGGCACGATCAAAGCAGCAGTGGGTCTGCTTTCCTACTAGCCCAGGCCGCATGGCCAGATCCTGGCTACAAACTGCACAGCTGCTTGCCGTTTCCCACAGGGCTGCCACAACCTGCTCCTACATCATGCTCCTTACATGCTTCTTCCAACAATACCTCTAAATCATGGCACCCTCCTCACACTCCTCCTTCCTCTCAAGGCTGCCTGTCTGTCCTTTTAAATCCTGGAAGCCACATACACATCTTTTGCCCTGTGGCAGTAGCACAGCTATTATGTAGCTATCAGCTTGCCATAGATAGGCAAAGTATCTTAACTAGAGTCATGAACTTTTCCATACAAAGGTGGGGCAAAAGTAGCTTTACGGTTGTAAGACAAATAGTACAATAATTAATAAATAATAATACAAGAATAAACTGTTTCACATACTCACAACTGTAAACCTACTTTGCCCACACCTGTATAATGGGGGGAAAATTAACACCAATCTCACACAAGCCTTTTCAAATAATATAAATAGTAAAAGTGTTTCCCAAAATGCTTTGTGTGACCCCTATAAACTTTACCCAAAATTATAAAGAAAATAAAAGTTAGATAAATCAGTGGCATATATACTTTATGATATCCTTCTTTCCCCACAAATCATAACTTGTATTTGGCAAACAAAAACTAAAAGTGCTTAAGCTTTAATAACCCCAGGAACATCCTGGGTATAAACCAAGAATGAATTCTAGTGATAAAAATTTCAGCATCAAACAACTATCATAAGAATGGATGCACGAATAAGCAGAACAACAAATTGATGTTTCTCTCTCTTTCAAATCAATAAATAAAAAAATTTAAAAAAACTATCATAAAACAAAGAGCAAAGTCATATCACCATCACATTAGACAAACAATATGACCAAGTTTACCATCCATTAATGATCAAAAAAACTTTAAAAGTGCAGCAAATATACCTAATTGTGAAATACTGAAAACCTCCCTTAGATCATTGAAGGTAAGTATTAACACAGATTTTTTTTTTTAGAGAACAGCAACTGCTACTGACCTTTTTATACACATCATAAGAAATGGCACATAAAAGCATTAAATCACTACATTATACACCTGAAACTAATATAGCAGTCATAAGATTGTATGCCAACTATATTTAAATAAAAAATAAATAAAAGGAAAAACTGGCACAAAAACCCTATACTATAAGGTTATATTTTTAAGCCTGTTTTCCATATACTGATCAGACAAAACTTGAGAGGATTTTAACCCTAATTGTGTCATTTTTCTCCTATTATGGTAATAGGTACCTTCAGATATTTACTATACACTTGACATTAATTCTAGTAGAACAATAAAAAAGAGTATTCTCTGTGACCACTTTCCTAATGATCCTTGTTTAACGATGTTAGGAAGCGTTCAACTTTACAAATTAAATTATTTTTCCTCATACCTTGTTTAGTTTTGCTTATTATTTTTCTTTCTCTTTTTTAAATCCCTTAGCTTCTTCCTAATGTCTTATCTTATTCCGTACTACTTTAACATAAGAAAGCAAAATAAAGAACTTTTAAAATGTATTGATGATCTGTCATCAAAACATGTTATTTTACTTGTATCTTTAATTATGTACATCATCTTGGACCCTTCAAGCTGCTATAACAAAATAGCATAGACTGGGTGCCTTATAAACAACAGAAATTTATTTCTGACAACACTGGAGGCTGGTAAGGCCAATATCACTGTGCCATCAAATTCAGTGTCTGGTGACAGCCCACTTCCTGGTTCATAGAGGTTCATTTTTCCCCTGTAGCGTCATATGTTGGAAGGGATGAGGGAGCACTCTGGGGTCCAAAGGCCTCACCTCCTAATACCATCGCATTGAGGGTTAGATTTCAACATATGAAAATTGGGACACAAACATTCAATCCGTAGCATACATACACAGCCTTTGTACAGTATAAAGTTTCCAAAAATGATATACCCTTTACAGGATTAATTGTGATTAGCTGAGAACTATGTATATAACAAATGTAAACATATACAAATATTAACATGAATTATACATTTACATTACTGTACACATATGTGTATGTACATTGTAATGTACCTTGAACATCTACCTAATTAGTTGCAAAAACTGCATTGTATTCAAAGTATACACAGAGTATAATTTATTTTAAAAATCATTGTGAATTTTATATATTCACATTTTAATACACATGTGTGAGTAGCTGTGTCCAATATAGTTGTAGATGGTGACTAACTGAAGATTAATATGTAAAGTGGTTAAAAAATACCAAAAAGTTTTAGAAAAACCTGGTATCAAGATAAAATGATATTCTGTTACTTAAATAATTTATGTCAAGTATAAAACATGCTTAATAAGTAATTGCCCATTTACATTTATTTTTGTATATCCTTTGACAGATGTTATTAATTCCATTTTAAAGAACTCTATCATTTTCTAATTACTTGATTATCAAAATTATTATTGTATATTAATTCTACATACAAACAGATATAGATGCACAAACATTTACTGCTTTCACTTATGTCCTACGTATTGAATGGTACCTAACTGATTATGTATTATGTTTATATAATCATTTTGCATGTAAAATATATCTTGCCAAAGCAGAACAGCATTGTATATTATAGGAAATGACACTATATAACTCTAAGTATAACATCCAGAAAGGAATTCAAGTATCAATGCCTTGAGTAGCCACTAAAAATAACAGAAAAATATATGGGTAATACATTATTTCTTATTAATGTATTACAAATTACCACAAAGTTATCTTCAATAATATACCCCATATTTACTTGTCTATTTTCCCAAGCTGTTTCTTAATAATGTAACTGCAACTCATGGTCCACACCTGGCACATGTTGGAAAGTGAAGAAATATTTATAAGATGAATGAAAAAAATAGATTGAAAGACATTAAGCAAATGATTAAGCCAAAAGAAATCCATTGTTATGAAGATCATTCGCTAAAAAAATGTTGGGCATCTTCTTCTACGAAGATGGAATAGACATCCTTTCCCTATTTCTCTTAAGTACAACTACAAATCTGGATGTTATGCATAAAATAGATACACGGCTCTGAAAGGTGGAGAGATGGCAGCCTGGTTAGGGACCTCAGCATCCAATGATCAACACAATGACATTTTCCTTCCCCTGCCCCTTCTGTTTTTGTTTTGCCTTATACCTTCCAGATCTGGAGCTGAAAAATCTGGCACTCTAAAAACGCCAAAAGATTCAGAGGCAAAAAGCTGCAACAGAGAGGGGAAGATGGCGGAGGAGTGAGGAGAGGCTGCACTCTCAGGCTCCCGAGACCCGTCTGTAGTTTGGACTAATTGCAGACAGAACATCTCAGTGAGCAGCTGGACACTGGCAGGAGTCGAGCCAAGGCACTGCTGGATTAGAGAAAATTCATCTGGGAACAACCTGTTTAGTGAGGATAGCGGAGAAAAAGGGGACGAAACGGGATTCCTGATGGGGGCGGCTGCCCAAGCTGTGGCTGGAAGGACACAAAGGCTTTTTGGCAACCACAGGCTACCCGGGAGAGGAGTTGGGAGGAGAGCGGATCTCTGCCCGCTGGCAAAGACGGGACTCGACCAGGTGGCATTGGCGCTGAAGGACAGGAGACAGCGTGCTGCCGGGCAAGTGAGAACATAATTCTCCTTTATATTTTTCTCTAGTGGACGGTGGAGAGTGGAGGAAAGTTTGGGGGTGATAGGACATTCTTGAGGAGCGCAGGCACAGTGGTGCACTCATCCACTCCCCAACCCTACCCTTGGGTTGCGGGGGCACGCATAGGGAAGTGCTCTCACTCACTGGCCCAGGTGTGTGGGGCAGTGAGTCCAGACGTCCCTCGGACACTCCCCAATGGACATAAGATCAGTGCCCCAACGGGCACAGGGAGGGCCCACTGAACACGCAGAGGACCGTGCGCAGATACCCCTAGACAGCTCCCGTGGGCGCCGGGCCCCAGGCCGGAAAGCAGACCACTAGCGCAGGCTCTGTTCGTGCCCGCCCAGACGGGTGAGGGAAGGCGGGCGGCTGCAGCACGGGAACAGCGGGAGGAGGCGACCCATGGATGCTCGCTTCCACTGAGCACAAGTGTCCCCGGCCCTGCCCTAAGAGGCGAGAGACCAACTCCTGGAGCTCGGCTCAGCGGGACTAAGGGCACGGGCACGCGAGCACGAAAACACCTCGGCCCGGCAACAATAGGCTCCAATCGCGGGGCAAGCTCTCAGCCACCCCGCCCGTGCAGGGGCTCGGCGCGAGGACACCTGAACTGGCTGCGGCAGGCAGCAAGGGAGCACGCCGTGCCGGCAACCGCGGGCGCACACCAGTACTGCAAGAAACAAGAACCTCTGAACCACCACACTAGACCAGCTGTGGACGCAGAAAAAGGTGACACACCAAGGCTAAAACGGACATCTCCACATAAGAATTCGAGATAAAGTGGATAGAGTGACTCTCAATCAACAAGCCAGAAGGAATATCCTAACAAAAAAACCTGAAATATAACCAGACAGCATAAACAAACAATATAAAAGGTACCCCAAGAACATCAGACTCAGGAGATCAAAGAGACTGCACCACTGAAACCCCCAGATCTCGCATAAAGAATCTCATACCACAAAGGTGGGAAGGCAAAGCAGACAAATCCAAATAACAAAAACAAACAAGAAGAATCCAACATGGTAAGACACAGAAACAACCTCTCAATGAAAAGAAAAGAGGAATCCCCAGAAAGAGAGATAGATGGAATAGACATAGCCCAAATGTCAGACATGGAATTCAAAACTATGGTGGTAAAGAAGCTCAATATGCTCGAAAACCTCAAAAACAACTATGACAACCTCTAAGGAAGTTACCAACAGCTCCAAGAAAATTACAGAGAACTTGCAGAGAACTACACCAGCATAAAAAAAGACATTGAAACTATCAACAAGAACCAGGAAGAAATGAAGAATGCAATCTCTGAACTGAAAAACACAGTAGAATCAGTCAAAAGCAGACTAAACGAAGCAGAGGATCGGATTAGTGAGTTAGAGGATAATATAGGTCATAATTCTCAAATGATACAGCAAAATGAAAAAAGATTGAAAAAATATGAACAAGATGTAAGAGAATTACAGGATAGCATTAAAAAAATAATATCAGGATCATAAGAATAAGAGAGGGAGAAGAAAAGGACCATGGAATTGAAAAACTGATAGGAGAATTAGTGACAGAAAATTTTCCGAACCTGATGAGAGAAAAAGTTATGCAAGTCCAAGAAGCACTGAGAGTTCTAATAAAGAGGAACCCTAAAAAACCCACTCCAAGGCACATCATAGTTAAAATGGCAACATTCTAAGACAAAGAGAGAATCCTCAAAGCAGCAAGAGAAAAACAGCAACTAACTTACAAGGGAGCTCCAATAAGGCTATCGACCGATTTCTCAATAGAAACATTACAAGTCAGAAGGGAATGGTCAAAAATATTTCAAGCAATGAAAAACAAAGGCCTACAACCAAGAATACTCTACCCAGCAAGGCTCTCATTCAAAATAGAAGGTGAAATAAGGAGTTTCTCAGACAAAGGAAGACTAAAAGAATACATCTCCACAAAACCAGCATTGCAAAAGATGCTGAAGGGAATATTCTAAGAAAAAGGAAGAGAAAAAACAAAAAAAGAGTAGAGGAACAGAGGTACAAAAGGGAAATGAATAAATACATGTCAATAATAACGTTAAATGTAAATGGATTAAATGCTCCCATTAAAAGACATAGGGTAACGGAATGGATAAGAAAACAGGACCCACATATTTGCTGTCTACAAGAAACACACCTCAAAACAAAAGATTTACATAGACTGAAAGTAAAGGGATATAAAAAAATATTTCAAGCAAATGGACCTGAAAAAAAAAGCGGGGGTAGCAGTCCTCATATCAGACAAAACGGATTTCAAAGCAAGGGCAATAAAAAGAGACAAAGGAGGACATTTCATAATACTTAAAGGAATGATTCATCAAGAAGATATAACACTGATAAACATATATGCACCCAACATAGGAGCACCCAAATACATAAAGCAAATACTAGAAGACCACAAGAAAGATATTAACAGCAACACACTCTCATAGTAGGGGACTACAACACTCCATTATCAACAACAGACAGATCATCCAAGCAAAGAAACACCAAGGATATACAGGCATTGAACAACACACTAAACCACATGGACTTAACTGATATATATATAGAACTTTTCACCCCAAAGAAGCAAAATATACATTCTTTTCAAAGGCACATGGGACATTTTCAAAGACAGACCACATAATAGTACACAAAACAAGCCTCAACAAATTCAAGAAAATTGAAATCATATCAAGCATCTTTTTAGACAACAATGCCTTGAAACTAAAAATCAACCTCAGGAAAAAAAATCAAACACACCCAAACTCATGGAGAATGAACAACACGCTCTTAAATAACGAATGGGTTAACAATGACATCAAAGAGGAAATCAAGAAATTTCTAGAAACTAATGACAATGAACACACAACAGCCCAAAACCTATGGGACACAGCAAAAGCAGTCCTAAAAGGGAAGTTCATAGCAATACAGGCATATCTGAAAAGACTAGAAGAATCTCAAATAAAAAACCTAACCATAAAGCTACAAGAACTAGAACAGCAACAACAAGCAAAGCCTAGGGCAAAAACAAGAAAGGAAATCATCAAAATCAAAGAACAATTAAACGACATAGAAACTAAACGAACAATCCAAAAAATGAACAAAACTAGGAGCTGGTTCTTTGAAAAAATAAACAAAATTGACAAGCCTCTAGCCAGGCTCATTAAGAAAAAAAGAGAGAAGACTGAAATAAACAAAATAAGAAATGAAAGAGGAGAAATCACGACTGATAACTCAGAAATACAAACAATTATAAGAAATTACTACAAACAACTATATGGCAAGAAATTTGACAACCTAGAAGAAATGGACAAATTTCTAGAAACATATAACCTTCCAAAACTGAATCAGGAAGAAGTAGAAAGTCTCAACAGACCAATAACAAAGAAGGAAATTGAAACAGTAATCAAAAATCTCCCTGCACACAAAAGCCCTGGACTGGATGGCTTCACAGGCGAATTTTACAAAACATTTAGGGAAGAACTAACTGCTACCCTCCTCAAACTATTCCAAAAAATCCAAAAAGAGGGAAAAATCCCAAACTCTTTCTATGAAGCCACTATTACCCTAATCCCAAAACCAGGTCAAGACACAGCAAAGAAAGAAAACTACAGGCCAATATCACTGATGAACACAGATGCTAAAATCCTCAATAAAATTTTGGCAAACAGGATCCAACAATACATCAAAAAAATCATACACCATGATCAAGTGGGATTCATCCCAGGGATGCAAGGATGGTTTAACATTCGCAAATCAATAAATATGATGCACCACCTAAACAAAATGAAAGACAAAAATCACATGATCATATCAATAGATGCAGAAAAAGCATTTGATAAAGTACAACACCCATTTATGTTGAAAACACTCAGCAAAATGGGAATAGAGGGAGCATACCTTAACATCATTAAGGCTATATATGAGAAGCCTGAAGCCAACATCATACTCAATGGACAAAAACTGAAAGCATTCCCCCTGAAATCAGGAACTAGACAAGGCTGTCCACTCTCCCCACTTCTATTCAACATAGTGTTGGAAGTCCTAGCCACAACAATCAGACAAGACAAAGAAATAAAAGGCATCCAAATTGGGAAAGAAGAAGTAAAACTATCACTATTTGCAGATGACATGATAGTATACCTAGAAAACCCTATAAACTCCACTAAAAGACTACTAGATATAATAAGTGAATTTGGTAAAATAGCAGGGTACAAAATAAATATAAAGAAATATAAGGCATTTCTGTACACCAACAGTAAAATCTCAGAGACAGAAGCAAAAAAAAAACATACCATTTACTATAGCAACAAAAAAAATAAAGTACCTAGGAATAAACTTAACCAAAGAGATAAAAGACCTGTACACTGAAAATTATGCAACATTGAAGAAAGAAATTAAGGAAGATACAAATAAATTGAAGCAAATACCATGTTCTTGGATGGGAAGAATTAACATCATCAAAATGGCCATACTACCCAAAGCAATTTACAGATTCAATGCAATCCCTATTAAAATACCAATGACATATTTCACTGACCTAGAACAAATCCTCCAAAAATTCATATGGAACCAAAAAGGACCCCGAATAGCAAAAGCAATCTTGAAACAGAAGAACACAGCAGGAGGAATCACGATACCAGACATCAAACAATACTACAAAGCCACTGTGATCAGAACAGTCTGGTACTGGCATAAGAACAGACATATAGATCAGTGGAACAGAATTGAAAGCCGAGAAATAAACCCAGGCCTCTATGGTCAACTAATCTTTGATAAAGGAGGAAGGAACATAAAATGGAGTGAGAAGAGCCTCTTTAACAAATGGTGCTGGGAGAACTGGACAGGGACGTGCAAAAAAAATGAAACTAGACCACCAACTTACACCACACACGAGAATAAACTCAAGATGGATTAAAGACTTAAATGTAAGCCGTGATACCATAAAAGTTCTAGAGGAAAACATAGGCAGGAAAATTTCAGATATCACACGTAACAATATCTTCACAGATACATCTCCTAAGGCAAAAGATATAAAAGAAAAAATAAATGAAACTACATCAAACTAAAAAGTTTCTGCTCAGCAAAAGAAAACATCAGCAAGATGAAAAGGAAGCCAACCATATGGGAAAACATATTTGCCAATGATATCTCAGACAGGGGACTGATCTCCAAAATATATAAAGAACTTATATGACTCAACATCAAGAAAACAAACAACCCAATTAGAAAATGGGCAAAGGACCTGAACAAACACTTCTCCGAAGAGGACATACAGAAGGTCCATAGACACATGAAAATATTCTCAACATCATTAGCCATCAGAGAGATGCAAGTAAAAACCACAATGAGATACCACCTTACACCTGTCAGAATGGCATCATCAACAAGTCAACAAACAACAAGTGCTGGCGAGGATGTGGAGAAACGGGAACCCTACTGCACTGTTGGTGGGAATGCAGACTGGTGCAGCCACTATGGAAAACAGTATGGAATTACCTCAAAAAACTAAAAATGGAACTGCCATTTGAACCAGTGATTCCACTGCTAGGATTATACCCGAAAAATCCTAAAACCCTAATTCAAAAAAACTTATGCACTCCTATGTTCATAGCAGCCGTGTTTACAATAGCTAAGTGCTGGAAATAACCTAAGTGCCCATCTGTAGATGAGTGGATCCAAAAACTGTGGTACATCTACACAATGGAATACTATGTAGCAGAAAGAAAGAAGGAACTCCTGCCATTTGCGACAACATGGATGGAACTAGAGAGAATTATGCTTAGTGAAAGAAGCCAGGCAAAGAAAGCAAAATACCATATGATATCACCCAATACAGGAAACTAAAGAGCAACACAAAACTAGCGAACTAAATAGGCAAAGACTAGAATAGTAGTCAGTAGGGGGGAGGGAGGAGGGAGAGAAGGGGGATAAGTAAGGGAACGTATAAGAATGACTCATGGACATGTACAACGGGGAGGGATATAATTGTGGGAGAAGTGATGGGCTGGGAGTGGGGGGCAATGGGGGAAAAATGGGAGAACTGTAATTGAATAACCAAAAAAAAAAAAAAAAAAGCTGCAACAAAAGCCTGCCATCTGTAAACAAGAGATGGGAAAAGGAACAACCTAACAACACACAAAACTTTTAGACAATATCCACATAACTACTGGCAAACACCATTTTCACCCATGCCACCGAAGGCTTCATGGGGAGCCTAGACTTCCACCCTCACCAGACTGTCACCCCAAATTCCCACCAAAGTTGTAGAAATGGTAAAAATACACAGTTGGGACTTTCATCTTTGATGAATGATAAAGAGCACTGCCCCCAATAGTAGGTTAATTGATAGCATGCGGGGAGGCTTGACTTCCACCATTCACCCCACCCCATAGCCCTAGAAAACAAAATCAGACAGAAAGTACAAAAAAAAAAAAAAAAAAGAAAGAAAAGAAAACTACAGATTAATATCCTTCTAATACAGACACAAAATCCTTAATAAAATATTATCAAATATAATTATAATTATATAACATTATATATATATGTATATAATGGTTATACACCATGACCAAGTAGTTTTACCTTCATGCTTATCAAGCTGGTTCAATATCTGAAAAATCAATCAATGCAATCTACCATATTAACAAGTTAAAGAAAACAAATCACATGATTATATCAATCCATGAAAAGAAAGTCTTAACAAAATTCAACTCTCATTCATGTTTTTTAAAAAAACCTCAGAAAAATATAAACATAGGAGAATGTTCCAAGAACACACATCTTAACAAATCAAAAAAATTTAAGTCTCAATTGTCCTGTATCTCACAAGTAAGCTATGCCTGTATTAAAAAACATTCTTCCAAATGACTTCCAAACCCCGGTGCCTGAAGTCATACACTTTGCATATAATAAAGAAACCAAACTGACCTTGCACAAACCCTTTCACATAATAGAAACAGTACAAACACTTTCCAAAATGTTTCATGGGAGCTTCATGAACTTTACACCATGATGATAAGAACATTATAAGAAAGTAAAAAGAAAGATTTATATTACCTAAGTAACCACCCTCAGGAAAAAAGAAAAAAGAAATAAATTTATGTTTCATACACACAACCTCCAAATACTTCAGCCATATAAGCCCACGAACAAATTGGGTAGAATCCAAGCATGAATTATTGTTGAGTTACCACTTTGGGAGAAAACTAACAAATGAAAGCACAGAATCATGCCACTATTACCATAGATAGAGAGAAACCATATGACAAAATTTACCATCCAGTCATGTTTTATAAAGCTCTGAGAATTGCAGCAAATATTGTAATTAGTGGTGTAATACTGAAAACCTCTGCCCTGAGATCTTAAAAGGCATAACAATGTCTATGAGCACTAGTTCTGTTAAACATTTCAGGGAGGGCACAGCCAGGACAAATGCAAGAAAATGAGAAAATGCATAAAGACTGGAAAGAATAAAAAGAAATCACCTTTATTCACAAATCAGATGATCATGTTTCCGGGCTATCGAAAAGCAATCTATAGGTAATATATTAGAATTGGCAGGTGAATTAAGCAAGATTGTAGAATTCCATAGGGTTAAACCTAAACACATTTTTTGTACAATAAAGATTCTTACTAACCAGCATATACTTCATGAGAAATGGCACAAAATCTTACAAGACACAGTCATATTTTAAAGGTTTTGTCCTATATACATATCAGATAAAATTCAGGAATCATTATATTCTGATTATTTTTGTCTTTTTTTCGGATATTGTGGTAATGGAGGCCCCCAAATATATGACAAACCTCACAATATACTTGATACTTAACCCGTGTAGAGCCATTTAAAGAGCATTCATTGTGTCAGTTTTCCTTATGGTCCCTAGGTTAAGGATCTCATCAATTCATTAGAAGTGAGGGGCTTTTAAATGTTTCACTACTAAATTATACTAGTTTCTTTCTTTCTTTTTTCTTTTTTTTAGTAGTTCATCAGTTGTTTATTCTGGCCATTGTGGCCTATACTAGTTTCTTTATATAAATTTTCTATATATTTTCTTATATCTTTTCGAATTCTGTTCTATTCTGGGCCTTAAACATAATTTTTTACCTTTTCTGTATTACCTTACAAAGGAAAAAAGAAAGACAGAAAAAAAGAGTGACTTTCAGAAAGTCATTAGTGATATGAATTCTTATGACAATTTCTTTGGTTTTCTCTTACTAAATGTCAAGTTGGCATATGTTCCATGTATTTCCAATAAAAGAAAAACATATCTCTTCACAGAAGTAACCATGATTACCAAAGAAGTATATACTCATATATGAGCAGGTATACACAAAAATATTTGTATAAGTAATGCGTTAATGTATACTTGTGCACACAAAGTACAACTTACTTTTTTTATTAGCATTATATTTTTGATATATTTCTGCAATTATATACGGTCTACATAATTGGGTGTAAATTTACATAGTATTCACTGTATTAACACAGCATAAGTTATTTTACAAAATAGTTGTTTGACCATTTTTGTATCCATACTTTTATGTACATATTTAACAAGTTCTGTCAGATACAATCATAAAAAGATAATTACTATATAAAAAGATAAAAAAAAGTATTCTCTTAAAAACACCAAATTAATTTTAAAACTGAGGACAGTTTTATCCTTTATCAATATAAAAAAGGATATCTTTTTATTTATTTAATTTCCACTAAGTATTAAGCATATTTAATATATTAATTGACAATTCATATTAACTTCTTGTATGCATTTCACTAATTCCATTCACAACCATAAAGTGACTATTATTGCATAATTACTCGAATACCAAAATCATATATTAGGCATATCCATATCCATAAACTCTTGTTACTTTCATTTATGTTCTATACATTTCCTATTAGTGAATTGATTTTTATAAGTACTATATATAAATCACTTCACCTGTAAAATATGTTCTTCCAAAAGAGAATTATATTTTGTATTCCATAATTACAGTATATAAAAAACATTTTGCATCCTGGCTGGTGAGGCTCAGCAGATTGAGCGCTGATCTGTGACCCAAAGGGTCGCTGGTTTGATTCCCAGTCAGGGCACATGCCTGGGTTGAGTGCCAGTTTCCCAGTTGGGGGTGTTCAAGAGGCAACCACACACTGATGTTTCTCTTCCTTTCTTTCTCCCTCCCTTTCCCTCTCTCTAAGAATATAAAAGTAAAATATTTAAAAGAACATTTTGCTATAGATAAATACAACCTTCACTTCTTTATTCTATATCGAGTTTAATTTGTTCTTATACACTATCTTATGTATGTCAACATTAGCAACACAACAGCAGTTGTAACACCCATTTTGATACTTTGCTTGTGAGGATGTTTTAATTATCTTAATTGGTATATAATCTGTAACAGTTTGTTTATGTATTTTAATTGGAAAAAATGATCTTTTTGGCTTTTTTCTTAATTGTTAGCTTTTTAAATTTTTATTTACTTATTTATTTTTAGAGAGAGGGGAAAGGAGAAAGAGAGGGAGAGAAACATCACTGTGTGGTTGCCTCTCACTCGCACCCCCAACTGGGGACCTGACGTGCAACCTCGTCATGTGCCCTGACTGGGAATCGAACCAGCGACACTTGGCTCACAGGCCGACACTCAGTCCACTGAGCCACAGCAGCCAGGGTTGGCTTTTTATTTTTAATGTTAGCCATTTTTCTTTTTATTTGGTTTTGTTGCTCCTATCAATCTAATGAAATATCTCTTTATTTACTTAAATGGATAATTTTTGATCGACAAAATAGCTATTGAAGTTTTAAGTGATATTGGTAAGCTTTAATATTTGATGTTTATATGATGTACAAAGAATATCAGTGAAGTGAACAAAGGTATACCAATAAAAAACTTCCAAGAAATAAATATATATTACATACACATCCACGTATGATGGTTTAAATTATGGCTGTTTTCTCAACAGAACCCATTGAGAACCAGAGAGAATGCATCAGCATCTTTCCAATACTGAAAGAAGAAACACTCAAGCCAGAACACTACATCCAACAAAATCACCCTTTCAAACTGAGAGTGAAATAATGCAAGCCACATAAAAAAACCTAAGACGATTTGTCGCTGGCCAACCTACAATGGCACAGGAAGTTCTTCAGGCTGACTGCAAATGACACCTGAGAGAAATTGAGAACCCCAAGAAGGAATGAAACAGTCTTGAGAGGAAAAATATTTAGAAAAATATTAAAGGTTATTTTTTTGTATTTCATTACAAGACAAATGACTTTTAAAACAAAAATGGCAAGTAGAACTGTAGACGAAAAACATCACGTGCAAAATGCATGAACTGTAGGTTTAAAATTTGCTCATTTGTCTCTCTCTGACTGGCTTATTTCACTTAGCATACGTAATGTTTTCCCGGTCCATCCATTGTGTCGCAAAGGGTACAATTTTCTTCTTTTTTTATGGCTGAGTAGACAAGTACCATATGATTCCATTCATATGTGGAATCTAATGAACAAACTGAACTATCAAGCAAAATAGAAACAGACTCAGGTAGAGAGTAGGCTGACAGCTATGGGTGAATGGTTGAGGGTTAGGGGGCGGAGGAGGGATTGAGTAGAAAGGGTAAGGGACTCACGGACATGGGCCACAGTGTGGTGATTGGCGAGGGTGCGAGAGAGTATAAGGGGGATAAATGATAATGGAAAAAATACAATTAAAAAGAAAAGAAAAAAAAACTGTTCACTTAATTTAAGGTGTTTTCAACCCTTAACCAAAATTATAAGGTAAGTATAAATTATAATTAACAAATGAAGTTTCAATAAAACAAGTAAAATATATGACAAAAGAGGACAAAGAAAAGGGGGAAGAAGTGGATTATACTGCTATGAAGTTACATTTACAGTAGGTGGCACAATCTTAAGTAGACCAACATAAGTAAAGGCTTCACATGCTAGTCCCTAGAGCAACAAGCGAGCATAACGTAAAGCGGCATAATTAACACTGATTACTATTGCTGCAGAACATATCACCTACAATATACTTCATATTTACTTGTTTGTTTTTCACTAGGTTATACCTCAATAATGTACCTCTACCACATAATCCATATCTGACTCTTGTTGGAAACTGGAAAAACATTTAGACAATCAATAAAAAAAATTAATTGGAGTGCATTAAACAAATAAGGACAGAAAAGTTTTGCTGTTTGGGTAGATTGTTGCCAAAATGTATTTTATCATATTGATACAAAGATTACTGGGTGCAAGCTCAAGAAAAAAAAATCAGGCATAATGCAAGATACCACAAACAAGTAATTTAAAAAATTACATTACTATGAAAATGCCATTTACAACAGCATCAGAAAAATCACACTCCGAAGTATAAGTTTAATGAAAGATGTACAAGATCTGTACACAGCAAACTGGAAAATTGTTCAGAAATGTTAATGGAGACAGGAACAATTGGAACAGTATAATGTTTTTATGCACACTGAGTCACAGATTCAATATAATTCCAATTAACGTCCCATCATTTCTAAAGATATTAAATTTCTTCCCCTGCATGTAAGTCACATGGGTGTTTTTTATTATGTGAAAATGAATCAACCTCTAACTTATGACTGGTGTACTTGCTTGTATGCTTGCTATACTTTGATGAAAACTTGTGTTTATAAAAACAAAATGTTGCAGCTGTCATCTTTCTTTTTCAGAAAACACTCATTTTTCCATCTTAACCAAATTAAAACTAGTTTAAGTAGTTCAGAAAAGAAGTCTGGCTTGGCAGATTTCATAAGAGAAAGGGATATATAGTTTATGTTTCACACAGTAACCAAAGAACAACTAGATCCCAATAAAAAGAATATTATGATATAAAGTACAAGAAGAAGAAGGAGAAGAAGAGGAAGATAATGATGCCTACAAAGAAGGGAAACTGGCAGGGGGAGTATATAGAAAACAAGATTTAACACAACTGAGTCAAAAATATGAAAAACATTTTAAGAAAAACTGATGAACATTAAAAAATAATATATAGGGCAGAGGAGAAAAACAAGCTTCCAAATGACTGATTTGAATATATGGAGAGACTGAGAGAAGAAAAAGGCAAGACATCTATTTCATATGGAACTAAACTACACATCAATAAAGCTAGAGATAAGGAATTAATTAACAAGAAATTCCTCCCAGCACTTCAAAGTTAGATATGTGACCATAATAAACAAACAAAAAACAAAAAATCATTGAGCCTAAGGGTCAAAAATTTGGTTTTCATTTTTTGTGTTGTCATGACTCCTCTGTAACCTTAGACAAGTTAGCTAACCTTCCAGAACCACAGTCCCTTCATGTGTAAAATTTTGATAATATTTGCTTGTTCGTCAGTCAGCATTGGTATGAGAATCAAATTTGACAACTGAAAGCAGAAAAATCTATAAATGAGTTTTAAATCCTCTAAGTCATAAATATGTTTTTATATTACATTACAGGGCACATAGAGATTTTTATCATAGCTGCTAAATGTGCTTTAAGTTTGCATTTTCTGTAAAATGGTATTTACTACACAAATGTTGGTGAAAGACAAATTCAGAAATGAGGCACAATTATTAGATATTTCAATTTCAACTGCAGACTACATGGTCATGGAATATTAGAGTATTAATAAGATTCAAATTTATACAGAATATAATTTTATAATTAGGAAGAAAATTTTGTCAACATGTGAAGGTTTAATATTATTTAGGTAAAAATATTTTTTTAAAAGCTGTTTCACAATTAAAATCTATAACAGTATAACATAAAAATATTCTCTATTATCACATATACTGCATATTCTCAGGAAATATGAAATAAAGGTTTCAATGATGCAAAGAAAATTATCATTTCCAAATAGTTACTTCAATTATTAATATGGTTTGATGGAAATACTGTATTATTAACCAGTAAAGGGATTTCATTTTATACTCCTTTAGACCCACATTTTCTTCTTCTGAATAATGAAATATCAATACTATCTACTTTATAGAATGTTATAGAATCCAGGAAAAGCATAAAAACGAGAGCTATTATTATTACTGTGAATAGAAAAAATATGAGTATCAGGGAGAAATAGCATAATTTCTTTCTTTTCACCGTTTTTAAATTAAAAAGACATTAAATAGTAGTGAAGTGTATGAGGTGCTTTTAGAAATTTTATCATCCTTCCTGTAACTTAGTGAAAGCTTTTATGGCCCAAGCTGGATTTAACATAAGTTAAGTAAACGGCCAGGGTGTACTGAATATGAGATTGCTTTCAACAGCCTGACTAGTTTGGCAGATATCGGGGGCTTGGAGGTTGGAGCTGGAAAATATAGAGGAGAAACTGGAAATAAAAAATGCACTAACAATTTGGGGAAATAAACAAACAAACAAAAAAACTAACAACAACAACGATTGGATGATATGTGGTACTTGATGGTAATCATAGAAAAGCAAATGACAATGTTCCATTGAAAAGAACTATGAAATCCAGTAATCAGTCACTACAGCATCTAATCAAGGAGATGAAAATGAGTACCTTTAGCAGCTGATTGAGAAAAATGAAAATTAGACAAATTTTCTCAAGACTTGATAAGAAATGCATTTGCTCTCTTACTTCTTGGTTTTCTTAAAATCATAGCTAGGAACTTTGGCAGACTTCCAAATGCCTATTGACTTCAAATTACGAACATGCTATATAAGCTAATAGTTTATACTTTTGCTCGCTTTTTAAAAACGAATACTTGTTGAATAGACATTTTGGAACACAATCAAATGAATCTATGTCACTATTCCTGGAATCTTATAGAAATTAGTCAGCCACTAAAGCAATTCAGACAGTAAATTTAAATACATTTTTAAAATAAACATGATTTGCTTCATTTGTCTTATAGAAATGTTGTTAATTGGCCTATTGTGATTGGGCTTTGACTTATGTCGGCCTGTGATACAGGTTATTCTTTCCAGTCTCATCAACTTAAAATTATGATGATGATGGTAATGGTGATGATGATGATGATGATGATAAAGTGACTTTATAAATATGTTCCCCTTTATGATGTTAAAATTTCCTATTAAGATACACAGAACCACCAAAGTTTTATTTAAGTCTTTTAAAATTTTCCTTTTTAGATTTCTAATTCTGAAAAGTTTGTAATGTTCTGTTAAATATTTCAAGAAATTCAGTGGTTAAAGATGAGGGAAGCATCATTTTCCTCCATCTGAGTTTAATGATACCTAACATTACAAGGTAGCGCTTTCTTCAACACCATGAAGTAACCAAAGTTAGCATCACGTTGTATAAATTCACTTATTTGTTTAGTAAAGGTAATGTTGTCAGTGGAAATCAAACTTTTCCACGGGGTCACGAGGAAAGCATTCCAAAGGTCCACACAGGAAGGATTGTGATGTGGCAAGGTTTATTTGGGTGGAAATCTTGCCCTGGTTTCCTGGTTTCCAATTTCCCCTCTTCTATCCTGCCATGCAAAAAGTCCAACCATGACTTCAGCAAGGCCAAAACAAAAGCCAGTGTCCAGAGTTTCTGCTTCATATGAATGTTTAGTTCTTGGAGTTCACACCATGTGCCGTAGGCCCAGGGAGCTGTTAGACCCACGTGATCATGTACTCCCGGGTGAGAAAACGCATGAATGAACGGGACAAGTGTTGCTCACTAAGCGAGCAAAAGAGATTCTTTTTCCCCCTGCTGTTATATTAGCTCAGGTTTCGGATGAATCAGGTGCTTTTTCAAAAGAAGCAATCAATTTCCCAAGCTTTTTTGGTCTTTTGATAGGTCCACCTCCTAGTTAGACTGACAGGCCTCTAAGGTTAAACACCTCCTCCTACTGTGCCATTTTGACTTCTATTGCACATATGCTTACCTACATCTGCTCCCTCAACAATCCAGTTCAGGAGGTGGGGAAGGGAGGAGTGTTAATCACCTTGGTTTAGAAATACTATAATCTCCTGGGGTGTCAATCTGTGTAGCTTCCTAGTGAAGCAAACGGGTTTATGCTCCCTAGTTTATTAAGCTCAATGTCTAAGTCCCTTTGTTTTCTTTCTTATTAATAATTAGCTAACTACTATGTTAAGAGTACCAGCCTCTATTCTAAGCACTAGGGATTAAATAGCCAACTAAAAAATACACAGGTCTCGCCCTCATGGAACTTACCTTCTAGTGGGAGAACATAAATCTAATACTTACCTATAAAATGGCAAATATTAGTAAGTGTTATGAAGACAAAATACCTCTTTTGTCATTGACTTAAGTTCTCATATCTTCCCTGAGTTTTAGTAATGCTTTACCTATCGGTCCCATGTCACCAGTTTTGCCACTTACTAACCATCCACATCATAAATAAAGGCATTTGTCCTTATTTCTTAAAATCTTTCCAAAGAAATTGTTTGGTTTCTCACACAAGTCTCTATCTGCCTTTTATAGCTGCATCCTTATCTTCCACCTTGTGACCAAAACACTTTTCTATCTAGTTGTATTATAATAGTCACATGCTGCATAAGAACATTTCAGTCAAGGACAGACTATATATGACAGTGGTACCACAGGAGTATAACAGAGCTGAAAAATTCCTATCACCTACTGATACAGTAGCTGTCACAGTAATGTCATAAAGCAAGGCAATGCATTACCATGCTGTGGCATCTCAGCCTGTCAATGCACATGCTCTTATTAGAGACTCTTGGGCACACTCACCTGGGCCATGTGAGCTTACCACACACAGCTCCCCTTTCTAACCAATGTTAAATTTGCACTGATTCTTGGGGATTTTATCACAATTATAAGACACTCTCCAGCAATTACAATCAGGAAACTTTGAAGGTACAAAGTTTATTACTTAAAAGAACTAGCAAGGGTCCTGGGTCCTGCTTTTATTGGGGTGGTGGGCGGGGACCCTAGGTTTCAAAGGCTCACTCTTTACTGACGAATTTAAAATGTAAGAGCAGGAATTCAAAGACCAGGAAGAGAGAAACAAGTGGCCCAAATGGTCAGCTATTAAAATCAACTAAGATCTCTAAAACGAAGGAGCCTCAGTAGGGGGAGGTGAACTGGCTGCTATTTATATGGTCTGGTGACTGGCAAAGTGGTCACTTGAGATAGCCTTCACTGATATGGGTGCCTCTTTGAAAGGACTACCTCAGCAATCAAAGTTTAAGTCAGGCACTTGCATCACAGAAAGAAAAAACAACAGTCAGGGCTTATACTACAATTACTCACAGTTGTGGTGATGCTGGTGTGAACAAACCTATGCATGCCAGATGTATAAAAGTATAGCCCATGAAATTACAGTAGGAGGTTATACTAAGTGCACTGTATGATGTCTGCACAACAAAGAAATCACCTAACAACACATTTCTCGGAACTATTCCTGTTTTAAGCAATGCATGAATGTATGTTAAAGTTCTCTGGAGTTTTAACACCTCTGTCAAAAATGACCCTTAATCATAATTCTCTCAACCATATTTCCCAGCTAAATAGTTGCTGCACATTCTAACTGAAATTTTATCTGTTCCTCACATCTTTCCTTAAACTCCTGGTTATTTAATGGCTAAATCACTGGGTTTCTAACTCACTGTCACACAGTTTTATCAGGAAAATTTACTATGCATATATGCATGTGTATATATATGTGTGTGTGTATACATATATATATAATTTGTGATCTGAGTTTTATAAACTTTAAGAAAAGAATTTATTTATTTTTAGAGAAAGGGAAAGGGAGGGAGAGAGGGAGAGAAACATCAATGTGTGTTTGCCTCTCATGATGCTCCAACTGGGGACCTGGCCGGCAACCCAGGCATATGCCCTGACTGGGAATCAAACCAGCGACCCTTTGGTTCACAGGACAGCGCTCAATCCACTGAGCCACACCAGCCAGGGCTGAATTTCAGAAACTTATGAAATCCAGTGACAAGTTTTTCCTGCCTGTATCCCCATAAATAAAGAGCTTATAGCAAGACCTTGATAATTTTAACTATTTAATGAATAAATAATAAAGTCCAAATTGTGATCCGAATATTGATCACAGAAAATAACCAAGACTAAAGTTTGTAAATCTTTATGTAAACACAAGCTTCCTTATGGATAGAGTTGCAATTTAAAGAATTAGGCTACAATGATACTATATCCAGAGCTCATAGAAGGCAGAGCCTTTAACCTTGGTCTTTAGAAACTGGAGTTTTTGTATTTTATGCAAATAATAAGTATCTTCGAATAAACAAATCAATGAATGAATGAGCTCTCATTGTCTGTTATCATGTAGACTAATGTTATTGACCAAGATATTAAAGAAAATCTTTAAAAATATATTCTTTGACATGAACCTGAGGTTTTGGAAATGGAGTAGAGCTTTTCTATTTCAATGGCTCAGTGAATATGAATTTTCTTTGAATGTGAAGAGTTGCCAGCCTATTACTTAGAGAGCAGGCTTAAGCCATACCAATATACAGGATAATTTGGAAGTTGTAACAAGAAAGTGAAATACACCGTGGGATGTTTCTTCGTGTTCAATGGTGTATCATCAGAAACTCGTCTAGCTTGCTACTTTGAAATATCTTTTTGGTAAATGGTAGAAATTTCTGATCAGTACTTTAAATGAGAAAGAAAAAAAGATAAAAGTAAATATCATCTTTGTTGAGCATTTCAGGGTTTAAAGAGGTAGGCCACCTCAAGGGAGAAAAAAGGCCACAAGTTCATTTTTATCTTGCTTGACCAGGGGCAAACCTCTTGCTAAGAACCGAGCCAAGAGGTAGGAAAGGGGAGTCTGGATCATTGAAATAATACAATAGATAAGCAGAGCTGGAAACCAAAGCTGGTCATAGCTGATTGTCATGTAAAATTAACTTAGTAAGGAAATAAAATGCTGCTTTTGTCTGAGATCCTATCTCTTAGAAACATGAACTTTTCATTCACTGAGAGATTTTAATGGAAAACAAGACACTCCTTGATTATTGGTCAAAAATGCCCCCCAAATATTTGGAATTAAAATAGCTTTTTAAAGTCACTTCCACAACAATTATGATGTATTATACTCAGATAAAAAAATTAAGACAGTAATTTAATTTTTATTTAACCCTGCTGGTCACAAGAATGACAACCTGAAGTTATAGAACACAATGAAAAGATATTCCATGCAAACATACCACCACAACCAAAGAAAAAATCATGTCACATCAATTTTCACATGCTGAGACAATGGGATCATACTTGGTTCTATCTTGAAAGAAAAAAATTGTCATTGCCTCCTGCTGAGAGAAGATGGTGTGAGAACTCTGACAGCTGGTAAAACCATCTCTTGCTACAACAAACAAGCAAGTAAGCAAAGGCCTGGAAAACCATTCTTTCATTAAAAGTCATTGTGGACTGAAAAGGTTTTGATGTATATATATATATATATATATATATATATATATATATATATATATATATATATACACACACACATGCACACACACTATATATATATATATTTTTTGCTTTATAATAATATTTAAATCATGTAAAGTGCTAAAACCACATGATATAGTTTCTATAGAAACACTACATATATTATTGATAGATAAAGGCATTATGTAATTTGGGTCTTACATAAATTACCAACATACAAATCACTATTGCAGTGGAGAGCTATTCTATTTGGGAAAGGTTTTAGCTTTCAGCCTGAAAGAAGAATCAGCAAGCCTTGTTTATACACAGAATAATACAAGGTACTATGTTATCTATCATATTGTTCAGCTATACTATTTTACACTCTACCGCCTTGATGCATCTACCTAATTTTTACTATCTGAAAAATACTTGGTCACATTTTAATATTTTTAATTTAATGTTTCCATATATAATGAAAGGATGAGCACACCATTGAAAAGGACAAAAGGGAGGGAGAGAGGAGAGTTAAATCCGTTTGCTTTCACATTGCTTCAGATTTGGCTAAGATATCTATTACAAGTAACAAATGTTGCAAACATATTTTATAAACCTATGGAACATCTGTACTCCAAGATTTCTTTGAGGAGGTTTCCTAAAGCTTCTTAAAAATCTCTGGGGAGTAAAAACATGCCAAAAATATCTGCAAATATTGTTTATAATTTTAATTGAAAGACTAGCCATTTATTCTGATCATAAAAGAAAAATCATGCATTACCAAAGAAGAATATGACCAAAGAGACAAAAAATTCTGGTTGTTTTATCTTGAGATTTTGACATGATTAATATAACGATATACACATATGTATGTGTATATCTTTTGTATTATTTAATTGACCATAATTTAATCTATTAACCCAAATCTGAGAGCATATCTTCTATTGTATTAGAAAATAGCATACAGTAAGCTACAGCAATCTCCACTAGGAGACATAGAGCATTTCATCATACATACCATATCTGAATGAAAATTAAAGAGATATAATTTTCATATACTTTTCATAACTTCAATATTTAATCTTCATATGCATTTAAAATTGTATAAACATTTGAATGCACCATGCACTCTCCTTCTTATTCTTCAAATATGTGATTTTTCTCTACCTTGAATGCTATCTTACTTGCTCATATTTCAGGTTCAGCCTCTGGGTCACTTGCCTCTCAAAACGCCCCTGTCCCTCCAGATCAAATTAAGTGTCCTGTTAGGTCCTCCTGGAACATTCATATTTTTCTATCATAGCATATTTAAATGTTAATAATGTAATTATTTCTCTTCTGCCACTAAACCTTTTCTATGTTAAGGAAGTAGATGAGTTTATCTTACTCACCATTGTGATCTCTGACCCTACAAGAATGCCTGGCACATAATATATTTCAAATAAAATGTTTTTGACTAAAAGAGTACTAAAATCAACATCTAGGAGAATGTCTAGAAAATATTGCTTATTTGATTAATATTTGTTTAAATATGCATTCTGATCTTTAGAAGAACTCCCACCTCCTGCTATAGCCATAATTTCACTTATGAAGTGCCAAATCAAATGCTTTATTTCAATTCCCATAAATTTTCATTTGTAAGTCATTAATATGGATCAACAATGGATGAAGCAAAATGGAATTGGATTGTATAATGAAAGAATCATTATAGATCTAAGCATGATACTAACAAAGGCCCATTTTTTGTAACAGCAAATGTATAGAAGAATCCTGAAAAAATAGCAGTGATATTCTCACACAGCAAGATGGTATAAGATACCTTTCCTTGAGTTCATACAAAGCTTTCAGAGATTATTTTCCTAAGCAGATTGCAGAATCAGGTTCAGTGACACAATAGGTTATTTTTACCTATTTTATTTTATGGATTGCACTTTTGGATACTGGTCAGAGCTAAGATCCATAAGTGAACTTGTAAAAGAATCGAAGTCTCACTTGAATTGCCAGAAGCTGACCCATTGCCAATCCACTATTCAGCCTGGAATGAATGCTTAGTGAAGCAACGTTCTAGCTTTAACACATTGTATTTTCTGCAAATGATACTTAGGTGATATACATTCATTCTTTAAAATCCTTATGAACTTCAGTCTGAGGTTATTGTGTATATTCCTACATAGTCTTGAATGTCTGGTTGTTGAGATTTGCATTTTAAATTCCTTTTATAGCTAACTACTTAGACAAAGTATAAAAGGATTAGTAATTTTTAAAGGATATATGTATTAATGTAAACAGGATACTAATTCTAACTTTTTATAAAATTTTAATTTGAAATATTATGTTACACATATTTATTGATATATAGTTGACAACTATGAATTATTTTAATTATTCTACCATGTGAAAAATAATTTTTATTGATTGTCACTGGCATAATCAATGACATAACTAATGTTTTACTTTGTGCAATTGGTTCACAAAATGGATATTTATTAGGTTCCCTTTGTTACAGTAACTTCTCAATAGCAGCATTTATGGATTTCAATCTTAAATTCACCTTCTCACTCTGCAATTTCAACTAATTCTATCTGAATAAAGAGTTCATCAGTAAAATAAATTTTTAATTATAAATTAAGCATATTATGATTTTTAATTTGAGTCTTTGTCATTCTGAGCATATTTAATGCAGTTCAAAATAAAATCCAAAAACTTGTAAATTAATCAGCTACATAATGATACAGATAAGTAAAGACAAGTAACATATAGAGTGTTTAAAAACACAATAATAGATGTATTGCACAGTTTGATTCTACATCTAATTTTCTCTTTGTAAAATTTGCTTATATTGCTCTATACCATAATATAAAACCAAGAATAAAGCAAAACTCTGTGCCTTTATGACACACAAGATGTCAAAAACTATTATTTCAAAATAAATTACAGTAGAATCTTAATCCTGAAGAACAGGTGTGCATATTAATACACTTACAAAAATAAGGCTGCTTAATTAAATCACAAATGACTAAATTTCTGACAGATTTAAAATCATTTATCCAAGTCCTTAGAGGGAATTGCTTTACATGTCAGTTGTGGACATCCTCTAAAATATCATGTTTTCCTAATTTTATATTTCATATAAAAGTTTTATACTAGAATAATTCTGTACAGAGGTGTCTGAAAGGATTCAATTATTTTTATTGTGACATGATTCCAAAATCAAACCATTTACCCAAACTAATTCATCGTGTATAATTTTAAAAGTATATGTTTGTATATTATTTTCATGGTCTTATTTTAATAATGATATAATTAGTTTTCTATTCTTTATTAATTTTTTTTTTGTTTTCATCCATTGATCACTATACAACCCAAAACTCCAGAACACTAAGACCTGAGACAACAAATAACTTACTGTTATAAACCAGCCTCTATCCCTTCATCCAACCCCAACCCCTGGTGTTCATTGATAGGATTATAGTCAATCTGTCTATTATATAAATAGTTCCCTTGTTGAAGGTCGAGTATAATCTTCATTTTCATTACCAATGACTGTTCATAATTATAAAGATTTCATTGTCAGACCCTTGGGATTAATAATAGCAGGTACTTGAGGAGTTCACTATTTTTATCAGTGGTTGTACAGTTCCAGCAAATAGCAACCATTTTTTTTCATGTTAGTACCTTATTAGATATAACTACTTGTTTTTCCTCAGGTAACTGTGAAAATCATTGTTATGTTGATTATTTTTTTAAGTATATATTTATTGATTATGTTGCTACAGTAGTCCCAATTTTTTCCCCTTTGCTCCCCTCTGCCCAGTATCCCCTTTCCCTCCAGCAATCCCACCCCCCTTAGTTCATGTCCATGGGTCGTGCATATAAGTTCTTTGGCTTCACCCTTTCCTGTATCATTCTTAACATTCCCCTGTCTATTTTGTACCAACCGATTATGCTTCTTAGTCCCTGCACCATTTCCCCATTTCTCCCCCTCCCCCCTCCCAGCTGATAACCCTCCAAATGATCCCCATACCTATGATTCTGTTCCTATTCTGGTTTGCTTAGTTGGATTTTGTTTTTATTTTTTATATTCAGTTGTTGATAGTTATGAGTTTGTTGTCATTTTAGTGTTCATAGTTTTGATCTTCTTTTTCTTAAGTAAGTCCCTTTGACATTTCATATAATAATGGCTTGGTGATGATGAACTCCTGTAGCTTTACCTTGTCTGGGAAGCACTTCATCTGCCCTTCCATTCCAAATGATAGCTTTACTGGATAGAGTAATCCTGGTTGCAGGTTGCCTTTCATCACCTTGAATACTGCTTGCCAGTTCCTTCCTGCCTGCACAGTGTCCTCTGAGAAGTCAGCTGATAGTCCTATACGCACACCCCTGTAGGCAACTTTCTGTCTCTTCTTGCTGCCCCCAGGACTCTGTCTTTATCTTTCATCTTTGGCATCTCAGCCATGATGTGTCCTGGTGTGGTCCCCTCTGGGTCCAGCTCACCCGGGACTCTCTGTGCTTCCTGGACCTGTATATACATCTTTTTCACAAAATTTGGGAAGTTTTCCTCATTCTTTAAAATTCTTGCTTCCTCATTCTGCACTGGTTGACTGTTTTTTTCTTCCGTATGTTCCAAATCATTGATTTGAACCCCAGTTTCCTTTCCTTCACCATTGGTTTTGTGTGGATTTTCCTTCATTTCATTTAGCATAGCCTTCACTTCTTCTCTTATGCGTTTGCCATACTCAAGCATATTTGTCAAGCCTGTCAGCATCTTTATCACCAGTGTTTTGAATTCTGTGTCTGTTACGTTGTCTATCTCCTCATCTGTTAGGTTGGCTATCTCCTCGTCACTTAGTTCTCCCACTGGAACCTTGATCTGTTTCCCCTTTTGGGCCATACTTCTCTGTCTCCTCATTCTGACAGGCTCCTGTGTTTGTTTGCCTCTGCGTCCCAGGGAGAGCTGACATTCCTGTTACGTTGTAAGGGGCGGATCCTTAGGGATTCGTCAGTACAGGGGACCTGTTTCACCATGTTGTGGCGCTGTATGTGGGGGAGGGGTCTGGAGGGAGCAATGCCACCTGCCCAGCACTCGCCCCTTTTCCAGGCAGCTCTCCCACTTCCGCACTGGACTGGCGCCCCACTAGCTGCTGCCCTGGCCGTCGTTCCCAGAGTGGGTGGGTCTGCGGACATTCTAGGACCGTGGGGGCCCTTTAAACAAGTGGACTCTGCTGAGACCGGCAGTTTCTTCTTCCACCCCAACCGTGCACTGGTCTGCACAGTCAGAAGCAATGAGGAGCTGGGAATGCTTCCCAGGTGTCCCTCCTGACTTTTTAAAATGTGTGGCTGCTCTTTCCGCCAGCCTGCCGCTGCTACCACTGCTGCCGCCACCACACCGCATCTTCTCCACCCCACCTCCACCCCTCCTACCTGTCTGGATGAGTATTTATTCTTTATATCTTTGTTTGCTGGACTTCTATGTAGTTTGATGTTCTGGAACTTCTGGTTGTTTCTGGTTTTGAGGTAGTTGTGTTCCTTCTTATTGTGGAGGGGGACGCAGCATGTCTTTCTATGCCTCCATCTTGGCTGAAAGTCATGTTGATTATTAAATTTTATTACTTCAACTGTAATGGCTTAAAAAACAGGACAAGGCAATTAATTCCACCAGACCTTACAGTAGGAATCCTGGTGATACATTTCTTCATTATGAAGTAATTTTATTTTTCTTAGCTTTTATATAAGAAGAATACCCAAAGCAAACATGATTTAAGGAACTGTTTCAATTATTAATGAGCTTAATACTTTGTTGCCTGAGTTTGACTAGGGGATGGAAAAATAATCAAAGTTAATGAATTAATGTATTTGTATTGATCTTGCATTCCAGAATGGATATACAATAGAGGGCTACAGCACAAAATCTTCAATATTAAATCCAAGTACAAAAACTAAGCTGGAATGCGTAAGGGATAAGAAAGAGCATAGAAAAGAGTTTTACATTTTCTTATTTCTTTAAAGTGCCTTGAATTTCTCTTTCCATAGGCTCCAATAAGGTAACAGAGAATATTTTCAAAGTTATGCTATGGGTAGGTTGATATTGAAGCAATATTTCAAGAAAAATGGAATTAAAAACAGGCCCTTTTAGATTAGCTATTTGTCAACTGATGATTAGGCAGACAAAATGTGGTATGTTCATACAATGGAATAGTATCTGGCTATAAAAAGAGAATGAAGTTCTGATACATGCTACAACATGGATAAACCTTGCCAATATTAGGCTTAGTGAAAAAAGCCAGTCATAAAAGATCATATATTATACAATCACATTTATGTGAAAGATTTAAAATAAGCAAATATATAAAGATAGAAGCAGAATGGTGGTTGCCGAGGCCTGGGAGATATAAATAATGGGTGATATAAATAAAGAGTAAGGAGTAGAGGTTTTCTTTTGAGATAATGAAAATGTCCTAAAATTTATTGTAGTGAAGATTGCACAGTTCTGTGACTATACTAAAAACCTTTGAATTGTACATATTAAATGAGTGAGTTGTTTACTGTGTGAATAAAGCTATTAAAAATAATTCTTAAAAAAACGGAGAGCCCAAAAGGAGGATATACATCAGTTTCATTAATTTAAATTTGATATGACTTCTCAGAGATTTATGTTAATTCACACATTGATTAGTAAGTGAAAAATTCACTATAGAAATAGAGGGAGACTGACTTGTCCTTTATGGACAGGTCTAACCCAATTTATGCAAAACTCAGACCATAAAGCATTAAATAGTTTCACAAGAATGGTGCTTACATTACATGTTCTTCTGTTTAAGTATTTAGTAGTTGAAATAATAAGCAATCGATATTGTACAGTACAACCATCACCTTTGCTCTTTTAATCATTGTGACCGTGTTTTCAATAAAACAGACTATAAAAATACAAATAAACTTTTTAATTTTACATATGATTTAATTTCTATAAATTGATCGCACTACAAAGGTTTCATTTGAATTTTCCTCAGGAAGAACTATATCTAGTCCTGCAATTGTATAATATACCAATATGGAAAAGCACTTACATATTTCTATTTTGGCATTCAATAAAATCAATCAGTTGGGTAGGCATCAACATAGAAACAAATAGATCCTTCATAACTGTTAATAAAAAATGCAATTGCCATCTGGCTTTGATCACAACATTTGAATTTGCCAAAAAGGAGTAGAAAAGCTTGTTTCTTGAGGTGATGCTTTCTGTGAGTCGTTTCAAGCTCTACAGCTCATGTATTATAAACAGGTAATCCTTGTGTAGTTCCAAAGCAAAACAGAGCACTGAACTTGTCTTTGTGATACACCACATTATATACAAATGAGCACCGGGATAAAACTATCAGACAAAATATAGACCACCATGATGTTATAACTTGGCACATGGCAAAAATTATTTTGAGAGAGTGAGTAGTATGTGTGTATGTGTGTATGTGTGTATGTGAAAGAGAGAGAGAGAGAGAGAGAGAGAGAGAGAGAGAGAGAGGGAGAGAGAACGATGGGTTGTCTCCCATACACTCCCGGACCAGAGATCAAACCCACAACCTATGTACCCTCATCAGAGATAGAACTCACAACATTTTTAGTGTGTGGAACAATATTCCAACTGAGTCACCCAGCCAGCACTGTTTTCAGCTTCTTACATAATAAAAGCTTAAACTCAAACTCACAAATATGCACAAACACAAATACTGAAAAAAATATATATAGGTGCTTAGATATGTATTTTCCTTCACAAAGAGATGTGTCAATGATTTTGTCTATGTGTATGCACAGTTTTATTGTTTTTTTATAGTTCAGAAAGAAATATTACCTATGCAATGAAATATTTGGAAGAATAGAATAAGTAATACAGGTTGACATTTAATTCTGGAAACTTTGGTATTTTATATTCAAAAGGAAATATGAGTTTAGGATACCAGAGAAAGACCAAACAATTTTAGTGCCAACGGAGCACAAAATATTTAAGAAAAAAAAGAATTGAGTTAAATAAATCTTAAAGTTTATTAAATGAACAATTACAGTATACAGACATTTAAAGCAGAATTAAATATGAAATTCTATGCATAAATTTTAAATTAATTATTCATAGTTTGTGTTGTCTATATATATATATATATATATATATATATATATATATATATTATGGAATTTTTTCAGTAAGACACCTAGGTCTATCATGGCAAGAATTTATATACAATAAACTCTTATGATCCACATTTTGAACCAGTTTTTTACTTTATTGGTGTCAATTTGCATTCTTGTGTCAACTCAAATAACAAAAATAACATTTATTTATATGTCTATACTTTACCACCACCAGAATCAGTTGGATATTATTACTGCTTCACATTGCTTATTTGCCTTCAAAATGAAAGGCACCTTACCATTTGTCAGAGTTCTGTCACTGATGATATGTTAGCTGGAAAAGGTGCCACTGTGGATTCAGGTTACAAAGGAGGGAAAGCGATTGAAAAAAATTTCCTCCAGAAACTGGTATATGTAGTTCTGTTAAATTATAGGTAGGTAGATTAAATATCACACTGTGTTCTAAATTCAAGGAAGAAAAGTAATACATCAGTCTTCAAACACTACAGTTTGTCAAACTCTTATCTTTAGGTTTGGTCCTGATATTAAAATAAAATGAAATAAAAACCTCCTGACTATAATATAGATTACAAAATGTGAAATTCTTCAGTCCATAAATTTTACACTGTATTATCCTTCTTTATGTTTATAACAATTACAGGTTATTGCTTTAGAATGTCTACATTAGTTTATTTCAATGAAGTTTGAGTAGTTAATCTATAACAGACCCTGTATGAAGTGTTGATATTCAATAAAAACTGAAACATGATCCTTACCTTTAGGAAACAATTGCAAAGAAATTAAAATAAACTGAAATTTTGTATTAAAACATATATTAAGTCCTGCATACATTACATTTCAGTAAAGATGAAGTACAATTAACTTATCAAATATTCTGGAGTCTCAGGCTGTCCACAAATTATTATTTCACACTTTTTCCTCAGCTGCTGAAAGGCTAACTGTACTAGTTAGCAAGTGCCACAATAATGTTGCATAATAAAACATTTCAATTTCTCAGTGGCATAGGATTTGGCTGATCTAGGCTTGGCTTAGCTGATATCTAGAAGTTCCACTGGACTTGAATACAGGCAATGCCATATTTAAGTCTGTAGGCAGTAGGGAGAAGATCAATGGTTCTTTCTGAGTCTTTTGATTCTTAAAAATAACCAGCTTAAAATAATGAATATTCTTCACATGTCATATGGTCTCTGTCACAATTTCTCAACCATGCCACTGTAGCTTGGAAACAGCCATAGACAATACCTAAACAAATTGGTGTGGCTATGTTTCAATGAAACTACATTTATAAAACCAAGCCATAGGGTAGATTTGGCCCACGTGAAGCAGTTTGCTACCCTCTTCCCTTCCAAATTAGTGCACTAAAACATCTGAGGAACTTTAAAAAGTGATATCTATACAGATGGCAAATAAGCATAGGAAAAGATGCACCACATTATATGTCATCAGGAAAACGCAAGTTAAAACAACAGTGAGATACCGCTATGCACCTATAGAATGGCCAAAATCCAGAACACTGACACCACCAAATGTGGGGCAACAGGAACTCTCATTCGTTGCTGCTGAGAGTGATACCAATAGCTTGGCTGGACCACTGAGAGCGGGGCGGAAGGGGCTGCATTGCCCGGATAACCAAGCTCCTCCCCTTGGAATGCGATGCTCCGCCCAGAGCTTCCTGCTCCTGGCATCAGAACCCCTGTCCCCAGGCAAGATGATGGCAGAAGGAAATATTGCACTGAGCATGCGCAAGTCTAGCAAGATAATAGGACAGGCGAAAAGCCCTCCTACCCGGTTCCAGTACCCGATTGGGTGTGGGACCTGGGGAAGGCAGGCACAAGGGCCACGGAGATCAGAATGGTGGCAGGAGGAGGTGCTGGACCAAACAAGCCTGGCAGTCTAGCCTGAGGAAAAGAAGGGATTGGTCAGGGGGTGGACCCTCCTGGAGCAAAAGGAAGTTTGGGAAATTAATTATTATGAGAAAGCACCTGGTCTGTCCCACACCCAAAACTAATATAAACTCAAGGGAAGAAACAGACACTCTTTTACCCACCTGGCAAATGTACTGGCCAGTATGTTGGTGGGACCTTCTGGCCCTGGAAACTGCATGGCCAATGGCAGCGCTGGCCACACCCGTGTTTCCCAGGAGGGAACCTGAAGCTAGGCAGTACCCCGGAGCAAGCAGAGCTGCCTGGATGCCTGTTCAGTAGCCACCTGCAGTTCCCAAAGGATGGTATTTTAAGTGGGATAAGGAATTCTAAACACTGCCTTTGGTTTAGGTCTGGCTGAAGACATCTGGGACTTCCTCAGGATTTTCTGGAGGGGATGGGCTTCGATACAAGGGTCTGCCATTCTCCCACATTATGCAGCATTTTAACAAAAAACGCTATCCTTTCTCAACAGCTTCTGCCTCTAGAATTTGCCCATTGGTGGCGACAGGCAGCTGAACCTCTACTTTCGTTCTGTAACAGGAATGTAGAATGGTTCTGCCACTTTGGAAGACCTTTGGCAGTTTCTTTCAGAACTAAACATATTCTTACCATATAACCCAGCAATTATGTTCCTTTGTGTTTACTAAAAGGATCTGAAAGCTGATGTTAACACACACACACACACACACACACACACTGAGGTTTATAGCAACTTTATTTATAATTTCCAAAATTTGGGATCAACCAAGATGCCCTTAAAAGTAGATAAATGGATAATAAGCTGTGATACATCTAGACAATGGAATATTATTTAGCTCTAAAATATGAGCTATCAAGCTATGAAAAGACATGGGTGAAACTTAAATACCTATTAAGTGAAAGAAGCCTATTTGAAAAGGCTACATAATATATGATTCAAATTATATGATACTGTGTAAACAGCAAAACTGGTGACAGTAAAAAGATCTGTGGTTACCAGCAACTAGAGAAGGGGGAGGGCTGAATAGGCAGAGCACAGAGGACATTTAAGGCAGTGAAAATCCTCTGTAGGATATTGTGAAAAAGAATATAAACAGAACCACTTCAAAATGGAATCTGAGGGTCCATCCCAGAGGAATTGTTTTGCACGTTTTACTCCTCAAACCTTTGTTTTGGAATGTTAAAAATGGGGCAAAATAACCATTTTTTTTTATTTTTTTTTTAATTTTTTTATTTTGGTTTTTCAATTACAGTTGTCCCCTTTTCCCCCAATTTCTCTCCCCCACCCAACCCACCCCCTCTCCCGCAATCATATCCCTCCCCGTTGTCCATGTCCATGAGTCTTTTATACAGGCTCTTTAATTAATCCCTTCCCTTATTAATCCCCCTTCTCTCCCTCTCCCCTCCCCCCTATTGACTGCTATTCTGCTCTTTGTTCTATTTAGTTCCTTTGTTTGTGTTGTTCTTTAGTTTCCTGTATTAGGTGATATCATATGGTATTTTTCTTTCTTTGCCTGGCTTATTTCACTAAGCATAATTCTAAAGCAGCATTGTATTCCAAGTGACTGTTTGCAAAGCTAACAGGGAAGCAGACATTCGGACTACCAGAACTGAAAATTAAAGACATTCTTTAGAATTAGCATCACTATGTTAGCTTCTCTGCACCTATAGAAATTCATTCCTTATCTTACCTACACCTTTAGAAATTGCATTCTTCTATTCCTGTAATAATTTGCTTTCCCTTTTTCATACATACCCCTTGCTTTCGCCCAATCAGAACACTATTTTGTTTTCTGCCTGAATCAGTGTTTCCAGGATAGCTATTGTTTCAGATCTCAAATTAACCCTTGTTGCCTCTGACTTTGACCTTTTGTTTTTAGGTTAGCAATACCATAATTATTGATATATGTCATTATACAATTGTCCAAGTTTATAGAAGGTAAACTATGGATTTGGGTTGATTATGATGTACCAATGTAAGTTCATCAATTGTGCTACTCTGGTGAGGGATGTTGATAATGGAAGATGCTATGCATGTGTGAGGGCAGAGGGTTATATGGTAAATTTCTGTATGTTCCCCTCAATTTTGCTGTGAATGTAGACTGCTTGAAAAATGAAGTCTTAGTTAATGAGATGTTATGTCTATGCTTTACTTCCTATGAAGTCTGATTTAATTGAAGTAAGTCTGGCATCTAAGTTTTTTAATCTCCCTTAAATCAATAATTGAGAAATCAGATTTGAAAATCACATCCCTGAGACATTTTCTCAAAGTATATCTAGCTTTAGATGTTGCAAATATCACCTGAGCACTTGTTAAAACTAGAGGTTCTAGGGTTCCACTCCAGATCTACTGATTCAGAATCTCTAGGAAAGAACTTCAGGTTTTCAAAGTGTAGCAAGAACCCCATGTGACTCCTATTATAAGAAAAAATATATAGAAAACACTGCCCAGCAGCATATTTCTGCTCCAAAATTTACACTGAATGCTTGGACAAGTAGCCTTTTATCTGGAGATCATCCCTCCTTAGAAGTCAGCCAAACCTTTTCTGGAGGTAGGGAATTGTGAATAGATCATTTTAAAGGCACAAATTCCCAACCAGCCACCTTCCATTTTTACACTTCCCTGAATTTGATTTGACTGCGAAAGCTATGATTTCACAACAGAATTCCCCTCTCTTTCCATAAGAATTACATAGAGGAGTGAATTAAAAAACTGTGGTACATTTACACAATGGAATACTATGCAGCAGAAAGAAAGAAGGAACTCCTGCCATTTGCGACAACATGGATGGAACTAGAGAGAATTATGCTTAGTGAAATAAGCCAGGCAAAGAAAGCAAAATACCATATGATATCACCCAATACAGGAAACTAAAGAGCAACACAAACAAAGGAACTAAATAGAACAAAGAGCAGAATAGCAGTCAATAGGGGGAGGGGGAGGGAGAGAAGGGGGATAAGTAAGGAAAGGGTCTAGTTAAGGAATGTGTATAAATGACTCATGGACATGGACAACCGGGGGGGATATGATTGTGGGAGAAGGAGTGGGCTGGGTGGGGGAAAAATGGGACAACTGTAATTGAAAAACCAAAAGAAAAAAGAAAAAAAAAAAAGAATTACATAGTGAGTCTTCCTTGCAATTCTCACTCATCCTGAGTCCTACAATGGAGTATTGCCTCAGGAGGTGAAAAATCTCCAGGGCACCCACAAAGGGAAAGCCTGCTTTAAACCTGAATCAAGGAAGCATAAACATGTAATGTTCCCTGAATTTTCCTGTTTTATACATATTTCAATTATGAGCCATCTGTTAGAAATTTCCTGTTTTGCCCCATGATGAGATGTTCAGAATTCAGTGTGATGATAGAAGTGATCAGGATATTTATTTAATGCTTCTCTCTCCTCCATCAGATGATCGTTAAGAAATATACCTCCTTTGAAGGAGAATCTCAGGAGAGAAAACTAAAGAAAGTTTTAGTATGACATACGGAAGCTCAAAATGGTGTTTTTCATGTATATGAATATCCAACAGAAGCAACTCTGACTTTTCTCAGTGCTCATCCCTAAGAGTAAGTCATTAGCCTGAAGTAAAATTACCTTCCAATAGCCAAAGAAGTACTGGTTAAAGATTTTAATGCTGTCATATGGAACTGGAAGGTTCATATGGAACATTTTCAAGACATGGTGGAGAAAAATCAAGGATAAATGTTTTATCTAATTTTATTCAAATTTAGTATAGGCTTTTGATAATGAAGCTAAAACCTATTTTATCAAATCACATTGTAAATATTTATTCCCTTTATAAATTCAATTCTTGTTTTGTTTTGTAAAATGTTTAATATTTTCCCAACCCATTAACACAATATAAAATGTTATCTGTCAGATATTAAATAATGAGACTAACTTCTATCATATTTCACTTTAAGAGAAAGTAGAATTTCCATAAAACTTTACTTAATAATAATTTTAAATATATAAAATGTACTTAGATTGTTTTGACCAACTGAATACTAAAAATCATTGTAATGTCAGGGAGGAAAAATTTCCTCTACGCTTCAAAGTTTTTCTGGCTGGTCTATTAATCAAATTGACATGATGTTATCAAACGCCAATATTTAAGTCCACTCCACCTGCATGCACTGTCCCAAATACATGCATGAACAGGCGTTTGCAGTGGAGTAAAGAAGTAATTTACTATGGGATCGGTGCCAATAAGAACACTAAGCTAGTGTTCTGATAGACTTGACTCCCAGATGGCATGTAAGTTATAGATTATGTAGGGTAAAATTGCAAGACACCAGGGGTTAGGGAAGTCCTGTAAGGAGCTGATTGGTCAGAGGTGTGAGAGAAGGATAATAAATCATTTCTTTAGGTCTTGAGGACAGCTCAGAGGTAATCTCTGGCATCCTTCTGCCTGGCCTCATGGACAAGTAGCAAGAGACTCATTCTACCTTAGTGCTGAGGAACTGAAATATATCTTAGGTTAAGATGTTATCTTCAGCCTGCTGGAGGTCCCGACCTTGTGACCATCAGTCTGGTCTGGACTACTGTCTTCTGCTGCCTCAGGGGTTACTGATTATCCAAGGGAAAGCTTAGGTATATGAGGGGTGTAGATCGGCAACGGGGATAATTTTTAAAGCTATAGTCACAGATTAAATCAAAACTGTAAGGACACTCGGTTTCAATGAGACAGGTTAGCAGGAGAAAAACAAATTAAAGTTTAATGACATGTATACATCCTGTACATATGGGAGAGACCCAAGAAAACTGAGTAATTAGCCAAAATGGTAGATGCCTCACCTTAAATACCACATTCAGCTAAAGACAAAAAGAAAATGTTGGGGGTGGAGAGTCACTTATAGAGGTTACTAAGAAAAGCACAGTAAAAAGGGTATGGTTGTTATGAAGTTTTAAAATGGCATGGTTATTATGAAGTTTTAAGTCCATGCCTTCTCTACTGGTAGTGAAGGCAGGCCTTGTAGAGTAAGGAAGACACCCTTACAGATGGAGATTTCCTTACAATGTAAACATCTTTACAAAGGGTAACTTCTACTTGGGTTTCAGAGATTCCTTCAAGCCTGTTGTTTCTTGAAAATAACCAGGCTAAAATAATCAATATTCCCTAAGAGGTATAATTTGAGGTGTAAAACTCTGCTTCCCTTCAGTAACCAAAGTAAATTCACAAGATATATTATAACCCTATTAATAAAAGAAACAATAGTCCAAAATGGTGTCACTTTTGCTAAGCCAAGTCACCAAACCAAAACTTAATAACTAACCAGTCAATCTGGAATTTCCTGATCAACACTGGTGAGATAATCTGCCTGGTAAGATCCCTGCTTTTCCTTAAGGGAAGGTGTCCTTGCAGGAAATAATCCACTCTTTTAAATTCTTAGTCTGACTCTCTTTCTGCCTATAAAAATCTTGCATTTTGCACAGCTCACCAGAGTACCCTTTTAGTTACTCAATAGGATGCTGCTTGATTCATGAATCTCTCAATCAAGACAATTAGAACTTCAAATGGAGTTTTGTTTTTATTTTAATAATCCTTAAATCCTATATCCATAGGCATAAAATACATGTTAAAATTTCATTTTGTATATATACAGTATTTTTGTTATCTTACTTAGGGTAGGATGTTATAAAGAATATCTTTTAAAAAGTTAAAGTTATAAAGTGAACATATATCAAATATTTATTTAACTCAGTAATGAGGGAAACAGCATGTAAGAAGGCTGGTTCAAAGGAGAATTCAAACAGTGGTTATGTTGTCAGTTTAAGACAAAGCTTTTTAATATCTTATTGGAAAAATAAATTATTAACATTATGTTCTCTATCTGAAAGAAATACTATATCTCTACTGAATACCACCTATACAAGTTAACATGTAGCTAGCTACACAAAATGTAGATCCTAATAAACGTAACCCAAACAAAGGTAAAATTTCTTAAAGAATCAAATAATTTAAAGAGGACCTTTTAGACAATGCTGCAGAGTTAAAAAAGAAAAACATGTTCTCTTTTCCTAACTTCAATTTGTTGTCCCTTATATTGTTGGAGAAACCCTGGTTCTTCCGGCCGATGCATTAAAGAATGACAGATCAGCAAGCCTATTAGCATGCACACAAAGTTTGTTAGTAAGTGGTAGAGCAAAAGCAAGGGTGGCCAAAGGCCGGGTGGCCAGAGAGCCAAGAGGGCCAAGAGTGCCAAGAGAGAGAGTCTTTTGTTCTGAGGACTTATATAATTGGCAGGATGTGGGTGAAGAAGTTACATATTGATTGACAGATAAATGTGGTGCCAGCTCTTCTCAAGGGGAACGTGACTACCCAGACTTAGGTACGTGTGGAGGTCTGTGAGCCTAAATCCTTATCTTGCTCTAAACCAGTGGTTCTCAACCTTTCTAATGCCGCGACCCTTTAATACAGGTCCTCATTTTGTGATGACCCCAACCATAACTAAAGCATAGTGATTAATCACAAAAACAATATGTAATTATATATGTGTTTTCCATTGGTCTCAGGCAACCCCTGTGAAAGGGTCGTTCGACCCCCAAAGGGGTTGTCACAGGTTGAGAACCGTTGCTCTAGACTGTATTGTTCATCTTGCATGGGTGATGGAAGGCAGGCAGTTAATCAACACTGTTTTATGGGCTTCTACTTTGGGCACTGTGGACCTTCTCCCGCTTTTATGGCCTTGGGATGAAGGCACAGTTTCAAAAGGCTTTCTTTCCCAGGTAGTGGAGACTGATACATAGAATTTCAAGGACTTCCCTCCTCCTGTACAAACATAGAATTTCTTGTGATATGCGGAACGCCTGGCAATATTATCGGACTAGGCTCAGGGCTGCTGAGTTAGCGGGTGAGACATGTCTCCCTCTGGTTCTCATTCTACTGTAACACAGTCTCAAGTTGTTACAGAACCCCAGCCTATGCTGTTCTGGAACAGCTGTGGGGTATAATATTTCGCTGCCAAGAAGCATGACTCCCAATACAAAAGTTTGGTGAAAAAGGAATGGAGGCTTATTTAAAGGTTATACAGATTCAGAATAATGGTGGATTTCTGACATTAAGTACCAGTCCCTTTAAAATACCCCAAAACATATAGTCCTGCCGCCACCTGCCAAACCAGGCCAGTTTCATAATACTCTCGTCACCAGTCAGAGGTACCATTTCCAAAAAAGCAGAAACCCGCAGCTCAGCATTCCCAGTCACAGTTCAGCATTCCAGGCATCTCCCACTAATCCGTGCATGGTTAGGCAGGTCCCCGCAATTCCAGCCTCATCAGCTGTGCTGCATGTTCTCCAAGCAGGTTTCCCAGTGGGTCTCCTCTTTCACCTCATGGCAGAGGGGGGGCGTGGGGAACTTCTATATCCTTTCAAACCATGTGGCCCCCTCCCCCATAGCTCTCCCCTATCATGGCTGGCTGCCCTAATTTTTATCTTTAAGATTTTATTTGTTTAATTTTAGAGAGAAGGGAAGGGAGGGAAAAAGAGAGGGAGAGAAACAACAATGTGTAGCTGTCTCCTGAGCACCCCTAACTGGGGACCTGGCCCACAAACCAGGCATGTGCCCTGACTGGGAATTGAACCAGGCACTGTTTGGTTCACAGGCCAGTGCTCTATCCACTGAACCACACCAGCCAGGCCTGGCTGTCCTAATTTTTAAATGCTGACCCCGAGCTTCCTATGTGACCTCCTACTCTGCACCATCCGTACTGAAAGTCACATAGACCTTTTACTGGATGGCAGCACAGCTTCCCTTCAGGAAAGGCACAGCTATCACCTTGCCGTTGTGAAAAGTATCTCAAGCTGCTTCATCCATTTCTCTCCTTTTCCTATCTCCCAACCATGGGCTGTGGGGTTATATGAACCATGTTTCAAAGTGTCTTATTTCTAAGTTTTTGTTAATTTTCCATTAACAGTGATCAACAAAACATGTTTAAACTGAAAATGGATTAAAACCATTTCCAGGTGGTAAAAAGAATATATAGAATCCCTAAATGTAAAGATCTTGTTCATGCATTATTTTTCAGTGGATGATGAATAAAAACTCATAGTGGTATTTACATTCCACTAGTTACAATTCAAAGAATGATGTCATGATTTAGTTACCATAGGTAGTTAGCTAGTAACTAATAAAGGCAGAAAGCAAAGGGAATCGGACGTAGTTGAGCATATTCGACTAGGGAGCACAAGCCTGATTGCTACAGCTTCACACACTCCAAGGAATCACATCATTGCCCTGCCAAGGATTAATGCCCCTCCTTTCCCTGCTCCAGTACCAGGTTTTTGGGGAGGTGCAGGGAGAGTTAAACACATGTGCAATTGAAGTCAAAACGGTGTAGGATCAAATGTTTGACCATAGAAGCCTGTCAGTGTAACCTGGGAAAGGGATCAACTGACTGGGGGGTGGACCCAGTGTAAGCTTGCAAATGCTTGGGAATTTCATCAGCTATTTTGAAAAACACAGTTGGTTTCTCCCAAGCCTAAGATAATATATCCCAGCTTAACAAAGAAGCTTTCTCTCTGTGTTCCCACGCTACCCACCCCACCTCCCACCCCCCGGCCAGGAATACACACTCACCCCTTTCCTTTGCGCTTTCTCTTCATTATAAGCATGTACTATGGACTCCAAACACAGGCTCCAGATGGAAGCCCGGGTACAGCAGCGCAGCAGGGAACAGTGCTAAGCTACTTGCATAGGAACTGAGACTGCTCATGCCAGAATAATTAAACAGAAACTCTGGACACTGGCTTTTGTTTTAGCTTTGCTGGAGACATGGTAAATGAACAGATAAGACTCAGGGGAAGCCTTCTATTTCCACCCAAATAAATCTTGCCATACTCATTCTCCCCTGTGGGTCTCCTAGAATGCTTTCCTTGGGACACCACTAGAACCCCACTAACAACGGCAACCATTTTATTTTAAACTGCAATTTTTACTGTATATCTGAAATTACATCCTTCACAATGATTTTCAATTGCAATAAAATATTATGTGCCCCTTAAAAAATGTGAGAGGGGGTATGGAGTTTCAAAAAAATTCTTATAGGGAAGATGTTAACAAATATATCTGATGGCCTATTCCTAGGAAATATTTTTCTCTGTTCAAATTCCTCTATCAGTGTGACTCTGCCTACATTCAACCTTCCTGCACTATCTCATATTGTCTAAGAGACACCATTCATTGTTCTTTAGCATTATAACAAATAGCCACTGGGGAAAGAGTACTGAGCATAAAAGCCTAGAAACCCATCCTTGTAGTACTTATATTCTAGGAAGGGAAATTAAGATGAACCAAATGACTATTTACATAAAAATTAAAATATAATTGAAACATATGCTATGGATTGTGGGTAAACAGAGCCTTGGTGTGAGGAATGATGGAAAGAAATCTTGTCAGAGTGAGCTGAGATCTGAAGGGAGTTAACTAGGTGAAGACAAGGGATTCAGTCTTTCAGAGGTTTATTTTTTTCTGCCATTTCAAAAGCCTCTTGGATGAGAGGGAAGATAGATAGGTGTGTAAAACGGAGAAGATGCCACTTGTTTAGAATTGTATTGTATATTTTCCCCTGACATTTCTACTTTAAAAACTTCAAAGTCATACTTCCGACTAAGGTGATATAACAAGGCTTGGATTCATCCTTTCAACTGGAACACCCAAAACAGATAACAGTTGCAATACACTGAACATCAGTCAACAAAGTACAGAGATTCTTGAGAGATAGGACACAAACAAGGTGAGACCCTAAATTGCCCAAGCTTACTCCCTAGGGAGAGTTTCTGGCCTTAGAGTGTCCAGACACTTCCCTGGAGGATCCCTGGGATGGAGTTGACACTCCCAAGGAGACCATGGTAGCCATCATTCTCAGGAATGAGTACTGGAGAGAACTGTATGCAGAGAGAACTCCAAGGAGCTTCAAAAGGTCCCCTTCAGGTATTCAGCCAATTACCGATCAGATTCATGTGAGAAGACACTACCCAATGCTGAGCAAAGAACCACTGAGGATAATCTATCTGCATGGTGTGTGATGGCTTTTAAGTTCCTTGGCATTTCATAGGCATAGACTCTTCAGACTGGAGCTCCAGCTCTCTTTCAGGTAGCTTTTTTGGAACAAGTCCCAGCTTAGATGGCTTCAAGCTATTTGCTATCTCTCTAATTGTATATCAGTATACCAGTGTGTGGAAAACACACTCACAGACTTCTTCATTCTGTAGATGGAAGTGCAGTTTGTTCTAAATAGGACCCCTTTTCTCTCTGGATAATTCCACACGCTCTTTACAATTCTCAGGTATGAGCCAAACTATGAGTTTGACATTAAGTAACACTCCCTTTAAAATACCCCCAAACATCATTTAATTGTTATTGTAATTTATTTTTTAAATTATGGAGCATTGATTAGTTTACTAAGGCTGCTGTAACAAATTACCACAAAGTAGGTAGTTTAAAACCATAACAGCATAAAAGATCCATGGACATGGACAGCAGGGCGGGGACTGACTGTGGGAGCAGGGGATGGGGTGTAAGCAGGACCATGGAGAGAAACAGAGAAAACATTTGGACAACTGTAATAGAACAACAGTAAAAAATAAATTTAATGAAAAGCCATAACAAAAATTCTCTCATAGTCCTAGAGGCCAGAAATTCAAAAATTAATATCATCGGGTGGAAATCAATGTTTCAGCAGGGCCACATTCCCTCCAGAAGCTCAAGAGAAGACTCTGTTTTGGGTGACTGCTTAGCATTCCTTGGCTTACTGCCACAACATTCCAAATTTTGAGGCTAAGATTTCAAATTTCTCTCTGCTCAGCCTTCACATTGTTTTTTCCTCTGTATGTGTGGGTCAAATATCCTTCTGCCTTCCTCTTATAAGGATACATGTTATTGCATTTAGGGTCAACCTGGATAATACTGGATCACTGTCCCATCCCAACATCCTTAATTAATTTTATCTGCAAAAACTTTGCTATATAAAGTAACATGCACAGTTCCCAGGGGTTACGGTTGAATTTTTTGGGAGGAACGGGATATCTCTTTCAGTTTGCCTCAGAGTACATGATTATGTTTACTGATTTTTGTTATGTCATTTTCTGTGAACTGTTACTTTATGTTTTTACCTACCATTAAATTTAGTTGTTAGTGTTTATCTAGTTTCATTGTAAAAAGTAAGTATAGCAAAGAGAAAAAGAAAAATATATTCAACTTTTTCCCACTAATACAGAACACTTTTTGTGTTATGTCATCAGATATATCAGTCTTTCCCTCTGTCACCACTTGGATTTCATACATATGCCTTGACCACCTATAATTAGTACAACCTTCACAAAATAAATTCCTTGTAGGTTTCTGATTTACTTTCTTGAAATTTTTGATTTCGGTAAAATTTATTTGAATAAGAGAACTAACGTGAGGTAAAGTAGCATTTTTTTTCTCCTAGTTTTCAGACTGCTGAACGAACACCACTTTTGCATAACATAGCTTCCTATATCATTACCATAGGAGAAACCCCATATTGTTTATTTTTTTTCTGCACAAATACAGTAATGTTTCTATTAAACAGGACTTACAACTTACATAGTTTGGTAATCTGCTAGAACTCATCTTCTAAAGCTATCTTTTTCATAAAAATCCATGTTACTCTTGATTACTAATATTCCTAGATGGATTTAAGAATCATTTTGTTATTTTCGGAAAACAAAATCCTTATAGTAGTTTTCCTCAGATTGCATTATATTAATGAGTTTATGTTTAGAAAATGGTATTCCTCACAATGCTGATTTCCTGTCCCAGGGCATGTGAGTATTAAATAATTCTTATTAAAATTCTTATTCAATGGATTGTGTGTGTCTTAAGAAACTTTAATGTCTTCTTCATATAGGTTTTATACATGTCTTATCATATTTACTACTAAGCACTTAATTTTAAGTAGCTACTGTGCCTATATTAGATAAAGGAAAGTTACGTGTTGTCATTTCCTAACTGTGTAGCCAACACCCTTACTGAATTCTATTTTGGTTTTTCAGATTATTTGGATCTTCACAATATACAATGAAAATATAGCTTTCATTTCTTATTCTTTCTGATCTAACTCCCTAGGCTAAGAGCAACAGTTTAATGGAAAATAATAATTGCTAATTGACATCTTTAATTTGTTCTTGACTATAATAGATATTCTTTTAGAGATTCACCATGCTTGATTTTCATATATACATATAGAACATGTTTTACATTAAACACACACACATATTCCCACCAGTACATAAAATGAAATGATATTCAAAACATACTACCCAATAGACTCTGACCACTATCAATGAGCAACCAGTCAAATTGCACTCCACCGTCTATGCAGTCCTGGTATGTACTGGCTACACATCAGTTCTATGGATACATACTGCTTACAGTTAAGAAAGTATTAACTTTATACCAGACATAGGTGTTAAATTGTATTATTTTTAACTTCCTGAGTGATGAATAATTTTCCTTATTCATTATATAAATATTAAAACCTGTCTTTGTGGGAAAATGTTCATGATTCACTGATAGACTATAATTGGTGATATTCTATTAATGATTTGCTTCACTAGGAATTAAATTTTTCTTTGGGAGCTCTCTCTCCTTGTCTGTTATTTTTTCCTAGTAAAATTCCAGTACAATATTTGAAGTGTTTGGAAGGTTCTTTTGTCTGCTTATGAGATTTTCTCTCCCATAATATATAAGCTATTAAACATTGAAAAGGATCCTCATATTTAGGATCGGGAGAAATCATACAACATTTAATTATGTTTAAAGAATAATACTGAAATCTGATAAAGTTATGAATAATTCTTACAGAATATTTTATTTTTGGCATGAAATAAATCTACAGTTCTCTGATATTTTACAATCTTTGGAAAGACACTAAAAATACTGTATGTTCTCCACTGACAAATGTGATAGACTAAAGCACTCTTCCGATTTTGTAGGGTATCTTTGAAAATGTGTGCAGCAGAAACATGCCAATATTATTGAGTGGTTTATCCAGCTCCTCAGCACATTTTCACATGTCCTTCTTTTCTATAGGGTTGTCGTAGTAACTCTCCAACAAAAGTAATTTTCTGTAGTTTTCTCCAAATACTACCTACATAATTGCTCAATTTAGTTATCACAGTGGGGGCAGGAAATAATCTAACTCCAACTTTGTTTGCTTCTGGTTCCAACAATTTGGATACCAAAGGCCTTCTAGTGAAAACAGCCAAAATCGTCAGATATATTAAAGCAGCCATCACACGCAATACTGTAGAGGGGTGATGGGTATAAATTGACTTATTTTATTATTCCAGGGAAGGATACACTTATTAAATTTAGTCTTTATAAAATAAAGTGTGCATGTTATAATTTAAAGGTAACTAACTATCAGATTAGAGCCAAAATAAGACCTTCTAAAGCAATAAAAGGCAAATTGAAACATACACCCAAACAATCCAAGAGAAAGGTAGAAAGGAACACAAGTTGACACAAGTCTAGTGTCTCAGAAATGACCCACACATTCAAGATATGCAATATATTTAATTTCAAGTTGTATATAATTGGGCTTAATTTCTACTTCAAGCCCCCATTCTTCAATGGGGCTGAAACTTAATCTCTGTAAATTAAATAGGCCTCTGCTCCCAATATTTTTATCAGGTTAACAGCTAAATTCTAGCATGGGGGAATGCATGAGGAGAAGTGGAGATATACCTCCATTGTCAACGTCAAAGTATCTCACCACACATATAAAGTACTTAGCATGATGCCTGGCACCAAGTAAAAGTTAACTATTCTCTCTCTCTTGACTTCTGAGGCAAGAGTTAAAATATCAGTAACTCCTGTGTTGAGGGCGATGACAGTGGTTTGCAGAATGCTGTCCTGTGTTTTTGTGAAGAATTCAAGTGGTGTTATCTTGGCATATCCTTTGGAAGTGTGGGTAAAGCAGAATGAGGGACCTTGTTACTATTTATGTGCATTGATTATTCATAGGCCTGATATATTGATTTCAGATTTTTACTTTATTATTAATAAATATGTATGATGGATGTATATATCAATTTTAATATTTGAAGTACTTTATACATTTCAAGACACACTACATTTAAGAGAAAGAACTCAGTCTATGGAGTCAGACAAACATATCTAAATAGAGTCTCACTAGTATTAGTAATTCTGGGCACACACAAGTGTGTTTCTTCTGTAAAATACAGTCAAAGTAATACTTTGTTAGTTCAGGTTCTCCAAGAAGCAATTATCCTCAGAGGATTTAGCATGCAATAATTTTATTAGAGAAAGTGCCAGTGAGAAGCAATGGTGAGCAAGCTGGAGGATGTCGGAAAAGTTATCAGATCATGACACACTTTGACCTCCAGTGAAGAATAAAATAAATGCTAAAAGTGTCCCAGATCACCATGCAGCATAAAGAATGTTCAGGAAGACCTTCAGAAAATCCTCAAATCATTCTCTGCTACAGGAATGAGCCTATGTTTGTACCCCTGCCATGCAAACCACTGGTTGGAAGCAGCCCCTTAGGAAGCATGACCTGGGAGAAAGTGAGACAATGATTGAAGAGCACAGTGGCTTGATTTCAATATACTCGCTTTTAATAAAGTGTATTCTCATGACCACCATATCTACATTGTAGATTTATTGTGAAATTAGAAACAATATAGCTGAATTGCCTAGGAAAGTGTGCTTGACACATAATACACCCTCAATTAAGAATAACCATGGCCATATCTCAATTGTGAGCTTTTTATCATAATTCTGTGATATTCATAAGATATATATTATCTAATCCTCACAAAACTTCCTGTAAAGTGTTTATATTAGTTTGCTAAGGCATCCATTACAAAGTGCCACAAGTTTGGTTACTTAAACAACAGAAATTTTTTTTTTTTTTTTTTTAACAAATCAAGGGGTTGGCAGAGTTCGCTTCTTTTGAGGCCTTTCTCCTTGGCATATAGAAGGTCATATTGTCTCTGTCTTCACATTGTCTTCCCTGTGTGTATGTCTGTGTTCAAATTTCTTCTTCTTCTAAACATACCAACCATCTTGGAGTTGGATTTACTCTAATGACCTCATTTTAACTTAATTTTCTAAGACCTTGTCTTCAAATACAGTCTCATCTGAGGCACTAGAAGTTAAGACTTCATCATGTAAATTTTGGGAGACACAATTCAGGCGTAACAATATTGTTAGCCATACATTACAGATAAGAAAACTGAGAATTAAAGGTGCCAAATAAGATTCCATGGTAGTGAAATGGGTTACAGAGAGAGGGAGGGATCCCTAAAGTCACCACAACCCATGGTTGGGGGATGGAGGAAGGAGATAATACAGCACTTAAGGTACTTTGTATATCTATGGCAAACTAGATATGGCTAGTTAGATAATGGCTTGTGCTACTGCCCTGGGGAAAATGGTATACATTACTTTCAGGATATAGCCTGACTCAGCATGTAGCCAGAGGAGGTGAAGGCCTTCCCTGGAAGCCCCTTGTGATGGAAACTCTTTCCCTAACTAAAAATGGCAGCCGAAAGAATGTAAACAATATGGAAAACTGGCAAATGTAGCTCATAGTGGGAGGAATCAGAGATGAGGTCACATAGGAAGTTCTGGGTCAGGATTTAAAAGAAGGGTGGGCAGTCTTGGGAAAAGGATCATGATGTTAAGTGTGTCGTGGTGTTACTGAGCGAAACAGTAAGGGGGTTCTTTCATGTGGCACCTTGGTGTAAAATCCAACAACTAGTGTTGAGGAAAACAGGTCTTTATTTACAATACTCCAACCTGGGGAGGGCTGTGAGCACTTCAGCTCAGAGCTCTATTCTCTCAAGGGACCCAGCACTTCCCTTGCTCCCCAAAAGATTAGAAGCCAAAAATATGCCCAGAAGTTCCCCATCCCTTATATTTCAGCTGTCTCCCTCAGGATCTGGGGTACAATGTCATCAGCCTCCATAAAACAGTCCATGAAAACATGTGCCATGTTGCAGAACAGGGCTCCAAGCTGAGGCACTCCCAGGACCCTCAAGGTTGGAATATTGTAAAATAAAGACCTGTTTCTCTCAACACTAATTTTTGGATAATGCACCTAAGGTGCCACATGAATGAGTGCCTTTTAGCTTGGTAACAGTAGTACTTAAAATGAAATGCAGAACCAGGATCTCTGTAATTCCAAGCAAAGTCTATTCTGTTTTTATGAAAGTGCGTTATACACCCGACCCTTATATATACTTTGTCTTTTAGGTAGGAATGAAAAGAGAAAGTGACTTGGCTAAGTGGATGTAAGAGAAGCCCTCGAATCAAGCTCCACACATCTTTAAACTGGATTCACAATAAGGGTCACTTTGTCCTCTTGAGGGATATTTAACTTCTTCTGGATACATTTTAGTTGTCACAGTTGCAGGTGTGCTGCTGGCTTCTAGTAGGTATATGTCAGGAATGCTGCTAAATATCCTAAAATGCACAGGAAAGCCTTCTGCAACAATGAATTGTCTGGCCCCAAATGTAAATAGTGATGAGATTAAGAAGCCCTACATTTTGGTCATTAAACAAGGACTAAAGGAATAGAAAATTGTATAGACTTCTTTTGAAAACTTAGGGCATACATGTAAACTTGTCCGCCAACCAGACCTGAACTCATTAAATTTTTATTTATCATGTTGCTATCAATTTAATCCAGAATATAAAACTATGGTTTTATGAGCATGGTATAATATAAATGCATATACCTTGTTGTTTCCCCCATTTCTTGGAAATGATTATGCTGTTATGGCTGATGATAGTAAGTTTTAAAAGCAATTTATTAAGTACTGTGTTCTTGGTAATTTACATATAGTTTCTAATTTTTAAGGCAAGATGGCAAAATTGTGGCTAGAGGAGAAAATCAATAAATTGTCTAAGGTCATGAAACTGGTGCCAGAGTCTGCATTGTTATCAACGGATATCTGAATATGAACCTTTTGCTTTATCTATTACATCACCCTCCCTTGTTGATGTGTTTAGAAAGTCACTAAGTCATAAAAATTACTGAAAGTCATGTAATAAAACAAAAACTTGTCGAATTCAAGGCACCTCTAAAAAAATGCTTATCTGAATGTTACTGTAAATACAGGGCCATTCCAAACTGTTTCTTCTTTTCATAAATAAATCATTTAAGGTTTGTCTTTTTAAAATTACTTCTAAAAAACTTAGGGGAAAATGAACATTTTTAACATGGTATTTTCTCCCATACAACATCTAGAGAGACTGAACATTTTGGTCAATTTTGCACTCAGTGTGCAGGCAAGAAGGATGGCTCTTCTGTGTTTTGTTGCCCTCTTAAACGTTCCCTTAATAGTAGGTCGTGCCATCTGATGGGCAATTTGGCTTTGCACCGTTCTGCTTGTCACGTTGTTTCCCTAACATTAAGTAGCTGAGACTAGAAAAGGGCTCATAGAGGTTGCGCAGCTCAATAGAATGCCTGTCCTTTTAATTTTTTTCACTTTCCATTGCACTTATGCCCTCCCTCATCTTGCCTTACAATCTCACTGGGGACAATACAACAATAATGCAAATATTCATTTTTAATCCTATAATGTTCATTTTTATAGCCAATTAAAACTAGCTGAAGGAAAGAAAATGAGCAGAAAGAGTGTCAAAAAATTGTTCTCTTCCGTCTAGATGTAAATAACTGCTCTGTTAAGAAGTAGGGCTATGCCCACCAAAACGAATAGTGAAGTATATTTTCCTCGAAGCAAAACTCTGTGTATGCATGCAAATGTGTGTACTAGGTATGGATAACATCCTCTATGAAAGTCTAGTCAGAAGGAAAACAGCATAGTTTTCAAACTGCCTTTTTTTTACAGACTTACATACTTGACTTTGAACGATTCCATTACAGTGCAGTTGCCTTGCTGCATCATGTCCTCAGTAATGCCTGATGGCATCTCTTGAAGTCATGTCTACACTGATGAAATAATTATTTGTTTTAGGAATACACTCTTTTTATAGCTCTTACACAACAGTCTCTTAATTTTGCACAAGATGTGTCTCCTATTGGCACAATAGTACATTTTAACTGATCTTATTTTGAGAATTAGAGGGTCACTTTTAATTCCTGAATTTTATAGTTCAGTGTGAATAGCATCACCAAACGGTACAAAGGAATTACGGTGGTATTTTGAATACAAACTTAAATATCTGTCTTGTGGAAAACTATATATACACAGACAGCTCATCTTGATAAAATAATGGATAAAATTGAAATTAATCCTAAAGTCTTCAAAACATGAGAGACTGCTTCAATTTAAACTAATCCAGGATAAATGGACCCAGTTAACTTGCTCCTATAAAAATAAAACCTTTTAAGTCTTCGTTAGAATTTATTTTTAGACATTCTTTTGCTTTCACTCTTTAACAAGGAACCTTTCATATTACAAGGTGTTTGTTTATAGAAAAGAAAAAAAATTTCATGTACTGTATGTGGAATTTGACACCTAAATAACCTTTTACTTATCCAAAATGGTATCTAGATATTCAGTGCTACTTCATTTAGCACTATTTTTTGGTAATCTGCACTGTAAAGTTTACCTGCCTCTCTGAAGTCAGACACAGGGCTTTATTAATGAATCAGGAAATGACTTCCAAGTTGAAAGCATTCTGTTCTACCTACTCCCAAGGTCCTAGAGAACACCCTTTTAGAATAGTATTGAACTGGTTTTTGGCATCTCTTATCTCTGGAAAAAGATACATTCACAACTGCACATTTTGAATCCAGCTTCCTTTTTTTATTCATGGAAATGCATACTGAAAATTACTTCCACACAAGTACTCTTAAAGCTGAATTTTTTGTTAAATTTTCACACAAAAACTTATTCTTTGTTCCCATTGACTTTGTTTCCATATAAGCATAAACATAAATTTTTGTTTCAAAGAAAACAACTGAAGGAAAAAAAAACATAACCAGTGGTTTGGGGCAAGTAATGTTACAGGTTATGGAATTATACTGCTAACAGTTGTTTATAATTACACTGCTGGAACAAAACTACATTGATACTATATTATCAACCTGTTCCCCCATCCCTTCTAAACAAACTTTTCTTGTCTAGAAGTTATCATTCAGGTTCTGGTTAGTCTTTCTTCTTAAAAATATTCTCATAAGCTTGGTTACAGAATTAAACCCTTCTAAATAATAACATTTAGCATCTTATTTTAATAGACTTTAATGATGTTAAGGGTCTCTCATACAGATTTTACAGGTTAAGACGTGGTCTTTTCCTCAGCACTGTATGCTCTTCTTCTCTTTCTTCTTTTTCCCCTTCTCCTCCAACTCTTTCTTCCTCTTCTCCTTCTTCCTCCTCTTCCTCCTCCTCCTTTTCCTCCTCCTCATCTTCCTCCTTGTTCTCCTCCTCTTCCTCCTTGTCCTCATCCTCGTCCTCCTCTTTGTCCTTGTCCTCCCCCTCCTCCTCGTCCTCCTCGTCCTCCTCATCCTCCTCGTCCTCCTCGTCCTCCTTCTCGTCCTTATTGTCCTCCTCGTCCTCCTCTTCTTCATCATCACCTGGAAAATTCACTAATCTCATTATGGTACTACTAGTTGTGGTATCTATTTCAGGAGCAGAATCAGAATAATAGGAAAAGGTATACTTGTACTCACCAGATGATGTTCTTTCAGGCACATTTGTCTTGTCTTCATTTTCTTTTGTTTTTTCAGTGTCCATAAATTTATCATCATCTTGAAAATCACCTTCCAGTGCTGGCATTCCTGCTTCTCCTTCCTCTATATTTTCTGTAAAACAGACATCTTTCTCCTCCAAGACATTGGCACTTCTGAAAAATATTTCACTCTTTAGGTTCAGATATAATTCCTTCCGTTCTTGTCTTCTTCGCCTTTTCTCTTGTTTATATTTAAACTTCAAACCTTTGAATGTCTGAACATACTCAATCCATGCAAGTTTTTGATAAAAATTTTTAACTATATATGCAGTGAGAGAATATATATTTTCTGCTCTTATGTATTCAAACAGTGCAAGAATAGCTGAATTCAACATGTTGTACCGAGTTCCATTATCCAGAAGAACATTTACAACTGGCTCAAAAAGATTTCCCTTGATGATGTAATCATTATAAGCATGACTTTTAAGGCTAATCATCTTTCTCATAAAACGAAGGGCACATAAGACCAGGAACGTATGCTTCGATCTCATCAGGATCAAGATATTTCTTAGTAAGTCTTTCCTCACAATATAGCTTTTTATGTAATGTGTGTGATGTTGCACACAAAATGTGAGCATCTCCAAAATTAAGCTAAGCAGTTGTGCTGTTTGGTAATTATTGAAGAAATTTTCGTCAGGTCTGAATGTATTATCTTCTTCAAATGTACCTTCTGAGGTAGCAGCCACAAGTGGTGCTATGAAGTTATGCATACATTGTTTATAGAAGAACTTTAGAAATTTAATTCTCTCATAGTTAGATGTTATTAACATGTCTGGATCAAGTAGACTACAAAGAATTTCCATTAAACGAGAAGCATCTGCTAGCTCAGGATCAGGATCAGAGATTATTTGTTCAATTACTAAATTGAGAAAGTTGTCATCTTCATTCTGCTGGGCTTCTTCTACTATGAATTTGCAGATCATGGATGGACTATGCTTCGCTAAGAGAGCAAATATGTCCATAAAAGCTGACCTTATTTGCAAATCATTCAGGATCATTACAGCTTTAAGAGCAGGAAGAATTCCCATGTGTGTTAATGAATTGAATAGTGCATAGTGGTTTCCATGCTTTGAAGTCTGAGTGAACGTACAGAACTCTTTGAGAAACAATATCAGTTCACGTCGTTTATCAGTATTAGTAGAATGTGCCGTTAACTGTGAGAAAACTTGAGGCAAAAAGGTATTATCTGTCTGCAGCATGTAGACTATCTCCATCTTCTTGAGGTAAATAAACTGTTTAAGAGCAGAAAGGCAATTCTGTCCAAACACAAATGGTATAGGCAAAAGAATGTCTTGAATATACTGTACCCTGTAGGTTTGGTGTATTTGTTGTGTAAGTGTACAGGCTGCCATTGGTACAACTTCCTTGAACTTTGCATTTTGGGTCAAGAATTCCCGATGCCTTGTTGGCTGAGGCAAAGCAGGGTTATATTCAAGACATCCCACCACATTCATGATACATTCATCCGAAAACATGATCTCAAACAGAGGTATTTTGTCGAGGAATAAGATTTCTTTAATAATCTTATGCAAGTAGTATAAGCCTTCTGTGTACCCCAGGTTCTCACAAGTGGGTAACAGCCCCAGTAGTTTTTTAATATAGTTTTCATTTTGCAAGAGCAAGGCCAGCTTTTCCTTAAGGGCAAGTGAAGTGTAAGCCATGGAAACTGTACTAGCAATTTGTTCAAGTTGACTGAGTTCACAGTCAGGTAATTCATACATATTATAAGTTTCTACTGTTGTATCATCTAAGAGGTCTTGTGTAACAATAACCGAAGGGTCTTTACCTTGAATGCGGCAAATGTCTTCCCAGATCGTACTGCAACTTGCTGCGTTTTGGAAACTCAACGCCATTCCACGGTTCTCTGTTTCAAACCAAGCAATTATAGTGTCCTTTGGTCTCTGGTAGAGCTTGTCTGGTTGTATGTTAGACTTAAGGAGCAGCGAGCCGCTAGACTCTGAGGTAACTAATAGAGACACGCCCTGCGATTCTGAGTCAACCAAAATGAGAAACCCTTGGCCTACTTTATCCCATTGATCATACTCATTAAGTGCATAAAGTTTTACTAGGTGACTCTCTGTGTCTGCCATGGCCATCTAGGACAGTTCACTTCAGTACGGCTATTGACACCGGGTCTCAACGGAGGAATCCGCAGTATCTATGGTAACTTCCGCCTTTATACTTGCTACGGTGGCCGAGGTGGCTGATGGGTGGGTGGGGTGTCACAGAAAATGGCGGCTCAGGGCTCTTTGGAGGAATCTCAGAAGATGGTGGCTCGTGGGCAGGATCACAGGGATTGCTGGCGGCTCCTGAGGTCAGTAGGGTTCCCCAAAGCCCCACTACATCTAACTTCTTTCTCTAGCTCCCCTCCTTCCATTTTGCTCTCCCATACTCTTTCTTAATATGTGCTTCGATACAGAGATACTCTCAGCCTGCTCACCTCTGTCTAACAAAGCTTCGGTGATGGCAAGATCCTGATGATTCTCCCAGGGTTCGACTCAAAACGAATGATGTATACGTAATAATGCGAGTTGCCACCCAGCTTACAAATGGAAGTTTAGGAGTTAGAGCAAAGTAAACTTCTTCCTGTGATATGTTTTACCCCCGAGAAACATTTTCATTCATCAGGTGTCTGGGGGTGGACACTTAGGACCTTAGACAAAGGAAAGCGTAATCACTTATGTCTGTCCTTATCGAGTCCACACCTGACATCCTAGGTTTAAAATACTCCCTTCTCCCACCCCAAAAGAAGCAGTAACTAGTGAGCTGTGAACCATTAGCAATAGTCAGAGATCCGTACTTGCGTCTTGTTCATAAGGCTGACCTAAACCTGTATCACTCACTTATCTGTCCTCTGGGGAGGGAGGGACTTGGAAACCCCTTCACTCTGTTCAGCTCACTCTGAAGCGCTCTCTTTTAGAGAAAGCGGGGACATTTTTTTCTCAACTCTTGTAGTCTATTTCCACATTCCTCATTCTTAAGAAAGGAGTGGACCAGAAGGAAACAGTTGAAATTAGCTAAGAATGACTGCTGAATATCACAGGTCAGTTGTTTTATTTCTTAATAAATATGGTAATAATAACAACCACAATAACTAGTCAGTAATACTTGAGTGCTCATTATTATTATAAATAAAAGTAATATTATAAATGATCAAATATACTTGAGTGCTTATATGTTCAAGACACTGTGACAAGAAGTTTTATATCCTTAATTTTCATAATAATTTAGTGATATAAGGGTATTAATCATTCTCTTAATATCAGGAAACACATTTAGAGAAGTTAAAATAAATCACCAAAGGTCACACTGCTAATAAGTTGAAAAACTCTGATTTGAACACATCTTTCTGAGTCCAGAATTGGTTTTCTCAGCCCCTGAACTATGCTATCCCCTTCTTTTCTTGGCCTTCATTACACTTTATTTCACATTCCTTCCATCTATATAATTTGTAATCAACATAAAATTATCAAAAGAAGATGAAAGTCACACACTTCCTCCTTTAGATCCACATCTGTGTGTAGCCAACTGAAAAATAGAAGCTTGTATATGGCAACTCTATTAAATATAATTTTAATAGTAACTAAGTTGATTTTTGATGTAGCAGCAAGTTCTGCAGTTTTCTTTAAAAAATTTTTCCCCAAAACATTAACCCTGCTATTGCAAGGGAAAAATTGAGAATTGGGTCACATCAAGCACATTTGGACTTGAAGAGAGTCCTATTTGTAACAGTCACTTCATTTTACATAGCATTGGAGGTGTGTGACAATTCTTTGGTAGACACAGAAAAACTCTTTCACACACCTGTCTTGCAGTGTCGCCTCCAGGAGATTATAGCGCAGGAATATTTCCCGGGACAGGATAGGTGGGGCACTTGGGAATTGAATGCAAATGACAGTCATTTCATGAGAAAATCCAAATCAATACCAAGATCTTCTGGTTTAGAAACATTTGCAAATTATAAGTAATACTTAGGCATAAGTATTAACAAATGACTAATACAAAAATTGATATACATACTAGTTTAAAACTACTGTCTCAACAAAAGGGAATACGTAAATATGTAATAACAATAATGGCACGCATGCTAAGGCCCAATATTTTTCCTCTGCTGTGGTTATATTAACGTTTCTATCAGAAGCAATTGTAATACTTGTCAATTGTCTGAATCTGCTGTCAGGTTTCATCCTCTGAGAGACAATCAGCACAAGTCTCTGTGTTCTCACAATTTTATCACATGGAGTTTCCCTTAGGCCCATTAAGGTCCCATTATCTTAACTAGGTTAACTAGGATCTCTTTACAATCTAAAAGAGCCTTAAGTCTGCATTTCTTATTGTTGTTTCTGCAGTAGAGTCTTTCAATTCCTGTCTTGTTTGGTTTGGGAAGTAGAACAATACCCTTTTTTGCTTCAGTAGTTCTACCTACCTAAGATTGTTACTTTTTGTTGGTTTTGTTGTTATTGTACAGAGAACAAGGTAATAGGCATTTTAAAATGCTGTATTACAGGGGACTTGTAATCCCTTCTGTAAGCATTATTTATTTTTTATGCAATCCTCATATAATAATGCCCCGAGGAAGATATTATTACTACTATATCAGAGAGGGAAAACTTGAAACTTCAAAACTGAGTTGAGCATTTGTTTCAAACCTCTGCAGAAAGTGATGATGCTAGGATTTCAAAGTAGGCCTGTAGAGGTCCAACTTGCTGTTCCCAGTGTACCATGCTTTCTCTTAGACTATGCATACGTTGTTATGGCAGATGTTTAAAGCAATATGATTTTTCATCCCAACTATCATTGCTATTTGAAGGAAACTCATTGGGACAAGTTCAAAATCAAAATGGGTGGATTTACTCTTAAGACTCTGGATCTCTCTTCTGTTTTGGATGCCTGTCTCTTTCATGCTTCCTTCTTATGACCTGAAGGTAGTCAGAAGTCATTCTTGATGACTCGACCTTGCAAATAATTTTAGATAAGATTTTAATTCTTCCATGCTTGATGACTACTAAGGGCTTAAAATTTATATTTCTCAAGCAGCTAGAGGAGCTCAAGACCTTCGCTCATTGTCCTTTATAAGACTATAAAGGGTTTTAAGTCTTGAGGGGGGATTGTTATTTTTTCATTGTTAAAAAATTAATTATTTATTTATTTAAAAAATAGAATAATACAAAAAAAGGTGAAGCCAGAGAACTTGTATGTACGACCCATGGGCATGGACTGCGGGGGGGGGGTTGCTGGGGGATGGATGATGCTGGGCAGAGGGGAGCAAAGGGGAAAAATTGAAACTCTTGTAACAATATAATCAATAAAATATACTTAAAAATTTAAAAATTTAAAAAATTTTATTTCTCAGGTTATTTTAGAAGAAAAAAATAATGATTCATACATTCTTTAACTTTAGGTATAGGTAACTCAAACCACATGTATATGTGTAGCACTTTTAGATATCTAAATATTTAATTCTGTCTATAAGAAGACAGAATGTTACATAGTGGGAAGAGCAAGGTGACTTTTAATTTTATGAAATAGTAAGAAAATAGAATTATTCAAATATATCTGCTCTAAAATTTTCAACTTCAAAATCATTAGTGAAAAACACACATGCATGTTCTCTCCAAGTTCTCCATGTAACTTATTTTGTGGAATGTTGCCTTCTTTGGCCATCATCATCTCTGATTTGGAAATCTGTAATAGTCTTCTCTCCTGGCTTCTTCCTTTTGCACCCATTAGTGTATTCGCAACATAATAGGCAGAGAGGATTCATTTAAAACATGTCATAAAAGCCAAAGTTTAACTATGGTTCAGAAGGCCCAACAAAACCTGACCGCCCCTGACCTATCTGAGCACTTCACTTAAAAGTCTCTCTCTCTCTCCCTTATTTTGCTCCAGCCACACTGTCCACCTTCCTTTGTCTGAAACTCATCAGCCACTCTCTGCCTCAGGGCCTTTGCATCTTCTCTTTCTTCTACCTGGAATACTACTTCTCAGTGTTTACATGGCTCACACCCTCACCTCATTCAAAGTAATCCAAATGCCCCCTTTTGTTCAAGTGAGACCTCTCTTAACCACCTCTTTGAAATTGCAGAGACCCTCTATTCCAATCTGTTTTCTTTGATGTATCTTTTCTCCATAACACTTCGCATCATTTGACTATTTTGTATTTCATTTATTCAGTTTTCTGCAACGAGACTATAAGCTGTATGAGGGCTGTGATTTGCCTGTTCATTTTTCTCACTGAGCTATGCCTAGAAGTTGTCATAAGACATGAAACTTAGTAATTTTTCAACAACCATTGTTTTTGGAATAAGTATATAAATGAATATACTTTGTAGAATAACTTCCAATAATCTATTTATTCCTCTCATAGTTATTGAGTAACCCCTATGAACAGGCCCTATACTAAGCACTGAGGATAAACTATTCAATTTTAAATTTATTCCCAGTCCTCTTCTGGAAGAGATAGATAGCTTTAACAGGGGATATTTCTAATTTACAATGTACATCTGACATTTCCTCTGCCTCCCCAAACCCACTCTTTTGGCTAGTTTCTTCTTATTCATGGTGACCAATGAAGCAATATTCTCCTATTTTAGTCTTTTTTTATTTATTTATTTTTAAATTTTATTTATTTATTTTTTAGAGAGAGGGGAAAGGAGGGATAAAGAGAGCAAGAGAAACATCAATGTGGGAGAGATACATCAATCGTTGCCTCTCGCACGTCCCCAACTGGGGACCTGGCCTGCAATCCAGGCATGTGCCCTGACTGGGAATTGAACCGGTGACCTTTCAGTTCACAGGCTGGCACACAATTCACTGAGCCACACCAGCCAGGACTGCTTTAGTCTTTTAATTGCATGAAAAACTAGATTATTGAATAAGCTGGATGTTTTTCTCCATGTTCTGTCAAACATCCCTTCTGCAGCTCTGGGTTAAATCTCAGATAGAAGCCATGGCCAATATTAAAATATCCAGTCCATTTCAAGCTTCTGTTTGTGTCATGTCTTGTCCAAAGCAAATTCATGACCAAACCTACAGTCAAGGGATGGGAAAGTATGTCCCACTTAGAGTGGGGGGGTTCATAAAACATTACATAGTAAAGCGTGGGTAGAAAGAAAGATGAAGAATTGGGGATATTAAGGCAATATTCCACAAGCTTGGATAAAACGGGTATAACTCAGAGCTTCAATAGGCAAAGAGGGACATTTATATGGTCACCCTATACATAGAATGTTAAAATGTGTGGATATTTAAAACCTGTTCTTATCATCATTTGAAAACCCCATCCTGTTCTGTGTGCATTGCATCAGTGCTGGCTGTTATCTTCCCAGTATTCAGAGATAAGAATCACTTTATCTATTTTCTTGCACCCATAAGCAGTTTCGGTTAGCATTAGCACATTCTCCATTGAGTGCTTGGCTCCTTTGGAAGCTCCAAAATCTTTTGCTTACACTGCATGGATTTAAAGGAAGAAATAAAAAGGGGTAAATGCTCTCTTGACCTCATGTTAATTTTAGACTTTCAGTGCCATGCTCTCTTCTTTTTCTTCTGTTCAAATAGCTGCTTCTAGACTCTTGTAGTTTTGTTTTCAATTCTTGAATTCATAGATCTCCTTCTCTATCTTGACAGACTATATTATTTCCTGTTTCTACCTAAATCTCCAGGAATAACATTAGCTGACTACTTACTGATTACCCTACAATGACGTCATATAAACAATTAACAATGAGCATAATTTGGAATTAAAAAACCCTCAGTTTTTACTTAGAGGTGGTAATCATCTTTGTTTCTTCAGTATAGCACTAGATATGTTTAGATCATAAAATCTAAGTTTTCATTTTTTAGGCAGCAATTGATTTCATCTTAACATTTTTGCCTTAATTTCGTTAACATTTAAAGGAGTACTGTGAATATGTTTGATTTTCGTTGAGATAATTGGATTAAGTCAGAAACAGAAAAAACGTGTTTTCATGATAAGTAAAGGGAAAATCAGGCACCTTGGCTATTATTGGTTTTGGATCTGTTACTACTTGAGGTGTGAAGGTCTGGTTCATTTCTCCTGAAAAATAACCTTTTATGTTTTGTTACTGCTAGGTGATCTGCTCTCACTTACTTAGTCAGGAGAGCTGGCATAGTGTTGGACATTCAGAAAAATATCATGTTTTTGTTTACAGTTACTTAAAAGAATATATTTTTAAAACCTCTAAAATTAGAAAATTTTACTTATCAGATATATAGGTCACGTATATTTACAATATCATGTAAAACAAAGATAAAAGGGGCTTGGTAATCTGTGTATTTCATAACTTCTTAAATACAATGACTATATTGTTTCTCTATGTCTCAGATGGCTCTTCGGTGTTGTATTTCCCATAAAATGTGACCCTGTAATGGGAATTTTATTGTTTGATGAGCTCATAGATTAGATAGAGTACGGTAGTTATTGTCTACCCACTAGAGGCCATCAGCACCCTATCCCCCCATTTAGCAACCAAAAATGTCTTTAGACAGTGCCCATGTTCCCCCTGGGGGCCAAAATCATCCCTGGTTGAGAATGACTATTCATAGTCACTTTCAGTTTTCATCATCACCTAAGTGCTTAAAAATGCGTGAAGTAGTGTTAAAAAGACACATTCTGTAGTCCTCTTTTCATGTCTGATGTTGTAAAGCCAGCTTATTTGAACTTTCATCACCCAGGATTTCTATTAACCAGGGTTTCTGAGCATTTATTGTAAAACAGTAGGTGAAATTTATGATCAGAATTTTCTCCAGGAAATAATTCAAAAGTGAATTTATTGTTTTAGCAATCCCCTTCCTTTCTTTGCACCCAGATTCTTACCTGCAGCACCCAGTGTTTTCACACTTTTCTCTGTAAAAGTCCAGGCACTTTAGCATCCTGTTAACCTCTCTTCTTGTCTTATTCTACTCGAGCTTTACTCCTCTATCCCACCAAAGGCAAGATAGGCCCCAGTCAGCCTCACTCTCTCCTGTATTTCATCACCTAGAAGATGATAGGCATCCAGTGAATATTTGATGAATGGACACATTCTTTCTACAGGACACAGAAACATGGATAACATTTGTAAGAAAACATTTCACTAAATGCATCTTTATTGAGATGTCATGACCTGTCAGCAGGTTTGTGTTTTGGCCCCACTACAAGTTCACGGTCCAATCTCCCTCTTATCTACATTTGATAGTCTAACTACAGACATTTTATCCTGAACTCTTTGATTCCTCTCCAATTATATTTCAACAAAAGATCTCACCTAACACTTCACCAAGAAAATAGACACTAATTCAAGGCTCACCTTTCATTTTCAAACAATTTATCAACATGTTCAGCGAGTTCTCCCTGTCCCCCTTTCATCCCATAAAAGGAGTAAATAACTATGTAAGGTGTCAGGTGCGCACTGGAAATATTGGAGGGAAGACTTTGTAAAGTATATGACTGTCTAACCACTATGCTACACACCTGAAACTAATACAAAGCAATATTGAATATAAACTATAATTGAAAAAATTTTAATTAAAAAAATAAAATTAAAAAGAAAAGGGAGGGAGCCTTCTCTTGTTCAAGAATCACCTCTTAACCTGTACTCTGCATATCATGCTCTTTCTGGCTTCCTGAAACCTCTTATGGCCTAAATTATTCTTTCTGTGACTTCATTCTTTAAATTCTGTTTAGGAATACTTTCTTTTCCCTCTTCAATTAAATGTACTCAAGCTTTTTTCATCTTAAAATAGTCAAGCACACTCTCAAAACAAGAATCACTCACAACATTAACAATAATATATTATTCTAAAATGAGGGCAAGAATGTTTGTTATGTTCACTGCTATATTTTCAGGATCTAGAAGAGCCCAGTATACTGCAGACACACAGTATGAAGATTCATTCATTAATCAACTCTTAACAATTGCCAGTGTTTGCTGTGTGGAGGACACCATTCAAAATACTCCATAGCTGCTCTTACTTAATCCTCGTAAGGCAGAGATCTATTTATTTCACTTTATTACTAGAGAACCCAGGGTACAGCAAAAATAAGTAACTTCTTCAAGGTCACTGATGCCTTGCCCTCTTAGTCTCTAGACATGCTATCTCTCAATTATAAATAGATAGTAATACCTCTAGCAAAAGATGGATAGATAATCAATATAATTTCCTTTCTTTCTTTCTTTCGTTCTTTCTTTTGTTCTTTCTTTCTTCCTTCTTTCCTTCCTTCCTTCCTTCCTTCCTTCCTTCCTTCCTTCCTTCCTTCCTTCCTTCCTTTCTCCTTTTCTTTCTTTCTTTCTTTCTTTCTTTCTTTCTTTCTTTCTTTCATGCATCTATCTATCTGTCTCTATCACTACCTCTGTTTAATCTTATTCAATTCTAGAGTGGAAATATTTCTTTCTTTTTATGTGCCAAACACTTTTAGTCCCTGTAGCCAACAGAATGATGCCAACCATGTCTCTACACCAGCTAGTGAGCCTGCCATGGATGCAGGAGAAAATGTTCAGTAGGAAGGGAGTGAGTGACAACAACGAAACCTGGGCCACAGCTACAGTCAGGCAGTCCAGAGGGTGCACTAGATTTTGCTCCTCTTGTTACACAACCTAGAAGAAACCTACCTTTCCCATTGTGGAGGTACATTTACAATCCACCCATTGCATGCTTTACCATACTGTATATCCCTCTTCTTGGAGAACCGAGACCCTGGGTATGTTATCAGAAAAACCCTGGACCTTCCTGTCAACACTATAAAGAATTATAGGTCAATGAACCTATTAGCATGCACGCAAAGCTTATTAGTGAATGGGGGAGCAAAACCAAGACTGGCAAAAAGCCAGGGTGCCAAGCTCGCCCTAGGGTGGCCAGAAGGCCAAGAGGGCCAAAAGTGCTAAGAGAGTGAGTCCTTTGTTCTGAGGACATATATAGTTGGCAGGATGGGGACGAAGACGTTATATACTGATTGACGGATAAAGGTGGAACCAGCTTTTTGGGAGGTGGAGTGACTACCCAAACTTTATGTGTGAAGGTCTGTTAGCCCGAATCCTTATCTTGCTCCAGACTCTATTTGTTCTTATTGTAAAACACATAGGTGAAGGAAGGCAGTTAATTAAAGTTGGGGCAGTTACCCAAAGTTACTTATGGGCTCTTTCTATAAACATTAGGGACTATCTGTAAAACAGATAGTGACCACAGGTAGGCAATTAACCAAAGTTGTTTTATGGGCTTTTTTCTTTGCGCATTATGGACCCTCTCATGCTTTTCTGGCCTTGGAATGAAAGCACAGTTTCAAAGGCTTTCCCTTACCAATACTGGAAACGATACATAGAATTTAAAGGACTGCCCTCCTCCCATGTTAGCATGGTGTTTTCTTGTGATGTTGGAACACCTGAAAATATTATCAGACCAGGCCCAGAACTGCTGGGTTAGTGGGTGAGACACGTCTCCCTGTGCTTCTAGTCTCCTCTGTTAAGTTCTTTGTTAGATTGCAGTGGTGCGGATCCTGCCTTTATTTCCCCTCTGCTACTCATTCTACTGTAACAGGCACTCCACTCCTGGATAAGTAAGGCTGAGCAGTATTAGTCCTTTAGACTTCCTCTTTTATAAAGATTGGATTAGGGTAGGTGAAAATTGTAAAGGTTTTTTTTTTAAATTAAGTAGAACTCAGAGAAAATATCAAAGCTCCACAGTGTAGCACCAGCAACCAATTCTCACGCTTTCCTTCCCTGTTTTAGTAATCCTCTCCACAGATTTGCATACTTGAAACAGTTCTTTATTCCCTTTGAAGTCTCTGCTGGTACCAGGTTATAACCTAGACAGTGGGGAGTGTCTGCTTTAGGCTGCTTTATGCAAAAGGGCCACTTTAGGTCTCCTTGAGGACATTAATCTTGCCTCAGATCTTGAGGGCTAAGCCCAGCTTGATGTTCATGGCACTCATAAGATGTTCCTTTTTAAGTAATAAAAGGGCTTGTCCATCAATCTCCTAGGAACAAAATGACTCTACAGTGTCTTGATAGCTTTGCAGAGGAGCTTGATAATCTCATAAAGTTCCTCTACACTCCAATGGCTAGGATTACTGGATAGGAACACAAGATTAATGCCATGTAATTGTGGTACAGGAGGAACTGTACTGGGGTTCCCCAGATCTTGCTCCCAATGCCCAGCTCTCACTGATAAAGTCCAGGAGATGTTGGAGAGAGTGCTTCATCATAACTGGAATTATCTGAACCCCGGATAGAGTCCTTTTGACCCCAGTTGTGCTTGCCCTGGATCTTGGCCCAGGGATATCAGAGGAGTTGTAGTGAGGTCCATGCCATTGAACATGAGCACAGGGGGCTTCTTGAAATTATTTTCATTTTTTTCCCTCTTCAACTGGAACTGGTGGCTACAGCTCACGTTATGCCTCTTAGCACAAGTCATGGAGAAGAATCTCTTGGAGCCACAAAACTGCTCTGCAGGGTCATCCTTTCCACAGTGCTCACACTTCAGGATATTCACCTCATCTAGCTCAGCAGATGGGCTGTCCTTTCCCAAGGGACCACCTGATTGATTCTTATTCAGTCCTGTCAGGAGGCCAGTCTGTAGTGACTTCTCGGACTCTTTCAGTAACAGAGAACAACCCATGGGAAAAGGTTCTGCTCCTTCCTCGATAACAAAGCCTTCAGTGATGTAAGTGAGGATCTGGGGCTTCACAATGGCTCGTGGGAGTTTTGAGTCACCCATCTGTCTGGACAGCATGACTAGTTTAGGAGGTGGTACTGATGGGGCATGAGCCAAGGATACTAGTTCACTGCTTAGGGTGTTATTATTCACATTGGTAACTGATTCAACTTTGTCTCCAAGATTGCTCTTCTTCTCCATGGCCTTTGGGCTCTCTGCTACTGGAGATGCCTTTGCAGAAAACATTGAACCCAATGTGGAGACACCATCTTTTTCCTCCTCAGAGTCAGCCTTGAGTTTGACACCCAATGTCTGGGGTTTGCCGGCAGGGGCACAGACTGCATGTAGAAGGCAGAAGGGAGCCAGGCTACAACAAAGGAGGAGGTGGTAGCCCCACCCTTTACCATATGTGCTGTCCACTGAAAAGGAGCAAGGGTCATCCCAGAGGCAAAAGTGGGAAGGCGCTCCTGCAGTGCACCAGGAGCTTGGGATGAAGATAGCGAAGAGGTCAATTGGGACTGACCAGGCTGCTTTGTACCTGGTATCCCCCGGGTAGTAGGCACAGAAGCTGCCAGCTGTGCCAACCCCAAAGTCTGTGCCTGGGCTGAACCTGTCTGTCAGGTGCACACAACTTGCACAGGGATGTGGGGCGGTGATTGCTGAGTAGCTGACCTCTAAGCAGTCCCTAACTGAGGAGGCTTGATTGGTGCTACTGGTGGTTTGGATAGGAGAGAGATGGGTGGCTTGGGAGTTGGGTTGGGTGGGAGGGACAAAGGTGAAGACTGAAACATGGGTTGAACAATCTGGGTTTGGGCTTGCTGCTGGAACTGGGGAGGTGGGACCTGCTGAGTTGGTGGGACTCGTGGTGGCTGAGGGGCAAAGAGAGCTGCTGCTGCTACTGCTACTGCTTGGCCAGCTGGAGGTGTGTGGCTATATGGAGCAGCTGAGACTGACGGTGCTTGAACTGCTGCTGGTGGCAGATGGCAATATGCTGCCAGATTACCACGTGTTTCTGCTGGAGGTGGGTCTGTTGCTGTTGCTGAGTCAGGGATTGGGGCTGGACCTGTGTGTAGGTGACTGAGCTAATAAGTGTCTGGCTGAGAGCGGTGTGGCTGTCCGGGTCAGGTTCACATCTATGCTCTGCTGACCAGTGCTCTCTACTTCTGCCTTCTTGGCTGCAGTACTTTCTGCCTTGATCTGGCTGCCCTGACTCCCAGTCACTGTTCAGGCTGCAGGGAGGGACTGTATTACTCATGTAACCTTCCTGAGACAGCTCTCAACACCACCTATTCATGAGGAGGGCAATGGACCCAAGCCCCCAGGTATCTGGCCACTTCCATCTGAACCCATGGCCCCTGGGATGCTATTCTTACTGCCTCCACTGGCATGACTAACATTGAGGGACTGGCCTGAGGCTCCAGAGTAAGCCTGAGCTAGGGCCTGGCTAGTGGCTTGGGAGAAGCTAAAGACAAGGGATGCTCCAGGAGGAATGGCCTTCTGAATAGAGCGTTGTATTTGAAGTCCTTTGGCTGAGGCTTATTGGTTCTTCACTGCCAAGTTTTGCACCTGGTCTGCATCTGTATGAACTCCCAGAGATTGGCCAGATGGCACCTTCTGCTGGACTGTAGCCATTGCCCCATTAGGCATCAGGATGAGTTGGGAGGCTAGAGGCACATTCTGGCCCAAGATCTGGTTTCTTTCAATAAGTTTCCCAGCTGTGGCTGTAGATACATCTGAGCTTGGGACTGGTTGAGGGGTGGGGAGGTGGTGTTCCCCAGTAGTGCAGATTGGGTCAAAGTGGTAGCACTGGGAAAGCTCATACTCTGGGATCGGCTGATGAGCTGGGTGGCTGACATGGTGGCCAGAATGATTGAGGCCTGGGTGGTGGCAGTCTGCTGCTGTGCAGTGCTGGTGTTTGGGGAGCTGGCCTGCCAACTAGCAGCAATGGTGGCCTGCTGGACAGCAGCCAGGCTATGCTTCTGGGCATTGCTGAGCTGCTTACTGCTGGAGCATGAACTAGTGGAAATATTGAGCTGCATTGGGCTGACACTGCAGCGCCTGCAGAGCCTGCGACAGCTTGCCTTTTGTACAGTGACATTTGAGCTATCTGGGGCTTACAGCTGCCCCCAGAGTTGGAATTCCTCTTGGTGGAGCTGGAGTTCTGCTCACTTTCAGTCTCCATGATAGTGGTCCCCAAGACTAGTGCTCTGACTCAAAACTTTCGCACTTGGCTCAGCACCCAAATGCTCTTGGAGGTCATCCATCTCATGTGCCAGGTACCCCAGTCACCGGGCTGGGGTGGGGGTTTGCTCAGCCTCCTTGGCAGGCTTCTCTGCCTCCTCCATTTCTTGAAAGGACAGGGGCACCGAAGGCAGGGGAAGGTGGGAGGTGCCCGGCACAGCAGTGGTTCCCCGCCCTTCCAGGTATGGGCCCACCCATGGCTCTGCCAGGCCTCTGGGGTTTGCTTAGGGCCTGTCATTTCCTGCTGGGCTGAGAAGTGAAATATCTCATTATAAAAAATTAAATCCGGACTTCTGGTCTAGATGGAGGTATAGGTAGACATGTTTGCACAACCTCCTTGTACGACCATAAAAAAAATCGCAACTACCCTCAAAACAAAAAACACCCAGAACTGCCAGAGAATCAAACTATGGAAGTCTAACAACCAAGGATTTAAAGAAGACATATTCATCCTATGGTAGAAGGAGCAGAACCATGGAGCTGAAGTGGAGAGGATGAGGTGAGATGGAGGCGAGGTGGCTGCAGCGAGGTGGCAGTGGCGGTGGCGGTGGCCAGTGGAATGGTTGGTGGATAAAAATAAGGAGGGACACCTGGGGAACAAGTGATATGAGCCTCAGGCCAGACTGCACAGCCCAGGGTTCCAGCATCAGGAAAATAAAACCTCACAACTTCTGCTTGTAAAAATCAGTTGGGGCTGGGGTGGTGGAAGAAACTGCCCATCTCTTATGAGAGTCTGTTTAAAGGGTCCTCACAGTCCTAGAATGTACACAAAGCCATCCATTCTGGAAACCACCACCAGGGCAGCAGCTAGAGGGATGGCAGTTGCATACAGGAAAGTGGTGAAGTGACTAGAAACAGGGCAAGTGCCTAACAGTCCTCCAGCAACCAGGCAGTGACATTGTCTCCTCTTTGAACCCTCCCCCATGTACAAAGCCACAAAGCACTGCTCTGGCAAATACCTAAGGCTCTGCCCCATACAACTTACAGGTGCTTTAAGACAGGGAGTCAAAGCATCTCTACCTAATACACAGAAAACAACGCAGGGAGGCTGCCAAATTGAAGAGACAAAGAAACATAGTTCAAATGAAAGAACAGAACAAAACTCCAGTAAAAATAAATAAATAAATAAATAAATAAATGAAATGGAGATAGCCAACCTATCAGATGCAGAGTTTAAAACATTGGTGATAAGGATGCTCAGAGGACCTATTAATCATGGCAAAGATATAAGGGAAGAGGTGAAGACTATGCTAAGTGAAATAAAGAAAAATCCAAAGGGAACCAACAGTGAAGGGAAGGAAGCCAGGGTTCAGATCAATGATTTGGAACATAAGGAAGAAATAAAGATACAACAAGAATAGAATGAAGAAACAAGAATTTAATAAAAACAAGGTGAGAATAAGAAGTCTCTGGGACAGCTTCAAAAGTGCCAACATCCAAATCATAGATACGCCAAAAGGAGAAGAGGAAGAGCAAGAAATTGAAAACTTCTTTGAAAAACTAATGAAAGAAAACTTCCCCAATTTGGCGAAGGAAATAGGTGTACAAGTCCAGGAAGCACAGAGAGTCCCAAACAAGTTGGAATCAAAGAGGATCACACCAAGACACATCATAATTAAAATGCCAAATGTTAAAGATAAAAAGAGGATCTTAACTGCAGCAAGAGAAAAGCAGAGACTTTCCTACAAAGGAGTGCCTACAAGACTATCAGCTGATTTCTCATAAGAAACTTTGCAGGCAAGAAGGAACTGGCAAGAAGTATTCAAAGTGATGAAAAGGAAGGACCTACAATCAATATTACTCTATCCAGCAAAGCTATCATTTGGAATGGAAGGGCAGATAAAGTGCTTTCCAAGCAAGGTAAAGCTGAAGGAATTCATCATCACCAAGCCATTGTTACATGAAACGTTAAAGGGACTTATTTAAGAAAAAAAAGATCAAAACTATGAACATTAAAATGACCACAAACTTATAACTATCAACAACTGAATCTAAAAACAAAAAACCAAAAGCAAACTAAGTAAACAACCAGGACAGGAACAGAATCATAGATATGGAGATCATTTTGGGAGATTATCAGCTGGGAGGGGGAAGGAGGAGAATGGGAGGAAAAGGTGCAGGGATTAAGAAGCATAACTGGTAGGTACAAAAATAGGCAGAGGGATGTTAAAAGTAGTATAGGAAACGGATAAGCCAAAGAACTTATATGCACAGTCCATGGACATGAACTAAGAGGGGGTGGGGATGCTAGAAGGAAGGAGGTAACATTTTGAGTTTAGATCTGAAACCTGGTAGTTAGACCTAAGGCTCTGCAGTTAAAATCTTTGCTACATAGCACCTCACCAGTTTCTTCCTTTTTCAAAAATAGGTACTGAAGCTACATTATATATCTTCATCATAAAATCATCAAGTTAGATGCTTAAGCATCTTGGGACAAGCAAATATATGTCTCTATTTCCCCTTCCCATCCCTCACCCCACTCTTTTACTCCTTAAAGCATAGAGGACAATTTGGTAGTAAGTGCTTCTGCTTGGTCATCTCTCTCCTTTAAAATCGTTGCCCCTCAAATAGAAACATTCTTCTTAGATTTATTATTTTTGCCCTAAATATAGGTAACCCTCCTTTCCTCATGCCAATGATTGTGTTAATGTTTAACTGAAACACTAGTTACAGATGTTTGCGACTTCAATTTGCCTTCATTGATATCTTGCCCTTTTCCCTTTTTATACCTTTTTTCCTTTCCAAATGTCTTTTTTTTTTTAAATTTCTGTATATGTTTCCCACTCTGGATTCATAAAAGATCTTTCTAAACATAAACTTCATAGCCCTTTGTCTTTTTCATTATTCAATGGGATCATTCCTTATACTAATTACATCAAGGAGCTGGCCATTTATTTCTCAAGGTATATATGAGAAACTCCTTTTAAAATTTTCCATTAGAGATTAGATTATCTAATTGATACCTTTCTCCTCTCTGCCACACATGCAAGCACATGGCATCCACAGCTAGAATTGGATTATTTTAACGGGCTTTGTTATCCTGAGCAGCTATTCTTTTTGCTATAAAGACCTCCAGGTAAGGAGATGTAACAATTTCCATGGATAATATTTTCCAATATAATTCACTTAGCACCAATGGGACACTTTTTTGCCTTTCTCTAAAACAAACCTTCCAGTTTTTGTTCCTTCCTATTCTATGTTCATTGACAGGCAGAGAATGAGGGCTCACATAAGCCGCATTATTTTCTTTTACTGAAGGTAAGCGCCAGTCTTCTCCAGGCCAAACATTCTTGACCTTACCACTGCATTTATAATTTCTTTTGTAACTGATTGTTAATCTGACTTCTTTTTGTTGAATTTTCTCTCTTCACAGAAAACTTAAGTTGCATATCTCAAAAAGAAATGTCATTCTAATATGTAGCAATTCTTAAAGAAATCCTTCATTATTCTAAAATTATATATTCCTAATTATCTAATCTCCATGTCGTGTGTACTTATGTTGCCTGTGGCAATATAAGTCTGTGTTTCACTTTAATTCAACAATGGAAAAATGAGAGGAAGAATATGCCTGTTTTGCAGTATTCTTAAAGTTGCTATGGGCATATACTTACAGGAGTCTTTGCCATTTATTAAGAATGATCAGCAAAGGAAAGCAAAGAAAAACGATAAGGCATATCCATTCCCTAGGGCTCTAATGTTCAGGCTCAATTGGAGTCTCCAGGGTATTTTAACACCTAAAGCCTCTGACAATAAATCTGTCCCTTAAGTCTTTCCAGTTATTTCAGGGAAGTGTCAGTAGCTCTTGGCAGGAGAAGCAATTATCCCTAAGCAGAAAATAGTTCAAGGAAAGAAAGGAAGAAACCTAGTTAGTGACACAAGGTAGTGAAAGAAGAAAACTTACGAAGGAAATAAAGAAGCACATTGAAAAAAGTACAGTGATATATATTTACTATTTATTTATATCCAAAAGATAACTGCAGCATAGTGGCATATAGCTATATTCATCCCTATCTACATTTGCATCCATATTTATATCCCAGTCACATACACACACATATGGAAGCAGACCTGGTGGTTAAGAACTCTAACACAGAAATGCATACCTCAAATTGAGCCTGAGGTTCTTCTAGGCATTAGTCATGTGACAAGTCATGTGACATGGATAAGATACCTACTATGCCTGGGCCTCAATTTCTGCATCTTTTCATGTGGTTTTTAAGGGATTAAAAGAGGCAATAAGCATAAAACACTTAGACTGGTTCCTGGTGAAGTTATTATTTAAACATTTTGGTTCATTTAAAAATTTTATTATACACAAACAACGAAAACGTGTTCTTTAACACACTTCGTTCTTTTTAAAGAGAATGTGTCCAAGAAACTGAAAGCTTCTTGTTGTTGGCTGAGTGCTGAGTGACTAGCTGTTAAATGCAAATTTATCTAGCTTTGGATGTGCCTGCCATAAAAAAAAGACTTAGTGTTTAGAAACCGGATGGAGTTGCATGGGAGACATAAATCCCCTCTCCCCACTTCCCTGGCCCAGACACTATCTGAGGTGAAGGCAGCAAAGGAGAACTGCTAAAAAAGAAACCCCAGGATTGACTTTCTGCCTGGGAGGCTTTGGAGGAAGGGCTAGGCTAAGGAGAGTTTTGGAGTGAGATGGTGAGTGCTGTGTAATAAGAATCCTCCCCAGGAGCCCATAGTGCTCCAAGTAATCTTGCCCTTTCTCAATACCCTTGCTTTTAATTGGTTTTCCTGTGAAAATAGGTCAAGTTGTTGAGTTTCACTTACAGCTTGAGTCCAAAGCAGAGTTAGTCTCAGCAGCCTCAACCTTCTCACAGGTTCCTACTTAAACACAAGGACTTCAAACTGCTGAGAACACTAAGATCATGACACCCACTTCCCTTAGGTACCGTAAAGTATTCTACCCTGAGTAGTGAAATTTCCGTCAATGATATTTTGATCACCAAAGTCAAATTTCCCGAATCATGTATCGTTTCTTCAGTTATTAATTAACTTTTCAAAATTTCTGCATTTTGCTAGATTTTTCCAGTCAATTTATATTTGGAGATATTTATACATCCATTATAAAGAAAAGTAACATTCATCTTCAAGAGTCTAACACTTTTGCAAAATACATTTTCTCCCATGAATATTAAAGAGCACAGCTCAGGAACTAAGCAATCATATTATATTCAGAATATTCAGACGATTAATTCCAGATTTATTTTAGATTGTCAGTGTGTCACTTGGGTAAGTCACCTAACTCCACTTTTTGCCTCGGTTTCCTCTGTGATGTGATTGGAATAATAATAAGACCTCTCTTCTGAGGTTGGACCTGGGAAATAAAGTTTAAAATATTTTTGGACCATAATTTTGCCATACAAGTGCTGAAAATATCAGAGAATGAATTTCATGCTCAACTAACAAAATAAATTGCAGTGATGTTTAAATGCAGACCAAGATACTGTTGGTGATTAGACATGTAAAACTGGAACTGATATTTATGAAAGTTAAATGAAGTTATTTCAAGTATCCAATGAGCACTTATCTCATGCCTCCTATGAGCCAGGAAATTTGCTGGTGACTCAAAGGTTAATGCTAAGATGAATTCTCACCCTTAGTTTTAATTTTCAGTCTTGAAAGGGAGACAGTTAAACACCTGTAATGCAAGCACATCATAGGGGCACACAAGGCAAACTAGTCGTTTCAGTGAAGTCTTCCATGAGAAAATAATGATTAAGTTGTATCTTGAAGTATAATTAGGATTACAGATGTATGTGTGCAAGGCAGCAAGGTAAGGAAGGACCACAAATAAAAAAAAAAAAAAAAAAGAAAGAAAAGCAGTTACTAGGTCATGAAAATCATGTAAACTAATTCAACTTGAAAGGATGTGCATGCTAGTATCCTATCTATATTACAATTGTGTGAAGATGGAGAAAGAAAGAAAGCCAGGGATATTAAAGAATGTTGCAGAAATCTTAGTGAGAAATGGTTGTGATTTGGACTATAATTTCAGCAGAGGGTAAGGAGAAATTGTTCAAGAGACAGGTAAAGGTTTTAATGGACAGAACTTCCTGATTGATTAGAATAAGGGAGATCAGCGCAAGTTGAAACACAATAAAAATAATTACCAACTTGGTAGATGGCGATGTCTCTCCATTAGAAGGATGAGTGAGTTTAGAGGGAACGGTTAGTTTTGCCTGGACAAATTGAGGTTAGGTACTTGTAAGACAGACTATCTCAGTAATAGGGCTGTGGTATGATACAATAATTATGTAATCTTTTCATTCTGTTTACATGGTTGTGACACAGTGACGTTCTGCAGAGAGCCTTTGGAGGGGCTTCAGAAATGATGAACTGAGCTAAACATTTGCAGGCCATAGAGCGGTTCCATCAGAAGCGTTCAAGGTAACTCATGGCTAAAGAGAAAAGTGTCAGTGCATAGTTATAAAGAATCACTGCAAAATTGGCAAGTGAAATTAAATTTATCTCTTGAGCCTCTCTTTTCTCCTCACAAGATTGTTTTCTATCTTATTTAGGTTTGCCTCTGTTTAATTCCAGCCAAAGCTTATCAGTATATCAACAAATAAAAAACTGTGTTTTTTAGTCATGAGTGGCCAAGTTGAGAATTGCCGCCCACCTCTCTCTTCCACTGTTACTTCCTAGGATAGGTTGAAAGTAGGCAACTCATTGAAAGATGGAGGACACATTCTCTGCTCTTTCCTCATCCATAAATTCCTGAAAGTAATGGTGAACAAGAGCTAGAATTATTTTCCCAGCTCTTATACCTTTTCTTTCCTGAAGAGGTGTAAGATCAATATATAGGACATAACCTGCTTTAAGTAGATTTAAAATAGCATGGTAATTGGTCTGGAGAGGTCTGGAATTTGGTTTTCTTGTTCTAAGAAGGAGTGAACAGAAATGATTCCAAGCTAAATGGAGAAATAATAGGCTTATTCTCAGTGCTTCTGTTTGTGTATTTTAGCTGCCTCGTTGGGTTTCATTTTGACACTTTTCTGTGTACACGTTTTCCTGGTACTCTGCTGCTGACCCGATGTTCTCTTTGAGTACTTATTTTGTCATCAAAATATAAAAACGCTACATTTTAGGGTATACAGTGTATGGGGAAGGGAGGGTTTCAGTGGGTTCTCAGGAATCAGCAAAGTTAAATGAGCCCCTGTACAGTCGTTCAAAGACAACGAACAAGCTTTAAAATACTCCACATTTTTAACTTAGTAAGCTTTCTACAATAAGTCTCCCAGTTATTTTTAGAAACAACATGACTAAAGTGTGGATTATTAGCTCACCACATACATGGCCTGGTTGCCATGGCCCCATTGATCTGAATTCACTCTCAACTATGATCTTCAATGAATCTTTAGTTTCATGTGTCCAATTCTGCTTTGTCATTCTTTTATTTGAGGATGGGTATTTTTAGACTTCATATCCAAGAAAGCAGTGGCTTTCTCAGTTACATGCAAAGGTTTGAATATTGTTAACACTCTCCCTCCAGGTTAAGCAAAAATTTTGAACTAGAACTACTAACATCTCCGTTCTTTGAACAGTAGCAGTTGTAATTATGGGGGAGGCACAGAATTAAAGATCCTTTTGAAAATGTAAATTTTCTCTTCTTTTTATTAAAGTATATAACAGCTGGAGAGTAGATTAATGTATTAATAAGTGCTTTTTTATTTTCCTGCTGAAAAGAGAAAGTTGACTTTTGCTAGAGCCATTTAATTCTTCAAGAGTAATGAAATATCTGAAGGCATCTCCACTTAGTTTTAAGAGAAATAAATATAGGGTGTCTCATCCATAAAGAGTTAGGATTACATTTGCCTTTCTTTGTGTGAACGATACATAATTTATAAGCTAATGAGTTGTAAAGGTCTTCCCACAAGTAAAATTATATTATCACTCCCAGGAGTAAGATAGCGAATCTGTTCTGTAATAACTCATTCAAGTTTATTTTACCTTAACTTATAAAACATAATCCCTTCTCTTTATATGTGCTATTAAAAGACTGCCCAGACACAGAGAAGGTGGAAGTAACTAGAGTGAAAATGGAGAGAAATCTTAGATAGTATTTATATATATACCTTTTGATGAAAAGAAAATTCAATTGTTAAAAGTTAGGAATAAAAGCATTAACTGCTTAGCAGATAAAATATAACTACCATTAGAGCACTTTTTTTTTTTGAGAAGCTTATTTCCTTTTGCCTTTATGGCTTCATTTTTATGATGCTACAGAACATTCTATAATGACTTCCAATGATCCTGCCTCCTGGTATTTACACCTTGTGGAACCCCCTTCATTTGTGTATAGGCTTAACCTAGTGACTTGCATTTAATGAACAGAATATGGGAAATATGAGGGAGCACCTCTTCCAAGATGAAGCTATTAACAGAATGTGATCTCTGTCTTGCTTACTCTCTCTCTCATTCTGGCACTCTATGTCTTTTCTCTCTTGCTTGCTCTGATGAAACAAGATGTCATCTCTGAACACGCCTGTGTGACAAGGCAACTGAAGGTAACCTCTGACCAACAACCAGCAAGAAACTGAAGCCTTCTGGCCAACAGCCCTCAAGGACCTGCACCTTGGTACAACTATGTAAGTAAGCTTGAAAACAGATCCTTCCCTAGTAGAGCTTTTGCATAAGATCACAGCCGTGTCCAGCACCTCAATTGAAACTTAGTGGTCCCTGAGCCAGAGGACACATGTAAACTGCACCTGGATTACTGACCCACAGGTCTGGTAAGGTAATAAATGCATTGTTTTAAGGCACTAATTTTTGGGATAATTTGCTATGGAGAAAGAGGTGACTAATAAAATCCTATATAAATATGCACTACTATACTGCATTTTATGTATTTACATTTCTGTTGTGTGTAATTTTTTAAAGAATTTTATATATTTATTTTTAGAGAGAGGGGGAGGGAGGGAGAAAGAGAGGGAGAGAAATATGTGTGGTTGCTTCTCACAGCTCTCCAATTAGGGTCCTGGCCTGCAACCCAGGCATGTGCCCTGACTGGGAAACGAACTGGTGACCCTTTGGTTCTCAGGCCAGAGCTCAATCCACTGAGCTACACCAACCAGGGCTTCATTGTGTGTAATTTTTATCAAAACTGACTGACATCTGTTAGGGAAATTAAACATTTATAAATATGGAACATATATATATATATAATCCCAGGAACAATTTTAAAATTGGGCTGTTTTCATGGTGAACTTCCTTGTCACTGAAAACAGAAAACATTATCTTGAATTTACTGAACAAGTAACTTTTCTCTCTAGTATAATTTGAATCTGTGGCCCTAAGATCCATGATGGATAATTACAGGCATTTTGAGTGGAAAAAGTTTCTGCGCATGTAGTTTATATTAGCAGGTACCCCATTAATTAAATGACAGTAGTTGTCCCAGATATTGGGAAAACAAAAATTCACCAAACAATTCCACATCTGCTTGGAGAGGATAATGATGTTTCTAGATCAGAAGTACAAGAAATCCCTGAATGGACTTCAGTTTGCCTATGAGCCCTTTCTCCCCCCCACAAAAATCAATGTAAAGACTGTGTGTTTATATGCATTTTTCTGGTAAAAGGGTTCATGACTTTGAAAAGATACTAAAAAAGTTCATTGTTCCCATATATGTTTATAATACCTGGAATACTCCACCAGATTAATTTTGTTATGGTGATTGAAAGATTGTTTTAAATATCATGAGAATTAATTAAGTAATTTTTTTAAAATTTGTTTGTTTGTTTGTTTATTTATTTATTTATTTATTTATTTTTAGAGAAAGAAGAAAGAGAAGGAGAGAAACATCACTGTGTGGTTGCCTCTCACTTGCGCCCCCAACTGGGAACCTGACGTGCAACCTAGTCATGTGCACTGACTGGGAATTGAACCAGCGACACTTGGTTCGCAGGCCAATGCTCAATCCACTGAGCCGCACCAGCCAGGTGATTAAGTAATTTTTATACTTATTCAACACATTTACTGAGGACCACGATAAGCATTAGAGTTACAACACTAAAAATATATGAGTGATTCCTCTCTTAAGGAGCTTACACTTTAGTGGGAAAACAGATATTCAACATGAAGAGTTCTGAGAAGACAAATTACAGAATATTTGGAAGCATATAACTGGGTGTGCCTGTTATTTGCTTGTTTGCTCTCATATCCCTTCTCTTCCCTTCCTTGTTCTTTTTTATATTTCAAGGGCTAACCCTGCAAACGACATTGTGAAGGCCCCTATGCCATCTGGCGTCTTTATGGGTGGTCAGATTCCAAAGCAGGGAGAGGCCAGGATGCTTCTCCTCTCTCTTTGCTTTACGAGGGTCTCTCGGTAATGGCTCTCTTTCCTCCTTGGCTGAAGCTCCAACTGGGCAGCTTCTACCTCAGTGCTTCTAGTATCCGTCTGGTGGCTCCAACTCCTGATGCTGGTAACACTATTTCTTCCCTACATTGTATTCTAGCTCTGGTCATCTTGACAGCTTCCTGCAGTTGTGAATCCATGGGTACCTCATCTTTTGTTTGTTCTTTCAACTCATCTAAATAACACTTTTATAGTTTGTATCCTATATAAAATTTCACCTGTTGACCTACCTAGTGTGGGTCCTATTTTCTAACTAGTCCCTGATTACTGTACTAGTGTACTCAACCTGGTTAGGAAAAAAAATGTGTCAGAGTGTCTTTCCTTGAAGATGTTCTATGTGAGCTTAAGTATGGAATATGAATGTGTCTTAACTAAGTCAGAATGGGATAAGACATAGAGGAGAACACAATCCAGGAAGAATACATGCTTGTAGTTTTTCAAAATGTGAATGTCAGTGTTGTTGAAGTTTAGAGAGTAACGTGAAAGCATGGTATGAGATAAAGTATATAAAATACTAAATTTTGCAGGGCTTTTGTTCATTTCCAGTATTTTGTTTTTACGATAAAAGCAATAGGAAGCCTCATGGGTTTTTGAATGAGAGGTTTTGAGCAATCAGGTGACATATTCAAATGTGTATTTTTAAATGTGTGTGTTATTGAAATGTGTATTAAGAGGTTTAATATAGATATGTGGAGAATAAACTAGGAAGAAGTATAAGGAGATGCTAAGAGAACAGATAAAAGGTTATAATAAAATGATGATGCTACTTTGGGCGATGTTGGATAAAATCCTAAAACTATTCAAAGTGTTTAACAATGCTTTGGATAAGGAGGTGACTCAGATGAGATAAGGGAGGTGGCATAATTGATTCTCGTTGGCAAAAATGTGAATGATGGATGATGCCGTTGACTGGGTTAGAAACTAGAGAAAATGATTTTGGAAAGAAGATAAGTTCATTTTGGATATGTTGAATTTGAATGTCTTTGGGAAAATAATAGAAACGTTTATGTGTTAGGATAGCAGTATTGGATTTATCATTAATAATCTCCTTAACTAGATTTATTTTGCTCTCTTGGGTAGTCAACTAGCAAAGAGTTGATCTGGTCATATTATAAAGGTGTCATCTGTGATCTTGATGAAATGGCTGTGTTAACTGTGATCTTGGTAGGATGAGCATTTTTATTCTAAAATATTTTAAGTAACTTAGCTTGGAAGTTTAGTTTTCTATAAGCAAGTGTTATTCACTTTAGTGCTTCTATTTCCCACATTCCTTGATATATATAGTAAATGCTTAATAATGTTTTGGAAATTTGAGTCTAATTATGTTGTTCTAAATTACACCTAGTTTTCTCCCCTTCTTTTTTTTTTAATTATTTATTTATTTGTTTGTTTGTTTATTTATTTTATTTTTAGAGAGAGGGGAAAGGAGAAAGAGAGGGAGAGAAACATCACTGTGTGGTTGCCTCTCACTTGTGCCCCCAACTGGGAACCTGACATGCAACCTAGTAATGTACCCTGACTGGGAATCGAACCAGCGACACCTGGCTCGCAGGCCGACACTCAATCCACTGAGCCACAGCAGCCAAGGCTTCCCCTTCTTGACTATTATGATTAATTGTATTAATTTTAGAAGTGCAACAACTCTTTTAGTTTGCTGTGAGAAACATGAAAAATTATGAAAAAAATAGAATGCCAAATATTTTCTATATTTCAGAGGTAGGTCAATAGACATAATGTCAATTCCAAATCTCAGTGTTCAGAAAATATGAATTCCTTTAAGTTTTATGGAAAAGAGCTACTTATCTTTACTCATGTAAATTTCTTGGCATAGTTTCTTCTTATCTTTATTCTTTCTTCATAATCACCTTTAGATATGATATTATAATATTTTTCAAATTATATGGAATGAAAATTTGTACATCTATTTGAATCAGATTATTAGAGACATTCAACTGCTTCAACAATACCAGAAGGAAAAATCTGATTTTTGAATGTGATTATACATGGCACTTTGAGAATGCGCTTTAAAAAAAATCTGCAAGTTTTTTTTAAACGAACTATCTTATTTTAGAATTTTGTAGAATTTTAGTAGCAAGAACTTGTAGAGAAAATGTAGAAGACAACTTCTCTTGCCTGAAAATTATTACATTAATTCACATGTCAGTTTCACTTTATTAGCATTCTAAATTCTTTTCTTTATGTCAAGAAACATCTGTCAAAACCACATACATGATTTTCTATTTTGAGATTATCATTCTACCTTTACAATAACATCTCGTTTGTTTCAAGCAAGCCCCTTTCACCTGAAAGAGTAATTCCAATCTGTTTTGTTTTTACTTTGTTTGTCTGAATATGCCTGTGATTTGGTTTTTTCATTCTATGTGTGGTTTTATTAATTCATAAAATAACATAAAATTCCACGTAGCTATCATCCCTATTTTGGAAGCTGCTTTTCCAAAGAGAACTTTAAACAACATTATATTGACCCCAAACTCTTTACTTAAACATGTCTAGTAAACATTTTATATCAGTTCAACATATCAATTTTGGCAAAAATTTATGTGAGTAATGCAAAGGCATCGGTAAGAGATAGTGTTCTACCTCAAACAGAAGAGAATAATCTCTTCAACCATCTCTGTGCATAGGACAAGAAAATACACATTTTTTCACAAACCAAGACATGAAAGATGGACTTGGGATGTTCACCATTTATTAATACAAAGTGATGAAAAATTATTTTTCAAGTAATAAATCCATAAAGGTTATTTAGCTTTCATTAAATACTGTTTAATTGGCTATGGGAATGAAAACCAGGTTAATTGAATGGTTTAATTTGAAAGATTATAATAAAACCATTTAGGAAATACTTTGGTATGAAATTATAGCACATCAAATTATGTCATCTCATATAAAAACCAGGTCCTTTATCTAGATTTGAGTAGATTTATTTCCAGTTTATTTTTGTCTACTTGGCTTTCTTAAGCGGGATAAGAAGGATTATATGAAATTCATTGGTGATAGATCAGTAAAATGGGGGAATTTCTGGGATTGGGTAAAGAGTAAAACGAATAGACACATAGTTCTTTTACATTGACTAGCATACCTTAGTTAACAGCTAACAATTAACATGCTAGTAATAACAATGTGGAGTTTCCTGGACTTGGGCTCTGGTGGGAGATTGTGCCCTGAGGGTTCTGGAAAAAGTGATTACTCAGACTTTCCAAAAGGCGTGTTTTAATAGATGCAAAAGGATAATACAGAGGCTCAGTTAAGGTAGAGAATGACCTTTGTCAAGGAAGGTACTGGCTTAGGACATGACTACCCACCACGACTCACTTTTAGTTAAGACGTTTTAATTTCAGACCTTCCTATGTGGTTACTTTCAGTCTCTGAGTTTGTAAGACCGACCGCCATGCAGGCCTCCCTTTAGCTTGTCAGGTTTAGTATGTGGCCCCTTTTTCATCCACAAGAACCTACAGTGGAAATGATCAGACAGAATGTAATTTCCTTAAGAGCCAAGTCTGCTAGTGATGCAGTATATAATTTGTATGTGTGTTTTCATGAGGTTACATGGACATAGCCAGTCTCAATCTTGAGGTTAGAAATGGAAAGGTAAAGTTATGTCAGATTTTTACTAAGTAAAACTCTTTTTAAAAAAGATTTCATTTATTTATTTTTAGAGAGAAGGGAAGGGAGGGAGAAAGAGGGGGAAGAGAAACATCTATTGGTTCCCTCATGGGGGACTGGCCTGCAACCTAGGCATGTGCCCTGACTGGGAATCGGACTAGCAACCTTTGGCTTTGCAAGATGATGCCCAACTAACTGAGCCACACAAATCAGGGCTAAATAAAATGCTTGAGCTAATATATGAATGTATTAAGTCATCTACATGCATGTTGTTATAATAAAAAATTCCACATATTCAAATAAAATTGACTTTATGGCTTTCGGATATTGATGAACTATAGTGAAGAAGGGTATAGAAAACAAATGACAGGAAGGGCCAGGTTTATTTAGCTTTGTTCTTTAATTCCTCGGTAGTTAATACAAAAGTTGATTAGGGTTCAAGTTCAGTATCTTTCTGTATTAGAGCCACCTGTTATAGTTTTGTCATCATCTGGGATTTGAAGAACAAAGGAAAAATAATAAAAAATATTTATGATTCTATATTATGATTAAGAATACAAATGAACAACGTAATAAAACAGTTTGAATCAATAAAGCATTTTACAGGTTAATCTCAGAGTTATACTAAATTTAACTTAATCTCTCAACATCTACTGTTCTGGACAATGTTAAAAGATAATTACGTGACACAAAAAGTCTTAATCAAATTTTACTGCTAATTAGGAATATATGCATTAAGCATCATCTTGTATCCTAACATTTGAAGTCACTACATGATATGTGCCCAATTATAAAGCCTGTACACGTTTTTCAAAACAAATATATTCTTTTAAAACGCATGTGTTGACACTGATATAAAACCGCCATTACTTCATTCAGTGTAGTACAAAGTCTTCTTTAATAACAATCTGTTATTATAAAAATATTGCATTATGTTCATTCTAGTTTTCTTCTTAGTAATAAATGAGTGGAGACAGTCAAAAATATGATACAGTATTTAAATAAAAGTAGCAGATATGAATGAGTTTCATAACAAAGCAATTTCTATCTGTAAATTTTAGCATTTTCTCAATTTCATTTTCAGTTTCTTCATTGCTTGAGTACAGAAATGCAATTATTTTATTTCTTTATTGAGGTATAATTTATATACCATAAATTCTCCAATTTTTAGTGTGCAGTTCAATGACTTTTCATACTATACGAAGTTATGAAACCTTTGCTAAAATCTAACTTTTTAGTATATCCATCACTACTTTTTTTTTCATGTGCTTTTGGTTTATTTGTATATCTTCTTGGATGAAGTTTCCATTCAGATCTTTGCTCACATTTAATCAGGTGTGTTCTAGAGTTAAAAGAGTGTTTTGTGTGTCCTGGGTACAATTCCCTTATATGATAAAACATTAGCAAGTATTTTTATCAGGTTGTGACTGATCTGTGACTCTCAATTCTGTTGAATTAATCTATATGTCTATCTTATGGTCATTACTACACTCTCTAGATAACTGTAGATTTGCAGTAAGTTTTGTCATTAGAATAAAGTCTTTAAATTCCTTCTAATGTTCAAGATTATTTTGACTGTGCTGGATCCTTTAGATTGCTATATGAAATTTATCCTCAGCTTGTCCATTTTTGCAAAATAGGAAAGCGGTATTTTGGTAACAATGGGATTGAGTCCTTAGATCTGTTAGGATTATTGACATCTAAACAATAGTGAACCTTTGAATTTATTAACATGTAATGTCTCTCTAATTATTTAGATCATACTGTATTTAGTTTCTTTCAGTAACATTTGTAGTTTTCAGTGTACAAGTTTTGCTATACTTATTTTTATTTTTCATCAATCATTTTCTTCTGGTCTATGTTATTGACATGATAGTGGCTTCTCAATTTTTCACTTATCATTTTACATTGCTGATAAAGAGAAGTGGAATTGACTTTTTGTGGAATTTTATTAAGATATAATTCACATAGCATAAGATTCACTGTTGTTAAGTATACAATTCTATGAATTTTAATAAATATACAAGTTCTATACCGTTGCCAAAACTATTTTTTTTCTTTTTTTAATTGTTGTTCTATTACAGTTGTCCCATTTTCCCCCATGTTGCTGCTCTCCCCTGCTCCACCCACGTCCCCCCTCTCCCACAGTCAATCCTCATCCCATTGTTCATGTCCATGGGTCATTTATACTAGTTCCTTGACTAGACCCTTCTCCTTATTTCACCACTCTTCTCCCCTTCACCCCTCCCCTCTGTTCACTGTCAATCTGTTCCCTGTTTCCATGCCTCTGGTTCTAGTTTGCTCATTTGTTTGTTTTCTTCATTAGTATCCTGTATTAGGTGAGATCATGTGATATTTGTCTTTTGCAACCTGGCTTATTTCACTAAGCATAATTCTCTCTAGTTTCATCCATGTTGTTGCAAATGGCAGGAGTTCCTTCTTTCTTTCTGCTACATAGTATTCCATTGTGTAAATGTACCACAGTGCTTTGATCCACTCATCCACTGACAGGTACTTAGGCTCTTTCCAGCACTTAACTATTGTAAATAGCAGTACTATGAACACAGGAGTGCATAGGTTCTTCTGGATTGGTGTTTTAGGATTCTTCAGGTATAATCCCAGCAGTGGATTTTAATACTAACATGACAAAAAAAAAAAAAATTCTTGGATCTGTTTCCAGTCACTTCTCTTTCCTGTTGACAACCTCAGGCAAGCACTAATCCACTACATGTTTTCCTTTTCTGGACATTTTATATCCAGTATATGATTTCCAAAGAGTATTCTGGGCCAGTGATTTACTATTGCTTTTTCTAAATACTGATGTGTATTGTTCAAAATATTTTAGTTTTGAAATGTGCATTCATTTCTTTTTGTGTGTATATATGGTTTTGGTGTTGTGCCTAAGCAATTGTTGCATATTTCTGGGCTAGAAAGATGTACTGCTCCAATTTATTCTAATGGTTTTAAAGTTTTGACCTGTAATTGTCTGTTATCTATTGTTAATTAATTGTTTTTTTGGGGGATTGAATTATGGTTCTTCAATCATCCTTACCATGATGATATGGCATGATTTCAACATCCACCTGTGGTTAAAAGTACCATTTCTGCATTCAATCATTTGGTAATTTTAATTATTGAAAAGTATATGATCTTCTTTTTCAAGATTTTTTGGCTCTTCTGGAACCTTAACATTAATATATAAATTTTAGTGTCATTTAAATTTGTATTTCCTTTTTAATTCAATGATTTTTAGAGGGAGAAAGGAAGCAGAGAGAGAGAGAGAGAGAGAGAGAGTGATACAGACAGACACATCTATTTGTTGTTCCACTTATTTATGCGTTCATCGGGTGCTTCTCATATACTCCCTGACCGGGGATGGAACCTGCAACCTTGGCATATCAGGGGACATCTAACCAACTGAGTTGCAACTCCTGTTGATTAATTTTTTGTGGATCTTGTCATGCGTCTTGGTTGTTAATATGTCTGCGTATTTTGAAATGTTTATTAAATTTTTTGCTTATATTTAAATTAGGTTACTCGTGTTCCTTTTCTTAAGTAAAAGTGATCCTTATATGTTCTGGAATCACATTATTTGTTTTATGGTTTTAAAACAATTTTCTGGCTGGACCTTGTCTTTGCTGTTTCCTGATGGAGGTTTTCGGGTTGCGATGCTTTTTAAATTTTCTACATTAGTCTAAATTGCCTCCTCTGCATTTTCATATACATGTTAACATATCTATTAATGCAAAAAATTTCTGATATTTTGATAATGATGATCTCAAATCAGTATATCTATTTGGGAATATTAACATGTAAGCCATATTGACCCTTCAAATCCATGAATTTGGAATGTTACTCCATGTATTTATATATCTTGTTACTTTCAATTATGTTTTATAGTTTTCAGTGTACAAATATTGCTCATTTGATATTAATTTTACAATAAATTATTTTTATTATAGCATTGACAATGGCAATGTGTTCTCAATTTTGACTTCAGAGATACATTGCTATTATAGAGAAATTCAATTGATGTTTTAAAATAATGTAGTAGTTTACATAATATTTACACATGTTAAGTGTATAATCCCATGACTTTTTGTAAATATACCAAGTTGTGAAATGCTTAGCAAAATCTAAATTTTAGAAATTGCATTATTGCATAGAGAAAGATTGAGCCTATTTTCTTCTTTTCCACCTTTAATTCTGTTTCTATTGATTTCCTTTTTCTTTACCATTCTTGTAAATGGAAATTGTGTCATGTGTGGTCTTTTGTTGCAGGCTTTGTTCATGTACCATGATGTGTTTCAGGATAATTAGCCCTGTAGTAAGTTATCACAATGTTGTTTCTTTTGAGTATAGAATCATATCCCTTTGTATGTATACAGTCCTTTTGATTATCTATTCACTAATTGAAGGATGTTCTCATTTTCCCACTTTTTGGGTGTATGTATAATGCCCTTACACACCGTCACTTACCAGTCTGGATGGACTTAAGTTTAAGTTTCACTTTTATTCTGTTGAAGCCTAGTTGTGTAATCACCAAATACTGTGGTAAGTCAATGTTTAACAGCATAAAATACTGGCAAACTGCTTGTCAAAGCAGCTGCAACTGTTCTTATTCACACCAAAAAGGCTTGAGAGTTCCCATTTTATAAAAAGGAATGGTCTGTTGATGCACACAACAACTTGGATGCATATCTAGAGTATTATTTTGAGTGAAAAGGTCAATGCCAAAAAATTATATTCTATAAGATTCCATGTCTAAAATTTTGAAAAGACAATGTGTTCAAAATGGAGAGTAGATTAGTGCTTTCTAGGGTGTTGGCAGGAGTGGAGCAAGCTTCTGGAAGGAGATGGATGTGGTTATGGAAACGCTAAATGAGTGATTCTTTAAAAAAATTATTTATTGTTTTTCTATTACAGTTGTCACACTTTTTCTCCATTGCTCCCCTCTACCCCACCCATCCCTTTTCCCACAGTCAGTCTCCACCCTGTTGTCCACGGGTCATTTATACTAGTTTCCTGACTAGACCCTTTCCCTTCTTTAGCCCCTTTCCTCCCCAAATGAGTGATCTTTGTGGTGGTTTCATTCTGTATCTTGACTTTGTTAGTAGATGCATGAACTTACACATGTAATAAAATTGTATAGAGCTAAATACACTCACACACAGTAATACAAGTAATACTATGGATTTAAGTGTCAATATTCTAATATCATGTTGATGGCATTGTACTATAGTTTGTATATGTGTGTTTTGCAAAAACACATAACAGACTTTACCATATTAACCATTTCTAACTGTACATTTCAGTGGTGTTAAGTATATTCATGTTGTTGTGCAACAAATCTTTAGAACTGAAACTATACCCATTAAACAACAAGTTGTGAGCACTAAGGTGTACAAGTCAAAGGTCAAGTGGATCTGAACAGCGGTGGGGTCCTGTCTCACTGTTGAGGGCATCTTAAAGAAAGGGCTCTGGCAACTTTCATGCACCCTGAAGTGAGAATTGGGTGAGGGGACGTGAGAGGGAAAAGTTAGGACTGGAAAAATATTGAATACTGAGTCAGAGTAGAGAAAAGTGTCTTCAGGGTTACCCCCTTCTCCACCTAATAAGGAGGCCTCAGCAGAGGTACCTGAAGATAACTTCTGTCCAGGGCCTTAGATAAAGAGACCTAGGAATGAAGGCACAGAGGCAAGGAATATAAATATGTGAAATAGCATCACCAGCCACGGGCCTGAAGCTTTGGCTGTAACTCCCTTCATACACTAAGATATATTGACTGCACCAACTCTGGTGTGGAGAGGGCTGGTTTTCCCTATGAGGCCTGTCAGATAAAGCCATTGTAATTGCCTATGGTCAGGCCTGAAAAATCCCACATAGGTTTGTAACTAGGAGTTGGACTCTTCAACCAATTACTCACTTGCTCTCTAAATTTAACACATCTTATGAAGTTTGCCTGTGGCTTACAAGACACTTGCCTTACTTTTTATTGATTCCTAACAAATGTCATGAGCTTCACCTGTATTTCCTGAGCTACTTGCTTAACTTATTCTCCATGCTTAACATTTTGTATGAGTTTCATTTATCCCATTTGTTTTGTTTTCCTCTATAACAATTGAATGTTCTCAATACAGAAAACTAATGTTGTCACTGTATTTATTTTCTATTCATTTGCCTTGGGAAAATGTTCAAGGGGAAAAAAGAGGAAATTTAACTCTAAAAATAGGGGAAAAGGTTGATATAGTAACTAAATGTCATTAAGGTATCGGTTGTCTTATAACTTCTTGCTTCACCATCATGATTCAAGTGAGTTTTGTCTTTCTTATTTCAAGATGGCTGTTGTACTTTCAAACATTGCATACTTGTCTATGAAGAAAGAGGAGAAAGAAGAGGTTGGTATCCCTATCAGTGAGGCAAATATTTCCCAAAACTTTTTAATCTTCTGCTCCATTAGTCAGAAAAGTCCATGCTGGACATCGCCTTTGCTGGAGTGCCTCTTCAAGCCTTTGTCCATTTTCTAACTGGATGGTTAATTTTCTTTTCTTTTTTTCACACATTCCTTTTATTAAAGATTTTATTTATTTATTTTTAGAAAGAGGGGAAAGAGAGGTAGAAAAACATCAATGTGTGTGCGCCCCCAACTGGGGACCTGGCCCACAACCCATGCATGTGCCCTGACCGGAAATCAAACCAGGAACCTTTTGGTCAGTAGGCTGACACTCAATCCACTGAGCCACACCAGCGAGGATGGATCGTTAATTTTCTTAGTATGAAGTTTAGAGAGCTCTTTATATATTATTTTCCTTATTGAAATATAATTGACATATATTGTTGTGAAAGTTTGAGGTGTACAACATGTTGGTTTGATACATTTTATACTCGATGAGTCCTTTGTCAGATATGTGATTTCCAAATATTCTTTCTAGTCTGGCTTTTCTTTAAATCTTCTTAGCAATGTATGTCACAAGGAAACAAAATAATTTGGTGATGTTCAACTTATTCTTTTTTTTTTTTTTATAGTTGAATTTTTGTTGTCATGTTTAAGAACTCTTTGGCTAACCTTAAGTCATGAATGTTTTTTAACTATGTTCTCTTCTAAATGTTTGATATTTGTACATTTTAAATTGAAGTCTGTAATTCATTTTGAGTTAATTTTTGTATGAGTTGTGACGTTTAAGTTGAGGTGGTTTTGTTTGTTTGTTTTTTGGCTTTTTTGCCTAAGGACATCTAATTATTCATGCACTGTTTGTTGAAAAGACTATTCTTCTTCCATTGAATTGCTTCTACACCTTGGGAGAAAAAAATCAATTTGTGTGGGTCTATCTTTTGCTTCTTTCTTCCATTCCATTGATCTGTGTGTCTCTGTCAATATCACACTGTAGCTATATAACAATTTTTAAAATCAAATACTATGATTCTTCTTTTTTAAAATTGAGCAATTCTAGGTCACATTAACTTATTTATTCAGCCCCAATAAATATGTGTTCATGCATTATCTACACTGCCATTACATAGCATTATGTACATGTATAGAACACTCCTTTCTAGCGTTTCCTAAAAAAACACACTAAACATATTTTAAAAAATGGAAAAATATAATTATTTTTTCTTTACAATTTTAGAAATTCAAAAACAGAATTGAATGCCGTGGTTGAATTGTCTTGCTCATCATGTTAATAATGAGGAAACATAGACCTAGTGATTGTGCTTATAAACCTGAATTTTCTGACTTCATATGTGACCTGCAATAATTAGTGTGCAACATCCAGTACATTGTGTTGTGAGAAATTTTTTTGCAACATGGAAACACATAAATCAAATGCAAATGAACACAGTCATTTAAGCAGTTTATTAATCTAAATGATATGATTACTTTTTAGATCGATCTAATCTGTCCCTAATTCTTGCATTTTATTGCCATAAAGAGTATAGTGGAAGCTCACTTACCTTGGAATCAGGAGACCTATGTTTAAGCCAAACATATGCCATTTACTAGCTCTGTGATTTTAGATTTATCTCTTAAATATTTTCAAATTCAGATTTCTCTTCTATAAAAATGATGTAATCCCTAACTCATAAAATCAGAAATGATATGTGGTGCGTATGTTTGTGTGTGCATGCATGTATGTTGTTCATGAAAATACCTGGCAAACAGTAAGACATGTGTACTTATTTTTCTTTTGAAGAGTCATATGTTCATGAGCTAATAAGTCCATGAAAAACACATGAAGGGCCCATATGAGGGGGAAGTGGATAGACATCTTTCTCTGGCACTGTGTTATCTCCAGGTTTACAGCATCCCTTATGTCCCAAAGCTTATTACTAAAAGAATATAGTAGATAGAGGGAAGAATAAAAAATAAGACCGACTCACAGATGCAACAAATCTGTCACAAGTTTCAAGTTGAATCTTTAGGAAAGAATAGGTCAAAAATGGTCATATATATGTGAATGTCAATAAAACTGGTCCCCGGGGTAGAAAGATATCTTTGTCAGGAATTACTGCCAAATTTGTGATCCTGTCTCTTTATACCTGAATATACTACCTATTCCTCAACTTTGTTTGCTGTAATTAGTTTGTGCCTCATTTTGTTTTAATTTATGGGTAGAATTTTCTACCTGTTCCATGGTTTTTGTGTGTTTGCTTACCATAAATGACGCTTATACCTCTGCCCAGTGTTACTCCTGGCATCGATAATTATATTCTAACTGATATTTAAACACTCCGTCTTCTGTTCTAATTATAACTCTCTCTTCCTCATTGCAGAGCAAATGATCATCCTAAAATATTAAAGCCCATAAAATAACAATGGCTGGTATTTATTTCAGTTAAACACTATATATTTAAGATTAAATTTAAATATCTGATAAGAGGATACTAGTACTCTCACTTTGCAGGTAAAGAAATGTGCTCTCAGAAGTTTTAAAAGACTTGCCTGAATCTGAACCCATGTATGTATGGATTGAAAACTTTTGCTCCCATGCCGTACAGAATATTTAAAATTTTTGGTTAAATATTTAGCATTGTTATATCAATTTGCCAAAATAGTAACTTGCAAATCTCTATTACTCTCTTTTACTTTTCATTGCAATGCATGTAATTTCTCTATTATGTATTGCAAAGTCTTTTTTGAATAAGATGATTATATGTACTTATTGATTTCAGTTTATGGGAAGCTATTATTATTTATATTGTTGCAATAAATAGATATATCATCATTCAATGATAGTGCGCATTTTTATCATGACCCCAAATTAATAAGGCAGGCAGCTTCTAGCATGGATCTCAACAATTTTAGTTTCCCGGTATTCATGCCCTTGTGTAATCCCCTCCCCTTGAGTATAGATTGGACCTAGTGACTTGTTTTTAATGAGTAGAATTAAGATTATTAGAATATTTTGTTCTAGCGAGTAGAATATGGCAAAAGTAATAGGATATCACTTGTGTGATCAGATGACAAAGGTGTGTGCCTTCCATGGTGCTGGAACTCTCCTTTTTGTTGGTACTCTCTTGCCCTCTTACTTGATGATAAAGAAATCCGCTGTGCTGTGAGATGCTCTATCAGGTAGGCCTGCATTGCGGAGAATCAAGGGAGACCTTCAGCCAAAAGCTCGTGAGGACCTAAGGTGTTCATCCACCAGCCCACAGCAAAGTCAGTGCTGCCAACAACCACATGAAGAAAATAGGAAGCAGATTCCTCCCAGATGACCCTGTAGATGAAAGCAGCCTTGAGAGAAACCTAAAGCCATAGGACCCAATTAAATAGTGTTTGGATTCCTGACTCACAGTAACTATAAGACAATAAATGTTGGTTTAAGCCACTAAATTTTGGGGAAATTTGTTACACAGTAATCAATAACTCATATAAATAAGTTATTTATATTTTTAAAAACTGCTGTATTCTAGTGGTGTGCTCTGGCTAGGATCCTATGTCAAAGTAAAATGTGACCTTGGACGCTCTTACCAAAAAACTAACGCTGAAGCCTCTAATCTTGCTAAATCATAGGAAAATATAGGTTGGCTCAACTTTTCTTTGCTACGTCTTAGTTTGTCAAGGTGTGAGCAAACAGAGCAATGAGAAAAAATCATGTTTATGACTGAAGACAAAGAAAAATCATGTTATCACAGAATTCACAAAAGAGTGAAAAACCTTTCATTCTCACTTCAAATCTTTGTCAAGAATGAGAACATACCCATGTTAAGATATTTACAGAGTGAAAATTGAGAGTTTCACACAACTCTCCACTCTTAAGAAAACTTGGCGTACTCTCTGGCCTATGAAAATATAGGTGTGGAGGAGATTTTTTTGTTTTGTTTTGTAATGACGATTCTAAAAAAAAAAAAAATAGTGTGTTGGATTCCTAGGACTGATGTAAAGAAGTATCATAATCTTCATGGTTTAAAACAATGGAGAGTTATTCTAACTTCTGGAAGCTAGAACTTTGAAATCAATACCTTGGCAGGACCTTACTCCTGGTGAAGCCTCTTGGGGAGGATCCTTTCTTTTCTCTTCCAGCTTTGGCTTGTGGCTCCATGACTTCTATTTGTGCTTCCACCTTCGCATAGGTGTCTTTTCTTGTGAGTGTGTCTTCTGATGGCATTCTCCTGTCTGTGAGTGTCTGAAATTTCCCTCTTTCCATAACTACATTAGTCATCTTGGATTAAGGCTCGCCCCAATAACCTCATCTTCACTTGATTGCATCTGCAAAGACTGTTTCCAAATAAGGTCACAAGATTCCTGGGGTTAGAATTTCAACATAGCTTTCCTTTGGGGGATACAATTCAGCCTATAACAAGTAGTATTAATTTTCTTTGCCTTATAAAGTCTTCTTTAAACTTCTATCCTTGGCTTTGTTACATCATTCAGGTTTTTCTATGCTGATCAAACAAATTATCCTTTTTATCATCCCACACCTTTTCTGCAATATAATTGTCTATTATACCATGTTCTCTGTGATATTTTAATTGTTGTACCTTTCACGAGATTATGGCCAGTGTTGTAGCTAAGTTTTCTTTATGTAATTCAGTACAGTGACAACTCTATCTCTGTCTCTATCTCAAAGGAACATTTTAAAGATCATATCTGTTAAATGAGAATATTGTTTCCTTTGTTACATCTGGTCTTAATATTCTGAAATTTATTCTAATTTTAGGAGCTCCTGTGTTGTGGAATTCCCTAGCACAGATAGTGTTAATCTAAGGAGTTTGGAATATCAGCTAGAGGTTTTAGTGTCATCCACAAGTTGATTGATATTGCACCCTGTTCTAAAGAGTGGGAGAATAAAATGGTATTACCCCAAAGGAGCAAACTATAAAAGTAGTCTGTGTGCATTCATCAAATATATAATTATGTACATACTGTATTCTGTCAGTGAATTAATTAGAAGTAGCATTGGTAATTAAAAGATTATAGACTTTAGAGTCAGACAAACTTGTATTTTATACTTGCTTTAAAACATGCTATTCTTCTAAATATCCATTTCTGTCATCTATGAAATGTGATAATAATAGGACTTAAAGACTTGTTTTGAAAATTAAATATGATGGAATTAATACAATGCTTTTGATAAAATTGATAAATACTCTTGATTCCTAGCAATTATACTTAATAGAATTCAGGTACCACCTCCCCCAAAATACTCAGAGGTTCTGATTTTCCTATGTAAACTAGATATAATGTCTACATTGATGGTTTCTGTGATATGATATATGCAAACATGTGCCCTATATATATATATATATATTGAGCTCCTCCACTATAGGTATTATAAGATAGAAAGATTGATGATAGTTTTTCTTAGGTTTTGCAAGAATAAGTCCATATGTTTACCAGGGTTGTTCTTATTTGTTAGTTCAGTTACATATTCAAAATAACTTTGCACATGTCATATAATTTAAATAACATTATGAGATATAGAAGACCTAGAATATCAATAAGATATCAAAGCACCAAGAAGTTAACTGATTTTCTCAGAATGTAATAGCCCTGGAGTTTCAGAACCACGGTGCAACTCCAAATGTGTGCGTCTAACAGTTTTGATCCAATCATTTCAGTGCCAAATGTACACGCAGGGGATAAAAGAAATGGCAGGGGCTTTTCAATTAAAGCCACAAATACAGTGAGAGAAGCAGAAGACAACTAGAGTCATACTTTGACAGGAAAGCTGAAGACACACTTTGAGCATTAAATGAAAGCTCATTGAAATAGATGTGCAGTGTACACTTTGATCAACCAAAGAGGTTGTCAAACTCATAAGACATAGTACACTTTACTCAACATCAAGTTTATTTCATTTTAAGACAGGATACTGGACAAGCAGCAACCCAGCAGGCACAACAATGTTGTGGTGACCTGGTGATTCATAACACAACTTCCAGTGGCCCCGTCACTTCATCCTTAGAATATCCGTGATCACACTAGATGAGATTGGACTGGCATAGACTACTTCAGTTTAGGAGATTCAGTGACTCTGAGAATTCTTCAACTTTTGTACCTTGTAGCTGCTTCAGGGTAAAAGAGTAGTTCCATTCTCTTGTGCAATTGCATCTCATCGCTGTTAGTTACACATCACTTGATAAACTACCTTGACAATGAAGGCACTTGATCTGATTCACAGTGCTCAGGAGGACTTTCTTGGATCTCATATATACCCATAAATCCCTGGAGTGAGTGTTGCAAGGAAGATTGGACTAGGTTCAAATCCTGAGGCATTTTTGAAGATAAGGTGGCCACAAAACCCAGTGCTTATCCCAGGGATAGCTCTTCCAATAGAATAGTAATTTATAAGTTTTTTTATATTAGATATCATATGGTAAATACAAAATTCTATCATTAGCTACAATGGATTTTCACTGGCCTTTACAGGGCCAGGGTGAAAATAGAGAACATAAGAAACTGAGAAACTGAGATTTAAAACATCTCCATTAGCCTTGAGATTTTAACACCATGCCATGCCTCTCCACCTCCCCCATGGTTCTCTCCTCCCTTTCCTTAGTTGAATATTACTGAGTGAGATTCAGCTTTTGATTTGGTATCAATGATTAATCTGTAAGGATTTGTATAAGCTACTGCCTGTTTAAAAACCCTTTCAACTCTAAACACAGATATTGCTGTAAATCTGGGATATGAGAACATTTGTCAGCCAAGTTGACATTTTCCGACTTCTCAACAGAGACTATAATTCTATACAAAGTATTCTTGTAAATGAAAATTTAAAAAAGAAAAGCAATTACAGGTAGTTTAAAAATTATTGTTTTAGAAAATTTAAGGTTGATTTTATGCCATTCCTGTGACTGTTCCCTGATTTCTCCCCATACTGTGTGAAGACAGATGTAAATTTCTAAATGGAATGAAAATCAAATAAATCACCATGATAAGCTTAACTGTTTTGTTCTTTTGTTTACAGCAAACTGTGTTAGGTATGAAGATTTGGCTTTAATTATAGTTTTGAACATCAGCGAAGAGAGTTTCTGCAACATAATACAGCACAAACAAAGTGAATATGTACATAATGACATATTGATTATGGAAGTCATTCAGTTAACACAGAATGAGGAAATGATGGTTCAAAAAATCAACAATGAGACATTCTTTTTTTCCTTTCCCTTAATTCCTCAGGAAAAGCCTGCTTAATTAAAAGTATTTATGAAAACTTGATCAAAAACTTCAAATTCTATGTGTCCTACATGTAGCTGCTAGACTATTCTCTATCTTAGTCCTTGTGAGTCTGAAAACTTTGACATGTTAATGAAGTCATCAAAGGAGTAGGCTAAGTCTTTACTTAAAACTGTTTGTTCCAAGATGCTCTGCAAAATGTGCTCCAGGCTTTTCCAAGGCGACTCTTTCATTTCTTCCCTCTTAACTTAAAACTAAAGCCTCCTTGTCATACTTAATTAAACATCTGAATCAAATTACTTATTTTGTAACTAGACTGGTGTGTAGGATGTAAATTCAACTTTAGGACCAGGCATTAAATGAAGAGACAGATTGTTCTTTACAAAGTATGATTCTCATTCTCTCTCTCTCTCTCTCTCTCTCTCTCTCTCTCTCTCTCTCTCTCTCTCCCTCTCTCTCTCCCTCTCTCTCTCCCTCTCTCTCTCTCTCTCTCTCTCTCTCTCCCACACACACATTCAACAATACAATATATAGAAGCTGGGAATAGACATGAAAATTGTCCAAACATGTACAATTGAAAAATAAGATAGAAGGATAAAAATAAGAGATACTTCAACATGCTTAGTAAAGAGGAATGTACTAGATTCTTGGACTTCAAACAACTAGTGTGTATGCATATTTGTACTCAGACTCCTTTTATGAAACTAGAAAGGATTTTCATTTTTTGTCCATCATCCTCTGCTTCTATGTAAACTATAAACATACTTATGTAAGAAAACGCCTGATGAATTCATCCTCCTGATACTTATTATCTTAGAACATCAAGAATGATTACTGTCAAAGAAAGCCTAATGTTGAAAAATGACATCCATCTGCTCAATTTCTTATTGGCCTGCTGACAATTCACTTTGAGATAATCTGGGTCAGGACCTGTTACTTTGCACTGAAAACCAAATTATGCAAATAGGGTAACTGATTCAAATAATGTTGCACTTTGGGAGCACTAACTCTCTCAGCTTTAAAGGAACACCAGAAGTCTAGTATGTACATTCAGCACCCCCCGCCCCGTATCTGTGGGTTCCACATCCGTGGATTCAACCAACCATGGATCAAAAATATTCAGGAAAAAATATTGCTGACATGTATTATGTAGTAAGGCCTATAATGGTTTTGTCTGTATTGAATATGTACAGACTTATTTTTCTTGTCCTTGTTCCCTAAACAATGGAGTATAACAATTATTTACACAGTGTTTACACTGTATCAGGTATTTTATGTAATCTAGAGGTGATTTAAAGTACAAAGGAGAATGTGGGTGTGTAGCTCAGCAATTTTCAACCTTTTTCATCTCATGGTACACATAAACTAATCACTACAAATTCTGTGACACACCAAAAAGCGTATTAGATTTTTTCTGATATGACAAAAAAAAAATAGGTATAATTTTGATTCATTCACACTGGGCAGCTATTGTTGTGTTGGCTGTGGTCATTTTTATTTTTTATTTGACAGTCTAAGGGAAAAGAGGTCAGTGCCCCTGACTAAGTAGTCAGATATAGCATGTTTTAAAAGTTCTTGTTGCACATTGGTTGAAAATCACTGGTGTAGGTAAATGTGCAGAACTAGGCCACTTTATATAAGGGACTTGAACATCTGCAGATTTTGGTATCAGTGGAGGGGACAGGGGGTGGGGGGTCCTGGAACCAATTCCTAAGGACAACTGTACTCTGTGCCCTTAATTTAATATTCTATAATATTATCTGAAGCATAGATAATATTTAAAAGACTTGTCTACTAGACACACTCCAGATTTTGTAATCGACAAGCGAAGCAAATATGTGCAGGAGCTGGTGGTGCAAGATTCGGCATGTGCCATGTACAGTACTGTACGATACAGTTTTAAAAAGTCAATTACTGTCATTTTACATTAAAGATAAAAGTCACAAATGAAGTCTTAATCTCTTTATTGTTGACAGCCTGTGGGTGGAAACCTATGTAATTTAACCATCTTAAATAATTCCCAGAGCAGTTTCCCTTTGCAAAGGTAAATTGACTTAATTTTCTTATCCTTAGAATCACCAGAATTCTCTCTTATACATAGATTGAAAATATTCACGCATGCATTCAAACAGCTGTTCATATTTCCAAGCATAAGTGGAATAGAAATTTGACTCTATAAAATCTTAGTTATCACTTACAAAATATTTTTAGTAAATTAAATAAAATAGAAAAGTTTCATGCTCTAATGTGTGAGGGGGGAAAATGAATTCTTTAATGAAGGTAATGTGGTATGATGATAACATATTTCTAAACATAAACTCTGCTCTAGACCCCTTTATACAAGATCTGAATTGGAGAATAAGTTCTGTTTTTGCCACTTGATTGCTCAGTACCTTGGGGTAAGTCACTTACAAATTTTGTGCCTAAGCTTATTTATCCCAAATGGGAAAGTGGTGATAATTTTGCCTGTCTAAACTGTCTAATAGAGAGATTGTGAGGATAAAAAAGAGACCTTGGATCTGAAAGCAATTTGCCAACTGTGAGGTGAGCACAGGAGTAAGGTTTTAAAAAATACTTGTGAATAAGTATCTTTAGTGTGATGTTTTAATTACTTTTATTAGAATACTAAACTTTTAAAAATCAAATTGTCAACTAATGAGCATATTAAAATACTGATAACTTGGATAAAATATTAAGTTCTTATATTTATATAAAATTTTTATAGAATTATAAACCATTTTCTGTAGTTTATAATTTTTTATTTTATGTGTTCTGTGATAGTCACATGGAAAAGTCTATCGTTATAAGATAATAACGCAACTGTTAAAATGTAAACTTCAAGTAAATAGACCATTTTATTCTCCAAAAAAAATCACCTTATTTAATACAAGGTGGGCAAAAGTAGGTTTACAGTTTTGAGTACACAAAACAGTTTATTTCTGTTTTATTCATTAACTAATGCATTATTTTCCATACACAGCTATCGACGTACTTTTGCTCACCTCTGGATTATCAGTGTTTGCTTTTAACCTCTTAAATATGTTTTTAATGGAGGCAACTTCACTTTAAGGGATAATTTTGGGAGAAATAAAAGATATAACACATGAATACTAAATTAACAAATTTAATATTTAGTTGATTAATATTTAGAATTACATTGAGAGATTTAAAAATAGAGAGGACATTAAGTAATCAATGGAAAGTGTAAATGAAATGATTCTTGTCAATTAATAATAGTGCATTTTGGAAGTTTCATAAGGCTTATAATTAGATATAAATTTTAAAAATTTTATCAAATGTCTTCTGTTTTCAATTAATACTGCTGCGTATCATGCCTTTTAAGTTGAAAGAATGAATGATTTATTCTTCTCTTCAAATAAAAATGAGCCCAAAATATTAGTAAGATAAAAAGGTCCATTTCTGCTCTTTTGAGTGTGTGGTTTGTTGCATATAACAATAATATATCTGTTAGATAAATACTTCTTATCTTGATAAAGTCAAATGGTGATAAGTCATGTCAATAGCTGTCAATCGTGTCTATCCCTTAAAATCTACATCAAGATCCAGAGATTACAAGAATTATAAACCACCCTCTTTGAAACATTACTTAAATTAGTATTACTCTCAAAGTATGATTAATTTCTAATATGTGTATTTTTAAGAATATATAGAGTTTTTTATGACGTGTCTAAAGCTATTAATCCCCTCAGGGGAAAATAAAACAATTTTCTTTTTTAATTTTTTCATTTTTGCTCTTTAAGAGTTCTTTTTATATGACTATTTTCACAATATATCCTAACGATTCCCAGTATAAGTATAAAGATCTGACAAGTAAATTCAAGCCTTTCACTAAAATCTAAAAATAATAATTGCAAACTTAATTTTATTCAACTTATTTATTCCCATACATACATATAAATTTATTTTTAAAAAGCTTGAAAGTGACCTAAGTACATGCCTTTACATAATCCTTTGATGGTTTTTCACCACCGTTTGACATTGAGCAGACAAGCTGTCTATATTTTTGCCTTATCCCAAGTCTCAAATAATTTCTCTGACACCAGAATTCTTTTAAAAAAACATGTTCTAAAAGAGATTTGGATGTATGAAGCAAAATTCTAGTGTCAGTTAAGAAGCCACATTCAACTTCAATTTTCAGTCCTACTGCTTTGCCGTACTTCTGTAGAAATAGCTTATGTTTTCGCATATCTCTGGCTCTTCCAAGCTATTTTGTTCTCTGCTGCTTAACCTAAAGTCCTGAAGTTAAGCTTTAATCTTCATAAAACACTTCAACAGAAGATAAAAGAAGAGACATTTCAGTAGTTGTAAAGAAAATTTTGGAGAACACAGTGGAATGTGGAAATGCATGATTTCACTATTGAGCTATTTTTGGTGAAGTTTTATAAATACATTCACAGGATAAACTATGAAATTATGTATACATCCAAAATTATCATCTCACAATTATAGAAAATGAAAAACTTTTATCTTTTTTGACATATTGCTAGACATATGTTTCCTACTCTTCAAAATCTTTGTCATAGGGGAAATCTGTCTTAAGAGTACACTTTTTAAATTGGAAAATACATCTATATATATTGGAATGAAAAAAAGCCAAGATAAATTAAACGTTTGCCTTTTTTTTCCTAAATGTAATGGAATGATGTTGCTACTGAAACATGCAGGGAAACCAATCACAGAACATCTCTTTGGAAAGACTTGTTTTTGCTGAATGGGTGCCATAGCTTTGGAATATTTGCATGTAAATGTGTCAGATAATGCCTTTTCTCTCTTAATAAATACTTCAGAAACATTACTGTTTTGAACCTAGAGAGTATTTGTGTGTACACATGTGCATGTGTGTGTTATTACTCTTGTTTAGCTTTGTACAATAATATTGCAGTGCTCTTTCAGGGATACTTATACTTTCTATTGTGGTAAAAAAAAAAATAGGCCACATAATGTATCCACCATATTAAAATTTTAAGGGTACAGTATGGTAGTGTTAACTATAAGCACAATGCTGTACCATAGATCTCAAGAAAGTTTTTTATCATGCACGACTGAAACTTTATACCTATTGAACAGCAAATCTCTATTTGCCACTCTACCCAACCCCTGACAGCTACCTAATTTTACTCTTTGCTTCTGTGACTTCATCGATTTTAGATCCCTCATGTAATTGAAGTCATGCAGTGTTTGTCCTTCTCTGAGTGGCTCAATTCACTAAGCACAGCGTCCTCAAGGCTCACCGAAGTGGTAGCATATAACCAGATTGCCTTATTATTATGGCTGAATAACATTTCGTTGTACATTTATAGCATATTTTCTTTATCTGTTCATCTGTTGATGGACATTTAGGTTTTTTCCACCATGTGGGTATTGTGAAAATGCTGCAGTGAACATGGAATGAAGATACTTCAAGATTCTGATTTCAGTATTCAGAAGTGCAATTACTGGGTCATATGATAGATCTATTTTTATTTTTTTAGCAACTTCCATACTGCTCTCAATCACAGTTGCAATATTTTACTTTCCAGGCAACAATGGGCAATAGTTCTAATTTCTTTATATCTTTACCAGCACTTAAAAAAAATAGCTATCCTAACATCTGTGAGTGATATCTCATTGTTTTAATTTACATTTCCCTGATGATTACTGATGAGCACTTTTTAATAAATACCTGTTAGCCACTTGTACGTCTCCAGTGGAGAAATATCTACTCAAATCATTTGACCATTTTTAAATTAGGGTTGTTTGTATTTTTTTGCTATTAAGTACTGGGAACTTCTTATAAAGTTTGAATATTAACCTCTTAGGAGATACATGATTTACAATTATTTTCTTTGTAGGTTGGTTTTTACTCCATTGGTTACTTTCTCTGCTCTGCAGTGGGTCTTTAGTTTGATGTAGTCCCACTTACCTATTTTTGCTTTTGGAATCATATCCAAGAAATCATTGCCTAAATCAATGTCTTGAAGCTTTTCCCCTATTTCTTCTAGGAGTTTTGCAGTTTCATGTCTTACATTCCAATCTTTAATCCATTTTAAGTTTATTTTGTGTATGTAGTAATATAAGGGTCCAATTTCATTCTTTTACATGTGGATATCCAGTTTTTTCAAGACCATTTTGTGAACAGACTTTCCTTTTTCCATTGTGTATTCTTAGGACCCTTGTAGAAGATCAACTGACCACACGTTTATTTCTATGCTGTCTATTTCATTCCATTCCATTATACATCTGTTTTATGCCAGAACCATATTGTTTTGATCACAACAACTTTGTAATACATTTTGAAATCAGGAAGTATGATGCCTCCAGCTTTCTTTTTTCTCAACATTGTTTGGATAGTCAAGGTCTTTTGTGGTTTCATATGAATTTTAGAATTACTCTTTTTGTTTATGTAAAATAATGCCATTGGGACTTTGATAGACGTTGCATTCAATCAGTAGGTTACGTTGGGTAGCATGGACATTTTAATAGTGTTAAGTCTTCGACTCTGTGATCATAGGATGTCTTTCCATTTATTTGTGTCTTTAATTTCTTTCAGCAGTGTTTTGTAGTTTTACTGTACAAGTTTTTTCCTCCTGGGCTAGTTTTATTTCTAAATATTTTGTTATTTTTGCTGCTACTAATAATGGGATTGTTTTCTTAATTTCTTTTTTTGGATTGTTCATTATTAATCATGCTATCTATAGAAAAATAATTGCTTTTATTATGATCATTTTCTACCCTGCAAATGTACTGCATTTTTTAATTTAGTACTAACTGATTGTGTGTGTGTGTGTGTGTGTGTGTGTGTGTGTGTGTGTGTGTGTGGCATCATTAGAGCCTTCTATATATAATATCATGAAAGCTGTGAGCAGACATAACTTTAATTTTTCCTTTCTAACTTGGATGCCATTTTTCTCTTGCCTAATTGCTCTGGCTAGGATTTCAGTGCTATGTTGAACAGAAGTGACCTTGCCTTGTTCCTGATCTTAGAGGAAAAGCTTTTAATTTTTCACCATTGTGTATGATGTTAGCTGTGGACCTCTCTTATATGGACTTTATTACTTGATGTCATTTCTTTCTATTCTTAGTTTGTTGAGTGTTTTTCTCATGAAAAAGTGTTGAATTATGTCAGATGCCTTTTCTGAATCCACTGAAGCAATCATGTGATCTTTATCCTTCATTCTGTTAATGTGGTGTATCACATTAACTGATTTTCACATATTGAACCATCCTTGCATCCTAGGGATAAATTCTACCAGATTATGTTGTATAATTCTCTTAATATTCTCTTTAATTTAGTTTTCTAACATTTTGTTGAGGATTTCTACATCTGTATTCATCAGGATTATTGTTCTGTATTTTTCTTTTCTTTTAGTTCCTTCTGGCTTTGGTATCAGGGTAATGTTGGCCTCATAAAATAACTTTGGAAGTGTTCCCTCCCCTTCAATTTTCTAGAAGAATTTGAGGATTGAGATTAATTCTTATTTAAATATTTGGCAGAATGCCCAGTGAAGCCATCTGGTCTTTTTGTTGTTGTTGGGAGATTCTTTGATTAGTGATTCAGTCTCCTTTCTAGTTATGTGTATGTTTTCTTAGATTTAAGGAACAAAAACGCAAGATCACTTTTCCTGATTATGATCAGAGTAGATAAAAAGCAAAGATGAGTCACAAAATTTTATCCTTTTGAAGTTATATTTGAATTAAGAAGTTATCACATGTGAACACCTCATTGATTGTGCATGGTCAAAGTTATTAGTCCATCTGAAGTGGTGTAGATGATGAACGAAGTACCTGATAACATAAGTCTTGTATGTTATATAATCAGGGTAAAAATTTTAATGTATCTTTGTTTTATCTTCAACTGTGCCACAATGCTACTTATTGGAATACATATGCAGATAGGGAAAGCACGGAAATGGCAGATAATTCTCTGAATTTGTACCAAATATTCAAAATTCTGAAAGAGTGTATTCTGCAGAGAGCTATATACTCCTTAAAACTGGACCAGGTGGTTTAAAACACATTGTTCTATATATCGTCGTCGGCAGCCGTTCGTCTCGAGAGACGATGGTGTAGCTTCCCAAGAGTCTATCTGCACCGCCAAGAATGGCTGTGCAGTCCAACTCGGGAGTGACACGGTATCTGTCTCCTCCCGTGTTGAATCGACATCTTGTGATGACGCTGAAGCTACAGAGCCTGGGCAGGGTAATATGTTCTATATATATAATATATTATATATGTGTGTGCATACATACATATATGTATGTGTGTGTATATATATATAGCATACACTGTATCTACTGTATACATATAATATTAATTTCATATAACATTTTATATCACAATAACATAGAATTACTATCTATTCAGAAGTTTTGGAGAGCCATAGTTTTGAATTTTCACAGATTCATGTCTACCCTGGAATTTAGTCCAGGTGCTTGAGTAGTCCAGCATTTTCCATTTTATTTCTTCTTTTAGCAGAATCCATTGAACATTGGCATCTGGCAAGCAGGTAAGCTTAACATGTGCACATAAACAATGATGAAATATCCTGTATGTGTACTCATCCACCCCATCAGGTGAACACTGTAAAAGAACAATGCTTTGCACTGCATTTGCATTAAATTTGCAGAAGACATTCGTTACTTTAGAGTGTTTAAAGAGAAAAGCAGACATAAACTGTTTGTAGCATTTGCATAAAAATTTTGATATTAACTAACAGATATTGAGAACTCCTTGTGATGTAGTTATTGTTCTAAGTGCTTTATTTTATTGACCCAATTGCTTTTCACCCAAGCTAAATGAAAGATGATTATGATACAAAATTTGCAGATAGGAAAATTGAAGCCCAAGGAGTATAAACACACAGCTAGACGTGGTGGCATCAGAATGGAACTTAGGCCATTTTGTCCCAGAGTTTGTGCTCTTAAATCCTAATAAATGTTGCATCATAAAGCAGCCTTTAAGAGGCTCTAAATTATAAAATTATAAATTCATGTATTATATATATATATATATACATATATATATACATATATATATATGTTCTGTCTATGAGTGTGTGTAGCAGTGGGTTAATTATCTAAAGGCTAATGATTTGTTTAAAGAATATTGAAAAACAATTTCCCTCAGTAAATGTAGTTTCTAGATCTACAATAATTAGTCTAGAATAACTAAAGCAATATAATTCACTATAACAGATATATTTAACAATTTTTATCATTAAATGCTACAGTGCTTAGTATTATTAAATGTTTGTGATTCAGAAGAGTTACTTGTTTCTTCTTAGTAAACAATGAAGAGTAGAACTTTAATTTATTACAACAGAAAGCAAACAATATCATGTCTGGGAAGTAGCCGAGACTTCTTGCTCATCCTCATTTTTCACCTTAGAGTATTCTTTATTTACCACACTTTCATATATGGCAGAATGAACTTTTCTCAAATTATCTTTATTTTCTTTGTGATAGCAGTAGACATGGTAATATTTTAAATTCTTAATATGTTTATTTTAACAACATTCTTCTTGTCAAGGTTTCTCATTAAATGTTGTTTTGCGTGTATGTGTATGTACATGTGTGCATGTGTGTGGTCATGTGCATATGTACATGTGTTTGTGTATATCTAAGCAAGAGGAAATATATATGTGTATATCTCTGTTTGTGTGTATATATATGTATAACCAAGAAGAAACCCAAGTTGTGGGGACATTCTGTAAAATACATGGTTTATAGTAAAAAATGTCAACATACTTAAAATAAAGAAAACTTTAGGAACTCTTCCAGATTAAAGGAGACTGATGAGACTGTTAGAGGAGGTCATTGCAAGGATGTGACTGCTGGCTGACCCACAAGCTGGATCCAGTCAATTAGAGGCTCCTCACTCCGTCCGTTGTCATTATAATGTGTTTCACCCAAATTTCCCATAGCTGGAGCCATTTCAAGGACACAACCTTGAGAGAGCAAGGTGTTGTTGAGACTCTCTGGAGTATTATGTGACTAAACCAGTTAAGGCTTCTATATAAACTTTGAAGGTTATGGGGTCTGGACAGAAATCAACTTGTCTTGTGGTTGTCCAAGACAAGCCTCCTATGTGAGTTCCTTTGCTTATTAAACCTGCCATCCACCAATCTGTAGTGACCTGCCTCTCTCTTCAGTCTTCCCGGCTCTCCATATATGGGGGACCAGTTTCAGATTTTACTCAGGAAACTCCCGATATGGAACCAGCAGAGAGAGTTGCTATTAAATTCAAATTATAATTTGGGATTGGGTTCTGGACCAGATTTGATACCCTGTAATGGATACTGAGAGTTAATTGGCATAATCTTAAATAAGTTTTTTTACATTACTGTTAATATCTTGACTGTGATAAAGGTACTGTGGTTATTTAAGAGTCTGTTCTTGTTTTTCTGAAAACATTCTACATATTTAGAAACAATATAATTGCAACTTACTCTCAAATTCAGAAAAAATATGTAGATAGATACACACATACATACTTACAGAAAAATAGAGAATAATCAAGCCAATGTTGTAAAAATTTAACATTTGGGAAAGGTTTACACTATTTTTGCTGTAAGCCTGAAGTTACATGACAAAAAAAAAAAAAAAGCCAAGGTCAAAGTTTCCTTTCATGCCCTCGTTTTACTTTATGGCTGTTTCACATTTGACATTGCTCAACACGCCTCTTGAAAACCCTTATTCCCTGAATTGCATGATACTGAGCTCTGTGCTGTTAGATGCACTTCTTGAGGCTGTTCTGAAAACACTGCTTTTCCCTAGAGCTTCTGGTCTTTTTGCTCTACACATTCCCTAACTAATAGTATCTAGTTCTGTGTATTACACTACCACCTTGGGAGTTAAAGAGTCCTGAATTTATTGATCTATCTCAAGCCCAGGTTTTCCCTTGTAGTCTCTGCTTTTTTAACCCCTTCTTACTGCTTCTTTAACCCTTTCTTCCTGGATGCCCTCACCTTAATCTCCTGTAGGCAGGTTATTCTGAAAATGTTCAAAGCTGTTTGTTTTTTTTCTCTTGAAACCCAATTGTTGCTTCTGTGTTTTTTTTTTTTTCTGACTTATTGCATCTGTCACCCCATTCCAAAACCTGATTGCATCTTAAATAATTCACACCAGGTTCTATACTGAAAATTCCTTAATCTCTATTGTCTCCATTCAAACTGACATTTATTCATTCAACAAATATTTATTTCCTTTGTATTCAGTACTGAGACCAGAGCAGTGAACAAGATGTATACAGCTCAGTTTTGATGAAGTTCACTTTCTGTTGGGAAAAGAAGTCAATTAGATATAAGTCCACATAAGCACTTAAAAGAAATTTGTGTTACCAAGTACAATAGCATACAAATTCAGTGTCAAAAATCTGGAAAATAAAGGGAAAAAAGAAAAATTCAGTCATCTCTTATCCATTGCCATTATACAATATGACATTTACTGCAACAAGTGTGATCGCTTTAAAATGTACTTCTGATCATAGGATAACACCCCTCTGCTGAAAATGCCTCAGTAGCCCTCCACTTACATTTTCAGCTATAGGCAGCCTCCAAACACCTTGACAGGGTTTCACAATAGTTCACACCTTGGCCTCTGCTTACCCAACGATTCCTTTTGCTTGTCTGTTTTACTCTCACCACTCCCCACTTTGCCCACAGTTTTTCTGGAACCCTCTTGAATAACTTGACTTTGCCCGAGTGCTATACATTTTCCTACTATGCGGAGACATTGCTGGACCTGGCACATACTTCTGTAACGCTAATAACATCCCATTCCGGATTTTATTTATGTCTTTCTTTACTGGGATCCTGAAGATAGAAAAGACATATTGATTTTCAAGTTCTCAATACTTACCATACTTGGTGCATAGTCAGTGCCCACAAATTTTTATTGAAATGATTAAATAAAAGCACACTTTATCCCATAAAGTATGAAACAAACACAAAATGTATTTTGCATTTTTAGAATTTAGTCATTGGAATTTGCTATTGGTAATAATTACATTGTCTCGATGGACATGTGTAATTATTGATATTCAATGTCGTCATAATTTGAATACACTTATTGAAAATCTGCAAAAGCACTTCCTCCATAAATACAACATCCCAAATAAAATATCACTTTCTGTAAAAGTGTACTTTTATTCAGCTCTCAACTTCTTACTAATTTGGCATTCTATTCATTTCTACATTAAAACCAAACTAAATAAATACATAAATCAATATTATAATCAATTGTGTTTTTAAACACTCTGCTTTGACTTGTGTACTTCAAGCTTGGCCCTAGGCCAAGATGGTTTTGAAGGTGAGGTAGGTTTCTGGTGTTTTTTGAAATGGTTATCTACTGGAATTTAAAGTAAGAGTTATAATATAGTGTCTTAGCACTTTCTGTAAATAGTAGAATATTTAAAAACTCACTCATGGAATCACTTCTAAAGAGAAGGGAGGAGTACAGACCATAATATCTTTATTTGTTATATTTTGAAATGAAAATAAAATGTCAAGAGTCCTTTCACATCTTTCCTTTCCACGTCTATAGGCACACCTCATTTATTGCGCTTCAGAGATACTACATTTTTTACAAATTGAAGGTTTGTGACACTCCTGCATTGAGCAAGTCTATCAACACCATTTTCCAACAGGCTCGGATGATGGTTAGAATTTTTATCAATAAAATATTTTTAATTAAGGTAAGTGCATTTTTAGACATAATGCTATTGATTGCACACATAATAGACTACAGAATAGTGTAAACATAACCTTTGTATGCACTGAGAAACCAAAAAGTGTGAGTGACTCGCTTTGTTGTGACATTTGCTTTACTGCAGTGGTAGAATGGAACCTGTAATGTCTCTGAAGTATGTCTGTACTTGGGAATAAAAAAACACAATTGTTTTGCCTTTTTCATTTTACCAGATGTATATTAAAGTCAGTGTTATTTGTTGCACTCTTTCTTGAATAATAATTCTTTTAAAAATATTGTTATTTGCAAATTTTAAACATTTTATTCACATGCAGAGGTGTTCTGTAAATGGAATCCAAAGTGAAAATTTGTATAGGTGTTTTATTTTGAAAATTGAGTGATTTTTTTTTTGGCTGACTGTGCAAAGAGATTTTAGAGTAAGAGCAATAACTTAAAAAAGTTAAAACAGAAATTTATAGCAGATTGGTTGGCAGTCTTTCTGTCAGTAGGGAAAGGTGGGGAATATCTGAAATGATAAAAAACAAAGGCTTAGTTTCTGTTATTCCAGGTTGTTTATTTCCTTTGTTAATTATAGTTTAAGCACAGAAATGGCCAAGAAAATTATTCAGCTATGAAACTGTGCTAGTAAATCATTTGGGTAACATTCAATTATATAGCTTATGGGGAATTTATGTTAAATGTTTAAGACAAAATATGACAAAGACCTGGAAGTTTTAGTTAAGGATAGATAATTTACTTAAAAACAATATAGCAAAGTGAATTAAGTAAACTGAATTAAGTTTTATAGTTTAAATATTCTTATAGCCATTCCAAACTACCTATGTTTTTCAAGATTGTCAGCCACTCATAATCTAGTAAAGAAGAGTTATTTACAAAATGATTATACAACAATATGCCAAATTCACTGATGGAGGAACATGATAAGGGGTGAGAAAGAATGAGCATGGGGAGTAGTTTACGAAGAAAGCAGCATTTTATGTACTTGTTAGAGTGCATAGCAGCTTGCGAGATGCAGGTTGCCAAGGAGAGGAAATGCATTTTAGCTCATGCAAAGATGCTGAGGTATGAGTGAGCACGGGAGAGTTAACTTATAAGAAGTTTGATATATATTATCAACCATGTTTTATGTTATCTCTTCATAAAAGAATGTTTTCCCAATATTATTTTACCATATGATCCTTTGCTCAAAGGCAATAATAGTTGGAAACCCCATTTGTAAATAAATTACCTCAGATAATGTCAGAAACAGATGTTTTGTTTGAGGAGGGTCTACAGAGAGCTCTCTCCCTCCCAATTCTCTCAGGTGATCTCTGAGGAGATTCAGACAAATCCCTGCAGATCACCCCAGCATTATTTGATATTCATTGTCCTAGGTGATCTGGTCCAATGTTATTTGTATGCAAATTTCCCTTTAGTTCACACATTTGTCAAATTCTGAGCTGAGACATAAAACGATTTGTTTTAAGTTCCCGATACTTTACAGCAGAGTTTTGCTACCATAGGTCTTTGAAGTTTAACTAGCTGTTATCAGGCAGAATCAATGAGATTATGCTGCTGTAACAAACAAATCCAAAGCCTCGTGGCTTCACACAACAAAAATGTTTTTGCTCATGTTGTATGACACAGGGAACTAAAGGCTGTGCTCATTGTAGGCACTCAGGAACCCAGACTGATGAAAGTAACTTCTCGACACCTTCTTCCATGATACTCTTGACAGAGAAAGAATTTAGCAAATCAATCATTGCCCTCTTAAATTTGACAGAGAAGAGACATATTTCATTTCCGTTCTGCATTTTATTGGCCAAATATATATATCCGTGTATCTATGGCAAACTTAACTAGTGTCAGGGAAGTGTAATCCTAACATGTACCTGAAAGTATAGAAACACTTAGCAAACTACACTAATGACTTCTGCACTACCCGTGCCTATTCTTCTTACTGATGAACTTCCTCCTTAATTGCAAGGGTGATTCATTGATATTACTTTTTTGGTATGTGTGTGATTAAGAAGAACCTCATGGTTTTCTTTTTGAAAAAAAAAATAGCTTCAGAACTCAATGGGTAACTAAACAGGTGACTTGGCCTTTCTTGTCTATGACTAAAAAGCAGTCAGATTGACCTATGGCAGATGATGACAGGACAGCAGAAAAAGAATCCAGTACAAACATAAGGAGCATAAAACAAGATACAAAACTAGAGAGGGAGGCAGTCAAGGTAACTGTATGATGCCTTTTTTGTCATTGATGTACTTCCTAATCTATTCAACACCAGGATATTGAATGCTATATATACTTGGGTTCATCTGCTTTAAGTGTATCTCCCTAACAATGCCTGAAGGTTATCTATTCAATATTTATTTGAAAATAAAATTGGTAAACGTTTTGCTGAAAGGATCCACATTGTGTGTGTATGGGTTTCTCTAAGTGTATGTATGCACAGGTATATAGTTAACAATAGAACTGGTCATAATTAAGAGAAGAACATTATACAATCTATGTCTGGTATAAAGTTTGAACTGATTGCTTTTTTGTTTGTTTGTTTCTTAACAGGATGTTGGGGCTGCCTTACCCAGAAGGCATTAGAGAGTCGTCATCTAGATTGAGGTCTCAACCTTCAGTTGAGGTCTGAATCTCTCACCTGTTGTAACCTCTCTCTTCCACATTTTTTCATGCTGCGCTACTTGCCTTAGGCTATCAGATATGTTAATTGTGGTAATTTATCAGTGTCCCTTTGCTTGCAGTTGCTTCCATTTCAGTCCTTAAATCTCCCTTCTCGGGTATGGAATTAATCAACCGTACTACCAAGTCAATCAGTGTTATTGCTTCTTTTCCTAATTGCTGTTGCATTCATCTGTATGATATTGGAACTGCCACTGGAAAACAAGTACCTCTCTGTCACGTCTCTCAATTATTCATGCCCTTTTTTGTTTCCTTTTTACTGCTGAAGTAAGGATATTTTATAGGACTCTTACTTTGGGTTGAATAGCAAATTTTTTTTCCAAAAGATATTTCCCCTCCCCTTTAAACAGTAAATTTAACAAACATTTAAAGAACACCTATTTTGGAAGATACTATGCTAAATGCTAGGGATTCAGGAATGGAATATGACCCCGGCCTATATGCCACCAAGTACCTCTTAAGGATCCCAGATCAAAGTACCTAAAGCAGTCCAGCAAGTAAGAAAGAAGTGGGTTGGATGTAAGGCAATAATGAGCAATCAGGACTATGGTGAATCAGGAGACACCTATCCATTGTGGTCATGGGGTTAAATAATCAGAGATCTTCTAACTTTTGTATCAGTTAAAATCTGGAATTTCAATTCTTTTTAGGGGAGAGTGCGAATGCAATCCCCCACTACCACATATTATGCAAACAAGTTTCCCACATTTGGAGAAATCACAGGGGTCAGCACATCCAGAGAGCAGTGAATAAGCCTTGTCCTGGGAAAACCACCTTCATGATCATGGTATCTCCCCTTCCAGGTAAGTATTGAATTTGAATTTTTAAGTGTCGACATTCATCCAGAAATTTTTAAGCAAAAATATTCTGTATTGAGTTAAGTGGGAGATTAAATTATTATAAAAATACTGCACAAAGAAGGCTTCCCCTTATGATTTTTTTATACTTGAGATATTACTCTAGTGTTATATAAATATTGGGACCATGGACAGCACCTTGAGTTTCCATATGAATACATTTTTCTATAAGAATTACTTTATTTTTATTTTTATTATTGACACTATTACAGATGTCTCTTTTTTCCACCACTTTGCTCACCTCCACCCAAGCCCCATCCACTTCCCTTGGCTATCACCACACTCTTGTCTGTTTCCATGGGTTATACATATATGTTCTTTGGCTAGTCCCTCCCTTCTTTCATTCAGTCCACCCTTCCCCTCTGACAGCTGTCAGACTGTTTCATGTATCTATGCCTCTGTTTCTATTTTGCTCATCAGTTTATTTTATTTATTAGATTCCTGTGACTGTTTTTATTTCACTTAGCAAAAAAATCTCCAGGTCTACCCATGCTGTCACAGAAAGTGAGATTTTTCTTCTTTTTTGTGGCCATGTAGTATTCCACTGTATAAATGTACCGCAGCTTTTTTATCCACTCATCTACAGATGGGCACTTGGGCTGTTTCCAGACCTTGGCTGTTGTAAATAACATTTCAATGAACATAGGAGTGCATATATTCTTTATGATTAGTGTTTCAGGATTCTTAGGATATATTCCCAGAAGTGGGATCAGTAGGTCAAAAGGCAGCTCCATTTTTAAACACTGTATGGATCCAATGAAACATCTGTGGATCAGATAAAACCTTAAGACCACCAAAATTGGCTTTTGATGTAAGCCAGTTACAATGTAATGGTTTCTTCACTCTTCTGCACTTCCTAAAACAGTGTTCTCTTATATGTGACTTACATATTGATTGCATAACCCAGATAACTTTGAGCTTAGCTGACAGAGAAAGAGTTAAGAAAACCATGAATTTAAAACCTAAAAAGCAAAAATATGGCTTGGGATCTCAAAGACTGATAACCTCAACTGAAATATTATTTACCAAGAACCATTGAAACACCACCACTTGCTCAGGACCAGGAATTGAGAAGAGAAAGCCAGGCAGCATGGTAGTGAAGCAGGCAACACACAAATAATCAAATATATTGAATTTAATTACTCAATTCCTTTTATTAAGCAAACATTTCTTAATTGTCTTATGCCTTAACAGCACTACATTAGGTCCAGGGTTTACAAATATTTGCAGATGAAAATCCCTGTGTCTCAGCACAATAAGAATTGAGGTTCTTCAGCAAGATGACTGAATGCATGATCTCAGGAGAGAAATTATAAGGGTGAGAGGGAAACAGAATGTGTCAGATAAAGAAACTGGGCAAGGATGTGGTTTCAGGAGAAGCTTAGTCTCAGCTTGAGCCCAAGTGAAGGGTGACTGGTATCACAGGAGTTTTCCAGTCTACAGACAAGGGGTGGAAGGAGTGGGCTATTACAGGCAGATCTCAGAGATTTTGTGAGTTCTAGACCCCTGTCATAAAGAGAGAATCACAATAAAAATGAGTCATAATCTTTTTGCTGGTAGAAGGTCTTGCTTTCAGTTTGTAAAAAACACAGCACTTGTAGAGCGCAATAAAGTGAAGTGCAATAGAACAAGGTATAGCTGTATATTCCTGCATCAGTAAGTCTTTTATGAGAGCCGTTGGAAGGGGAGCTACAACCTCCTCATGTTTTCAGGTGTGATGGCTCCAATTATCCAAGAGCAATCTTCCAGTTAAGTGTAATAACAGAAGGCTATACCAACAACATAGCTGTATGCCTCACTCCATGGAGGCAATCTGGACAACAACAGAATATGTTACACTGAGTGGTCAAAGACATTAGAAGTTAGTGGAGGAGACAGCCAAGTATACAAAAAGGCACAGGAATGCTGTAATCGAAATGGTGTTCAAATTCTCTGGGAACAGTGGGGAGTAAAGAGTGAGTAAGGAGAAACAGACACAGACTTCATTAAAAACGTAGTAATTGAAGCTGATCATTAAAGATGTGTATGAATATTTCAGGTGGAGAAAGTAATTCCAAACAAAAGCAATACATTGTGGAGAGGCCTAAAGTGTTTCTTGAGGAGCTACATGTGGAAAGGTTGCCCTAACTAACAATAATCTTTCTTTTTATTATTATGCCTGTATATGTGGACTCTTTCTTCAAATTCGTGTGGAAGCATTAAAGGTCTTAACCAAAGAAGAGTAACTACATAAACAAAAGGGAGAGATAAATGTGCTCTCTCTATATATGGATACACCAAAAGAGATCCAAAACAGGAAAAACGCAAGACCTTAGTTCCCTGTTTGCTGTGTTAAAAGCATCCTTACTTCTCTGGGTGACAGCAGAACAGTTCCTGGAGTGAAAACAGGGCATTATTTTTATTACACAACCGGTGAGACGCAGTCTTATGTAGTGGAAATTGTATCAATTAGTATATAAGAGAAATAGCTCTAATTTGAATTCTGAAATAAATCATTCTTTTTTAAAAAAAAAAAAATTTCTCCTTAATTTGAGAAGTAAATGAACAACACGCTTCCAGTGCACAAGGAATAGACAGTGGTTGCTTTTTTATTTCATGAAAAGAAGACTGTTGATCACAAGCACCATGAAAATATCTTCATGATGCTGTTTGGGTAACCGCCACTCATGCCCATCAGTTGAAGATAATGGTGGATAGCAGCACTGTAGCTATACCACACTTACTGCCAGAAGGCTAACTTTAAGGAAAGGAATGTGAGTGAAAGCTCGTTGTGAAATACAAGGATTGTTAGGGCAAAGCATATTTGGCTTGATAATTAATATTAATATTAAAGTTTAATACTTTTCATGTTGATACCACAGATTTTCCTGTCAACTCCAATGAATAAGAGGCGGCAGCCATCCGTCTCGAGAGACGATGGTGTAGCTTCTCAAGAGTATCTGCACCGCCGAGAATGGCTGTGCAGTCCGACTCGGGAGTGACACGGTATCTGTCTCCTCCCGTGTTGAATCGACATCTTGCGATGACGCTGGAGTGTCCTCTCCAGTGGAGCTGAAGCTACAGAGCCTGGGCAGGGTGATATGGAGGGTCTGCTGTTGCCCTTGCAGCAGACCCCCCCTCTCTTCGCAGCTGAAGGGTCCAAGGGAAAGACGGAGTCAATACAGCTTGGCTTCAGGTGCGCCGCAGGAGTTGCCGGTGTTGACTACAACGTCAAACCGCCTTAGGGACTCCGGCTCCGGATTTTCTGTCGGGGTTTACTCCCTTAGCCTTTCCCCTGAAGAGGTATGCCGCAAGGCAGCGGAGGTTTTTTGGAGTCAGAGTTTTCCTTCTCTGATGTACCCTGACTGGAAGATCGAACCAGCGACACTTAGCTCGCAGGCCGACGCTCAATCCACTGAGCCAAACCAGCCAGGGTAATGAATAAGAGGAGGCTTGAGAAAACATTACTGAGAGCAATAATTAAAGACCCATTAATATATCTTAGTAAAAGGGGGTGGGGTATACATATTGTATAATTCGGACAGCTTCTTAGCACTGGTGTGTAGATGAACGGTTGTAATGACTACTGTGGTGAGCCATTCAGATTCTCCCTTCAGAATTGAAGCACTCGTCTTCCCAGGGGCTGGAAGTGTTATGGGACATCAGGCCTTCTCCAAGAATTACCCTCAGCCACAGAAAGCTGCCTCACCCAAGGTTATGACCTTAACTAATTTATTGCTTCTCAGTTCCAGGTTCACCCTCAGTAATTTTTCCGTTACAGTGAACATAATGGTAAGCTTTCTCACTAGAGGTCATTAGAGTGACATTGCAGGAAGAAGAAACTATAGATTCTAGCTACTTCACTGTTGTTCAGAAATCTAAGTTTGAGAATATCCGGTTGTGGTCTACCTCAGCCATGTGCCAAGAATGTGTGGTCCCTTTGGTGTTGATCTCACTGCTCTGGCCCTGTCTGGTGATTGCTTTCTCCCAGCTCTTGCAACACTAATGTTATATGTTCCAGGCCTCTCTTCAGCATTGATGGCCCACTCCCCTCTGCACACCTATGTACCCAACCACCAGATGTTGCTTGGCTGCTTGACCAGCGAATATTGACCCAGGTGTGGCCCAGAGAAACCAGCACTCATTTTTGCCATCCAGTAAGCTGCAGCTCCACCTTGTCCACTGCAGCAGTCTCCATGCCTGCTTTGGGAAGGAGGTCCCCTTCCAAGTATGTCCCTCCTTGGGTACTGTCCACAGCCCTGGGCTACCATATAAAGTACTCTTACATCTTTTTTTTAAAATCCTCACCACAGCATATGTTTATTGATTTTAGAGAGAGACAGAGGGAAGGAGAGAGAGAGAAACATTGATGTCAGAGAAACATTGATTGGTTGCCTCCCTATGGGGGATTAAACCTGCAACCTAAGTATGTGCCCTGACCAGGGATCGAACTCACAACCTTTTGGTGCATGGGACGACACTCCAGCCAACTGAGCCACCCAGAAAGGATGAGTCTTCTTATATCTTATAATTAGTCTTTTATTGTAGTTTAATACTTACAGTATTAAACTTACCCTGTTTAGTTTCTCTGGAATCAACATCTCCTATAAAACATATACTAAAAACTACCCAAATATGAACATATCTTATTTCTGAAGATCGACTGATATGATGTATGTACAAGCATTTTGTTACATATAATATGTAATGTAAATGCAAACTATTTTATTTTTATATTAATGATAGTAAATGATTGACTTTGAAAACTTAATATAGGATTATTAATGCAAATGCTTGCCTGTTATACCATCACCATTCCTGATTCTGAAAAATGGTCCAGTTGTTTGTAGATTATTTCCACATTACCATTCTCACTCATGCAGAAACGTTGAAAATGCAAGCCATGATACGATGAAGCATCCCCTTCTCTATCATAAAATTTTACTTAGAGAGAGAATTCTGACTGAAGTGCCATAAGAACATGATAAAGAGCCGAAGCCTAGAAGTGCAAAATCACTCAAGCAAGTTTATAAAGCTTAGAAATCCCTGGCAGTTGATATTTATCACACAGCTGAATGCTAATGCATCCAGGAAAATAACATCAGCTCCAGATGCAACTATTAGGCATGTGCCGTGGAAGAGGTCATTTGTGCTTTTCATCTGCCAAAGCATCCTTTAAAGGGAATGTGTGATGAACTTTGGTGAGAAAAGGAATAGGAAGAATTTAAACACTGATATTAACTTTGTCTTAATTCTAGAAAGACTCAGACCTACCTAACACCTAACTATTCTAACTTAGGGTTGTTTTTTACCTTGGTAAATGCCTTTGAAATATTTTCAGGGGTTCTGTACTAGAAAAAAGAAGTCAACAGCTAAAATGTATATCTTTGAATTGTGCAAGTGATTTTGAAATATATTTTAAATATTTAATTGAAAGGTGTAGACAACAGTAAAAACAGTCCAAAAACTCGAACAAATTCTTCTGTCCAAAACTACTTTTATGCACTTGAATGGCCAAAGTTATATAGGTACTTTTAATTAGATTACCTTGTTACTATACTACTTTCAATGTTCTTTTTTTATTAATGACCTTCCTGGTACCTCAATGTCAGTAAAAATGTGAAAGTTGAGATGTTTAGCTTTGATAATATTGTCATTATTAAAAATTCCCATTTAGGCTAAATAATAATGACATTTTCATATTTTAGGAGAGTATTTCACCAATTGAAAGGAATATAAAGGTATGCATTACCACTACAAGTATGTCCAAATCTGAATTAAAATTGTTATTAAATTTGTCACAGGTTGACTTCTTCAAGAATAGTTGAAGACAGAGTTTAGGGACAAGATGTTTATCAGAGAAGAGGAACTGTAATGTAGGAAGCCCTGGAGTAATGCCTTTCAGACTGTCTCATGTGGGGTTGTATTGACTGAGCCTTTATATTCTGGTTTTGCTTAGGGAGAGATGAGGAGAATTCTGGGGAGAATGTGGCCTCTGACAAGAAAGTTCTCTGCAACTGAGAGAGATCCAGAAGAAGCTGACGCCTGGAGGCCACCCCTTGATATTCCCCGCAGCTGAACACCAAGTCTTTCCTTCAAGGTGGGTCTGGTTGTTGCATCTCCATGTCTAGCTTCCATAGTCCACACACTATGCCACATACCTCTACATCTCTATTCACATTGGGGTACAGCCCCTACAAAATTCCAGGACACATCTCTTTCTGAGGGAAAACATAGAAGAAAGACAGTAGTGAGACCAACTTCAGTCCCTGCTGTTGCACTTAGGCCCCAGACCACAGTTGCTATTCATCTCTCTTGTCCACTTTCTTTTAGACAGCTCCACCATCAGCTGCCACGTATGTTGGCCTTTGTGGCTTACCTGGTGGCATGAACTAGATCCTCACCCCTCCAAGATCACTTAGTACATGGTTACTCTGCCCTTCTCATAACTCTTTACAGTCATGATAAGGCAAGCGGATAGCAAGGAGCACTCAAGTGGGTCACTTGGATGCTACACACATCTCTCTGTGCTCCCACTGTGTAAGCAGCCCTACTTTCTCCTCCTGATCAGAGTCAATTGCTACTGCCAAGACAGTGACCCCCTTTTCTTGTGTAGCTTATAATTCTATAAGACTCCACCGTATGTCACAAAATTGTGCTCTCTTTTGAGAAAACAATGCCTCACCATGCAAAGCCTAGAGTTGCAGAAATGGGAGCACAAAAGATCCCAGTCGGTCATTGGGAATAATAGTCAGTAGACACTTCTGATTCCAGTTCTTGGTTCCAAGATATTCTACATACTCGGGACACTGTATCTTACAAATATTTTTTCATTTCGGGTGTATATGACATCTTGGGGCATGGAATAATGCTTCTGATGGAGAGCAAAGTTTCCTACCCCAAATTATGCCTCTTTGGGATATTGATTATTTTAAGCTGGTTATTTTTTATGAAACAGCAGAAGAAGCTTTGACAACCAAATTGAAGATACCCTTTTATAAGGGCGTTTGTATTTGTAAGGGAGATCTCAATTTGTAAAGGTGCCAGGAAGAGGAGGATGACTTTGAATCTCTAGAAACTGTCCACAATGGGAAAGACAAGGGTTTAAATCTACATAACAATCTTACCATTGTTTACTGTGCTTTTCCTCCTAAACTCCCATTATTGACTCCCTATCCAAACCTCTTTTGTCTTTAAGCTGCAAATGGTATTTAAGGGGATGGCTTTGCCGTTTTGGCCAGTTACCTCAGTTTTTCTGGATCTCTCCCATGTTTACAGGAGGTATCCCTGTTATTAAACTTGAATGTTTTCCTCCTTCTAATCTCTCTCATGTCAATTTGATTATTAGTCCAGCCAGAAGAATCTTGAAGGATACAGGCCAATCCCTGTCCACCGCCCCCCCCCCCGAAACTTCTGAGTACCGGTGCTTCAAGTATTCATTCAGCAAGTTGTTCCAACACTATTGGATCCCAAGAATTTGTGTCATAAAATATGTGACATGATCAGTGGATTCCCTGATCAAGGGGCCCATTCCCATATCACCTTTGCTGTGAAGAGACCACTGGTCTGCCACTGTTAGGTGTTCACATACCAGGAGAGCGAACACTGTTTAAACTCTTGAACAGTGGTGCTGGCTGAGGCCCTACGGAAAATAAAGGCAAACTCATATAGAGAATAAGCATCTCTTGAAAAAAAGCCCCTGGCCCCTGTAGGCTGGAAGGGGCTTAGTGTAGTCAACATGCCACCAAGTGGTCAGCTGTGCTCCTTGAAGAATGAAATAATATTAAGGATAATAACTGTATTTTCATTGGCCCCAAATTGAACAGTTATACTTACAATAACAAGATCATTTTTGGACCATGGAAGCCCACATTGTTGAAAAAATGCATAACCTCTACCTCTGTCGCTGTGGTTACATTGTTTCAGTACTGGGATGGCTGACAAGGGCTGACTGACATCACTGGCTGAGTGGGTAATTGTTTAGCATCTCTCCCATAGCAGGTGATTTCTATTGCACATACACACAAAAGATGACCAGGTGAACTGCATTAATCTCTGTCGGTTGGGAAGATTTTTCTTTACTATTGTCTGTCAGGGTCGTTGTTGTGTGAGGTTTATAATTCAACTACCATCCACTTTTCAACTTGCGCCTATATCTTGGGCTTCTTTCTCCTCCTTCAGCTGGTAGTATAGCATTTTCTCCCATGTAACCATAACAGTGAGTTGAGAAAGTGGTCCTGACAATGATGGCTCTCATGGGGAGGGCCGTGCTACCTGTCATGCAGTTTACTTGTGGCCACTACTTCTATCCATGTGCAGTCCTGGTGGCCACAGCCATCTTATACTTGATAACTTCACAGGCTCTAACCCAGGATGAACAGTTCCAGCCATATGGTCACCTGATGCTCTATGGGCAATCACTCCATCTCCATCAGAGTCCGAGGCCAGTAGCATACCAGAAGTTGTTTTTCAAAAGTAATATAATTGTTTATTGATGATGGCAAGGCTTTGTTCTGGAACCCCAGGAGCATGTATTGTGATTCTCTTACAAGGGCTTACCACAATTTCCACCCAGCATCCTTTCCCATTATTGATATTTCCAACATGATAGTGTCTTGACAAATCTTATCATCCAAGTGGAAAGGCTGTTTGAAGTATATGATGGAACTGATGCAGAGCCCTGTGATTCTCTGGCTCCTGTTCAAAGCTGGCAACCTTTCATACCACAAACTTTCTCAGTGGGAGCAATATTTCAAAGTGTGGCATATGCTTTTTTTAGAACCCAAAGAGACCCAATTGTCTTTGACTTTGGAAAGCATGTCCCAGCATGCCCTGACTAGAGGACTCCTAAAATTTTAAGGATGTGGCTGGCCCTGAATATTTGTAGGGTTTATCTCCTATCTCTGGATCTTAAATGTCTTCCTAAGGCCTCTGTGTGCTAGCCATCTCTTGCTTCTTTAGATGCTACCAAAGAACTTCAGGGGCTTTCACATCTGGCTTTCAAGTGTCAGCTACTCTTCCTCAACTGCTCAATACTGTTTTGTGGTGCAGCTGTGACATTTAATTATAGCAGCTCAATTCCATTTTTTTTCCATGAGAGAAACTCCCCCATTTCCAGGTCAGGATTGATTTAATTTTTTACTAACTTTATTGAAATATAATTCACATACCGTATCATTCATCAATTTAAAGTCTATATTCAATATTGCCTAGTAGATAATGTTGTGCATCCATCATCATGATCTAACATAATGTTTTTGTCCCCCTGAAAATAACCCATACCAATCTGGAGTCACCCTACCTTCTACCCCTAGCCATAAATAACAATTAATTTTCTATTTCTATATATTTGCCTATTCTGGACATTTGATATAAATGGGAAATACAATATGCAAGGTTTTGTGACTGGCTTCTTTCACCTAGAACAACTTTTTTCAAGGTTCATCCTTGTAATGGCATCTACCAGTACTTCATTCTTTTTTTATTCTAGAATAATCTTCAATTATATGGACACATTACTTTTTGTTTATCCATTCATCAGTTGTTGGACGTTTAATTCTACTTTGGGCTGTATGAATGATGCTGCTATGAACATTTCCATACTGGTTTTTATGTAGACATATTGTTTCATTTCTCTTGGGCATATACCAAGGAATGGAATTGCAAGATCTGATAGTAATTCTATGACTAAATTTTTGAGGAACTGTTTTCCAAAGATACTGAGCCATTATTCATTTCCACCAGCAAAGTATGAAGGTTCCAGTTTCTCCATATCCCTGTCAACACTTATTATTGTCTATCTTTGTCATTATAGCCATCCTACTTGATGTGAAGTAGTATCTCATTATGGTTATGATTTTCATTTCCCTAATGACTAATGATGTTGAACACATTTTCTGTACTCCTTTGTTCTTTTACTTAATACTTTTTCCATAACTATCACATAACTAGTAAATTATGTACCTTCCACTGACACATCCTCTTAATTCATCACCAGTGAAAGTTTGAACAATTTAACATCCCCTTTGTGCCGATAGCTCTCCATGCTCCACTTGCTGCCAGGAGTCTTCATAGAAAGTTGGGTGGGGAGTGATATAACTCCAGAACACCCATCTTATTGTCTGTTTTCTCAGTTCAATCCTGCTGCCAACTGTTGCTGATTAAGTTTTCCATAAGCAGATGTGAGGCAGTGTTTTTGGTACAAGATAGTTATTAGGCATCATATCTGTTAAGGGAGATGAAGGGGGATCAGGCAGAAAAATAAGTCAAACTGAGATGCAGGCCTGACAGACTCAGCTAAGCTGGTAGAGAGCTCTGGAACAATACCTGCTCATCATAGTGTCCTGCTTGGCATTATAACGGTCAGGTCTTTATACTCTTGCCTGACTCAGCCACCAGATGAGGGTCGCCCTCAGAAGGGTATACCTTGAGTAAGGCCATTCTTTTCTGATGGGGCAAAACCAGAAGTGGGTTGTCTAGTGACTTCCTTCCCAGAAGCTTGGCATCACATCTCTTCCTTCCAGAGCAATCTGGGTATCACAGAATCATGTCTACCACAGATGTTATACTTATGATGCAATTTAGAGGCCTTCCAGATAATTGTTATATTTCATCAAGTAGCTTTTGGTCATGTTGAATGATCTCTAAACATTAAATCATTAAGAGCTGAGTATGAAGTGTTGATAGCTAACATATGCAGGGGTTAATTTCTTCTTTTCAGTTATTTACTTATTTGTATATATTTGGGTTTTGCTGCTTATTTATCATTCCAAAGAAGTTGAATCAAACTGGTTTATCCTGATGAAACCCAGAATTTTATAGCCTGAATATTTATTTGATATTGAATGAAAAATTAATCTCACTCTCTTTATATATATTGTGTGTGTTGTGTGTATACACACACATACTACTGTGGTAGTTTTCATTGCTTAACGTTCTTTTTTAATTTATATTTTGTGTAAAATTATTTTCTCATATGAAAACTATTGTCTCCAATAAACACTTAATTTCATGACAAAGAAGTTTATTATGAAATGAAAGGTAAAATTTCACCCAAACTTCCACAGGTCTTGAGAGAACCTTAGATACATTTTTCACATTTTCTAACCTTTTCTATAATTTGACATTTTGATATTAGGACATGGCTCTCAATATTCAATTGTTATATTTTAAATGCACTGTTCTTTCATGTCTTGGACATTCACTCTTTGGTGTAGAATTGGCTGAAATAAAATGTAATACAATATACACTTTGAAGAGCCTAAATGAATTTAGCCAAGTTTGCTACATGGAGAGAAATTTACTTATAAAAAGCAAATGGTATTGGAATTCCTATCTTAAGTGGAAAAAGTACACTACCAATTTAGACTTCATACAAAGTAGTTTCAAATATACTTATGTAGAGGTGAATAATAATAAGAAGAAATACTTTTAATGCACATTTATATATTGACTTCTAGGCAATGACTTTCTTATTCAGTAAGTTTTTTTTTTTTCAACAAGTAGACATTTCATTTGATTTGCTCGAATGGCTTCTGTATTTTAATAGCTTGTATATTTATTTAGCTAAAGAGAGTCCAGTTGCTGTATCTTAGTGTAAGTAATTTACATTGGTCTGTGCTTTCAACACTTTAATTTCAATATATCTGTATATTATCTGAAAAACTTGTACTTTCAATGAGTAAATGAAAGGCAAATGAAAGTAAATTCTAAGTATTAAGAAAGAATGTATAAGCCATTATCACAATTGAAGTGCATGCGCGCGCGCACGCACACACACACACACACACACACACGGGGTTCTATGTCACAGAGGATACTTGAGAGTTTATTTGATTTTTCTTGTCCTGTATAAAAGTTATCACAGTGGATAAAGAAAACACTAGAAATGGGTTGATGGGCCCATCTCAGCTATCAGAATAACAGGACTACTTCTCACCCTAAAAGGCTGGAACAAAATTGTTGCCAAGGAACAGAATGGTAAAATTTCCTCTGAAGGAAAACAACTGTCCATACAGTTAGTAATCTGGGGACACACTCCCTTTAGAAGCCTTTTTATACCTGGCAAAATCTTGTAGAGAAGGGACTTCTGCTCAGTGAAACCTTATGACTTCCTATTCTTTATTCTGTCTTCGTGTTGAGATAAAAGGTGAAGCACAACTTAAATTATAAGAATAACTCTCTTAAGAAAATAAGCATAGAGATAAATTGTATCTGTATTGTATGAGATATTGAGATATTGTCAAATTACTGGTTCTGCATTCTTTCCCCCCATTGTCATGTCTGAATAACGTTTTCTAGCACTAGAAGACATCCTTGGTAGTAGAAACTAGAGGTTTATGCCTCTTCTATCAACAGGACATCTAGAAAACTCAGGCATCTGTATTTGGTTATGGAAGAAAACTTGCTTTCATTTACCAAATCATGTTTATTTTCATGAACAACCATCATATATGTTATATATATATATATATATATATATATATATATATATGTATGTATGTATAGCCCCTGGCTGGTTTGGCTCAGTGGATTGAGCGTCGGCCTGCGAGCTAAGTGTCGCTGGTTCGATCTTCCAGTCAGGGCACATCAGAGAAGGAAAACTCTGACTCCAAAAAACCTCCGCTGCCTTGCGGCATACCTCTTCAGGGGAAAGGCTAAGGGAGTAAACCCCGACAGAAAATCCGGAGCCGGAGTCCCTAAGGCGGTTTGACGTTGTAGTCAACACCGGCAACTCCTGCGGCGCACCTGAAGCCAAGCTGTATTGACTCTGTCTTTCCCTTGGACCCTTCAGCTGCGAAGAGAGGGGGGGTCTGCTGCATGGGCAACAGCAGACCCTCCATATCACCCTGCCCAGGCTCTGTAGCTTCAGCTTCACTGGAGAGGACACTCCAGCGTCATCGCAAGATGTCGATTCAACACGGGAGGAGACAGATACCGTGTCACTCCCGAGTCGGACTGCACAGCCATTCTCGGCGGTGCAGATAGACTCTTAAGAAGCTACACCATCGTCTCTCGAGACAGACGGCTGCCGACGACGATATGTATGTATATGAAACCAGATATAACTTAGAAAGCTTTCTTTGAAACTATGCTTTATGTCATAAGAAGGAACAGTAAACTCCCTAAAGTAATCTAATAATTTTGTTTGATTTTTTTTCAGATATAGATTTTCCCTCCATAAAATTTTTTTCTTTAAATCAAGCTTCAAAACTAAATTTAGAAGAACTGGTTTGCCTCTGCCCATGGCAACATCTTTAAGAAAAATAATTTAGTCTTAAAGCATGACATGAATCAAAGCCTTGCCTTTAAAGAAATAATTTTAAATACTAAATTATCTAAATACATAAGTCATTCTTTCTGAGTGCTGACACTACAAATCCATCTTTCTCTTTAGCTAGCACTATAACTTAAACAGAAACTCAGTAATAACCACCAAGAACTAGATTTTCTAGTTCTTTGTCCTCATGACATTTTTAGTCAGTTAAGAGTCATGTGGAGCAAAGGCCACATATAAGAACTAGTTGCCACTCAGCTCCTAATTCTTCTCTCTCACATCTCACCTAGACTCTGGAACTTAAAATGTATCTAATGGGTAGTTAACTTTTAACCTCTGCTGTCATGAACAGTTTGCTGCCTAAAAACCAATTCAATTCATCATCCATTGTGTTAAGCACCCACCCATTAGGAATAAGCGATGTGTTAAGAATTCAAAAATGAGAAGAACATTGCCCTATCTTAATGAAGTTATATATCACTGGACTTCCACATACTGCCTACAATTAGAACAGCTCCCTCACCACCACCAATCCAAATCACATGTTGTTGCATTTTTTTATATTAAGAACTAGATGTATTTGTGTGGGTCCCTGCTACTGCCTGTTCTCAGATCTCTTTGAAGTCAGTTTCTGTTGCCTGTAGCCTGGATCTCTCTTCAGTCTTCCTGAATGTGAGAGGTCTGCTACCTACAGACACCATTTGACCAAATGAACTAACTTGCTCTGAATCCCAGCAGACAGGATTCATATCTGTAATATAGTCCTAAGTCCCAGATCAGGCAGGAATGCAAGTGTTCAATATCTGTGGCCATATTTTTTCTATCTTCCATTGACTTCATTATTGTTTGGACTCATTTGGCAGGATTCTTATACTTCATTGTATAAAGCAGTGTCTAACTTCAGGAGGTTACATTCACAGAGACTGTTTAGAATACTTTACTCTGGTAAGATTCTCTAATTAAAAATAGTGTAGAAATTATGCTTAAGACAGGAAGAAGTCTTTCTGAAAGCATACAAAATAAAACACAGTTGATGTAAAATACGCATGGGTATCAACAGGACACAAGGTATAAGTATAATGGATAGTAAATGGAGTTTGGGAATTGAATAAAACTCTTAATATACTGGCTCCTTTTAAGCCCTGGCTGCTGTGGCTCAGTGGATTGAGTGTCAGCCTGCAAGCCAGGTATCGCTGGTTTGATTCCCAGTCAGGGCACATGACTAGGTTGCACGTCAGGTCCCAAGTTGGGGGCGTGAGTGAGAGGCAACCACACAGTGATGTTTCTCTCCCTCTCTTTCTCCTTTCCCCTCTCTCTAAAAATAAAATAAACAAATAAATAAATTATTTAAAATAAATAAATAAAATTATTAAGTCATATTCTTAAAAAATTTTAAAAATATATATCGGCTCCTTTTTTTTTACAACCTGTGTGGTATTCAGCAGGTTATCTAAACTCTCAGGGCCTTGGTTTTGTTAAATGTATTAAGTATAAAAAGTAAATAATATCCTCTTCTGAGAGTTACTATAAGAATTAAAGCATACATTTTTTAGGTTAAACCGTATGGAATTTGCCACGATTCAACTTTTTGGAACTTAAAAAATTGACAATTTTTAATTTTCTTATGGTTCACAATCTAAAATATACAAAGTGGGGTAAAAGTAGGTTCACAGTTGTGAGTATGCAAAACACAGAGCTTATTCTTTTATTATTGTTAATTATTGTATAATTTTCTATGCAAACAACTGTAAATCTCCTTTTGCCCCACACTGTATATAAAGCACTTTGTACACTGAAACCACTAAATAGCTTGAAGCTCTTGCTTTTTCTGTAGGAAAGTGGCATGTTCAGAACCTCCCCTTGTACCGCACTTCCCACTGCACCTCCAGAAGCTTGGTAGTGGAAACAGAAGTTAGAGGCAGAGAAGAGCTTTGTTGTCTCTACGTCTAAAATAGTTACAATTTCCATAGCAAAAGTTTTTAGCTAGTGGGTCAAGGGTATCCTATATGGGAGGGGCTAAGGGAGAAGTAAAGGGGAAAGTAGGCTGATACTTCTGTGATTTAGAAACAGGATGCAAGCTAAGGTGTGTTAAAATGAAAAAAAAAAGGCATTGAATGAGGAGAGGTTTTGGGCTTCTTCATCTGTGAAGATGCAACCTACTCAGCAGGTTGGGAAGAGGAATACCTATGGGCTATGTCTACCCTGATTTCCTCCATTGATTCTCTCCATAACTGCTTGAATGACTGACAGCCCACTCCCCTGCTCCCCTGCAGTTTCCATCTTGCCCATGGTGTTTTGCTGTCCAGTAAATTGAGGCAGAGCATTTGTGAAGATATCAAGAGAAACTCTCTTCCCCTGCCCCTTTCTGTAACTTCCTATAACGAACGGAAAGGCAAGCCTCTGAAGCAGCCAAAAGGGAGGCAGAATGAATGAAGATTTCATGGGGGCAGAATAAACATGGGCCTGGGCCAGCCCATCCGGGGCAGTTCTTTCTAGGTTGGGGCTCACATATGTTTAGAAATTTTCTGTTACCTTTAATTATTCATTTAACACGCATTTCTTGTCTTCCTAAATAGACTGTCAGCAACTTAATTTCAGGGACCACATCACATTTGTGTATATTTTCTTCTCTCCTCCTTGAGTCTGCTGCTTAGTTAATTTTTTTCATTAATTTAAAGCAATAGTGTTAAATAATAATACACAAACTCCAAAACCTACTGAGGCCTCTTTTACTTTTAAAATATCTGGTTTCAAGCTCTTTAATTCTCAAATAGACAGAAAGATCCTACCACCGTTTTATCTGTTTTGATATGTCATTTCCTCTTGCTTTGGCACTTTCTAAGTGGAGCAAGTGCTTAATTTTCTTCTGAAGATATCCTCTCATACACTTGAAGGCATCTGTTAAACTTGGATAGCTTTCTTTGTTGTGGTTCAATAGGCTGAACTCCTTCATTTTTGTTCAGAGATATAATTTCTTATCCTTTAATCTTTTTAGTTAACCTTCTCTGAATCCTTTCCAGTTTTTCCCATGTATTCTTACAAATGAGAAGATTTAAAGTTTTCCTCCAAAGATTCCCAGGAAAAAGATGCATAATTAACCACCCCCCCTATGAAAGTTCAACTTCCCTCAGAACAGCTAGAACAGTGCTGTTGTTTGTAGGTACAAGTTGACCCTTGAACAATAGGGGTCAAATGTTGGGAAATTTTAGTTTCAGGTAACAGCTAATAAGCTTAGTGATCAATGTGTGTAGAAAGCCATTGTTTCGGGAACTGGAGGTGTGACCCACCCTGACGCCAGGAGACCATAAGCAGTCCCACCTTTGTCTCTCAGGAGGACTGCAAGCAATCAAGACGGTATCTGAGCCATTGCACTCCATGGTGAGACCACCATGTCAGGACACAAAGACCACAGCCCAGGGAACAAGGACCACCACTCAGGACAGATGAAAGAACTCTGCAGCTTTTATGTGATTAACTTTTGCCCTGAATTTCAAACCACTTACCTACATTTTTCTTCTCCTTATAAAAAGGGTGGATTTGAAATGGAATTTAAGACCATCCGTTAGGGTACAAACTCGCCATCTTCTCAGATCGTTGACCATCTGAATAAAGCGCCCATAAAGATTGAATCCCTGTCTTTGCTTATTGGGTCTGGTAGGTGACAGGCAGCACGAGCACTGGCTTTTCTGGTTTCAGTTATACAATGCAGTCAGAATTCCAAGTGTCACTTTTGCCTCCCCCCAAATTTTACTAATAGCCCATTGTTGACCAGAAGCCGTATGTATAGTATAAACATTTGATTAACACATATTGTGTATGTTACATGTATTATATATTGTATTCTTTCAATAAAATAGCTAGAGGAAAGAAAATGTTATTAAGAAAATCATAAAGAAGAGAAGATACATTTATAGTATTTACTGACAAATCCATGTATAAGTGGACCCACACAGTTCAAACCCATGTTGTTTAAGGGTTAACTGTTTTGGGTGTGGTGCAGTTTATGTTTAACCAGGATGTACCTAAGTTTTTAGAATTGGTGCTAGAGTTCTAAAGTCTTTGTTGGAAGACTCATCCTCAAGAATTCCAGCTAACGTTAGGATTTGAGCAATTTCTAGCAAAAGAGGTGTTGTAAATTAAAGATGGACACACATTTTGGTGGTGGTTGCACTTTTCATGGGGAGGTCGAGTCTACATTTCCTCCCCTTAAGTTGGACTGGCTTATGACTGCTGTGACCAACAGAATACAGAACAAATAATATGCCCAGTTGCACGTTGTCTTACTCAGCCCAGACTACTGTAACAAAATCTTATACACTGCCGGCTTAAACAACATTTTATTGCTCACAGTTGTAAAGTCTGGGAAGTCTAAGACTAAGGTGTCAGCAGATTCAGTTCTTGGGGAGGGCACTTTTCCTGTATTCTCACATGTTGAAGAGAGAGAACGCTTCCTCATTTTTAAGGGTATTAATTCCTTCATAAGGGCCCTACCCTTATGACCTAATCTAATCTTTTTTTATTGTTGTTCTTTTACAGTTGTCCCATTTTTTCCCTGTTGCTCTCCCCTGCCTTACCCACCCCCTGTTCCTACAGTCAATCCCCACCTCATTGTTCATATCAGTGGGTCATTTATACTTGTTCCTTGACTAGACCCTTCCCCTTTTCCCCTCATTATTCCCCTCGCCCCTCCACTCTTGTCACTGTCAGTGTGTCTCTGTGCCTCTGGTTCTATTTTGCCCCTCTGTTTGTTTTGTTCATTAAGTTCCTCCTAATCTAATCTTGTTTACTTTCTCAAGGCCCTGCTTCCAGATTGAATTATCCTGAGGATTGGGACTTCAACATAGGAATTTTGGAGAACACGAATGTTCAGTCCATAGCACAGGCCTATCGTTTTAGAGGACTCGCAGTTACACCTTCTATCCAAGAGTTGCCAAGTAAGAAATCCAACTATTCTGTTGGAGAGAACTGGTGCAGAGACAACACAGACAGGGAAAGAGATACGGCTGAGCCCAGCCTCCCAGTAAGCATGGGAGTGAAGATATTTTAGATCTTCTGGTTCAGTGCAACCACCAGCTAAACACCATGGATGGACCATATCAGTGCCACATGGAGAAGAAAAATGGTCTCACCAAGCCCTGCCTGAATTCTTGGCCTGTGATATTATAAGTGATAATAATAAATTGTTTTAGCAAGACACTAGTTTTGATCAAGAAAGAAACACAATTCCCTCTTCTCACATTACTATTTTTTCTCTTAGCCCCTCAATATTCCCTTAACCTGTAAATAACATTGAGTACTTTGGCTAAGTGGTTGAGGTTGTGGCTGTGACCTCTGGGGTTAATGTAGAAGGTTTGAAATTGTTATCATATAAACTACTAAGTATTTCTCCAAGAATTTGGGTTTCTAGGCTTCTTGGCCACCACAGTTAGCTCATCCAGGGACACTGGGAAAGACTGAAATACTAAATAGACAATTTTATCTCTTTATGGCAGTTTCTGATTATTTCACGTTGGAGCCCTGAGCGTTCGTATAAGAAGTATAACCACCACTACGGAGATCACGTGGAGGTCAGCTGTCACTTATCCATCATCAGAGGATAAATTCCAACCTTAACCTAAGTCAAGAGGTAAGTGTTACTTCTTATATTTTTACATGGAAGAATGACTCTTCATTTAGTTTTGTTATAGGAATAAAGCTCTAGTGATATGATGAAGTTGGTTAGACATGCATGTATAGCAAGGAGAGAGACGGAACTGCAATGTGTCTGAAATATTCCTTAGTGTATCCATATAGGTCATGGCACCGATTCCTAAATCTCAGGGTCTTGAAACATATCTGTTTATTGGGGGTGCTGTGGACATGTTATTCTCTTTCCCCATGGCTTGTCTTACTAGAGTCCCACTTCGGTTCCATTTTCTGTAATCTTTTGCAAGTCTCAAAGCATGATCTGAACAAGCTGATTAGGTGCTGCATTATTTCTAATTGACGAACAGGATTCTATCCTCTTAGAATGATCTTCCTCCATAGAAATTGATTTTCATAAACCTAACTCCTTCACTGTTACTGCATCAGAAGTAGATAGAAGTTTATTTCCTATTGGTTCATGTGTCTAAGATCAGAGAATCAAAAGATTTAGTTCTCATGGATCCAACTCTTAAAACCTATTTCAAGGTATGTCATAGCTACCAACACCCCTTTACTCAGCAGTTACCAGTGCAAGACTATCTTCAAGTTAACTGCCAAAAACATGGTTTTTATCTGCACTCTTTCCCCATTTCTTAAGTTATGAAAATTATAGATGTTCCAGAAATCACACACATACATATACACACAAAAATGGACCACACATGCACCAGCAGTGAGTGTGGCTGGGGCAGTTGGTATGAATTTATCAGTGTTTCAATCCACTGGCCTCTAGCTACTCAGAGTTCTGTAGTTCAGGTATAATGGGGACAGTGATGCCCTAGCTGGAGAATGCACTTGAAGCCAATCTCTCATAGCTAGAGGCACCAAAGTAAGACAATCCAGAGAGACAAGCCAAAGACATAGTAGACAATGTGCTAAACTAAGAGCCTGGGATGAATCAATAGATGGCTAAGGTTATCCTCAGGACCTGAAGATCTGGTAACAAGAAAAGTCAGCAAGGGCAGTCTGACTGACTTCTCAGTGACAAAGGTCAGAGGCTGGTGGGCATTTAGGCAACCTTTGGGCTTTTTTGAACTAGAAGAATAGATTTTCGACCAAACCTTGAACTTTTAAAATGCAACATGCAGGACATGCATTGGACTGAGGGGAATGCATTTGGAATGGAAACGAATTACTGAACTTCAGGAATCGGGGATGGCTGAGAAATCCATAGCCTGGGGAGGGAGGGCTCTCTGCAGCTTAGGTCACCTGAGTGCATGTAGCTTAAACCTTGTGATTACTTCTTTACTGGATTCTGTGGACTTGAGGAGCCAATAGGCTGGTATAAAGAAAATTTTAGGCCAAGGGATAAACATAATATGAAATCTGAAAAATACAGTCACGGTCATACTGCACTTCAACAGTGTAAGAAGATACACATGCACACAAAAGCGCTCATATCCAGCAGGAGCAGATTCTACATGAAGGAGAGGACTCCGTAGCTGCAGGGCATTGTACTTGCTGGTGACTTTTTCAGAGGCCTCGAGCACTGTGTCCCCAGGACTATGTATTTTGTAAAATTCCCAAACTAAGATTACTTTTTTTGTATTTCACTATTTCTTTCCATTGTGGCATGTCTTCTGTCACATTTTCCTCTGTCAGGTGCTATGAGCATGGCCAAAGAAACTTTTGGGATTTGACTCAGGTGAAGGCAAGTTAGGAAATATTTACTTTGGATCTGCTGGGGTATATTTAGGTGGCTTTCAGCCATGTCTGAAAAGAAGTTATTCATAGCCATCCATGCAGCAGTGACTTCCAGGAAAACTTCTATAGTTCACCATTGTCTGAGCCAGTGTTGTGACAGGGATACACAGGACCAGAGCTATTACTATGATAAGAATGTGCTCTAAGGAACTCACCACTGAAAGTTCGTGGATAGGGGAGGAGAAACAACGTTTGAAATGTATGAAGCTAAGACCTGGTCTGTGGGAAATTCGTTCATTCGCCGGTCTTATTGCAATAGGAAGATCTGGTTTTCCTTGATGCTTGTCAAAGCAGACATTCTTTCCAGTCAGAAATATATTTGCTAACACAGTGTATGCTATTATAAATGCACCATATTTTTTCCTGTTTTGATGGGAGTCATGTAAAAAGGAATTAATCTGAATTCCTATTGGTGTATGGGGGGAGGGGGAAGTACCTTTAGTATTATTACCAACACCTAGTAATATTTGAAAGTTGCATTCTTTGTGCATCCAAGGCATCAGACTGTACTTATACTAATGAAGCAACAATGCATCTGGACTCTGTTGGAACAACTTTGTGAGACCTAGATAAAACAATATACAAGCTTGCCACACATTCAGCAAAACAAGATAAAATCAAGTATTCTAGTGATAATTCAACTTCTTTATTCATAAGTCAAAGTAGGTCCATGCAGTAACAGTAATTTTATTACACATTAGTTTAACACACTACAGTGTAGCAGCAATTCATCATGCATTTGAATTTTTGATCTCTCGCTTCCTCCTTCACAAACATAGACACAGGACAACCTGGATCTTACTAGCTTCTGTCATCTTGGGCAACTCATGGAACGACTGTGTGCCTCTGTTTTCTTACCTCTAGAATGGAAACAATATTTTCTTTTGTGTGTGTGTGTTAGGCAGTATTAAGGGAAATCTGGCACAGTATTTATTATAAGTATTTGTGCACTGCAATGTGCTGTCTAATGTTTATAGTAAGTCTTTGGTGGTGATGGTTTGAAAAGGAAAACATTACCTCATTTTGTTTATCTCTTAGATTATCCTCATTTCTGGAAAACCTGACTGTATTTTGCCTCGGCACAAGTAATTACTGCTGGTTTATTTATCAAAACAAAAATCTAATAGTTACCTCAAATCAGCCAGTGCAAAAATACAGAAGAAAGTAAAACTTTTGAAAATGTATAATACGGAGGAGGGGGAAGATGGCCGCGGAGTAGGGACAGTGTTCTCAGCTCGCTCCTGTTAAGGAGAGACTCCAGGAACGAATGCAGAGAGGAGTGACTGACACCTCTACAAAAGATCTCAAGACAAGGTGGGCAGAGTGACTCTCAATCAACTAACCAGAGAAAAAGGCCCACCAAAGAGTAGCTGAAATACAACCAGACAGATTAAAGAAATATCATCAAGGACAACACAGACGGAGATCCAGGAGGGCGGAGGAGTAAGTGGAAGCTACACTAACCCCCTCCCAGGACCAGCCAGTGCTGACTCAGCCCCAGTACAGCAGACAGACCATTCCCCTCCAAGTGGCATCATACTAAGGGGAAATAAAAACCCTGCCTACAGGAATTAAGCTGCCACACCCACGGTCCTTAAACCTGACGGCCAATCACAGATTGAGTATATTAACAACTAAAGAAGAGAGACAAAGGCAGTAGATCACTGGAAGTCTCCAATAGGCTGCCTATGGCCAGTCTGGTACATGATCTGACACTACCAGAGGCAGATCCAGGAAGAGCAGATCATTCTAAAAAGCACCAACAAACAATAGGAATCACAAAAATGGAAAGACAGAGAAACAACCCCCCATCAAAAGGAAAGGTAGAATCCCCAGAAAGAGTGCTAAATGAAATAGAGGGGAGACACACCTTAGAACAAAAGATCTACACAGACTGAAAGTAAAGGGATGGAAAACAGTATTTCAAGCAAATGGACATGAAAAAAAAGCCGGGGTAGCAATACTTATATCAGACAAAACAGATTTCACAGCAAAGTCCATAAAAAGAGACAAAGAAGGGCATTTCATAATACTTAAGGGAAAAATCCATCCAGAAGATATAACCCTTATAAATATATATGCACCCAACTTAGGAGCTCCCAAATATATAAGGAAAATTTTGAAAGACTCCAAGAAAGATATAGACAGCAACACACTCATCATAGGGGACTTTAACACCCCATTGTCAACAATGGACAGATCTTCAAAGCAAAGAAACACCAAAGATATTGAGGCACTGAACAACACTTTAGATCAAATGGACTTAGTCGATATATATAGAAGTTTCACCCCAAAGAAGCAAAATATACATATTTCTCAAGTGAACATGGAACATTTTCAAAGATAGACCACATGGTAGGACACAAAACAAGCCTCAATAAATTCAAGAAAATTGAAATTATATCAAGCATCTTCTCAGATCACAATGGCTTAAAATTGGAAATCAACCTCAAGGAAAAAACTCAAAAACATTCAAACTCATGGAGAATGAATAACATGCTATTAAATAATGAATGGGTTAACAATGACATCAAGGAAGAAATCAAAAAGTTTCTGGAAACCAATGATAATGAACACACAACAACCCAAAACCTGTGGGATACAGCAAAAGCAGTCCTAAGAGGAAAGTTCATAGCAATACAGGCCTACCTAAAAAAGCTAGAAGAATCTCTAATAAAAAATTTAACCCTACAGCTACAAGAACTAGAGGAAGAACAACAAACAAAGCACAGATCAAGTAGAAGGAAGGAAATCATCAAGATCAGAGCAGAATTAAATGACATAGAGTCTAAACTAACAATTCAAAAGATCAACAAAAGTAGGAGCTGGTTCTTTGAAAAAATAAACAAAATTGACAAGCCTTTAACCAGGCTCATCAAGAAAAAAAGAGAGGGACCCAAATAAATAAAATCAGAAATGAAAGAGGAGAAATCACAACTGATACCACAGAAATACAAAGGATTATAAGAAATTATTACGAACAACTATATGGCAAGAAATTTGACAACCTAGAGGAAATGGACAGATTCCTGGAAACCTATAGTCTTCCCAAACTGAATCAAGAAGAAGCAGAAAGTCTGAATAGACCAATAACAGCTAGTGAAATTGAAGCAGTAATCAAAAAACTTCCAGCACACAAAAGCCCAGGACCGGATGGCTTCACAAGTGAATTCTACAAAACATTTAGGAAAGAACTAACTCCTATCCTCCTCAGACTATTCCAAAAGATCCAAGAAGAGGGAAGACTCCCAAACTCGTTCTATGAAGCCAGTATAACCCTAATTCCAAAACCAGGTCAAGACACAACAAAGAAAGAAAACTACAGACCAATATCGCTGATGAACATAGATGCTAAAATCCTCCACAAAATATTGGCAAACCGGATCCAGCAACACATTAGAAAGATCATACACCACGATCAAGTAGGATTCATCCCAGGGATGCAAGGATGGTTTAATATTCGCAAATCAATAAACGTGATACACCACATAAACAAAATGAAAGACAAAAACCACATGATCATATCAATAGATGCGGAAAAAGCATTTGATAAAGTACAACACCCATTTATGATAAAAACTCTCAGCAAAATGGGAATAGAGGGAGCATACCTCAACATAATAAAGGCCATATATGAGAAACCTGAAGCCAACATCATACTCAATGGGCAAAAACTGAGAGCATTCCCCCTGAGATCAGGAACAAGACAAGGATGTCTGCTCTCTCCACTCCTATTCAACATAGTCTTGGAAGTTCTAGCCACAGCAATCAGACAAGAAAGAGAAATAAAAGGCATCCAAATTGGAAAAGAGGAAGTAAAACTGTCATTATTTGCAGATGACATGATAGTGTACATAGAAAATCCTTTAGACTCCACAAAAAAACTATTCAATCTAATAAGTGAATTCGGCAAAATAGCAGGATACAAAGTCAATATTAAGAAATCAAAGGCATTTTTATACACCAACAATAAAAACTCAGAGATAGAAACTGAAAGAAAAATCCCATTTACCATAGCAACAAGAAAAATAAAATATCTAGGAATAAACTTAACCAAAGAGGTAAAAGACCTGTACACAGAAAACTACATAACACTGAAGAAAGAAATTAAAGAAGATACAAATAAATGGAAGCATATACCATGCTCATAGATGGGAAGAATCAACATCATTAAAATGTCCATACTACCCAAAGCAATTTATAGATTCAATGCAATCCCTATTAAAATACCAGCAACATATTTCACAGACCTAGAACAAATACTTCAAAAATTTATATGGAACCAAAAAAGAGCCCGAATAGCCACAGCAACTTTGAGGCAGAATACAGTAGGAGGAATCACAATACCTGATATCAAACTATACTACAAGGCCACGGTAATCAAAACAGTCTGGTACTGGCATAAAAACAGACATATAGATCAATGGAATAGAACAGAGAGCCCAGAAATAAGCCCAGGTTCATATGGTCAACTAATATTTGACAAAGGGGGAAAGAACATCAAATGGAGTGAAAAGAGCCTCTTCAACAAATGGTGTTGGGAGAACTGGACAGGGACCTGCAAAAAAATGAAACTAGACCACCAGCTCACAGCATACACCAGAATAAACTCAAAATGGATCAAAGACTTAAATGTAAGCCGTGATACCATAAAAGTCCTAGAGGAAAAAATAGGCAGGAAAATTTCAGGTATCCCACGTAGCAACATTTTCACTGATATATCTCCTAAGGCAAGGGAAATAAAGGAAAGAATAAACAAGTGGGACTACATCAAACTAAAAAGTTTTTGCTCAGCTAAAGAAAACATCAGCAAGATGAAAAGGACACCAACCATATGGGAAAATATATTCGCCAATGACATCTCAGACAAGGGATTGATCTCCAAAATATATAAAGAACTCATACGACTCAACACCAAGAAGACAGACAACCCAATTAAAAAATGGGCAAAGGACCTGAACAAACACTTCTCCAAAGAAGACATACAGAGGGCCCATAGACATATGAAAGTATGCTCAACATCACTAGCCATCAGAGAGATGCAAATAAAAACCACAATGAGATACCATCTCACACCAGTCAGAATGGCCATCATCAACAAATCAACAAATAACTTGTGCTGAAGAGGATGCGGAGAAACGGGAACCCTGGTGCATTGCTGGTGGGAATGCAGACTGGTGCAGCCACTGTGGAAAACAGTTTGGAATTTGCTCAAAAAACTAAAAATGGAACTGCCTTTCGAACCAGCAATTCCATTGCTAGGATTATACCCGAAAAATCCTGAAACACCAATTCAAAAGAACCTATGCACTCCAATGTTCATAGCAGCACTATTTACAATAGCCAAGTGCTGGAAACAACCTAAATGCCATCTGTAGATGAGTGGATCAAAAAACTGTGGTACATTTACACAATGGAGTTCTATGTAGCAGAAAGAAAGAAGGAACTTCTACCATTTGCAACAACATGGATGGAACTAGAGAAAATTATGCTTAGTGAAATAAGCCAGGCAACAAAAGAAAAATACCTTATGCTGTCACCTATTACAGGAAACTAATGAACAACACAAACAAATGAGCAAAATTGAACCAGAGGTATGTAAACAAGAAGTAGACTAACAGTAACAAGGGGGGAGGGGGGAGGAAGAGAAGGGTGTAAGAAGGGGAAGGGTCAAGTAAAAAAAAAAAAAGCATGTATGAATGACCCACGGACATGGGCAACTGAGTGGAGACTGAATGTGGGGGAAGGGAGGGGCAGGGTGCAGGGAAGCAAGAGGGGTAAAAAAGTGAGACAACTGTAATGGAAAAACAAACAAAAAATTTTTTTTAGTGAGGGAAAAATGAAAATATGAAGAATGGAAATGCCAGTTCAGTGAATATTAGGACAAATATTTTCCTTCACGTTGTATATTTTTCTCCCTATTTGATCCCTCCAGAGTTTGGCATTCTAAACAAGTAAGTAATGACAAAAGTTTCTTTGCATAGAACTAATAAGACCAGTTGTTAATAGAGGTTCCTTTTTCTGAACAAGCCTTTGACTGGAATGTCAAGCCTAAAGGAGACATGCTTGGGCTCATGTTGTTACCAAAAAGCCCTGAGGAACAGGGAATGACTTTCAAAGGTAATAAAAGCCCGTGAGATAAAAGGCCTGGTACCATGGTTGGTTGTGCGGTCAACAGCAATCTCTCCAGGGAAGGAACGAAGGTTGTTTTCCTGAAAGATGGCTAGAAGGGACCTTAAGGCACAATGAAAAACCAGAAAGACTTGGAAAAAACAGGTGTGTACAGGCAAGGATGAATGCCAGATATGTGGCTCAGCTTCTGTGCCCTGAAGAATAGACTGAGGGTCACCCCAAATATTCCTTGGGTAAGTTCCAGCAAAGCAGAACTAAAGATCATAAGTGATCAATTGCTGCTCTTGTTATGTTTATGCAAATGAACAGGATAAATTAAAAATGGACTTAATGTAGTCCCTTTAAAGACAAGGAGGGTAACCTTAGGGAGAAAAATCATTATTCAAGAAAATCACAATGATCAGTAGTAGAGTATAAAATAGGGCAACTAACCGTCTTAAAAGTTTCTTCTCATTTAAAATATGGTTTCACTTGAAAATTAAACCATGTCTGTGATATCATCAAAGATATTCAAGTTGCAGGCAAATAGAATTTCAAGTGCCTTGCAACTGGATGTCTTCCCAATAAGACAGTCTTACAGATTTAGAGAATTGTTTGTGGGTTATGTTACATAAATTAACACGTGTTTTCTGTTTTCAAAGGACATAAGCCTATGATCGCATTATCTGAGTGATTGTCTGTACGCATAAGCCTCACTTAATCCTCTCTGCAGCGCTGCCTCCTGAGACTCAACGGTTTGGCTGAACTAAATGGCTGGGTTGGTGAAGAATGGGGTGGTCTGTGGGCTTCACTTTAAAACGGGTTTCTCTTTTCTATCCTAATGGCTTGGACAGAAAAGGCCCAGAGGTCTGAGAGGGGGAAAACCTAAACTATTTCCCTCAGCCCACACTAAATATAATGGGCAAAAGGGTTTTGGACAGGTGAGATGTGCCTAGCACACCTTCCTCCAAAGAAGCCCTTTTTTTTTTTTCTTTTTTTTTTCTTTCTCCTAATATGGAACATTGAAAAATTAATCCCTGCCTTTTGTCATCTAGTAGTTATGGATTGAATGATGTCTTTTAACCCTTTTCGCCAAATCTGTTGCCCCCAGAACACAACAAGGATGCCAGCCTGTTAAACCAAGCACGCTGTGGTCCGGGGACAGCCAACTGACCTGGAGTCTGCACGATCCTTCCCTGTGCTGGAAGGCCACCCTCCCCTCCACACCCCCACTCTTATTAGGGTTTTCTGGACCCAAGGGTAGGTAGGATGACAACCATGTCCAGCTTGAAGCAGCTAGAGGAGCTTGAGACCTTCGCCCATTGTCCTTTACAAGATTACAAAGGGTCCTAATATTTGAGGGGGGGTGGGATAGTTATTTTTTACGAACCAGGGGTATGGACTTGGGAGGGGATTACTGGGGGAGGGGAGGGAGATGCTGGGTGGAGGGGAGCAAAGGGGAGAAAATTGAAACTGTTGTAACAATATAATCAATAAAAAACATTAAAAAAAAGAAAATGTATAATACGTCAAGTTTGATATTTTTAAAATTCTTCATGGGGCATAGCAATTAAGTCTGCTTCCTGGTTCTATTGAAGATAAAGTAAGCCTATTCAAAGTGACTTTATCTAAAATAAAATACTGTCCATTATAAGGAAATAATGATAAATAATGATTTTTCTACATGAGATTGAACTGAAGTCATCTCTTGTATCTCACCTTCGGGATAATATCTCAAAGATAAGTGAAAAGCAGCAAATGTCATTCTTACATATAAGTGTATTAACAGAAAAAACTGGCCACTAAGCACTCTCACCCAGTGGAAATTCCTTAATGCATTTATTGTGGTCCAAGTCTAGAAACTCAATATTTTCAGTGCTGTAGTGTTGATCAAATTTAGGGATGTTGGCCCAGGCTAAGCAACTCCCAGGATATTTCAGAGGAAACCGGAATGCCAATCTATTAATTTACAGTGAGAAACACAACTGTCAACTTGATTGGAGATTCAGGTCAGCCAGACCAGCACGTTCTCTCTTTGTGGAAAAATGCCAAAGGAAGTCAACCAAGAACAGAAAAGCCTGGTAAAAGAGTTAGCTGGCTGACTCTTGGCCTGACTAGCCCATAGCAGGCTCCAAGAAGGCCATGCACAAATCTTTGCTGACTTCAGTGACACCAGCTAGAAAAAGGTCTTGGGTCTGCACTCTTGCATCTCCTAGAAAATGTGGAGAAAGAAGACTAACTTGTAAATTTAGGATGACTCCACAATATAAAATTGTAAAATAATTAACAGCGCAATTTATATGTCAATAAACATACACAGTCGGATTTGAGGAAGGGTAATGAATAAAGTCATAAATTAGAGATTCATGATGTCATTAAAGGAGCTCATTTATGGGTAAACTCATTTTGATAGAAGCTTACCTATAAATCAAAGTCATAGGTGTAGAAAAGGGCTCTTATATAAATAAATTATGGTCATCTTCCTTTATTAAAATTCACCATCAGTAAGTAAAATTCTCTTGTATTCACATCTCTTATGAATGTCTAGATTTTTAACTCATTATTTTTCATACCAGGAAACCTAACTAAGGCAATATTTTCACTTTCTAACATTGGTAATCAAGAGATAAGGGATTAATTTAGTAAAAACTTCAAATGTGTGAAACCACATTTACATATTCAGTAATTATTTACTGACCACTTGCCACTCATTGATCTATATGATGGTGATGATTCTCTGACATAAATAACTTTTAAAAATAGGTCACCAGGAGCCCTGGCTACTGTGGCTCAGTGGATTGAACATCAGCCTGTGAGCCAAGTGTCCCTGGTTCAATTCCCAGTCAGGGCACATGACTAGGTTGCATGTCAGGTCCCCAGTTGGGGGCACGAGTGAGAGGCAACCACACAGTGATGTTTCTCTCCCTCTCTTTCTCCTTTCCCCTCTCTCTAAAAATAAACAAATAAATAAATAATTTTTAAAAAATATGTCACCAGGAGACCTACCCTGAGAGGGAAGATTTTTATGGGGGCAGTGATATGATAAAATTTTTCTGCTTTTGATCAAAATCTTTCTATCCTATTTCTAGATTGAGGGACATGTTTTTTACATTGAAAACGAGGCAGTGAAAAGTGTCACTCAGAGAGAAAGGAACCAAGGAAGTTATTTAGGTCTCATTTTTGTCTGGGACAACAGTTCTCTAAGTGTGGTCTGTGGAGTCCATGATGGTCTTTAAAGGGAGTCTGTGGAGTCAAAAGATCTAGTATTGAGATCATAATGTAACAAAGAACTAAAATGTCATTGATAATGCATTAAAACTTCACATTACAACTAACTTTTGAGAAACTGCCGGTTTGCCCATTTGGGTGCAGTGTTGAAAAGTATACATGCAAATATATACACTATTAAATTACTCCATTTTCAAACTCAATACCTATGGGAGGCCAGGTTCGTATACATCAGCCAAAGCTACACACTGCACCAGCTTCAGTACAGTAGCAGATATGACATTCCAGTTGTCTTCTATTAAGCCAAATTTGCAGACTTCCAAAAATGTAAAGAAAGGGGTGACATTCTTCTCACTAATTCTTGTTTAAAAATTTAGTTATCATTTTTATAAAATGTTATAAACATATTTAATGAGTTTATTACAGTCCTTTTAATGAATTAATAAGTTAAAATTTTTTCTCAGTTTTAATTTCCAGTGTGGAACTGGAGATAGTTATATACCTTATTAATAAAATCTCTTTTGGGTCCTCCATGATTTTCATCAGAGTACAAAGGTCATGAGACCAAAGAGTTTGATAATAATTAATATAGAACTGAAATGAGACAGATTCCATATGAATTGTTAAGTTTAAATCCCGTTTACTTATAAGGCCCTTGTCATAACAGGGCCAAGCAGTATCAAGTGAAAAGCAACAAAAGATTGTTGGTTAATCAGGACTGCCTTTGGTCTGGATTTCAGTGGAGAAAAAATCAAAGAGAGGCTTTGCAATGGGTATGTGCTCTGCCTCATTAAGATTTCAGAGCAGAAAGGAAAATGGGGTGAAAACAAGGCGTAAAACACAAAGAGGAATAAAGTTCTTTTATTTCTTGTGTCCCTTTTGTCCTGTAGCACCCAGGCATTGGGTGAGTCTAGCAAAAGTGATGGAATCTTCTAAGAGGCACTGAAACATAATTCTATGCTCGACACTGAAAGAGAGAAATTAATAAATGCACTATTATTTGGGTGACCCCAGTTCTTAATTATGACTATTGTTTCCCTACACTTTTGTGTATGTTTTTAGGGCATATATAACATTTTTGTAGATATGCATTTATATATATTTTGATAAGAGAAATGCTGGATCATAAAGTTACATGTTCAGTGTTACTAGGCAACATGAAATTCCCCTCAAGACCTGATTTGCACAATCTCTTAGTTTAGGGTGCTGATAGTTTGTAACCACAACTTAATATGTAATGTATTTTATTCTTATATAATTTGCTGCATATTAATTGTATACACATGTACTTATAAAACACACAATATGTGTATTCAAAATGCATTGAGGCATTCAATGTGCATCAACTTTTTAAAATTTTAAATGGAAAGGGATTTTCCTAATTTGTAGTCACATAAAATACCAGAGAACCAGAATGTATTTGGCAGGGCATTTCCTTAGTGAGCCGCATAAAATAGAGCTAAAATAATTTCATTTTAAACCATCACTTTTGACCTTTTCAAAGAACAATTTGGCTTTTAATAAAAAATCTGTGTTTCATTTTGAATAAGGAACACATCATCCCAATTCAGCTATTCCCAGACAGATGAACTGCATTCTGTATCATAAGATTAATAATCAACAGACTTGCTTTCCAACAAATATATAGCAAGTTCATACATATGACCACTCTAATCTAGCTGAATACTAAATGTGTCCACTGTGTTTAAAAGTTTTAATCATTCCTTGCTCTGGAGGGATAAAGGAATAAATGCGTGTTAGCTATGATTAACTTACATGAGTTAATCACTTTTGAATTTAGCGAGAGATAGGTTGGAATAAACTCTATAGGCCAATCTCTACCTTACTGTAAATGGAAAAAAATAGGCAGCAACTTTGGACAAGCTCAATGTAAATGGAGAGGGGGAATAAAAATAAAGAGGATGTATTTTCTAAGTTTGTATATGAAATTGTGGGTTAGAAATTGACTGACTATGTACATATTGACAAATAAAAATGTCTCTAAACCTCAAAAACAATGCCCCATGAGGTTCCTCTCTAGAAGCCAGGTCTCCTGTGGCCTGAAGGATTGCCAGGTTATAGAATCAGACACTTCATCAACAGCTTCATCTTGTGCTTTCAGAACATCATTTCTTGAAATTAAGGGCTTACTAAGTAGTTGATGAATATTTCAGTTATGAATTGAAAGGGCAGTGTCAGTAGAAATTTAATGTAAGAATAAATATTAAAAAGAAATGCTAGAGTTTCTTTGATAGGACTCAATGTTGCTAAAAATACTGTTTCCCTAGTTGGCTCTCTTTCATCTTCTGCATCAGGGCTATCTTATAGAAATGTAGTGTGAGCATAAATAAAATGTGTACTACAGAAGCAATTTTAAATTTTGTAGTAGTCACTTTTCCAAAAACAAGGTAACTGTGTGAAGTTAACTACTAACTTTACAAACCCAATAATATCCATAATATTTTCATTCCAACATGTAATCAATATCAAAAGCTTCATAAAATAATTTACATGGTTTCCGTCATACCAGTTCTACAAACTACAGTATTTATTTTATACTTGTAAGTATAAAATACTTAATTTGGACTAGCTATATTTGAGGTGCTCAATAACCACATAAGGCTTGTTGCAAACATACTGGGCAGCCTAATTTTATGTGGTCATAATCTCAGTCTTCCAATACCAGCTTTAATTTGAGGTCCTAAATGTCTTCTTCATGTTTTTTATTATTTTCACTTTCCCTTTTCTCACTGAGCTAACAAAATACATAGCCATCAAAATTCTCAGTTTCTTTCCTTTCTAGTGCATGTTTTAGATTGGCACTTGCATTGATATTTGGATCTCAATAGCTCTGTTTTCATGAATTGTTTAAATATAGATACTAAAATAACTTTTTTTCCAATTTGTCTTAACTCAGGGATTAAATATATCACTGCTCCCTCTATTAGTCTGTTCTGTTTTGGTTTTGGTTTTATTTGAGGCCTCCTTGATAAGATGGTAATGACTTTCTCTAATAAAAAAGCTGCTGTTCCATTTGTTCTATGTATTTTTCTTATTTTAAGAGAACTAGCGACTTTAGATTTAATAATCTTTAAAATGTAATGGGTGATGGAAGGAGACTTGACTTTGGGTGCTGAACACACAACACACTAAACAGATGATGTATTATAAAATTGTGCACCTGATACCTATATAATTTTATTAATCAATGTCACCCCAATAAATTCAATAAAATTTTTAAAAAATTAAAGGTGACAGATTTTTTGTTCTGAAGTAAATGGCTAAGAAATATTTAGGTCCCTTTTTATGGCATTTTGGGTCACTGCTCACCTGAGGTAGCACTTTGGGATTTAGGTAAATTGTCTGTGATTATTTCATTCGTTTAACAATTATCTGTTGAGATCACTGTTTCAGGCAGTGACTATTTCTGCTTCCTTTCCCACTCTGAATAATCAATTCTATTTTTAAAATTGTTGATTTTGAATTATTCTATACTTACAGAAAATTTACAAAAAGAACTGAGTTTCCATATATTTCTCATCTAGCTTCTCCTAAAATTAACATTTTACATAAAAATCACCAAAATCAGTAATTTAATATTGATATACTATTCACTGAACTATAAATCTTACTAAAATTTCATCAAATTTTCCACTAATTCTCATTTTTCCGTTCCAGAATCCAATGTTAGTTTCTGTATTGTATTTAGTTGTTGTGTCTGCTTAGCCTCCTACAATCTCTGATAATTTCTTAGTCTTTCTTTGTTGTTTGTGATCTTGATACTATTGACATGTACGAGTAACATTGTACATGGCCCTTAACATGGGTTTGTCTGATATTTTCTCATGATTTGAATGAGATATCGGCTTCATATCAAGGCCTTCATTATGTCAACATGTCTTATTATTGGTCATGTTACTCGTGATCATTTGGTTAAGTAATTGTTTCCAGGTTTTCCCATTGTGGAGTTACTTTCTTCCCATTTGTAGCTGACACATATATTTGAGGCGAGACTTGAAAACGATGCAAATTCTTCTCATCAAACTTTCACTCACTATTTTTAGTTTCCATCATTGGATCTAGTCTGCATCGGTTATTACCATGGTGTCTTTCTTCTCTATCTATTTATTTATTGGGTAATTTATTTATACCCGTATGGACTTAGAGATATTCATTTTATTCTGTGGGTTTAAATTCAATGCCTCTCTCTCTCTTTTTTTTTTTTTTTTTTTTCTCACAAAATAGTCCAGCTTTGACTTTTAGGGATTCCTTAAAGTTGGCTACTGTGTTCTTTCAATAATATTTCATTCCTTTTTTTTTTTTTTTAAATTTACACTACTTTTTTTATTAAGTTTATTTAATATAAAATATATGTATATATTTATTGGTTTTATGTTACTTTAAAGGTAAATTTTAAACGTCTTCTCATGGCATGCAAAGCCCCTCATGATCTCATGCTTACTTGGTGCTGGTGTCATTTGTTACCGGTGCTCATCCACACCATCATGATATCTTCAATTGCTCAAGTAAGTCATGTTTCCTTTTCCTTAGGCCTTTGTGTATGCTGTCCCCCAGTCTGAAACACTATTTGCCTCCAAACTTTACCTCCCAACAGCCCCTACTTTCAGTTTACCTTCCAAGTGGCGACAAGTTTGTAGAACACGTGACACTCTCATATGCTGCTGATGCAAGTAGCAAGTGGGACAAACATGTTGGAAATCCTTTAAGTAATACCAGCTAAGGCTGAATATATGCATACCTATGCATATACCTATGATCTACACCCTGGCTGGTTTGGCTCAGTGGATTGAGCGTCGGCCTGCGAGCTAAGTGTCGCTGGTTCGATCTTCCAGTCAGGGCACATCAGAGAAGGAAAACTCTGACTCCAAAAAACCTCCGCTGCCTTGCGGCATACCTCTTCAGGGGAAAGGCTAAGGGAGTAAACCCCGACAGAAAATCCGGAGCCGGAGTCCCTAAGGCGGTTTGACGTTGTAGTCAACACCGGCAACTCCTGCGGCGCACCTGAAGCCAAGCTGTATTGACTCCGTCTTTCCCTTGGACCCTTCAGCTGCGAAGAGAGGGGGGGTCTGCTGCATGGGCAACAGCAGACCCTCCATATCACCCTGCCCAGGCTCTGTAGCTTCAGCTTCACTGGAGAGGACACTCCAGCATCATCGCAAGATGTCGATTCAACACGGGAGGAGACAGATACCGTGTCACTCCCGAGTCGGACTGCACAGCCATTCTCGGCGGTGCAGATAGACTCTTAAGAAGCTATACCATTGTCTCTCGAGACGGACGGCTGTCGACGACCTATGATCTAGCTGCTTTACTCCCATATATGTAAACCCTACATCAATACTTACATCTGTTCACCAAAAAGCAAGAATGACTGCTTATAGCAGTATGGTTTATTCCTTCCTCCAATATCTATTTAGACAGTGTTTCTTCCAGGATAAGCTTTTCTGACATTCCACATCACCCTTCACATCCTGTCTGGCTTTGGTATCTCTGCTGAATCCTTTTGTATTGAACATGCTTTACTGAAGTGATTGTTAAACTGTGTGTCTTTATACATTATGCCATAAGATGGGGTCAGTTGTTGGTATTATTTGCAGTTGTGTTCTTATTCTGTAGCTCTTCTCTTGTTTCTAATGAGAGAGGACTGAAAAAATTCAAGTTTTAGATACCTGATTACTTAATAATCAGGAAAAAATTAATTTATGTAGATCATAGGGAGTTTGTTTTTAGAAAATTTAACCTTAACACAGTGATGGCTTGTCTACCTTTTAATTGCTCTTTCCCAGTCATAGCAATGCCATTGCATATTCTTAGAGCTTTTAAAAATATTTTTATCCCTGTTTTTAAAATCTCACATTTCAAGAATTTAAAAAATTAAATTTATATTTCCAAAACAATTATATTACATAGATACTAACATGTACTTACCTTCACACCATAAAACCCTGAATTAAACCTTTAAAATCTTTTTCAGATAGGAAAATATTTAATATGTTACCAAAATATTTATGAAGGATTTTTAATAATAATCTATCCTCCATCGTCGGCAGCCGTCCGTCTCGAGAGACGATGGTGTAGCTTCTTAAGAGTCTATCTGCACCGCCGAGAATGGCTGTGCAGTCCGACTCGGGAGTGACACGGTATCTGTCTCCTCCTGTGTTGAATCGACATCTTGCGATGACGCTGGAGTGTCCTCTCCAGTGAAGCTGAAGCTACAGAGCCTGGGCAGGGTGATATGGAGGGTCTGCTGTTGCCCATGCAGCAGACCCCCCCTCTCTTCGCAGCTGAAGGATCCAAGGGAAAGACGGAGTCAATACAGCTTGGCTTCAGGTGCGCCGCAGGAGTTGCCGGTGTTGACTACAGCGTCAAACCGCCTTAGGGACTCCGGCTCCGGATTTTCTGTCGGTGTTTACTCCCTTAGCCTTTCCCCTGAAGAGGTATGCCGCAAGGCAGCGGATGTTTTTTTTTTTGGAATCAGAGTTTTCCTTCTCTGATGTGCCCTGACTGGAAGATCGAAACAGCGACACTTAGCACGCAGGCCGATGCTCAATCCACTGAGCCAAACCAGCCATATGTCTTTCTTATATTGTGATATATAGTTATATTTAAAGAAATAGACAGTAGACACTTATAAAATCCTTGGAAAATTGTCAATAAGGAACCATGAAAGGAGTTCCTTTTTACTTAATTTATTGATTTTATTTTAGAGAAAATGAAAGAGGTGAAATGCAAAGTGCTATGGTTTGTAATGTAGCAATAATAAAGATAAAATCATAAAAGAGATTGTTTGGGCCAGCTTTTGAAGAAAAGAATTAGGAAGCCCATAGGGTTGTTTCCAATACACTCTCTATCCTAAACATTTAATATCACTTTTGATGTATTTCTATTCTATACTTTCAATTCAATTTACCTGTACCACTCCCAAATAGAAAGTAAAATGTTTTCGTTTTCAAAATGTAGACATAAATGATTTAGAATATTTTCATTTTATTAGAGTATACAATATTGTTGGAAAAATTCCACTCAGGAATACAAAATTGAAATAATATGCAAAAGAATATATAACAGGAAGCTAGTTAATAGGTTGACAAAGCAGCTTCCTCAAAGGGACTTAAGTGTATTGCTTTTTCTCTGTGGTCAAAACCACAGATGAAAGTCAGAAGCAGTTTGATACTGCTACCTTCACAAAATTGTGCTAAGGGCAGTGAATGAATCCTGACAATTTGGGGCCTCCTTCTTCCCCCATTCATGCAGCATGACCTCAGTGCACTTCGACAGTTAGCTAGCCAGCTGGGCTTTAAGTGCTTTGAGGCAATCTGAGAAACACAAACTATCTCAGTACCAAAGTGACTTCAGTGGTGCTTACTAGCAGTAGAAATTGACATTAAGAGAAATCTTATTCTAAACCACCTGGAGGAGAGCAACTCACACATGACCGGGTATAAACACAGCTGAGAGAGTAAGTGAGGGCAGGGAAGAGGAGATCATTGGATACACTCCCCAGCCCCCCTCCCCAGCTTCTGGAGAACTAGAACCAGTGATTCCCATTTACACAGACTGATAATGATTTAGATTTCTAAATATCAGGTAAGCAAATAAATACCATATCTGTCTCTAAAGCAAATCCTAAGCCATTACTGGAATTCAAGAAGAAAAGGAATTAATCTGGTGGTTTTCTTTTCTAAAAGTAGTGGAAACTGTAAAATCCTGTTAGTGAAATTTTATTAGGATGAAATTAGAGAGCTCCACCTTTAGCCACAAATTTTCAGAATATATTGAAGCTTAATAAAGTGGTGTGCATGGGTTTTTACTGGCTTATTGCATGAGGAGGACTCAGATAATGGCAAAGGAGTATTAAAGGCAATTTATAGCTAAAGAATCTTTAAAAATCTACGTAAAGTTATTTGGAAGACATCTTGTACTGTCCAGAGGAAGGATGGATGATTTGATGCTATATAATAAATGCACTGATTTCAACAGTTAGCTATGAAAGGCACTTTTTTTTTTAAAGAACTATAAACACTTTCATTACATGAGCTAAGATAAGAGGGAGGAGGACTTATTTGCCTTTTCAGGCCTTGATGTTCCTCAGCTAGAACTCCAGCTCCTTGCCCTCCAGCACATTGGCCTGGTCTTGGAGCCGGGCAAGCAGGAACCTTGCCCCGCTGACACTGCTCATCTAAAAGACAGCTGATCGTGGTATCATTTCCCTCCCATGATATTTTATCTGAATTTTCTTTGATTGTTTTTTTTACTTAAAATCACTTCTTCCTCAGGGGTCAACTTGGCCTCTTCTTGTGGCCCAGGGGCAGTGCTTAGTGGGACCGGTACCACTGTCGGTACTGTGAACACGATAATGTCAATGAGCACAATACAGTTCTTTACTAGGGTCTTAGTGCGGCCCAGTTTGTTGTTGGATGCATTGTAGACAAGATCAGTAATGTTTATTTTGTGCATACAACACTCCAAGCCCCAGGAGAAGTTGCCCACACCCAGCCTCAAGGCACAGTACTATTTGCTGCCTCCCTGTATGTGGACTGCATGTGTGGCAGGGCCCATCTCACGGTTGGCAGCATGGTGTCCAGCTCTTTTTTTTTTTTTTTTTTCTTCTTGGGGTAGAATGTTGTCTTGTTCCTGGTCTTACACCGATACCAGTTGTCTCGGGAGATACCCATGAATTGGCACCAGTTGTAAAGAGGGCAAGGCACTTTTTAGTTTTGGGAAAGGAGGGTTTAATTTCTATTTGCAAAGACATCCTTCCAGTGTGAAGATAAGGATTCATCCTACTATGTACAAGTGACCTCAAATAATATTGGGAGAGAAAGAGTCTTGTGTAGGAACTTTAGAGAAATTTTTATAATTGCCTACGGCAAAGTAGTATCAGAAATCTCAATTATTTTTCTCTTTTTAGGCACCAAACTTTATTTCTAATATAGTATGTTATGTACCAGAACTATCTATTACATTGATGTTAAAATATTCCCAACAGTATACCAAAGATTAGCATGGAACTGAAATAATTCAAGTTATAAACTTAGGTCTATATAACACCATCAGTAATTAAGGAATGTTTATGAAAGTTTTACATTATATAATTTAATAGGTTATGTTAGATTTAATAATATTTTATCACATAAGCATACAAGTAGGAATATACTTGATTTATTATAAATGTTGCTTTTGGATGCAAATTTTAAAAATAATAGACACTGGTATATGATTCACTTTATTTTTCTCAAATATAAAAATGTTTTTCAAAAATATTTTCTTGGCATTTTAAGTAGCATAATTCCTTGTGTAGTATTATCCTGCAAGCTGTAGAAAGTTCAGCCTCCTGGCTACCGACCCTCATAAACACAGTAGCAGTTTCCAGCTCTTGTGACAGGCAAGCATTCAAGTTTTCAATCTCCTCCTAAAACCATCTCTTCTCCATTTAGGAGACTGGTTTAGAGTAGTGATTGAGAGGATTATGATGCTCTCTAATATTATAAAAATAAGGGAATAAATTGTTTCTTCTCTCTCCTTTATTTCTATCTTTCTCTATCTCTACCTCTACTTTCTTTTTAGTAACTGTTATTGGAAACATAATAACCAGACAACATTGTTTCACGATATTTTAGAGCTAGAAAATTTCTTTAATATGTATTATCTTATTCAATCATTGCATTATCTATGATAGGAAAGCAGAGCATATATTATAATTCTCTTTGGATATGTTAAAAAATCACAGACTCAGAGAAATTAAACTCTGTAAGCATTGTAGGGAATTTGAAACTGGTGTCTTGATTATAAAATTTAGATTAGTGAACTTTCAACTGCATCTGACTGAAATATTAATATGTCCCCTGTCTTCAAGAAAACAATAGTTTAAAAAATAATAAAATAAAGAGAAAAAAGAAAACAATAGTTTAAATGAGGTGAAAATATCAGTCAACATCACTAAATTTGTGAGTATCATGATGCAAACGAATGCACACATCACCTACAGAAAAATGTTAATGGTTTAATAATTAACTGTTAAAGATAAAAACTGGGTGATCTGGTTTTACCATTAATTCATTCAAAAAGTACTGAAGCCTAGTTTTCGTTTGGTGCTCAACTTGATGCAGACAGTACTTCACATAAGAAATAACTTTAAATGGTTTCTTCAATAAGTAAAACACATTTGAAATATCAAGCTATGAGGGCCTGAATTTGTCAAAGAGAGGAGGAGGGGAAATAGAAAAGAAATAGTTTCAAATTTCTTTTATTGTAATGAAATCATATGCTTATACACAATGTTTAAAACAAATAATTTTTTAAATTATTAACGCATCTTACAAGTTCACAACTATAGTATTTTACTATTCTTAAGTCACGCAATAAAATATGGGATTGTTTCAATGACTATAACTTACAAAATTGGCCTCATGATTGACTATTGCAGTCATTTTATCATTTTAACTTCACGATTTACCTTTATTCCTGAGTTTTATTTTTGTTACACAATCTCAAGAGAATAAAATTCACAGTGATTAACGTTTCTCATCGTATGTATCATTTCATAGTTTATCTTTAAATTTCAATATATTCTTTAACTTATTCAGAATATTGGAAAAATAGAAAGAATATATATGTATATCTATACATGTACGTGTGTGTGTGTGTGTATATCTATAAATTACTAACAACTGAGCACATTTTTTGATCAGATACTGGTTTAACTTTACCAATAAATAAGTTTCTAAACCAACCAAAATTATTATCTCTGGTAGAAAATTTATAAATGTATCTTGCAAAGTATGAGATATTAAAAATTTATTTGTAAAGAAAATGAGAAAATTAACTATCAGTTACTATTATTCATTGCTAACAATTTCTAAATACTTAAATTTATTTTGCTTTGCTCATCAAAGCTAAAATTTAACATGTATTTCCATTTGGTGACTAAATTCAAAGTTGTATTATGGTATCATGAGCAGGCATTTTTAATTTAAATATTTAGGCCTACTTCCAAGTCAGATAGAGAGCATCCTAAACTCATTTATGATTGAAATGACATCCACACAATATTATAACGATAAGCTAGTCTGTGTATTTACAATTGAATTCTGACTTCTTGCCATAATATAGCAAGCAGTTACAGCCACACAGTCCCTGGTCTGTGAGTGTAGAACATACGTATTGATTGTGCTTGCTTGTACAGTATTTTGTGAAGGGATATTAATAATTTTCAATTTTTTAAATGACAAGGCATACCTATAAACTTTCTTATTGATCATACTTTTATGAGATGTTCAAACATGATGAACAAAGATAATATTGTAAAATATTTTCTTGTTTACTTGTGCTAAAGGGGCAGAGACAAAGGAGAAAGACTAAAGTCTCAAAGGAAAGCATATAAAAATGTGCTTAAGAAAATTTTAATTTTTGAAAACACGAGTCAATATCTAGTATATTAGATGGAAGTTCATTATAATTTATAGGACATCATAGACTATAATTATAGTCTGTAACAACAAAGTACATTATAATAAGGATAAATTTTTGACATTTTGTTCAACTTGTTTATCACCCTAGCACAGAAAGAGGGATGGCTAGATTCAGCTGCTTTCCTTTGCACATGAAGATGATCCAAGCATTTTATTTGACTAGATGCTCAATATAAAATCAAACCATAATCTCTCATTACAATTTATACTTTAAAAAGTTAGACATCATAGAGGAAAACATAGGCAGTAAAATTTCAGATATCCCATGCAGCAATATTTTTGCCAATATATCTCCCAGGGCAAGAGAAATAAAAAATAAGTAAATGGGACTACATTAAATTAAAAAACGTCTGCACAGCTAAAGAAAACAACATCAAAATGAAAAGGGATACAACTGTATGGGAAAACATATTTGCCTATGATACATCAGACAAGGGTTTAATCTCCAAAATATATAAAGAACGCATACGACTCAACACCATGAAGACAAAAATCCAATTAAAAAATGGGCAAAGGACCTGAACAGACACTTCTCCAAGGAGGACATACATTGGGCCTATAAGCATATAAAAGGATGCTCCACATCACTAGCCATCAGAAAAATGCAAATTAAAACCACAATGAGATACTACCTCACACCAGTCAGAATGGCCATCATCAACAAATCAACAAACAACAAATGCTGGCGAGGATGTGGAGAAATGGGAACTCTACTACACTGCTGGTGGGAATGCAGACTGGTGCAGCCACTTAGAAAACAGTATGGAATTTCCTTAAAAAACTAAAAATGGAACTGCCTTTTGTTTCAGTGATTTCACTGCTAGGAATATACCCTTGGAATCCTGAATCACCAATTCAAAAGAACTTATGCACCCCTATGTTCATTGCAACACTGTTTACAATAGCCAAGTGCTGGCAAACAGCTTAAGTGTCCATCAGTAGATGAGTGGATCAAAAAACTGTGGTACATTTACATAATGGAATACTATGTAGCAGAAAGAAAGAAGGAACAGAAAGAAAGAAGGAACTCGTACCTTTCCTGACAGCATGGATGGAACTGGAGAATATAATGCTAAGTGAAATAAGCCTGGCAGCAAAAAAATAAAAATAAAAAAAAATAAAAACCATATAATCTCACTAATAAGAGGAACCTAATGAACAAAACCAACAAATGAGCAAAATAAAACCAGGGTTATGGGAACAAGAAACATACTGACAGCAACCAGAGGTGACGGGGGAGGGGGATAAGGGTAGAAAGAAGGGGAAAGGTCTAGTCAAGGAACATGTATGAATGACCCATGGACATGGACAACGGGGTGGGGACTGACTGTTTGAGCAGGGTGAGTTGGCAAGGTGAAGGAGGGCAATGGGAGAAAAACTAGGACAACTGTAATAGAGCAACTAAAAAGTATTTAAATAAAATATTAAAATTAAAAAAATTAAACATCATAAGTTGGAGCGACCAGGTAAAGAAATGAAATTTGATTGCCTGGTTCTTGAACACGAAAGGATTTTCCCAAGTGTGGTTGCCAGATTACAGAACTATAAACAAACATGAAAGTTTTCAGATGAAAAACAGGAAGAAACTAGAAATCTGATTGTTAATGCCAAAACATTGTGTCAGTTCTGGATCCAAAAAGGTCATCGTTGCAGACAAAATTGTGAGGCAAGATTGTTAGAAGGATTTTGTACATGGAATAATGTAAGATGAGTAAAAATAAGACAGAATGTGGTATGCTCCCCCCAAATAGTCTGAGCACTGTATAGGTTCAGAGGATGAAAAGTGATCATGATTTTTTAGAATAAGGAAAAGATTTCCTTGTTTTCTTTAATCATACATTGATTAAGCTCATCCTAAGATTCTGATTACAATGGAGCATAAAGAAGTTGAAAACATGGACAGTGAATTCCACTCCACATAGGGTGTAAAATGATACAGAATATCTTTGTTCCAATAGTACATTAAGATAAATCAAGATAAAGTAGAACCCATACTTTTCTAAAGGACTATCAAAGTGTAGTGGAGGCACCACAGCCTAAATGAGATGATTTCGAGAGGGAAGAAAAAGTCCTTCTTCAGATAATAGTGAGTCAAGGATGCTACTGGAGGGCAACTGCTGGGTTTGGTAATCAAGATGTTGATAAAGGTATTAGAAGGCAGGACAAAATGAAGTCTGAAATACTCACAAATAAAATGATAATTCACTCAGCTTAAGAATTCTCCCCACCCTGGTTTCCCTGAGAAGAAGGCAACAAAGGCAGGATTTAAAAGCAGAAAGAATTTGCACCGTCTTATGGAGTCTTGTGGTACCTTTTCGCTGATGAATCCAATGCCAAACCATGACCCAACCATTTCCTGGATCAAATACTAAGATCAAGAAAGCAGTACACTCTCTCTGTCTTTCTCTGATATTTGATATAACTGATAATCTGTGTTCACTCCATAATCTAATTTCCATGCATCTGCTCTGATCACTGCCTTTTTTCTTTCCAATTTCTTCCACCTTATAAACTGACCTTTATTATTACTCAGTTACATGGACCTACCAAGTAATTGATCTTCCTGTTTTCCCCATCTCTCAACTGCTCAATAATTACTTTCGACCTTATCCAGTCCAGCTACCCTCACATACACTCTCAATTTCTTTTTCCACTCTCTTCATTTTACTTGCCTGACAGAACCTCAACCATAGCTAAATGTAATTCTCTGCCTATTTCATATCTGCATCTAAGAAGCTCAAGCTGAATGGAAAAACACACAAAGGTGCTAACAGGATCTAATTGTAAATGCATGAGTCCTAATGGAGTTATACTATATTTCCCTAATGCATTTGTTCTCCTACTGTACCAGAGGACCACTTCATACCTTCTTCTCTCTTCACTAAGTATGAATATTTCCTTCTCTTTATTTTTTTCAGTTCATGACCTTTCTTGTTTCTTAATGTAATAAAATATAACTGGTAAAAGAGTTCACTCTTACCACCACATTTACCAATCTACTTTCATCTGGATCGCTATCCTTTCCTTTCCGTCATATTGCTCTCAAAAAATTGCTACTGACACTATCCAAGGCTAACCTTCACATTTATGGTCTGGATCCTATTCTCTCTGGCCTACTCAAAGATGTAACTCTTTTTCTCTCCTTTTTCTTGAGTTTTCCTCTCTTGTGGATATTTCTTACTAGCACACAAATAGGCTGTACCATCTCCATCCCAAAACAAACCTCCTACAACTACATATCCTTCTAGAGCTTCCTCTCCATTTTTTTTGCCCTTCTTTATGTGAAAATCCTCAAAAAAAAAAGCTATTTATGCACTGTCTCCAATTACTTCCTATTGTCCTCTCTTGAACCCATTCCAATCAAGCTTTAACCTAAACTGCACACAACAGCTTTAGTGATGTTCTGTCGTGTCCTCCATTTGACGAGATCCAGTGGCCACTTCACAACCTTGATTTTACTTGAGCAGTTGACATCTGTCACAGTTGTTCCGCCTCTCTTAGTTCAAACATTTTCTTCACTTGGTTTCCAGTACAACACTTTTTCTTGGTTTTCTCTGATCACAAGAGTGCTCTATCTCAGTCTCTATTGCTATATCCTCCTCCTCTCTTTGACTTCAACAACTGGAAAGCTCCAGGGCTCAGTCTTCAGATCTTTCTTCTCTGTCTTCACCCAGTCCCTCATTATTACATCAACCCATGTGGTTTCAAATATCATCTATATGTTGAAAAGCACCAAATTTATAATCCCATATAGATCTCTCACTAGGACTTTAATCTGATGAAACTATCTACCTGACATTTTCCTTTGGATGTTTACTAAGCACTTCAAAAGTGAAATGCCCAAATCTAAACTCCTAATTTTGCCTATGCTCTTCTTCATCAATCTTTCTCATCTCAGTTAATAGTAATTCCATCATTTTAATGGATCAGGCTCTAAACCTTGGAATCAGCTTTGACCATCCCTAATGTTCTTCCCACAGGTATACATGTTTCACTCCCTGATTACAGGTCCCTTCTTAACTTTCATGTAAGAAGAGAAGCGTTTGTTGAGTTCCCTAAATTTTCTCCCTCATTCACTCCCTCCCATCACCGCATTTCCTTTTCTTCATAGCACTAACAACGACCTGATTTATTACAGATCATATTGTTAAATATGTATTTTCTGTCCCTATCCCTAGCATGAAAATGTAATCAGACAAAAATAGGAGGTTTATCTTTTTAGTTCAGTGTTATAATCCCAAGTTTAGAATAGTGCCCATCATATATGGCACTTTAAATTTTTTTATTGAAAAAAAACTTATTTTAATGAATAGAGAAGTTTGTTCTGTTTGGGAAAATTGTAAAATAATGTTTAAACTAATTTTATTCCAATTATACTTTGATGACTCCTAAGATTGTTAGTGTTAATTTTGTGGAGATCAAGGAGTTTTTCCTACTTGTTTTACTATCCAAATATAAGATTCTGTATTTTGTATTTGAAGTACAGTCTACAGGAAGGCATATATGTGGTTAATAAAGGTAAGAGAGAAATATCCTAGAGATATTCTTATGCCTTAACTCTCTCAAAATGAGAGACTCTATGAATTTACATACTATCTGAATATGAAAAAGCCTAGAGGTGGTAGGGAGATAATTAAAACCTAGCTCTGACAGGCATGTCGAGGAACAAAGCAATTCTTGTTAAATTACTAATATCATTGTAGTCTGGAGGGGTTAGAGATCTTGGTATGATTATTAATATACACACATTTGATTTGTTTAAGCAATTACATAATTTAATGGCTGAAAAGCAGTATGTTTTCTATGAAAAGTTCACCTAGCAACCCTTGAGATTTAACAGCCACAGAACTGTCTACGATAAGAAACATTAAGGCAATCGTGACTGAACTAATATGTGAAAAAAATCTCACAAGAAACAATTATATACAAAGCAATAAACTCCCTATATCATTTAAACTTATATGCAAAATTGATTATTCAAGTTAATTTTCATAAAAATCTTATAGTCATTTTGTTCCTTTAGTATTAACATGGTTATGGATACTGTTCATCAATTGTGTTTTGTCTCTGATTTTCAGTCTTTTTAAAAAATTGCTTTCTGTTGGTCTTGTAGATAGGAAGTATTTTAGGAAGTGCATAAGTCATTGGTTCAACAATCAATATTCAAAAAATAATACTGTTGCACACAATTTTTCAGGGTAGCTAAAATAATTACATTCCTTTCCTATAGGTATTAAGAAAGCACTTTTGAAACACTTTCTTGGGCAGAAATGTTAATTCTAGACATCTTTGCAAAGAACACTCACTATGAGGCCATTTAGAATAACATAAACATATTTGCATCAATTTTCATATAGGCAAAAATATCTAAGATTTTTATTTCGATATTGATTGTATATAAATATTTTTAATGAGATAAAGTTTTGAATGTAATTAAACTGGTAGAAGAAAGCATTTTCTACTTTTCTAGCAGTTAGAAGAAAAGACTACATGGAGCATTCATATGAACTGAACTTAAAAATTCCAATTTTCAATTCTGATTTATTTCTAACTGTATAATGCCGATGCCTTTTCCTTGCAGTGCTTGTAGTAGATTACTTTTGAGCATCAGTTTCACTCAGTAGTCAATTTATAACAAAGATTATGTAAAATATGGCAGGTTAAAATCAGGTCAAATGTTAATGCCACGTAAAAAGTCCAAAAAAAATGTAAGAATTATGTCTGGGAGGCATTCTAGTGTGATTTACTTAGCAATGGAGAGAAGTAAACTATGATAAGGAGAAACAGCTAAACAGCTATAAAGGTAATGAATGCTTTACTAAAAACTTAAGGTGTTTTCTCCTCCCATTCACATCCCCTGGAAACAAACTGACTCTCAATGAAAATGAATCGCATTCCACTTTAGACTGATGAACAAACAGTACAATTCTGCATGCAGCACACAATCAAGCTGTGGAATTCAATTCTGCAATATATCATTGTGGTAAATAGTTTAGCAAAACTCAGGAAAACATTAAATGTTGCTATGAATAAGAATGACATTTATAGTCATGCTAAGTAGGTCACAAAGTTTAAAGGGCTCTCAGCCCTCTAGAAACGGGGCACAGGAGACTGTGTGAAGGTCAGAAACTAATGTTCTCGCCTCTGACATTACTGAGTATCACTCATACATTATGGGATGCTTATGTGGCTCTACTTGAATTTTAAGAAAATAAAAACTACTTGATTTTCCTCAAAATGTAAATCTCATTTTGATATAAGTGATCGATTATATTATCAATGACTACAATAATTCTACAAGATATAATCACAGGAAAATAAACAAGCAAAATATTAGCCCTACAGAGCAGTAAAGGAATGGGAAAATTTGACATAAGTGAGAATTCGGGAAGGCAAAAATGGCTGAAAAATAATAGACTTCGGTTGAAAAAAAATTTCTTTCTAAAACATGACAAAGTTCAGTCATCAAAAAAGTAACCCTAACTTATAAGTAATTAGTATATTAATCTGTTAAGTTAGAGGTTTGGATATCTCAGTGCTTAAATTTGCTCCTCCCAGGCACTAAGGCATGTCAAATAATGATTCTAACATTATTTACAAAGCCCAAAACTATAGCTAACTCAAATTTAAAATTGAGTCATATGGGAAAAATTATTGTATATTGTTGCCAATAAAAGTATACAGCAGTGAAAATGGACACATCTTAAAGATATAATGTAAAACCAAAGACCCCTTACAATAATATCTTTACAAAAAGGAAACACAAAATTTAACAACATAGCAAAACTTCTGCTCCCATGGAGCTTATCTTCTAGCCATAGGCTGGGGAAGTTTGGATAGAGAAAATAAAAATATTAAAAATAAAACAGATAAAGTACCAGATTGCAATAATTGCTATGGAGATAAATAGAGCAAGGGATAGGGAGAGATGGAAAGATTTAATTTTAAAATTTTTATATTTTTAACTTTATTGAGGAATAAATGACAAATACAATAGCATGTATTTAAAGTGTTTCACATGTTGATTTGATATACATGTACATTGTAGAATGATTATAGAGATCATAATAATTAAAACTTTTTATCACCTCACATAGTTAACATGGTTTTTCTGGTGCAAAAGCTTCAGATCTATTCTCAGCAACTTTTAAGTATACAGTACAGTATTATTACTTGTAGTCACCACGGTGTGCTTTAGATCCTCAGAACCAGTGTGCTGCTTGTAACTGATCGTTTATATCCTTTTGCCTACATAGCTCCATTTCCTCCTCCCCCATCCAGCCCTGTTAGGATGGCTATTATCAAAAAGACAAGAGATAAATGGTATTGTCAAGGATATGGAGAAAAGGGAACCCTAGTGCACTGTTGGTGGGAATGCAGACTGGTGCAGCCACTGTGAAAAACAGTATGTAGTTTCCTCAAAACATAAAAAACAAACCTGCTTTATGCTCCAGCAGTCCTACTTCTGGGAATAGATCTGAAAGTATTGAACTCTGTGTCTTGAAGAGATAGATATATGGATACTCATGTTCATTGCAGCATTATTCAAAATAGCCAAGAGAGATTTTAAATAGAGTTGCCAGGGCAATTGCTAAGACAAATGTCACAAAAAGTCAGATATTTGAAAGAGAGAAAGGAAAATGAGCCCCTTGGTTATCTGGGCAGAGGGCAGCGAGAGAAGGAGGAGAAAAAGGACATGAAGTGCAATGATAGAGTTAAGGATGGGTCTGACATGAATGTCACTGTGGCTGGAATGGGTAGCAACAAGGAGACAGTAGCAGGAAATGAAGTGAGAGAGGTATGAGGGAGCCATGTAATAAGAGGCCAAAGGTCACTGTGCGTTAGCTTTTAATGTGTGAGGGATGAAAGACACTGCACGGTTTTGAGCAAAAATGTGGCACAGAAAGTTATACATGAATACGCAGTTTGGAAGTCTGGTTTAGTATTTTTTAAACAATAACCCACATTTTATCAATTTGTTCAAATATACTTGGTTGTATGTGTGTATTGTCATATGAAAAAAGTTTTCCTTAATATGAGGTTATAATTGTATTCTATTTTTTTAATCAAATTGTTTAAAATACTTATTTAAAACTTTTATCAACCTAGAAATGTATGTATGTCCTTTTACTCCTAAGTGCGAAGCCAGGTTTCCCAACATCTTCATTGATTAATGTTTGCTTTCTATACTATTTCTCATGTAGCCTGGCATATACCAAGTGTCCATATATCCATAGGCATATTTCTTCACTCATAATTCTCTTTAAATGATACATTAAATAAAGTATTATTTTAATTTGTATAGCTGTATAAATACTTTTCTATCTGCAGGGTAAATTTTCCTATTTGCTCTTTTTTTACTCAGAAATAACTAAACACCTAATTTTAGTCTATCATATAAACTTACTTTGTTCATCCAAGTACTGTTTTGGGATTATCATTGCGTATATACATAGAGATTTTAGGAAATTAAGAGATAATTGATAGTTTAAAAAATAGTATACCATTTTATCCAAGAAAACTGTCTACTTTTCCATCTATTCGGGCCTTCTTCTATGTTCTTCAAATATGTTATGTAATTTTCTCTGTAAAAGTGTTACAGACTTTAGGTTAAGATAACCCCAGGGAATCTTAAAATTATATTGTTTTTGTAAAGGATTTTATTATCTTACTAAACACGCAGATTGGTTATTGTTAATGTAAAGCAAAGATACTGATTTTTTTAGTTGATCCTGAATATAGCGCATGTGCTGAACCAATTGATTTGTTCTTTTTCTTTAATTTTAATATCCCCATTTCTTTAATTTTATATCTGAAACATGGAGACACTGATTTTTATTTGTTGGTTCTGTTATTATCTAACATGAGACATCCAGAATAATTGTGGATTGTAGCAGTAATGGAACCAATCTGAATTTATACCTGTGTTTAGTAAGAATGTCACTAATCTTTTAACTGACTTTCTAATCTTTTTAATGCTTTTATCAGTATAAAGAAATTTTCAGATGTCTAGTTTACTAAGTGCATTAACATACATATTGTAAAAGTTTCTTTTCTTAAATGATTATTTGGCTTTTCTGCTTCATGTGTTATTATGAATCACAGTGATAGGTTTTTAAATATTGAATTCTCTTTGCCTTTCTGAGATAAACAACATTAGGTCATGATTTTTACAGTATTATAAATTTTATTTACTAATATTTTTATATGCATACATATCATATAAGGGAGTTTCACCAACAATTTTTTATTATTCTTTATATTGTTCTTTTCTGGTTCCAATATCAAGGACTTATTAACTTTATAAAGTAAACTGTGTAGTCTTCTTAATTTAGTAATCATCACCATATTGAGTAGTAAAAATACCTGTTCTAAGAATGCATGCAAAACAAATATTTAATTAAATATCAGGTTTCAAAATAATATAATCACAATTAGGTAGGTAAGTAGATAGAGAGAGAGAGAGAGAGATGCATGCCTAAATGTACACATTTTGGCCCTTTATTAAATAAAATATTCATACATATAGAGAAACAAAAAATGTAGATTGAAATATTAACAAAAATAATTTTATATGATATAAGTATATTTAATTTTTATTTTCTGAAAATTTTCCTTATTTACCATATTGCACATACATCTTTTTATTGTGGAAAAAAATATCCAGCAGTATAAATAATAAAAACTGGTTAGTATGGGTGACTTTTTGCTTTTCTTTACTCTTCTTTTCTTTTCCTTTTTTTTCTTTCCTTACCTTTCCTTTTTTTTTCTTTTTTCTTTTATTTTCTTTTCACTTCTAATAGCCCATGAGGCTACACCAGCTAAACATTAAAATCCTTATTCATATATTCATTGCTAATCTGTCTTGATTGTGCTTCTGCCTAATATGATCAATCATCCCACCCAAACACATACACTATCGTTACCACACCACCTCCAGTTTGTTCTCCATACTTGATGTTAAAGCTCAGTATAGGCATCATCATCAACATCACCATTAGATAGCCCATTTTATTATGTCTTACTTTTGTTTTTTATTAAACTTATTGGGGTAACATTGATTAATGAAATTCTATAAGTTTCAGGTGTTACCACAGACATTACAAATACATTGTACAAAGAGTCATAGTAGAATACTGTGAAAGACTATATGCCATCAAATTCCATAACCTGGAAGAAATGGATAAGTTCTTAGAAATATATAAGCTTCCTATACTGAATCACAAAGGACTGGAAAATCTAAATAAACCAATCAACAATGAAGAAATTGAAACAACCATCAAAACCTCCCCAAGTGAAAAAGTCCAGGGCCAGGTAGACAACTTCACTAGTGAAATCTACCAAACACTCAAAGACAACTTAATACCTATCTATCCTTCCCAAACTCATCCAAAAAATCAAAGAAGAAGCAATACTTCTTAGCACGTTTTATGAGGCCAACATAACACTGCTACCAAAACCTGACAAGAATGACACACAAAAAAGAATACTACAGCCCAACATCTCTGATGAATACAGATACAAAAATCCCAAATAAAACACTAGCAAAGCAAATACAACAATACATTAAAAATACAATACATCATGACCAAGTTGGGTTCATTCCAGGGGCACAAGGACGGTTCAACACATGCAAATCAATCAATGTAATACACCACATTGACAAAACAAAGGACAGAAATCACAAAACAACAAAGTTAATAAAATTTAATTATTGCCATTACATGTGGATAGTTTATCAATGTTTTGATGAGTAATAAAGTAAAGAGTAACTCCTAGATTATTTTTTCATCTATTCTATAAAACATGTATTTTTGCCTTTATAGCAGTTAAAACCGAATTTTCATATAATTTGTTTTACATTAAGTAACCTAAAGAATTTAAAAATGTAAATGCAATTCATACTGCAGTCAGGAATTGCTTAATGATGGGCATATGTTCTGAGAAATGCGTGGTTAGTCAACTTCATCATTGCACACACATCACAGAATGCACTTATACAAACATAGGTTGTTACACACCTAGGCTGTATGACATAGCTTATTGATCCTAGGTTACAAACCTGTACACCATGTTACTCTGTTGAATATTATAAGCAATCACAACACAATGGTAACTATTTATGTATCTAAACATAGGAAAAGTACATTAAGAATACAGTATAAGAGATTTAAAAATGAGATGCTTATCAAGAATGGAGTTTACCAGACTGGAAATTGCTCTGGGTGGGTCAGTGAATGAGTGAGTGGTCAGTGAATGGGAAGGTCTAGGACATTTTTGTACAGTACCGTAGACTTTATAAACACTGTACCCTTATGCTATATTAAATTTATAAGACAGCATGAGATTAAATAAACCACAGGAGAAAACGACGCCATCCAAACACAAAGCAAACAGAAAATGTACGAGACTACTGTGGGTATAACATGGCATACTGGTTTACAACAAACTTTTCTTAATAAGTAGAAAAGTACAGTCTAAAATAATGATAAAACTATAGTATATTAAGCACATAATCCAGTAATGCAATCATTTATTGTCGTTATCAGGTATTATGTACTGTGCAATCCGTCATTGATAAAAATGTGGTTATGCAGCTCATGACTATTTAAAAAGTAGAAACAATGAGACTTAACTTTGGATGGTGAACACACAATACAATACACAGGTGATGTAGAATTATACACTAGAAACTTATATAACTTTGTTAGTCAATGCACCCCAATAGATTCAATAACAATAAAACTAAATTTTAAAAAACTAAAAACAATGAAAATTTCCATCACTTGATAAATGGATAAACAAAGTTTGACTTACTTAAACAATGGGATATTATTCAGCTTTAAAAAGGAAGGAGATTCTTACATATTCTACAAGATGAATAAAGCTTGTAAACATTATGGTAAGTGAAAAAACCTGGCCACAAAAGGCCAAATGTTGCAAAAAGCAAAACAAAACATAATTGCATTCAAAATGTAAATAATTTGAAATAATTTCTCCAAAAACATGAGTGCTACGAAATGTAAAAATAAAAAAATATATTTTTCTTCTAATATATTCAATATTATTTATTAAAAGACATCACACATTTTTATATTTAATGAAACAAAAATTTGTTTGAAACAACTAAAACTTTAGATTTATCTTTGAAAACAGATTCTATAAGTTTTTTTTTTTAGGTCTTGATTGTGTATCTTAGTAGATTAGAGCATCATCCTTATGTGCCAAGGTTTTGGTTCGTTCCCCAGTCAGAACACATGCAAGTATCAACTGATGAATGCATGAATAAGTGGAACAACAAATCAATGTTTCTCTCTCTCTCTCTCTCCTTTCCTCTATCTAAAATCAATAAATAAAAAATTGTAAATACTTTTATAATAGCAATATTATTAGTGACAGAGAAACACTTAGGTGCCCTTAAAATTTTTTTGTTTTGTTTTGTGATATCTGCGACTGTACAGAAATCAGGACAGCAGTCTTTTTTATTTGGTTTAAGGGAAACCTTCTTTCTTTAATTTTTATATTATGATTAGTGAATTTTAACTTTATTAATCTCGTCGTCGGCAGCCGTCCGTCTCGAGAGACGATGGTGTAGCTTCTTAAGAGTCTGTCTGCACCGCCGAGAATGGCTGTGCAGTCCGACTCGGGAGTGACACGGTATCTGTCTCCTCCCGTGTTGAATCGACATCTTGCGATGACGCTGGAGTGTCCTCTCCAGTGAAGCTGAAGCTACAGAGCCTGGGCAGGGTGATATGGAGGGTCTGCTGTTGCCCATGCAGCAGACCCCCCCTCTCTTCGCAGCTGAAGGGTCCAAGGGAAAGACGGAGTCAATACAGCTTGGCTTCAGGTGCGCCGCAGGAGTTGCCGGTGTTGACTACAACGTCAAACCGCCTTAGGGACTCCGGCCCCGGATTTTCTGTCGGGGTTTACTCCCTTAGCCTTTCCTCTGAAGAGGTATGCCGCAAGGCAGCGGAGGTTTTTTGGAGTCAGAGTTTTCCTTCTCTGATGTGCCCTGACTGGAAGATCGAAGCAGCGACACTTAGCTCGCAGGCCGACGCTCAATCCACTGAGCCAAACCAGCCAGGGCTTAATCTACATTTACTATTTTGTACATTTTCTTTTGGTATGATTGCTTCCTGTCTAACTGCTTTACTTTAAAGCTTTTGTGAGTATATTTGAGATCTGGATGATAACCTTTTAAACCTTGGTAGACCATTGTAAACTTTATTTTTGACCTACAAGACAGCTTAGGAATTTAAAGTGCATAAAGACCATACTTAAATTGCATCATTCTAGTTATTCACTTATTCCACTTTAGATGTTTCTTATTTAACCAAAGTGAATTATTCATAGTCTACATTATGAACTTCAAAATTATATAAAATCACACAAAATACAGTTGGAGGCTTTAATTCAAGCAAAAGGACACCAGTCGTATGTCATTTGGTGGCAATTTTTAGCCAAGGAGTTTTCATAGAGCTGGAAGCAAAAGTCATAAAACAAGAACTGATATCACTGACTTACAACACAAAGACAGTGTATTTTTCAAGTGCAGTGTGCGGGAACACAACTATTTCAACAGTGTATCAGTCAATACTGATGGCTGCAAGTGCACACTTCCATTTTGTCACTAGTGGATATGTGCTGTTACCAGCTGGGGGCTTAGTGGGTTAGATAGCTTTAAAGGCTATAAGAATTTAAAGGCACTCAGTGACCATTTGCAATTTATTTGTTATATTTGTTGCCATTTTGGGAGATTCACTTTGAACCTTTTTTTTTCATATAATAACACAAAAACAACTACGTTTATTATTGGAATTCACACTTTTCCACAAAGCTACAGAATGTTGATATTTCCCAATTTTTCATTAATTGGTGACATTTTAAATAACTATACACAGTAATTTTTTATGATCCTCTAATGTCTTGTATTTGACAGCAGTAGTACAATTGTACTGAACCCTTCTAGTAGAGATTCAAACAACATGCTGCTCTTCACAGTCATATAAAGGCAACAAGTTTTTTGTACCCTAAGCTTTTTATAGTTCTCACAATAATATGAACTATGAAGATACTAGTTTTGGGGGCCTGATCTTCCTAAAGCATGACACTTCATTTAGAAATGAAATTCAATGCATGATAATTTGCATAAGTTGTTAGGGCATTAAGGTACTAGCCAAGTATAAAAGTTTCTAAGTGCACATGATTGGATGTCACGTTCATACTCTGAACTGCCAGTTTTAATTACCCTTATAGTTTGCATTGTTTCTTCACTTCAATAATATGTTCTTAAATGATGCAGAACACACATGATGTCTTTAACATATATATGTTCTTCAGTGCTGTAAATATCTTATGAATGAATGAATGAAGAATGTTTTATGTGTAATATAATTTGAGAAACACAAGAAAGATCACTTAATAAAAACCTTTGTATCTAATTGGTATAAAAAGTGGGTAATTCTATTCACCAATTTTTCACAAATGAATATTAATTAGAAGGTAAATTCTAGGAGTTACTACAAGGGTCTACCTATGTTGCCCTGCGTAAATATTCACTCTACCATGATATTACATGCTGGCTGAGCAAAAGTAGAAAGTCTAGATATACTTTCCTGAGATAATGGATAAAGGAGTTAAAAATAAGAAACAGTCTGATAATGAACAAATTCCATGGAGAGTGTTGAAGAGTAGATTCCAAGGTAATGATGTTGTTTGTTTGTTTTAGCAACTTGGATGAATAAAGAGAGAGAATATGTTTCACCAATATTTGTAGGAGATTTTATTTGTGAAGCATTATAGGAAACTCTTGCACAGCTTCCCTTAAGAAAATTTCACAGCAGCGCTATTTACAATAGCTAAGTGCTGGAAACAGCCTAAGTGCCCATCTGTAGATGAGTGGATCAAAAAACTGTGGTACATTTACACAATGGAATACTATGTAGCAGAAAGAAAGAAGGAACTCCTGCCATTTGCAACATGGATGGAACTAGAGAGAATTATGCTTAGTGAAATAAGCCAGGCAAAGAAAGAAAAATACCATATGATATCACCTAATACAGGAAACTAAAGAGCAACACAAACAAACGAACTAAATAGAAAAAGGAGCAGAATAACAGTTATTGGGGGAGAGGGGGAAGAGAGAGAAGGGGGATAAGTAAGGGAAGGGTTTAGTCAAGGAACGTGTATGAATGACTTATGGACATGGACAAGGGGCATGGATGTGATTGTGGGAGAAGGGATGGGCTGGGTGGGGGGGAGCAATGGGGGAAAAATGGGACAACTGTAATTGAAAAACCAAAAGAATAAAATTTAAAAAAATAATAATAAATACATAAATAAATAAATAAGAAAATTTAAAGTAGAGACATTAATATATAGTGAGTCAGTTGGCTGTAAGGCCGGGCCTGTTCATATTTGAGTTATATTTGGGAGTCTCTCATCTGGGATTTTTACATAATGTGTAAAACCTCGTTGCACATTAAGACATAATGATCATTGAAATGAACCAAGATCACATTATTCACTTTTAGCATCCCACTCTTGTGAGGAAATTATTCTAAGACTTACGTTTATCAGAGTTGGAATATTGTTTCATAGGATACAACCAATATGTAAAATATTGTGTAACTGATAGAGGAGGATGTTCGTGAAAGCAAAAATTAATTATTTTTCCTCTTAAAGTCATATGCTCTCTCTCTCTCTCTCTCTCTCCTCTCTCTCTCTCTCTCTCTCTCTCTCTCTCTCTCTCTCTCTCTCTCTCTATATATATATATATATATATATATATATATATATAATTTTCTACACTGTACTGGTATTTTATTGTGTTATATTTTGAGATGTGTGGATTTGGAGTCCTACAGACTTTGGAAACATTGTAGCATATTCTTCTTTATGGAAAGATCTTCGCTGAAGCAGGAGTATGTGGGTTAAATTTATCCTTGTACTTCTACCAAAATGGCAAAAGTGCTGCCCTCATCTGTCCAAATCAGAATCACTTCTACTGTAAGGCATTTGCCCTGGGGCATTAGAAAGGGAAGTCTAAAGGACCAAGTTCTTGCAGGCACATTTTGAAGACTTACTGAATAATCGTGTACCCATTTCGAGCAGGGGAGATACATATATTGGAATTCTCACCGTGGATGGAGCTAATGAAGAGTGAAGAATGAGACTAGAGTAGTTGTGCTCTGGCAAGCAGAGAGATCATAGGGGAGACTTCAGTACAGAGAATGTTACACATCTATCTCAAACCGGTGGAACTGGATGAGGTCCCAGGGTACTGGGGTTAGGTGCATTTTCCAACACTGTTATTGATCTCTTAGACTTGGTAAAATTAACATTGATGGACACAAACTGACTTAATGTAGCATGACCTGAGTTCCTTGAGGGAAATTCTTTGTCCTATAGATGAAGAAAAGCAAGCATGGGTTTGATAGAAACAAAGTCACAAAGGGATAGTATGCTCTTCTTTTTGAAGAGAAAAGAGAAGCATTAATCGTCCTAAAATTTTAATGAGGTTTTGTTTGTGGTGCGGAAAATTGTCTTTTAAGAAGTTCACATTTAGGAACTGTGCACTCTTTCCCATTCCCACTGACACATTTTGCTGAGTTCAAATATTTGTGTGACATACTTCTCTGGATTTTGATAAATTATTTCACACACTAGTACATCGTTTATTTAGCGATTTTCCTAATCAGGTCACAATAGGGAAATTAAAATTTTAAACTTTCTTTAAAATGTCAGAGTGCACATCTTTTACTTGTTTTCATGTACTCTAAAAGACCTCTCAGATACTGAAAGAGGGTCTTTACTCATATTCTACCTGATATTCTAATTACAGTAGTTTGGTTTTCTGATTTCCCAAACTATAGTGTATTAGAAATATCAAAGGACTTGCAGCAGCAAGAATACATACATGAAAATATGGCAGTTGGCATTATTACATCTGGGACGGAGACCAGAAATATATGAAAGAAGAGATTAAGATATACACCCAGAAGTGGAATTGCTGGATCATATAGTAGTTCTATTTTTAGATTTTTGGAACTCGCCATACTGTTTTTCATAGTGTCTGCAGCAATTTGTAATCCCACTAATGCACAAATGTTCACTTTTCTTCATGTCCTAACCAGCATTTGCTTTCTAGTCTTTTTGATAATAGCCTTTCTGACAAGTGTGAGACAATATCTCATTGTGGTTTTGATTTTCATTTCCCTGCTGATGAGTCATGTTGAGCACTTGCTTTTTCATGTATTTGATTGAGTGCCCGCCTGCGAACCAAAGAGTCGCCAGTTCAATTCCCAGTCAGGGCACATAACTGGGTTGTGGGCCAGGTCCCCGAATGGGAGCACATTACAGGCAACCACACATTGATGTTTCTGTCCCCCTCTTTCTCCCTCCCTTCCTTCCTCCCTAAAAATAAATAACAAAAAATAAGTAAATAAATAAAACCTGCTTTGAAAAAAACAAACTCATAGAAACAGAGAACATATTGGTGATTGCCAGAGGCAGAGAGTGGAAGGTGGGATAATTGGGTGAAGATGGTGGAAAGGTACAAACTTCCAGGTATAAAATAGATAAACCCCAGGGATGTAATGTACAGCATGAAGGCTATAGTTAACAATACTGTATTGTATAGGTTGAAGTTACTAGAAAGTAAACTTTAAAGTTATCATCACAAGAAAAAATTTAACTATGTGAGGTGATAAATGTTAATTAATGTATATTTTGCAATATACGTATAAATCATTATATGGTACATAAACTTATACAATGCTATATGTCAATTATATCTCAGCGAAACTGGAAAAAAGACATTAGGAACTTGAAAAATAGAGAAATGTAAAATCAATACAACTGATAGTGTTTTAAATTATGACAAAAATACTCTTGCTGTTCATAAAGGAGAGAGAATTAAACATTTCAGAACAGCTAACATCAGAATAGCAAGCAAGTAATGCAGGTTTGGTTCTTATTTTCAATAAAAGCAAATTTCAATAGTTCTAAATATAGGGTTGTAAGGCCTGAATTGCAGCTTCATACCATAAATAATGAAATATTAATTATTTTCAAGTAATTATTTTCATGAATTCTTTCTTGTATAAGATATACAATTTCTTTCAAGATTCGCTGTAATTTTTTAGAATAGAGCTTCAGTGGTCTCAGTAGTTGTCATTATTTTTCACAGTGTCTTCTAACACGGCTGAGTCTCTTGAACATGATCTATGATTATTTAACAGGGAATTATTTAATCTCCAGCTGGGCTTCATAGTGCTTTCACTTTGAATACCAACCTACCATGACAGAGGCAAGATCCTGCCCTCTTGCTGCATATGAACAATGATGTTTGGCTCAGTAGATGTCTTCCTCTGCATGTAATTTCATAAATAATCATGATTTTTTTTTTTTTGCTACACTGAATTTAACTTTCTTTTGAAACCCTTTCCCAGTATTTCTCTAACTGAATTATTGTTGGTAATCTTTTCAAAGCCTTATTTTTTAAAATTTATTTGACTGCATTGTTTGTAGTTTTTGTTCCCTCTTTTCTAACTTGTGTTAACCACCATACAGACATTCCAGTAACTATACCAAGGTAATGAATATAATATGAAATACAATTCAGAAAAGTCTATTAGACATTGAAGAAGTAATTCAGCTCTTAATGTAGCTAAGTTCTTTGATTTTAAAGGAACAAAGCTTATGTCTTGCATGTTAACAAATAATAATTTAATTTAAACTTTTATATTTCCCATTAGTAAGTATATAAAATTATATCCCTGTTAACAAGAGTCCTAACATATTTTTGAAGTAATTTAAATTTAATTTTTATTTATATTTCTAATAAAAGTCTTTATTTTGGTCTCAGACTTAAACAATCAATTTTCTCTGCAGAAAAAAAATGTGTTCAATGTTGTTATTTTCTTAGATATAAAATCTAACCAATTAAGTAGGTACTATTACTAAAATGTTTTAAGTCTTTCACGTACTGACCATGTAGACCCTGCTCTTATATTGTGAGAAAATCAAGCAGAAGGAATTTCAAATATTAATGCTTGTAAGAGATACAATCTGGGGAACACTTTCACTTTCTTACTTTAGTTCAGTTTTGTTTGAATTCACATAATGCTGAATAGCTCCAGTTAACTTAAGCAACAATGTGCTTTTACAGAATGGATAATGAGGTTTGTCCTAAAATTCAAAGGGAGGCAGCCCCTAAGGGAAGACCAGGACCAGGATTTTAAAAAGTTACAGACATGCAGGTGACCCTCTTTCATTCCATTCTTTCTGTTTCTTCTGTTACGTTCTTATTATCCTGAACATCTTTTTTCTCTACAGCTTTTTGCAAATAAGACAGGTGATGGTTCCTCCTCGAAGATTTATGAGTCCCTCAGTTCTACCATTTACAGAACCTAACTGCATGGCAATTTCACATTCCTAAGAGAAAGAATCTGATTAAATTAGCTTAGGCCTGGTGCCCAATACTGTTCCAATCAACAGTACATAGAATGACTCCTGTATTTTTACCATGATTTTCGCTACCCACGAGTTTAGATACAGGGGTTGGGGCAATACTTCATTGGCAAAGGGGCCTCTCTTAAATTGAACTGACATTCCCCCAGATTATTACTGTATCTATATTGTTATAGTTGTTAATTACAAGAGGTTATGATACTAAATATTCAACAGGTATTATACTCTTGTCATGTGCCAGGAGCTATGGTCAAAGCTTCCCATTCATTATCTCATATTTTCTTCACAAGGTCCTTATCTCTATTTTATTGACAAAGAAACTAAAAATTGACAGTGGCTAACTACTGGGCCAAAACTCTCAGAATGGTGTGGGGAAAATGCCACAAACTTACAGCCTGAAATTTTCTTTAATGGAGAAAAGATGGATTCTTATATAATAAAAAGCAGAGGATAGTACGTGGTTCCAAGATGGATTTACTTTCCAGATCTCCCAAAGATTTTGATAGGGAGGTTAAGCTGTGGGAGATACTACAGGAATTAATATTGTCTTTCTCATAGCAGTTTTATATATTTAAGGCCCCCTAGCCACAATGGACCATTCTGCAAATTCTAGCTACATGCCAACCTCCTCACCAGCTAGAAGACAGCTGCTGTGCAGCGACCCAAATGGATTACCATGTGCCCAGTGCAAGCTTAGGCGAGACAAAAAACAGTTTTCCAGGTGTGTCTCCTCATATCCTTATGGTCCCTCATCATTTCCATTCTCCAGTCACTGGACCTCTTGCCAAATGACTCTTGGATTTAATGCTAAAGCTTAGTACATATGTCTAATGCTTTTAAAGAAAATTTGTATAACTACTCTTTTATCATAAGAAAGCAAATCCCTGCTGTCCAGTAGAGAATAATTGTATCTAGATTATACACACCCCCGAACCACCTTAAAATATTAGAATTCAGCCACCCCACAGCTAAACTTTAATTATGTTGTCTGATAGTAGATTGCTATGTTTTTGCCATCACTTCAGTTGTGCCTATATCAACATAATACTTTATTGTTCCCTATTACAAACCCTGTTTATTATTTATTGTTAAAGACTCAATAGTTGAATTTACGCTCTGTCACAATAAATCATGCTCCCTCAGCTAATGCAGCATTAAAATGAAATCAGGCTTACAATATTGTTAAGCCATATATATTAAAGTGTTTTGGTGGATAGCAAAAGACCAGGCTTTCTGAAATTGCTCAAGCCAGGCATACCCTCAAAAACTACTCATTGAATGATCTAGGCTTCACGAGTTTATCCCAAGTGTTCTGGAATTATCAAATAAGAGGAAAAAAACATATGCACAATAAGTATGTACTCTTAAGATGAATTTTTTGAAAAATATACATAAGAACCTACACCTATATGTGTAAATATAGGATTTGAAATTACATGAATTAAATGTTCAATACTGTTTGTATAAACTTGGTGTCATAGCAAGTGTTATAATGGGCTTAGTCTCCAGTTTTGGTTTTGCAAAGGAAACTTTATTTACATGAAATCAGTGTTTATTCTAACATGGTTATATACATCATGCTGCTTCGAGTATTGAATTTTGAAATCAGCATACAATATTGCAATTATTTATTTATAATATCTTTCGTTTCATGGGGTTTGTCTATATTTTGATAGTTTGAATTTAGCACATTTTTGAGACCAGTGCTATCATAGGGGAAAAAAACAAATTGAAGCTTCTCAAACTTCCTCTCCTCTCTGGCTAGGAGCATACATCAAAAGCACCAATGTGTGACAGCTCTACCTAAAATGCAGACACAAACAAACACAGGAGCTGTCAAAATGAGGAGACAACTTCCAGCCAAGATGGAGGCCTAGACTGACACTCTCTGTCTCCCTCCACAACTAAGAAGGAATACAACTACCTCAAAACCAGAAATAACCAGAAGTTCCAGAAAATAAAGCTACATGGAAGGCCAACATATGAAGTTATAAACAAGTGGTGCTGGTCCAGACGGGTAGGAGGGGCAAAGCTGGGGTGGAGAGGTCAAGCTGTGCTGGTCAGGGCAGCTGCAGCGACAGCAGCGGGATGGCGGTAAGCACAAACACCTGTATTTAAAGGGAGATGAGAAGCACCTGGGGAGCACCTCCAGCTGCAGACCAAACCCATCAGGTCGCGATTCCAATGCCGGGGAAAGCAGACCCCCATTGCCTCAGACTGTGAGACCCAGAGGGAGTGGGGATAGAGGAGGAGGCTCACGGAATCTCAGCAGAGAATGAACGGTAGGAATCTATCTTGGATCCCCGCCCCATGCAAAATGCCACAGTGTGCTGAGAAGGGTCACCCGGTAGTGACGAGTGCATGGGGCTCCACCCCCTATAGCGTAGGAGGTGCGACAGCCCTATCCAGGAAGCAAAGATAAACACAAAACTGTCAGGATGGCACAGATCATGCATGATAGAGATCCCAATCACGAAGCTGACCAGACAGCAAATATCTAATCTGAGGGCTCAGCAGATAGGAAATCTTTCTGAGGCACAGTTCAGAGCTTTGGTTATATGAAAGCTTCCAGACCTAACAGCAGATCTTAAACAACATGGGGAAGGAATGAAGGCTAGTCCTGCTGAAATGAACAAAAACACATACGAAACTAGTGGTGAGGGAAAGAAAATCAGGGATTAAATCAACAAATCGGAACATAGGGAAGGAACAAACAGTCAACCAGTGCAGAAAGAGGAAACGAAAAGTGAGGAACACGAGGAGAGGCTCAGAAACCTCTGGGACAGGTATAAGCGAAAAATCATCTGAATTATACGGTTGCCAGAAGGTGAAGAAGAAGAACTACAAATTAAAAAATATGTGAAAAAATAATGAAGCAGAACTTCCTTAACTTGGGGAAGGAAATAGACTTACAGGTTCAGGAAGCACAGAGAGTTCCAAATAAACTGGACCCAGGGAGAATCACACCAAGACACATTATAATCAAAATGTCAAAAATTACGGATAAAGAGAAAATCTTAAAAGCAGCAAGAGAGAAGAAGAGAATTATTTACAAAGGGATCCCAATAAAACTGTAAGCTGATTTCTCAAAAGAAACTCTGCAGGAAAGAAGGGACTGGCAAGAAATATTCAAAGGAATGAAAAGCAAAAACCTACAACCATGATTACACTATCCAGCGAAGCTGTCATTCAGAATAGAAGGGCAGAGAAAGTGCTTCCAGGACAAACCAAAACAGAAGGAGTTCATCAGATCCAAACCACTGTTATATGAAATGTTAAAGGGACTTGTTTAGGAGAAGGAGGATCAAAACTATGAACATTAAAATGAAAACTGTATCACAACAACCAACAACAGAAGCTAGGGAATTGAAACAAAGGCAAACTAAGTAGACAACGAGAGTGGGAAAAGAATTATAGGTATGGGGAACATTTTTGGGGGAGGTCAATGGGGAGGGGGAGGGGGGAGAGGGAGGGAGGGAGATGGTACAGGGATTAAGAAGCATAGTAGGAGGGAGTGGAATAGAGGAAGATGTTGAGAAGAACTATATGCACAACCAATGGGCATGGACTAAGGGGGAGCAACTGGATGGAAGGGGGTCACTGGGTGGAGGGGAACAAAGGGAAAATAAATTGGGACAAATGTAACAGCATAATAAATAAAGTGTATTTTTAAAAAAGCACCAATATTCTGGAGCATATGTTGAAAAGTATTACTACCTTTAAGGATCTAAAGGCTACAGGGATGGTGGCCCCCATTATATTTATTCTTAATTCATCCTCTGGTTCTTATAGAAACCTGATGGATCCAGGAGGATGGGTGTAGACTATTAGAGATTTCAATAAGTAGTAGCCTCAATTGCAGCTGCTGTGCTGGACATGGTATCATGGTTAGAGCAGATTAATACTGCCTCAGGTACATGCTATCTGACCATTGATTTGGAAAATGTGTTCTTTCTATTTTAATAGGAATAAGATCAGTAACAGTTTGAATCCATGTGGAACAGACAAATGAATTCATTAACAATTTTGCTTCAGGGCTATGTTAACTTTACTGCTCTATTATGGTAAAGTCTAAATAGCTCTAGACTGCCTTGCTATCCCATAGGGCATCACATTGATTCATTACATCAATGATATTATGATTAACAGGCAGAATAATCAAGAGGTGACTAGGCTGGTTTGGCTCAGTGGATTGAGCTTCGGCCTGCGAGCTAAGTGTCGTTGGTTCGATCTTCCAGTCAGGGCACATCAGAGAAGGAAAACTCTGACTCCAAAAAACCTCCGCTGCCTTGCGGCATACCTCTTCAGGGGAAATGCTAAGGGAGTAAACCCCGACAGAAAATCCGGAGCCGGAGTCCCTAAGGCGGTTTGACGTTGTAATCAACACCGGCAACTCCTGCGGCGCACCTGAAGCCAAGCTGTATTGACTCCGTCTTTCCCTTGGACCCTTCAGCTGCGAAGAGAGGGGGGGTCTGCTGCATGGGCAACAGCAGACCCTCCATATCACCCTGCCCAGGCTCTGTAGCTTCAGCTTCACTGGAGAGGACACTCCAGCGTCATCGCAAGATGTCGATTCAACACGGGAGGAGACAGATACCGTGTCACTCCTGAGTCGGACTGCACAGCCATTCTCGGCAGTGCAGATAGACTCTTAAGAAGCTACACCATCGTCTCTCAAGACGGACGGCTGCCGACGACTAGCACAGTGGAGCACTTGGTAGACATGTGCAATCCAGGGGATGGGATTAACATCCGAAGAAGATTCAGGAGCCTGCAATATCTAAACAGTTGTGATGGACCCAGTGCCAGGACATCACCTCCAAAATAAAAGTGAATCATTACATCACGGACCTCCTATCATGAAAAAGCAAGTGCAATGCATAGTGGATTTCTTCAGGTTCTGTAGGAACCATATGCCATACCTAAGGACTGCTTCAGTCCATATACAAATACTAGGTGACACAGAAGACTGCCAGCTTTCAGTGGGATCTAAAGCAAAAAACATGTTCTGCAGCAAATCCAACTCTTAGTGTTAGCATCTGTGCTTTTTGGGCCCTGCAGTTTGCTGGATCCTGTGATGTTGGAGGGATTAGTGGGGAGGAAAAGTGCTGTCTGAGAGAGAAGGAAGAGATGGTACCCCAAAGAGAAACTGAAGTCTCGTTACTCTAAAAAGGGCATATGGATGCTAGAAATGAAAGAACATCCTGCTGTAGTCATGACAGTTTTGAAGGTTTCTGATTCCTGGTTAGTTTATATCTTAAAAGGTCAAAATTTCTTTCCCATTGAAAACTTTTGAAACTTTAGAACACCTTTGAGCATAAAGAATCAACATAATTTTCAAAATATTGTTTACCAACAGGATAGTAAATGTTTTTAAATGATTACATGCTGTGTGAATGCTTTCGTATTTTTTGATATGTCAAGATAGTTTATCAAAGATATAATCAAAATGAGAATGTTTAGCAAATATACACATTTCCAAATGTTTCTCTGCATTGTGATTAAACCCAGAAATGAAATAAAATATTGTATAGCAGGTCACAATCCAATTAATACATAACTTGGAAAAAATGACCAAGAAATAATCACTGATCCCTGACTTTGCAGTTGAAGAAGTCTGCACTATATGTTAACTCTTCGGCATAATTCTAATAAAAATAAAACTTTTGTTCCTTACCACTTTTAAGCTTTTTCTAATTAATTCTGAATACAATCACTGAAAAATAGATCAGAAGAGAATATTAAAATAGAGTACTTAATTCTCTTAAGTATGTAATATTTGAATTTCTACAATGGTATTAAAACCTCTTAAAGTTTATGAATTTTAAAAAATAAATAATAAATGGCACTAGAAATTTCCATTTTTCTTCATATTCCACATGTATAACAGTACTGCTTTGACCTTTTTATTAAAAAACTATATGGAGAGCTAGATAATGCAGATAGATGATATATATCTTAGATTTATGGAGTAAAGAGCAACAACATGATTGTCTGAAAAATTATTTTAACTTTCCAGCTAGAATATGTTATAAAAGTAAACAAAACACATAATATTAGTATTCTTTTTCCATTATTAGTGACATGGGAGTGAATGCTTACTTTATTCAAATGTTTTCAAGTGGAAAAATACATATGAAATTTCTATAAAAGTTTTTGGTAGCTGTTATTGCATTATTGGTATTATGTCAGATTTTCTAAAATATTCTGAAGTGTTACAATATAGTGTTCTTTTTGGCTTTCCGAAGAGTGAATCATTCTCCCTCAAAAAGTTCAGTAAGTTTCATGTCTTCCAAAATATCAATTGTCAGTCATAATATTAGTATAATGAAAAGTATGTCAATTACCTAAAAGTTATAAATATAGGTCTTTATTCTCTATGAGACTTGAATTTATTAATTCTGCTAGCAAAAATGGAAGTAGTAGATATTTTCATTATTATTCCAGTTATGATTCATTCATGTACAAGAAGAGTAATTCAACTCAAATGAATTTACCAACTTAGAAATTTATTTACCCATCCAAGAGGAAAATGGTCTTGGGTCTAGTAATAACTGAATAAAACATTTATATAGAGCCATCAGTTCTTTCTCCTCTTTCTCTCCACTCTTGCCACTGCTTATCTTGTTACAGTGATTCTCTGTGTTAGGAGGATGGAATTGCTGCTGGAAGCCCTAGACTTGTAATATACAGCTTCACATCTCCCTCAGAAAGTGGATTTTTCTCCATAATGGATACAGGGAAATTGTAATGGGAAAGACTAATGAGACATGCCTGATCTTGCATCAGCCATTGGCTTAATGACCCAGGAGATGGAGGAAGAAAAAGTTGGTGGCAGAATTAGTCTTATCAAAATCACATGAAATGTATTTCCCAAAAGGTAAAAATACATTTCTCCTAAAATGAAGATAAATTCCTAGACAGATGAGGAAAAAAACTAACAAACAAAAAAGGCATGGGCTACAAAAATGGACGCACCACTTTATTTACAACCCATAGAACTATTCTAAACTGAAGTTTCAAGCTACACTGATTAAATACATAAAGAGCAATAAATCTTGAGGGTGCTGGTGGGTAATCCTTTTGCCTTCTTTAATAGTTTAGAAATCAGTAGTCTGAGTTAACTCATGAAAATAACATTCTGATACCACTTATGGGGCTTCAGGAGCTCCCTGTTTCTAAGAAGTCCTCTTCCCTGACTAGGGAGTTCCTTTGTTTCATTTTTATTTTTTTAAATTTTATTGTTTTTCAATTACAATTGTCTCATTTTTTACCCCATTGCTCTCCCCTACCCTACCCTCCCACCCCCACTTTCACAGTTAATCCCCACCCTGTTGTCCATGTCCATGGGTCATTCATTCATTTTCTTTGGCAAAACCCTTCCCCTTTTATCCTCCATTATGCCCCTCCCCTCATGTTGCTGTCACTTTGTTCCCTGTTTCCATATCTCTGGTTCTGTTCCGCTGGTTTGTTTTTGTTCATTAGTTTCCACTTATAGGTGAGATCATATGGTATTTTTCTTTCTTTGCCAGGCTTATTTCGCTAAGCATAATTCTCTCTAGTTCCATCCATGTTGTCGCAAATGGCAGGAGTTCCTTCTTTCTTTCTGCTACATAGTATTCCATTGTGTAGATGTACCACAGTTTTTTGATCCACTCATCTACAGATGGGCACTTAGGTTGTTTCCAGCACTTAGCTATTGTAAATAGTGCTGCTATGAACATAGGAGTGCATAGGTTCCTTTGAATTGGTGTCTCAGGATGCTTAGGGTATAATCCCAGCAGTGGGATCGCTGGGTCTTAATTACACAAATCTTCTCTCTCCTCTCCAGTACAGAAAAAATAGATATTTAGAGATTTGAGAAGAAGGTTCCTTCTGTCCAGTGCAATGTGCTACTTGCAGGCTTATGCCCAGTCTTCACTGTGGAATAAGACAGTTCAGGGAAATGTGTGTGCTCCACATTTCTTGGCCTGTAAGTTGTCTCCCAGTAAATCCTATTTTATATCTGCACCACACGATGCTTTGTCTGATATGGTTTAAACATTTTCTTTTGTGGAGTTGTAAAAGCTATGAATTGAGTTCATTTAACATTTTCACATAGCAGTCAATGTGGTTCACCAATTTGCTTACTCAGGATCATGATATATTTGGGAAAATAAAAATATGTTGAAAAAGGACCTTCCATTATTTTACATCTGCTGTTAGTTTTATGCTCTTTTACGGGGTTCTATTGGTTTCTCCTGCAAACCATCCACTGATATTTTCATATTCCTGAAATTTCCAGTTGTCTGCCATCTAGTGACTAGTCTACACATTTGCTAAGTGCCTACTTATTAAATATTTTCTACTTAGAATCTTTTAAAGAAACCACTGCCTTTTTGTGATTTAGACAATAAATAAAGGGATTGCTACCTTTTATGGGACAAAGAAACTAAATAATCATATCAAGAGATGTTTATTAAAAACAATGCTACTTAAATAGTGTAGAATATAAATAGACACTTTCAAAAATAAAAATGTTTGTGTGCAACTTCTGATATTTATAGTTCTAACATATGGCAGCATTCTACATTGTAATATCATATGGCTTAGAAACTTCCCAAAAGGATGCTTAGGTACATTTTTCTATCCCATGATTGGTTGCATACAGTTATAAAGCTGCTAGAAAAACACAGGCGCTTAGAGAAAACTCAATAAAATATGCAGAACGAATTTTAAAAATAAAATCACAGAATTAACTTTGAAGGACACACACAAACAATTCACAGTACAATGAAAGATATTCATTTCCTGTTTGCCACCGTGCGATCATAATATATATTTTAAAGAAGATACACAAGCAAAAAAAGAAGTTACAAAAGAATTTGTAAAATGTAACACATGAAGCAGTGCAGTGCATGGGAGCAATATAATGTAAAAGTGTCTAATAGAGTAGAAAAGAAAGAAATGCAGTTTGGACTTTGGTTACTAGCTCTGGGATTATGTGCAAATTATTTATGTATTTTGAAACAACAACTTCCTTATCAGAAAAATGGAAATAATGATAAAACCTTCATAGACTTTTTAGTGCATTAGACACAAAGAAATATGGCATCTTTGTTGGGATTAGATATAGACATCTCTCCATGTGTTCCCATCCCCATAGTCATACATCTTGGAGTATAGATGGAGCCTTTATAATAATTAGAAAAGATGGTCCTTACTCCAGGCAGATGCAGCTCTGCCCCATGAAACAAATGATTCTTAGAAGAGCTTGGCATTGATTCCAACCCTTATTGCCCTCTTGATTGGTTGTCTTTGTAAAATGAACAATTAAAACACCTGTTCAGGGCCTAGCTCTCCCGGTTATTGTGGGTTCTGTTAATAATAATGGAAAAGAGATGAGCAAATTAATAGTCATTTGCTTTGCAGCATTATTAATCATAGGCCAAATTTATAGTGTTTTTTCTTAATGTTGAGAAACACTGAAAATTACCCTTTTATAATTCAACCTATCTCATCTTAACTTTGTGTATATATATATATATGTATATATATATATATTTAATTTACATATATATCCCAAACAAATTTTAAATTTTATTTAGAAAAATAGCTCTATGAAAATTTAATCAATGTTAGATAGGTAGTTTTAATAGTAAGTCATGTAGCTGTGGCAGTGCGATGAATAGAGTAAGGTTTCTTTATTTCAAGTTGTCTAAGAGACTTTAATATAACATATATTGTGAATCTCTGAGCAAGACTAAGTCTTGCAAAATTTCTTCAAAATAATTTACAGTGGAAGCCATTTCAGAATCAGTGAAGGTTCAACCAGAGAAGCAGAACTAATAGAAGATTAGATAGATAGGTAGATAGATAGATAGACAAGTGGATTTATTACAGGGGATTGGCTTTTGCAGATTTGGATCTGTATTAACACTTTTTTTAAGGCTGTATCTCCATATCTGATGCTAGTACATGAAATCCATGGGGAAGGCAGTCAGGGAGGGAAGATTACAAGTAGGCTGGAAAACCCATTTATATAAGCTGGCTCAGAGGTCAGAAAAAAAAAAAAAAAAAAGAAGGAACATTCAAGGAAACAAAGGTAATTGCAGGCCTGGTTGCTGCTTCATACCAATGAAGTGAATGAGACAATCGGCAACAACGTGTATAATCTATAAAATGACTACTGCTTCCCTCTGCTGTCCAACAAAATCTCTTTGAGAAAAGGATTCTCTAGTGACCTGTCCAAACTCCTTGAAAACTTTCTCAACTATGATGAAGTCCAGAAGCAATAAAAAATAAGATAACTTCTACTGCTTAAAATTAAAGAAAAATTTCATAGCAAAAAGAAGAAAGATACATGGGCAAAGTCAAAATAAAGATTACAATCTTGGAAAAATATTTGCAACACATGTTACAGATAGTGATTAATAGCCTAATAAAGAAATCTAAATGATGAAGAATGACAACCAAGAAACATTATGGAAAAAATTGGAGGAAGACATGAATAATTTTATATTTCAAAACAACTTTAAAGAGACATAAAGTGGTACTTAAACTTGTGAAAGGGTGCAAAATTTTGCCTTTAATGCTGAAAATGTAAATTCAAACGACACTGACAGTTTATACTGTTACCATAAGTAGTTAGGTAATTATTAATAAAGAAGAACACAAAAAGAATAAGACATTGTTGAGCATAATCAGCTAGGGAGCATAAGTCAGTTTACTTCACCAGGAAGCTACAGCTTCACACACTCCAGGGGGTCACAGCATTGTCCTGCCAAGAATTAACACCAGTCCCTATTCCCCTCCAGTACCAGTGTTGGGGGAAAGCAGGAGGAGGTAAGCACATAAGCAATAGAAGTCAAAAATGGTGCAGGGTGAGATGCTTGATCATAGAGGCTTGTTAGTCTAACCTGGGAAAGGGATCAATTGGCTAAAGGGTGGACCCAGCAGAAGCATGTGAAATCTTGGGAAGCTAATTGGTTATTTTGAAAAAACACCTGGTCCCTCCCAAGCCTGAGATATTATAACCCAGCTTAACAAAGAAACTCTCTCTCTCCCTCAGGAACATGCGCTAGCCCCCTTTACGTGTTCTCTCTGTAGCAACCATGTGGGTCTAGCAGCTGAGAGAACTCTGAACTCTGAACAAAAGCTCCAGAAGGGAGCCTATGTACAGCAGTGCAGCCAGGAACAGCGCTACGCTACTTGGATGGGGACTGAGACCACTTAGCAGGCACTTGTGGGCTCCAAAGGACTAAGCTTTAATATGAAACAGAAACTCTGGACACTGGCCTTGTTTTGGCCTTGCTGAAGACACAGATGGACTTTTTACATAGCGGGGCAAACAGAGCTGGGACACAGGGGCAGCCTTCTATTTCCACCCAAATAAATCTTGCCACACCACCATCTTCCATACCTGGGTCCATAAAATACTTTTCTCGTGATCCTGTGAAAGATCCCTACTTTCACCAGCAACAATACCAGGTGTTGTCAAGGATGTATGCAATCAAAATTCTGTTAAGGTATTGGTAAGAATATAAATTGTTCAAAGTACTTTGAAATAGCCCTGGCCAGTATGACTCGGTTGGGCATCACACCACAAAGCAAAAAGTCACTGGTTCAATTCTTGGTCAGGGCACATGCCTGGGTTGCGGGTTTTGTTCCCATTCAGGGCACATGCAAGAGGCAATGGACTGATGCTTCTCTCTCACTTCAATGTCTCTCTCTCTCCCTTTCTCCTCCCTCCCCCTCTCTTTAAAAATCAATAAATAAATTCCTTTAAAAATAAAGTACTTTGAAATATAGTTTGATTTTTTTTTTCAGATGAAGATATTCTTGCCCTATGACTCAGCAATTCTATTCTTACATCTCTACCTAAGCGTGTAGGGACATACGTAGTGAGCAACATATACAAAAATATGCTTAGCATCATTATGTGCAGTATCTCATACTCATTGAAAATTAAAATGGAAAAATAAACTACGGTATGTAAAACAATGAACTATTATGAAACATGACTATGAATGAAGTAGAGTTACATGTATATGTGCCATAAACAATGCTGAGAAGATAAACTTAGACACTTCTTCTAGGTTATTCCATTTAATTAGTATAAAATCAGGCACACATAAATCACATTGTTTAAGGATACATACTTAGGAGGTAAAAGTAAATATAATAAAAGAAAGGAAATAACTACTATAAAATTCAGATTATCTTTGGATGATGTAAGTGGTGATTATGACAGGGTCTGAATGAAGTTGTTTGTTAGGTTGATGTCTTTATTTTACTTCTTGATCTTAAAGGTCACTGAAAAGGTCACTATATGAGAAATGATTGAGCTGTCAATTCCTGCTTTGTACATTTTCCTCAGTACATGTTATAATTCACAAATAAAATGTGACTGAAAGGCAAAATAGTTGGTTAAAACATAGTCTAATATTGGAAGTTTCTCTAATTATAGAGAAACTGCTTAGAGTAAGAAAGCCATAAATGTATTTGCCAGTGGCAAGAAGAGATAGGCTTCAGTGACTGGTGGCTGAAAATTGTGTTCACTGCCAGAAGATTTTTTTCTCGTAATATACTCTCCCTTTCACACCATTTAGTTTTGGGTTACCAGAAAAGGATGTCTTGGTTACAATAGGAAAGGAGTGTTTCATAAAACTGTGTACAGATTCCTCATTGCCCTTCAGGGACAGGAAATCTCAGTGACCCTAGAAATTGTATTTTAATGTAAAAGACTGCACAACAGCCTGAGTAGAACTTCTTTTATGATGAATTAACCACAGTCTTTTACATACCAAGAATCTATCCCTCACACAACCTCTGACAAAATAGTAAGGCAAATTTAACATGTAAGAACGTGAAAGGATTAGATTTCCTTTCAAAGCCATCTTGTTTAAAAATCTGCTAGTTAAATAAAGATCCAAGAACTAAAGTTGCAACTGTGAGTTCCTTCCTGAAGGAAGAAAACGTTTTGACAATTATTTGAATATTCATGGAATAGCTCCTGCTAGATATTTTCTATGTGCACTCACTGAAGTTATCTCATTCAACATTTATGATCAACTGACGGCATCAGATTTGTTTTCTAAACTTTATAGATGAGATTATTGAAATTCAAAGTATCTTCTCTGGTCACACACTGAAGAATTGGAATGTTCAGATTTCAAATATTTTTTTCTGACCCTAAAACATTTGTTTGGGTGCCTACCTGCTACTTTAGAAAACCATGATCTTAGGGTTTATCAGGCACAGTGCAATTAAGAAAACAGAGGTCCTGTCATGTTCCATGAAGGCAGTTTTCAATAGGAAGCTAGTCAAATTGTTAGAAGAGCTGAAAAAACAACAGGGAAATGGGTAGATGGCCCAGAGGTTATCAAGTACCAGGTGCTGCTACCTTTACTAGGGGCTGGAGGGACAGTAGAATGAGCTGATGTTACAGGAGCCCAGGGTCTGAGTTCTTTGTATGGGAGCTGGAAATTTGGAGGAGGGGAATTTGAGGGGCAGCACAGCTGGCTACCAAAGAGAATCTGGAAACCTGGAGGAGTGCCTCCTGGGAGGAGCTGGGGTCCTAAAATGAGCTGCAAATTGGGAGCTTGATCTGCAGAGGAAAATGCTGCCTTGGGGCAGCTGCAACCAGAGAGTCACTGCACACACTCACACCTCCAGGAAGAGAAATCATTTGGCCTCCCACCTCCAGGCTCCAGCAAGTGCCTCCCACTGGTGGGGCCCCAAAAGAGCCAATTTGGCTGGGATCTGGGAAATGCGGTTTGCAGAAGTGATCCCTCTGTGGTCTGACACAGAGCAGGATACAGGAAAGTGGGGGAGGACATGGGTCTGAGTGAAGAGAACAAGTTTCAGATCTCAAGTCTAGCTTTGTTATTTCACTTCAGATTTGCCCATCCCCAGGAAGAGATGGTGAGTAGAAATTACCTACAGTCTCTAAACAAGCTCATGTTAGAATAATTTGTTTAATATGTAATATGTATTGTTTCCCAAGAAAATAAGTCATCCTGTAACTTGAATAAATCCACACTGCTGTTTCAGTTAGCAAGCAGCCTAAATAAAGAGCACTGCACAAAAATAATGAGAAAGCAAACTGAAATATAAGAACAGGAAGATGCCTGCTATCATATAGGGCTGATTAAAAGACATAAGTAGATGAATGTGGGAAGGAATCTAAAAATAAGGGTATATCTTAACATTGCCTGTTAATGCTCATAAGGGACATTGATTTGAATGATAATTCCAATTGTTGGTTTTGTTAATGTCTGAATAGTGCTTTCAGAAATCAGTTCTTTTGTTATATAAAGTACCAGCTTATAATTAAGGGGGAAATTCACATTTGAAACAAAAGAATTGATTTCTAATTCTAGGTGGTAGAAAAAAATAGATAGAACCAAGAACTTCAAGACAAAAAAAGAAAAAAAAGCCTTGAAAGAAGTGGGAAAATATAGGGCTGGTATTTCATTAGAAAACATAAGTGATACAAAATTTGTGTTTTCTTTCCCATTCTTTTTTTTTTTTTGTAATTATCCAAACAGATAAAATCTAGAAAGAAGGATACCAACAACATCTGCCAAACATTTAATATATAATTTTCCTTGTAAGTACTAGCTAGTGCTAACCAATAGAACTTTATGGGCTGATGGCAGAGTTCTGTACCTGTTTTATCCAATAGAGTAACCACTGGCCACATGCATCTATTAAGCACTTAACTGTGGCTATTGTGATGTGAAACTAAATTTCCATTTTGACTGAGTTTTTTTTCTGGAAGGTAAACCTCTTTTTACGTGAAGTTTAGTTGACATACAATATTATATTAGTTTCAAGTTTATAACATGGTGAGATTTCATATTTATACACCTTACAGAGTGATCACCACAAAAAGTCCACTATTCATCTGTCACTGTACAAAGTTACTGTGATATTATTGACAACATTTTAATTTTCACTTAAATTTAAATAACACCTGTAAGCCATGACTACATGTTTGGACAGCACAGACCACAACCAAGAACTTTAAGGACAGCCCTGGCCGGTGTGGCTCAATTGGTTGGAGTGTCCTCCTGTAGACTGGGAGGTCACAGCTTTGGTTCCTGGTCAGGGCATATACCTAGGTTGAGGGTTTGACCAATGGTCAGGGTGCTTGCGGAGACAGCTGATAAATGTTTCTCACATCCATTTTCTCTCTCTCTCTCTCTCTCTCTCTCTCTCTCTCTCTCTCTCTCTCCTCCTTCCTTTTCTCTCTCTCTAAAATTCAATGACCATGTCTTCAAATCAGAATTTGTTTAAGAAAAAGCAAGTTTAAAAAATAACTTCAAAGACAGTTTTGGAGCATTGAAGTAAAAAGGTGATTCCTTTCTATGATAAGAACAGCTATATTATCCCTGGTGAGGTCACAACAAAATTCTCCTCACATCCATCTACCTTCTAAATTGATAGTAAATGATTTAAAACTAGAGTGCAGACACTTCTAAGGCTAAGATAGACATTTTTCCCTACTTTGTATCCTTCAGTGTATGCTAAGAATTTATGATAACAAGTGGGGGCAAAATAAGTATTTTTCTGGTAGCATTTTGAAGCACTCAGAAAGCTCCATTAAGATCTGTAGTGGGAAACTGAAAGCAAAATAAAACTGAAATGTAGAGGTTGCTTTTCCATCCATTTAGTTCATTCAGCCACTTCTCACCACCTCCGTTTCTACAACTTTCTAATCATTGTCTTGCCTGGATTATCGCAACAATCTCTTAACTGGTGTCCTGCTTCTTTCCTTTTCCCATTAGTTTCTTCTCAACTCCGTGGCCAGTGTGGTATTTTAAAACGGAAGTTAGATCACATCACTCCTTTCCTCAAATTCCCCCCAGGGACTCCATTTTACTTTATTCTGAATAAAAGTCAAAAGTTTGCAATGGCCCGTGGGACTTTGCATGGTGTCCACCCCCATTTCTCTGATCAGATCTTTATTGCTCTCCCCCTGTTCGCTGTGCCTCAGCCACACTGGCTTCTTGGCTGTTACAGACTCGAGGCACCCTCTTGCCTTTGGGCCTTTGCACTGGCTGTTTCCTCTGCCTAGAGCTTTTTTCTACCAGAATATCATCTATTTTCTTCATGGCTGTCTTCTTCCCCATTGAGTTTTGGCTCAATCCTCAATTCCTCACAGACGCTACTTTGACTACTACTTGGTTTAATTCTGCCCCCCGCCCCCCTGTTCTCAGTACCTTTCAGGCCTCTTGATTTCCCTAATCTTGTTCTCTTTGGTTTCCTTTTTTCTGCAGTACTCATCAGCTTTAACATATTAGAACATTTATGTAATGTTCATTTTTCACTGTCTGCCTTCCTCCAGTAGAACATAAGCTCCAGGAAGGCGGCAAATATGGCTTGTTTTATTCACTGATATATCCCAAACACGGTGAGAAGTGCCTAATATTTTTAAAAGATCACTTTATAAAAGTATATTAAATGTACTAGAAAATGTTTATTAATCAAGATCATATCTATGTTTATGTGTGTGTATGAGTTTGTGTGTATATGTAATGATTTCAATAATTAACTTTTTTGTGAGTAAATATATCCGATCATTACTGTAACATGAAAATTGCCAAGCCAGAATTTTCTAAATGAAATGTCATAAAGTTTCTTTAGTCAATGTTAATTTGTTTCAAAGTGCTTTAATAGTAATATAAAATACTAGACGTGTTCAATTGGGCTGAGATAATGATATAAGGGAAAATTTTAATTTTCTTGACGCCCGAGACTTTCCATCTTTAATTTTCATACTTACAGCACTTCATTAAGATGCATGTTGTATTTAATTTTCCAGGAACTTTCAGAGCATAAAAGATACATGTATATGCAAAGCAATTTCCAGTTAAACTAGTTGAAACTTAAAAAATGTAAACCCGTGTCTTTTTAAATAGAGCTTGTGTCTTTTCTCAATGGGAGACACACCTGCACAGGTCAGTATAGCTCAGAATAGTCAGAGCACCTTTAACCTTTGTTCGGTGCACTATGTCCTACACCCTTTCTTGCATTCTGTACCCTCTCTGAGATTCTGATACTGATTTCAAAGCCCCAACACAGACATAGTATTCTCATACTACTTGACCACTGCTGACAGCTTGAGAGGAAAGATTGCTGTTTTTAGAGCCTCTGCTTCAGTGTGCATATCCCATTTTCATCCCTCCTTTCTTAAAAGAATTATATTACTGACAAATTTAACTTGGAGCCTATAATAAGCCTTGGAATACTTTTCTGGCAACTGCTTCAAAGCTGGTTATTTCTGATTGTGTAGTCATGGAAATCATGGTTTATCTTTAAAATTATCCTATACTCATCAATGTTAAAATTAGCATTTTTTTTCTCTCTTGCTACATGTGAAGGTCAATTTTCTATTTTGTTGGAGATGCTGTTTCACAACCTTTGTCAAAGCTTGCACTTCCAACAAAATTTACCGTCTACTGTATTCCATCTCTAGTCCCACGTGAGTCTAAACCCTGTGAGGACAAGGTTAAGTCCCATGCATTTTTGTATTCCCTACATAATTTAGCACATAAAATGTACTCCATTGCAGCTGGCACCAACAGGGTCTGGTCCCCCATAAGCTCTTACCTGGACTAGAGCTATAACTCCCTAACTAGTCTCCCCACTTCTGGTTTCTTCACAGCTGACTTGGGCTACAAACATAGTAGATTTCTTACAAGTAGCTTGGTTATAACCTGTTGTATCTACCAACACACATCCTACTACCTCTCCCTGAAATGCCTTTCACCCCGTCTGTCTGGCTCAATAGTGTACATCTTTTCAGATTCAATTCATACTTTAAATTTCCTCTGTGAAGGCATCTCTGATTATTGTGGTTAACGGCCCAGACTCTGAAATCAGATGGCTGTGGTTGGTTTCTTTTGCTTCTTACTAGTGGAATAACCTCAAGAGTGGTTAACCTCTCTGTGCCTCACTTTCTTTAATTGTAAAGTAAGGAAAATAATAGCATCTATTTCATAGGATTGTTATTAAGGATTAAATGAAGTCGATATATATAAAGACCTTAGAACAGTTCGCGTCTCACAATAAACATAAATAAATGCTAGCTTTTATTAGAAGTATAAGAGATATATTGACATTGCTAGTTTGTTTAGTATATAATTTTATTATTGTTTAATATCAATTTTTTGAGATATAATGGATACATAACATTATGTTAGTTTCAGATGTACAACATAATGATTTGATATATGTATATATTGTGAAGCGATTACCACAATAAATCTAGTTAACATCCATCATCACATATAGTTACAAATTTGGTCATTTTTCTTGTGAAGAGAATTCTTAAGATTTACTTTCTTAACAACTTTCATATATATGACATGGTATTATTAATTATAGTCACCATGTTGTAAGTTATGCCCTTAGAGCTTATTTTTTTATTGCTGAAAGTGTACCTTTTGACTCCCATCATCCGCTTTGTCCACCTCCTGCCTTTGACAACCACCAATTTGTTCTCACTATCTATGAGTTTAAGGTTTTGTTTGTTTTGTTTTTTATACTTTAACATTGATTTTTAATTATTTTTACCTCCTGATTAAAGCATGAGCTGACTGAGGACAGATACTTTTACTCAGACATATGTTGGATATAGCACAATGCTTAAAATTCAATAGAGCACAATAAATATTTTGGGGGGATGACTAAATAAACTGAATTATCTTTTTAAACAAACCATTCACATCTCTAATAAGTAATTCCTAATACCTGCCCAAGGAATTCATGATAATTTTAAAGTATCATGCTTACAGAGCTGTGTTGATAGTTATCTTTCCTCAATGTCAGGAGCAGTGCTAGTCACTGTACTCAATATAATATTTTCTTCTAAACTGACTCTGTGGAATAGATACTGTAAAGACATGAGGAAGCTGAGACACAGAAGAGTCAATAATGTTTTCAATGGCCTACAGAGGTGGGCAAAAGGAGGTTTACAGTTTGAGTACATGAAAGTTTATTCTTGTATTATCATTTATTAATTATTGTGTTGTTTTCTATATGAACAATGATAAACCTGCTTTTTCCCTGTCCTGTATAGCGAACACCTTGTTTTCTGTCAATTCAACATTCATTCAACTGACCGTTCTACTTCTACTTTTAACACTTACAAGAAAAATAAAACACTTGAATCATTAATGTTTCATATTGAAAGTGGCACTTTTTAAAGTATTATTTCAATATTTCTGGGCAATAGTCAACACACAGTATATGGAAGCAACTTCCATCTATGTCAGTAAAAACACGGGCTGTTTGAGATATTTCATTTTCATGGCAATATGTGTTACATGAAAACCCTAATGCTGAAATGAATTACTTTAGACAGCTAGGGTTTGTGCCTCATCTGTGTTCATGGTCCATTCTCCATGTTTAGAAACATGTTTCTCTTACCCTTAAATATTTTATTTTATTATTAACCCCATTTTTATTATAACCTAAAGTTTACTGCTGTGCATTTTAAATGTATTATTAAAATTTAGTTATTCGTAAGTGATCTCAAATTGATCCAAAAATATAAGAATAAAAAACTCTGTGTTTATTCATTATTCATTCAGTCATGAAACCCTTTGGAAAATCAAACACGTTTTCTGCTGAACCTCAATGGGGGAAGCATGTAGTCCCAAGGGTGCTCACAGTTTTATTGGTTTTAAAATACAGTAAGAGGAAATGACAAATAGATACAGAGGAACCAGCTGTATCAGGTGGGCTAAATGCATCTAAAACCACTTTGGAAAATTAAACAAGATAAATTAATTGGAAGGATAAAATAGCTCAAAGAATCAATGGGGAGAACTCGAGAACCATGCTCAGGAAATAAGGAACCAAAGAGTTCAATAATATCAAAGAAAAAGCTCGTCTTCGAATGTATCCAATGCTTTTTTTTTTTTTTTTTTTTTTTACCATCTCTTTCACAAGACACAGCCACCATAGCTAGATGCAGGTGATCAAATAATAAAACTCTTTTTTATTCAGGTCACTAATACAAGGTATAGAATCCTAGGTAAGAGCATCAGAGTATTGATTCCAGTGCCCTGGCCAAGCAGGAGATAGGAAGAGTAGATTTTACCTAAAAGCATCTGTTGATGGGAGAAGCGCTATCTCCCGCTGAGAGGCTCTTCATTTGATGAGCAGCCAAAAGTGGAAAATGACAGATGTACATCCTACAATGTCCTATTCACATTGTTTAAAACTGAAGGCAATCTTATACCACCCCAAAATAGGCCACTTTGTCTTAAGGGTTATTTTGAGCTCGAGGCAGTTGAGAATCAACAAATGCAGAAAGAGTTCTCTGCCTCCCTTTATCTTCCCAAAAGCAGGGCACGAATTTCCCTTTGAAAGAGGTGCTACCTTCCCTGCCTCAACATCAGGTAGAGAAGAGGGATTCTTATCTTTAAAGACTGAAGCTGACACCAAGATGAGTTTGCATAAACAGACCTTACTAAAATAGCTTTTATCTTCCATTATTTCCCCCATACAAGTATACCTCATTTTATTGCACTTCGCTTTATTGTGCTTCACAGTTGTTGCATTTTTAGCAAATTGAAGGCAAGACCTTCCACCAGCATAAAGATTACCACTTGCTTTATTGCTATACTTGCTTTATTATGATGGTCTGGAACGGGTATGTGTGTATATTTCTAGTCACTTCCCCATAATTTGTCATCTCTTGAAGCCTAACCCTCTTTTCTTTGTTAAAAGCGTATGTAAGTCCATAAATCTAACTTCTTCTTTTTCTCTAAACTCCTGTGCATGTAAATATTAATAAAAGTTGTATGCACTTCCTATTAATCTGCTTTTCATTAATTAAATTCGTAGGGCCTTGGGGACAGAACCTTAGAGAGTAGAGGACAAGTCTTTCCTCCCTAACAGATATTGGCAGAACCACAGCTAAAGCTGTTTTCTTCTATACAGTGTGATTACATGGCTTATTAAATTAACCCTCTGACTTAAGCCAGTTTGTTTCAAATTGTTTCTTTTCCTAAAGATTTGACATTAGTACTCAGGGCGTCTATGTTTTTGCTATTGTGGGGTCACTATTCCAAGGATCTAAAGAGCTCTCTAGATTAACTTTGAGGAGCTGGGCCCTACTTAGGTATATATTGTTACCCAGTCAAATGGCTACTTGACTGGAGTTCTGGATGCCATTATCTGGGTTTGCTATTGGCATGTTCTTTCCACATTTGGGCATATGCCACCCATATACAACTTCACATGGCACCATTCACATCGAGGATCCAGTTCCATTCATGGAGAACGCCCTTGGTGCTGGCTGAACTGAACAGTCTTGATGCCACCCCATAATATTGAACTATTATCTAGAATATTTTTACCCTGGAATTTTTCAGAAACTATTTCATGTAGCTTAGGGAAAAAATCTACACAATTAAATTTAATTTAAAATAAAAAATAAAAACATGAATAATAGTGGACTCAAAATTTAAAGAAATAATATAATTAATTCATGAAATTGAGGCATCCTTTTGTCCTCAGCTTTCTAGCAACGAATCTGCAAAGGAAATGGTCATTTATCAAGGTAAGATTGTCCATCCATAAAAAAAACAAAAGAATTGTTTATGGGAATCAAAATTATTCATAGATCAAAATAGACATTATCCCCCCAATGTTAGTTCAGATCATGGGAGAAGCAGACACTAACATAGGATTAAACAAAGCAGAGTTTTTTGGGGAAACTGACTATGAGGAAAGTGAGTAGAGAGCCGAAAGAGACTTGGAGAGCTATCAGGCCACAATGAAACTTGGACCCCTGAGCAGGAGAGATAGAAGGAGAAAATCTTGGGTAGGAAAAATCTTAGACTCTGATGCAGTTTTAAGAAAGTTTCGGCGAGGTTGATGGAGAGTCCTTGAAGCAAAGTTGCTCATTAGGTAAGTTTTGTAGCTTACAGGAATACCTCTGCTTTAGTATCCCTGTTGCACACCATACTGGCTAGAAGTGACCTGTGGGACATGTAGTGATGGATTCAGAACTCAACAGCTGACGCCATTGATCAGTGGCAACATTTTCATGGCTGCCGCACTTCCACTCTCATTTTGATGGGTCTGAAAAAGATGATGACTACTAAATGTAAATGGTTTACTTGAGCCAAGCCTGAAACTTTATGTTCCTTAGAAATGGTCACTTCCCAATAACTTTAACCTTCTTGATCAGTTGGCTTTGCCCTTACTCAAATTATACTGGCAATGAGTTTTATAAATCTTGAAATATGATATTTTATGCCCCATGGAACTGTCATTGTAAGTGAAGGTTATAGACACGTCAGCAATGAAATATAATACAAGATGAAAGGAAATGTGTGTTTAGTAAAGGTATATACATTGTGTTATGGAAGGGTGGGAAGGAATGGGAGATTTCACAAACGGCGTTTCATAAGGGACTTTATAGATAAGTAACCTTCCAAGGCAGATTGACTGAGGTAACCCAATTTATTTACATTTATTGTGTGAAATAATGAGGGCTAATGAGTTAATGTAATCAGTAGTTTTCTCAAGCCCCAGTGCATATCTGGATCATTTGGAGGGTTTGTTCAAACACAAATGACTGGATCTACCCCACTGCACAGAGTTCCTGATTCAGTGGGTCTGGGAATTGAGCCTGAGAATTTATATTTCTAACAAGTTCCCAGGTGCTGTTGATGTTGCTGGTCTTGGTAGCACACTTGGAGACTCAAGTGCATAATCCAAGAATAGTGATATTTCAGAATATGAGTTACACAAATAATTGCTCTTATATTCCTGTCTCCTTAATTAACTTTGAACATGTCATCATCATAGGATCATTATGAAGAGTGTAGGAGGTGAGGCACTAAGCAAACCTGTGTTCAAGATTGGAATTCTTGGGCTTGTTTTTTAAATTTATTTGGCTTTTATGTTTATTTATTTTGTTTACTTATCACCTTACACACCCCTAGCCATTGGCAATCACTCATCAATATTTGTCCCTATAGTTTTACATTTTCCAGAATGTTACATAAGTGGGTAAATATAGAGTGTAGATTTTGGGGTCTTGCTTCGTTAGCTTACCAACATGCATCTGACATTTATCCGTGTAATATCAGTAAATATCATGCAAATATCAGTATTTCATTCACTAACATTGCTGAGCAGTATCTCACTGTATGCATACACCACGCTATGTTTATCCATTTACCAGTTGAAAAATATTTCCATCACTTCCAAATAGTGGCATTTTGAATAAAGCTTCTGTAAGTAATAATTTCATTTAGGTAAATATCTAAAAGTAGTGTCATGCGGTAAATGTATGTTGAACTTTATAAGACACTGTCAATCTGTTTTCCAAAGTGTCTTACCACTTTGCATTCCCACAGCAAACTAAGAGAATACCAGTTACTCTATATCTTTGCCAATATTTAATATTGTCAGTTTATGCTTTATTTTAGCAATTCTAAAAAGTGTATAGTGGTATTTTATTGCCATTTTAATTTAAATTTCCCTAATGATGTTGATAGCTATTCATACACCTATTGAAATTTTGCTTTAGTGTTTCTTGTATAGATAACTTAAAATAATCTGTCCTCGAGTAATATAGCACTTCACCTATGGTAGAACAACCTTAAAATAGTACAATTTATTTCCCTTCTATTGGCCTTTCTGTTATCCCTGTCATACACTTTATTTTACATTTTATAAATACTACAATAAATTGTTATTTTTATTTAAACTATCTTTTACTATAATTTAGAACATAAGAAAGCATCATTTTATATTTACCTAATATTTCCCATTTCTGTTTTTTCTCATTCCTTTTATATAGATACAAATTTCTATGTGGTATCATTTCCTTCCACCTGAAGGACTTCCTTTCAAATTGCATGTCAGCTGGTAACAAACAGTTTTACTTTTTGTATGTTTGCATAAGCATTTCACTTTTATTATTGAAATATATTTAACGGGTTATACCATTCAAGGCTGATAGGAATTTTCCTTCAGTACTTTAAAGATATTGTTCCACTGTCTTCTAACTGATACTGTTCCCAACAAAAAGTCTCCTGAAATTCTTATATATTTTTTTCTCTGCAAAGTGTGTTTTCCTTACTTTATCACTGGTTTTAAGTAATTTGATCATGATGTGTTTTGGTGAGTTTTCTTAATTTTTATTCGCTTCAGTTTGATCTTTTTAAGCTTGCTGTTTTAAACGTTGTTAAGCAGGATCAGAGAAGCCTTTGGCCTAGGTCTTACCTTGCCCCTTAATAGAGCTGATATCCTACTGAACAGTTCACCCGATGCTCCCCATACTATGTTTTCTACTCAGGCTGGTGATAGCACCACTGATTCCAATTCCTTTGAGACCTGGAGATGTTTTCTGCCTGCTTCTTTCAGGCAACTTCTTCACGTGCATATTCTAATAAATACTCAGATGAAGACTCAGAGATGGGAGGACATTTTTTCAGATCTTTTGAGTTTCTCTCACTGCAACGCTTTCTTCTCCTTTAACTGTGCCTTGTGAACTCCAGAGTCCTTGATCTTCCCAGGCTCCCAAGTCCGTCTCTTCAACTCAGGGACACTACTGGGCTCACCCTGGCTTTCACCATCTTGTGCTTGGTCTGGAAACTCTCTCCAGGTATTATGCTGAGGGATCATAGAACTCACTTCATTTTCCCCATCTTTCAGAGATCGGTGTCCTCCATTGTTGTCTAGCATCTGAAAACTATTTATTTCTAATCTTTTTGTTGTTTAAGGCAAAAAAGATAAATCTGGACCATTTTTCTCCATCCTGACTGGAAGTTTGGTTGTTTTATTTTATTTTCATTTTACTTAATTATTTTTATAGCACTTGCAATAATATCTATTTCACCAGGTTGTTATACAGATTGCATAAAATAATGTATGTAAACCATTTGGCATGGTACCTATAAAAGTAAACTTAATCTCCTCATCAGTATTTTGTTAATATTAAGTAAATCATATTCTTACTATTTAGTAAGGAATTCATATAATTTCTAAGTTATCATTTTTAAAAAACATCAGTAAGTTACTTCACATTTGGAAATATGAGATCTGGGGGATAGAAATAAAATTTGAAATACATTAGACCAAATAGTTTATAAAATATTTTATATATAATGAGATTCCCCTATTGAATCTTGCCTCTAAGCAAGATATTATTACATAAACATATTTTTAATATTCAAGGAATATTATTTTTTATAAAATTAAGTAAATACTTCCTAAGTTATGTAACTTTTCTACCATTCGTGTGAGATTATGCAAACTTCTAGCATTCTATATTTTATGTATATCTGTGTATTTGTGTGTGTATGGACACTTATAATCATTATTAATGTTTTAATTGTATTTTAGTTCAATAGCCTTAAATGAAAGAAGAAAAAGATGTTTTAAGGTTTTTAGAAAAAGTTAACATAAAGACAGGATAGATACACTCCATACACTATCTCTCTGGTTAATATTTTCCTTGGCTTCTTCTTGGTTTCCAATGCATGAGCTTCATACAATGTGTGTTACTCACAACTCTTTATTTTAGCCAATATTAATATGGTCAACTTTATATTTGTTTCTCCAAGAATCAGTATAACTTTTTAATTTCTAACAAAAAGATATGCAGGATAAGTTTTGCATTATTTTCCAAATATATTTGGTGCACCATCAGAATCACATAGTCATTTTGAAAAGAATATATACTTTCAAAAAATAATGCACAAATTGGATGCTGGAGGTGATAAGAGAAGCATCACAGCATAACTACAACCATGCCATTGTTTATTAACTCTACCATATTATTGTTTTGTTAAATCCAAAGTGATACTTTAACCATTTTCACTTTTAATATGAGAGTTTGCTATTTACATGAGGATGCATTTTTCTGCATTTCTATTACATTTTAATAACATGGTTTAGGTTTGAGGGTGATGATAACTATATTTCCCATTTCAAAAAATGGAAAATCAGCTTCTAGTTTGCATTCTTTCTTAGAACTTTTCATTTCAAGAATGAGTTATTGATGTTAACCAGGAGATATCTGCGCCGCATAAAAGAAAGGGCTATACGGAGTCAGAGCCTTGTGAAGGCAAGAGATCTGGACATTATTAGTAATTGTGCTGCTGCTCACTCACATTATGAATTTTGTGGGAAATTATATTTCTGCCTTTTTCCCATAAAATTATTTTAAAGGTATTTTTAAGTTTGTTTTTATGTTCATTTTTGTACTCTTTTTTTGTTTTAAAAAGAACAGCTAATGATAATCTGACATGATGTTGGAGAGACCAGAGACCAAGAGAAATGGATAAAAGAATCCAAGTAACTTTTGAGAAATTCCAGAGGTTTTATAAAAATATATATAATATTAGTGCTTAAATGTACATATGATATTGTTAAAATATTAAAGCTATTTAAATGATTAATAAATTGAAAAGAGTTAAAAATGATGTCTTGTTGTGTTGTTGGGTTTTTTTGGAAGCAAAAGAATGATAGTAAAATATTTCTTGTGACTATGTTACTTTCCCTGAGGTTAACCGCTGCTTTTCCTATTAAATTGTGAGCACACATTGAGTTACTGGTGTTTAGCTTATGTGCCTCATGCAACACCTAATATATGAGGCATTCATTATTTGACTGAATGCTTGATTTGGCTGTGAAAGAATTGATTAAGATATCTCTAGTTCCTTAATGATTACCTGACTGATGTAGTGTTCCAAAAACTTGACTTTCTCTAACAGGACTATATTCCCCTGTTTATTTAACTCCATAAAATCATCTCAAATCCCATTCTTCAGTCTTTTTACCTAATGTTGTCTACGGCAAGAACACTCACACAAATTCTGTCCATCTGATTAGCTCCTTCACTACTTTTTTACCTGGTGAATGTATCTGCTGAGAAGCTTTCACTGGCCACTATATCTGAAATAGCATCCACCACATGCTGACCCAAGACTCTGATTTTCTTTCATATCTACTTGAGAATACGAACTGTTCTAGTCTATATGTGTGCACAGTGTATAAAATGTATTTATAAAATACACACACATTTAATTTGATCTTTGTTTCTCCCACTGGAATGTAAGCTCATTGACAGTAGCAACAGGTTTTGATGACCAATTTATCCCCAGGGTACAGAAGAGTGAAAGACACCAAAGAGATATTCAATTAATATTTGTCAAGTGAATGAATAGGTATAGTAAGAGGTGGATGATATAGTTCATCATCAAGACTTTTAGTAATATAGCACACATCTGTTTTCAGTGATAAGGCAGGCTAGCCCCTCTGAAGAACTGCCTGTTACAAATCACCTAGTATGCTGTATAAATATGACCAACAGGTATTTAATTACATAGCTGAGTTCCCAGGAAGCTAAGGGAAATTCCCAGGAGCCACACAAAAATGAAGAGGAAGCTAGGAATCAAGTGATACAATAGAGCTGAAACTAAGCTATTCTGGGGATTCTTTGCCCTTTTCAATATCCAAGACACTTGTACCTCCACAGGTTGGGGAGGATGAGATAAGTCCTTGGCTTCTAGCAAGAAGTAGAACAGGGAACAGGCCAGGGTGTAATAAGAAAGACCCCAGACCACGCGAATATCTATACCTTCAGTGAAAGGATGAATTAGACAAAAAATAAAATAAATAAATAACCTACTGTCAAAGGCCAATGCCAAATAAAATTATCTATCTAAGCTTGATTTCTGGGAAGAAAGCCTTAAAAAGTTTCAACTGAGATCTCATAATTTCATTCTTGCCCTCACTTTTGATATGAGTTCCTGCATTTGCTACTGACATAGTCCATACAACTCCATGCCGTGAAATTAACTTAAAGACATTCTGAGTTGGTAGTAACTTGGGCCACCTCACAAAGGTAAATGCATTGCCTTTCTGGAAGAAGGTAATTTCAAAAACTAACTCACAAGCTGTCCTCATAGAAAAATTCCCTGAACTGAAATTCAGAATTCAAAATTACACAGCAAAAAAAGAAACCAGGTACCACAAGCAAAAACGAGGAGGAAAGAAAAAGATAGATTTTGATGACCAAGAAATTGAGATATTAAAAATGGCTTGGAAGATGATAAAATAAGTATGTGTAAAATAAATAAAAATGACTGAGAACTTTCTGAAGATGACTGTTCACATTTGGGAATCACAACGCAGAAATATGCAAAATAATATTCTATATTGTTTAGGGATATATAATTTTGGGAATAAACAATGAAAACCATTATGATAAACACTGTATTCAGGATAATGATACTTCTGTGAAGAAAGTAGAGACAGGGAAAAGAGAGTAATATAATCTCAGATAATATCATGATAGAGGTATAGTTTCTCTTTAAGGTAACTGATTTTAAAGGCCAATAGTAATATTTCCTACTTGACAAAGCATAATTTTAAAAAGTATCTGTGTTATATACCTTTTGGAATTCCATTAATTTATTAGGAAATTTAGATCATTTTTCTAAAAGAGGAATTTAGAACTGTACAATGACCGTACCTGTCTTACAGTTCTTACATTCCCTCGGTTTTTTGAACACAGTATTGATGTTATTATAGATCTTGACCATTCAAGGAAGTTACCATATCCTTTTGCACACCCCTAATCTTCATGTCCACCTTTATTTTAAGACCTCAAAATCATATATAGGTATAAAAGGATGGAAAAAAGCACAATCAAGTAGCATGCTAATGATTCTAAGGGAGATTTATGTAAGCTGGGATTGGTCAGAACCTGCACATCAAAATGGTTCTTTCTATTAGAGCTACTTTATTATTTCATACATTTTTGGTTTGAAAATAGAATGGAAAAAATAGTTACTGGGTAGCAGATGAGTTAGTATATCAACTCATATTGAAACCAAGGCTTTTAAACATAGCTGAACATGAACATCAGTTGGGAAAGTTTAAAACATACAGATGCCTGGGCCGCACAGAGAATCCAACTAAATAGATTTAGGTTTGGGGTAGAGCCTGGGCAATGGTATTTGTTAAAAATTTTTCCATATGATTCTAATTTGCAACCAGGAGTTGAAAACAACTTTCCTTGAGCAAAATGGCCTGGCCATGGCACGTGTCTCCATGAAACCCTGAGAATGAAATTGCAGTTTTAGTAACACTATATAACTCAGAGTGGTTCTTGTCAATTGCTCTGATTAGCCAGGGAATAGTTTGAAATCCATTCATTATCCCTGCCCAAGAACTGCAGGAATGCTTTTGAAATGAAATAAAAGAATCAGGAATATATTCGGGACTCATGTATTCACACAAGAGTTTAAGTAACATTCTAGGGTTCAATATAGTTTTTAAAATACTCTCTTAAAAACATAATTGTTTTGCTATGGAAAATAAAATCATAGGGCAAAAAATCGGAGAAAACTGAGATTAAAAAGAGAACATGAAAAAATGATAGTGTGCTCCATATATGAGCATGTCTCTTAACCTTTCCTAAATTAAATAAGAACAGCACAGTAATAAATTTAATTCCAGTGGCATTTACAAAAGAAAAAAAGAGGACTATCTACACTGTAAATTTACTTTGTTATTTTGTACCTAAATAACATGATGTATTTCTTAAGAGCTGGGTGCGTTGTAATAATAGAGGTGACGATAGATATAGATAGAAAAATTAAGGGAAAAGTGTTTTGCCTTTGGGGAAAAAATCCTCAGCTCTTTTGCCTTTGGAAAAAAATCATCAGTTCAGAATAAGGCCTTTCTCACTACTTCGATCTTTATAGAAATTAAAACCTAATACCAAATTCTATAGTTTTTCCCAATGCATATCCATTTCCTCAGCTAACAACTTTTACTTAAGTAAAACAAAAGGGCTTAGTGAATGCAGAGATATCGGACTATATAACAAAAATATGCACAATATATTTTGTTTTCAGTTTACCAGCTTCTGAATATGAAAACACAATCTTATGTTTTTACTTTTGCCAAAGAAAGGAAGTGAATATTGTGGCATATTATCTGGACCTATATTATCCAATAGGTAGCCATTAGCTTACATAGTGCTGCTTACATTTACCTTAATTAAAAATAAATTAAATTAAAAAATCAGTTTGTAACTAACACCAGCCACATTTCCAGTGGTCAGTTACTGTTTTGGACAGCTCAGATATAGATCATTCGCATCATCACAGAAGCTTTTAGTGGACAGCACTAAATAATTCAAACCCTTTTGATACTATCATTGAACACATTATTCATTGTGTTATTTCAAGAATAAGTCAATTAAATTTTGTCTATTTATGATAATTGCTTGTTTTCTTCCTCACTGGTATGTATAGAATCACCATAAGTATTTTCTTGATTAAAAATGTGACTATTAGTATTAAAAGTAGATATTTTAATGTCAGATAATTATTCTGCTTTCAGAAATCCTACAAGTACAGTGTTCCAAGAACCTAACTTTTTGACATAACAGTATTAGATACTTTTTAAAAACTATAAATGGCTGCTAGCTCCCATTTTTTCTAGTCTCCCATTTGCAAGCCCCTTCATAATCCTCACCAAATACTTTGCTCTTTAATTTTGAATATTTTTAACAGTTAGGTGAAGTTTGTGTAAAATGCCCCTGTCCTAATACTAGTTTCTGAGAGTGAATTCCCAAACAAATTAAATTCCTGTCCATAATAAAAATAACTATTATGTATTGAGTGATTATGTGACAGACATAGTAATCAAATAGATATTATTCCAGTTAATCTTTATAACATTATTTTCCTTTAAATATAAGAAAATAGACTCAGAGAGGATAAATAATTCACATGCAATCACCTAGTCTGCTCTAATTCAAAATCCCTTGAGTCTAACCATAATGACATATAAACACTTTGAAGATGGCTTTGAAATCTAGTTATGAAATGTAAGCATCAATTCACTGATTCAGTAATTGAATTAACCAACTACTATTATTCTTTTCATTCATTCCTTCGATCATGTTCATGGAGTGTGTGCTATATGTTAGGTACTAGCTGAGCTCTGGGTGTTCAGTTGTGAATAAAACAGAGGAAGTTCCTGCCCTTGTGAACCTGTAGAAACTGAAGTTTCAAGGCAAAGGAACTTGATTAGATTTGTTCAGTCATGTGCAAAAGAATCAAAAAGAGAAACAGGTATCAGCTTCTGAGATCCACCAATTAGTTGCTAGGCCATTTTGTCAATTCCAACAACTTGAGAGCATTCCATTATTTTACCACTCAGTCAGGCATCAGCAGGGGGGGAGGATAGAATATGTACTGTAGTTCTATAGAATGATGAGGGCCTGGCATACTATTATTATTTCAGAGCAAAGTGATTCAAAAAATAGAACCATTGAAACCTTGGGTAAAAAAAAAAAAAAATCAAGGGCAAAAATCTCATCCAATTTAAAGGTTCAAAGAAAACACAAGGACCAAAGAGTTTCAAATTGTTTGTAATTTTTTTTTAGTACTTTAGATTGTTCTATTCGTCTAAATTGACCAAAATTACTCTGAAGTGATAACGATAAAAGTGATTTTTATACATATTTCTAATGTCAGAAAAATAGACACACAATTAATCTGACATGAAGACCAAGTAGTATATGTGTAATTCAGGGTGTGAAAATGTTCTCTGTGACCATAATCTGAAGAATTATAAACAGATAAACTTTAATTTTAGGTTATTTTAGAGAGAGACTAATCATTTATAGAGTAATAATTTGTTGCAAGTATACATTTCTCCAGTTTTAAGGAAAACAGCAACAAAAACACAGTCATATAATAGCTGCCAGAATAACTGAGTCTTTTGTCTACTTTAATACAGCAATTCCTGTTGGCTCATTTTGTTGTAAAATATTTTGTAAGTCATAAAATCAAATCCAGGAAAAAGGTAAGAAAATAATACCAGCAAAATGCATCACCTTGATTCATATATTTATAAACACATTTCCTTGGGGAAATGCACTGCTGTAATAAAATACTGGTAAAGATATTATGTCTGCAATAAGAATAATTCAATAATACAGTTATACACTTAGGTGGAAAGACTGTGACATATACTGTAATCTTATATTTTCTCATTAAATCAAGATTTAAATATTTATGAATCAGGAGTTATGCAGCATCTGCTAGGAAATGTGTGCTCTTACATTTTTATTCTTTAAAATTTGAAGAAAAATATGGGAAAAGCTTAGGTAACATTTGTGCAGAGTGAAATCAATTAATTGACATATTAGTCTATGAAATAAAGTAATCATGCATTATTCAAATAATTTAGCCACATTCTATGAGACTCATATCTCCCCCAGGTTTAGAGATAAGTAACATGATTTATTTTTTCAAGTAGTTTGGAAATAAATTTTAATAGAGTCACTTTATTTTAGTAGCTGGAAAGCAGTAATTTCCAGATTTATTTATTTGTTCCTAGCAAAAGGTACTGATTACATATTTTGACCCAATCATGGTGTCACCTAATGTGATGAGCAAACAAATGTTGAGGCTTTGTCCCTATCTCCAAAAATTTTTTACTTGAGTAAAATAGATATAGATAAAACAAAACAGAACTTTGTAAAATGCCACAAGAAGAAATTATCTAAATTATCTTTATTTACAAAAGAACTCTAACTAAAATGAGCAAACATAAGTAATCCTTGCATTAAAAAAATAATCACAATAAATTATTTCTTAGTGAAGAAATCCATTTTTTGTTTAAACATTCAATTAATGTCCTGTCTAAGCTAATTGATATCTGAGTTTTTAAAGTAAAAAACAAATACCACATATATATGCATATAAGCATACTTTGAAATACTGATTTAACTTAAATATCAATATATTTTAATTTACAACTCATTTTAACTTAGAATTAATGTACTTGATGCAGCGCCAAGATGGTTTCTTTGAATTTTATTTTGCATATAAAAGTTCCACAATCATATGCCTCATCTACACGTTTTAATTTTAAGAATTTTTTTATTATGAGTACAGTAGAAACTCAAACACACTTAGGAAGCACTTTATGTAAAAACATTCTAGAATATTATTTTCCTATTTTTACAAGTGTCTCCTCCATATATTTTAGCAACTCACATTGGCACAACAAATTTGAGGGGATAAAGCATAAGGAACTCTTTGATAAGTAAATAACTCAAATTGATAGGGAAAGACATTCAAGGGTATAGTGGAGAGTGCCCTAGCCATGAGCACTCAGAGAACGAGAGTATCTGTCAGTATGCTTCATGGAAGTATTGAGTCAATGGCTCAATCCAGTGCTTAAGATACTGTCTTTTATAAAGGATACCAGGCATTCAGGTAAGTATTTAAACACATTAGTGTATCTAACCCTGGCTGGTGTGGCTCAGTTGGTTGGAGAGTCCTCCCATACACCGAAATGTCCCAGGTCAGGGCATATGCCTAGGTTGCGGGGTCGATCCACAGTCAGGGCACACGCGGGAGGCAACTGATGGATGTTTCTCTCTCTCTCTCTCTCTCTCTCTCTCTCTCTCTCTCTCTCTCTCTCTTTCTCTCTCTCTCTCATAAAATAAACCTTAAAGACCAACATTAGTGTATCTCAACCTCATGACAGCAGGAGGAATCTTTGAGACAAGCATTATTATCTCATTTTTACAAATGAAGAAACCAAATCTCAAGAAGGTTGAATGTTTTCCCCCAAAGCTTCCCAGGTAACAAATACGAAACTAAAACTGGAACCTTGTTCTAGATAATACTGTCTCCAATATAGCTCTGATCCTATAATATAATAATTAATAGTCGTTTATTGCTGTCTGGCTGGATAGGGATAAGATCTTTAAGGGCAAGACCTAGTCTTTTTGATGACAGTGGCCCCTGTGTATAACACCATGCCTGCCACATAATAAATGCATGAGTTCTTTGGAGAAACACTAACTCACTCAGACAATAACTTGTTAAATTGGTCCTTGGTCTGATTAAGTGAGTTTTGAGCAAAATAGTTTTTGTCTCTTACTTCTTAATATCCTCTAAACAGATTTTAAGTATACATTATTGTTAATTATAGGTGATAAGAAAAATAAGTCAGACATAGAAAGACAAGTACTGCATGATTTCACTTATATGAGGTACTGTAACTAAAGTAGTCAAGTTTATAAAATCAAAGACTGAAATGGTGGTTGCCCGGGACTGCAGAGAGGGAGAAATGGGGAGTTATTGATCATTAAGCATAAAGTTTCACTTCTGTCTCTTGTTTTTTAAATTTGTTTTTTTAATTCTCATTGGATAATGTTATTTCTTAATATTTTCTACAGCTATCAAAAAATTTTCCATTTTTAATTATTATTTATAAGCCTCATTGAGTTGTTTAAATAACATTTATTAAAAACCTTAAATCAATGGCTTCTTGCATGTAAAATAATCTTTCAGAAAGTAAATTTGGTTTATAAAATAAAAATGAAAAAGCACACAATCTCATCTTCTAAAGTGATGCTACTATTTGATACAACTTGCTGATTTACTTTGTTTATTTTTCATGGAAGCTCGAGTTCTGAGATGAAGATGGTGATTAGTAGTTATAACAGTTGTTTAGTCAATGTAAGTTATACTACAATAATGCATTTTTAAAAAACTTCTCCAGTAGATAGGATCTATTAATGTGGGTAATTAAAAATGGATATACCATTATATAGTATTCCTCTGGGGATAATGCTAAGCAAATTTGAACATGCAAAACCTAGAGCCTTTTTTTGTTTGCTTTAATAAACAAAATATTTTATATAAATAAGGGTTAGCTATTTCTCTTAAACATTTTAACCAAGTTATTATGAAATCAATTCTCAGAACATGCTGTGTCATAATACAAATACTCATTAGCAAAAAGGGAAATTTTGTTCATGCAATTTATTCCATAAGCTTGATGAAGTCCTAGCTGTTTGTCATTTTAGCACCTCTGACCACCCCCCAACAAGAAACATCGACTCAAGTCTGGGAAGCATCCCAAAAGTAGGACTCACTCACTCTTATGGTGAGCATGAGGCAGCCAGCATCCTTCTAAACCAAAAGGCAGGGTACTGAATAGCTTACAGACCAAGTCGTGACTGCTATTCTTAAGGATAGACACTACTAACCTTGCTCTGTTTTTTATGTCCAGTTTACTCATGGATCAGGAATGTACTTATACTATTTTAGCCAATGCATGTAAGTTGAAAGCCTTTTGTTGCACTAATTACCATCCATTTTTAACAGGTGCCATGCTAATTAATATCTAGTCACTAACTTAATCACTGAAAACCCACTTCTGACATGAAATATGGTGATTAGAAAAACATCTGGATCTGATCAAAGACAAAGATACCTAATGTGTTTGTACTGACTGCATCTGGAAGGAAACCTGTCCCCTCTGCAAAAGTGATATCTGACTGTCCCTGGCATGAGAATTCCTTGTTAGAATGAATAAACTATGCTGAATTATTTTTAAGCAAACTACAATTACCATTAATTTTTTTTTTTACTATGACTGGGAATTTGTTTCCTAAGAAATGGAAAACACGAAGGGAATAAATGCAGAGAAATATTATATTAACTTTTTCTCTTTTCATATAGTTGTATTTTCTAATATAGACCTATGCATTAATTCCCAATATCTTTGACTAAACAATGGCGTCTCTGCCTGGAACCAGCTGCATGATATTGGATGGGATGCTCTGAAGGGAGTGGTGAGGGAGGAGGTAGCTGCCATATAGAGAGTCTAATCAGCAAAATCATAGTCTGGAAATTAATGGGCAGTATATGGTCTCTGTCACAGCCTTCACAAGCTGACTTATTCAAATCACTACACTTTTAATATTCAGTTTTTATTTGGGAGACAACTGGTTGTTGTGTGTAAGGGTCAGAAGGAGGACAAATCTGCTTGTCAAAAATACCCTGCCTCTAAATTATTATATCCTACTCACTGACATCAGTCAGGTCATTGTTCATTGCTTCTATCTACCCTATTAATAGATAATCCAGTGATTCTCCATTGTTACTTTGCTAAAGTCCCTTATATAATTCGGAGGAGAAGAAATCCTTATGCACTGTTAGTGGGAAGGTAAATTGTTACAGCCATTGAGGAAAAACAGTATGGAGTTTCCTCAAAAAATTAAAAATAAAACTACCATGTTGTCCAGCAATCCCACTTCTGGATGTATATCTGAAGGAAATGAAATGACCAATTCAAAGAGATATCTGTACACCCTCATGTTCTTTGCAGCATTATTCACAGTAAGCAAGATATGGAAACAATGTAAGAGTCTGTCAACAGATGAATAGAAAAATAAATGTGGCATATACTGTATACAGATACACACACGCACACACACACATAAGAATATTATTCAGCCTTAAAAGTGAAGGAAATCCTACCATTTGTGACAACATGGATGGACCTCTGAACATTATGTATGCTAAGTGAAATAAATCAAACACAGAAGGAGAAATACGGCACTATATCATGACATCATCTCATATGTGGAATGAAAACAAAAGAAAACAAAATGCTGAACTCATAACAGATGTAGAATGGTGGTTACCAGAGGCTGAGGAGTTGAGGGAAAGGGGATATATTGATCAAAGGGTGCAAACTTTTATTTTCAGCTTGAATGAGTTTTGAAGACCTGATGTACAGCAGCAACTACAGTTAATAAAAATGCAGGGGTGAGCAAAAGTAGGTTAAGTTGCCAGCCATCATTACCTAAAATATAATTATAAGTAAGGATACAAGATAATAACAATAAGAAGAAGAAAAAGAAAAATAATACAAATAAATAATAAGTAAATAATGCAAGAATAAACTCTGTGTTTCACATACTCAACTGTAAAACTATTTGTCAACACCCATGTATTGTATACTTGAAATTTTTTAAGACAGTCGATCTTAAGTGTTCTCACTATAGAAAAACATGAAAGGGGCGGAGCGTGCCGAAGGCGGATGGCGGCTGTGCCGGCTCATCATCTTCGGTGGCACAGGCGCTGAAGTAGAGACTTGGGTCTGGAGCGTCCGGCGATGGAAGTAGAGCAGCGGCCGCTCCCAACATGCACAGTCTGGCGACCGCTGCGCCTGTACCTACTGCACTGGCTCAAGTGGATAGAGAAAAGATGTATCAGTGGATCAATGAGCTGTCCAGTCCTGAGACAAGGGAAAATGCTTTGCTGGAGCTAAGTAAGAAGCGAGAATCTGTTCCTGACCTGGCACCCATGCTGTGGCATTCGTTTGGTACTATTGCAGCACTTTTACAGGAAATTGTAAATATTTATCCATCTATCAACCCACCCACCTTGACAGCACACCAATCTAACAGAGTTTGCAATGCTCTGGCATTACTGCAATGTGTGGCATCACACCCAGAAACCAGGTCAGCATTTCTTGCAGCACACATCCCACTTTTTTCGTACCCCTTTTTGCACACTGTCAGCAAAACACGTCTCTTTGAATATCTTCAGCTAACCAGTCTTGGAGTTATTGGGGTTCTGGTGAAAACAGATGAGCAGGAAGTAATCAACTTTTTATTGACAACAGAAATTATCCCTTTGTGTTTGCGCATTATGGAATCTGGAAGCGAACTTTCTAAAACAGTTGCCACATTCATCCTCCAGAAGATCCTCTTAGATGACACAGGTTTGGCTTATATATGTCAGACATATGAGCGTTTCTCCCACGTTGCTATGATCTTGGGTAAGGTGGTCCTACAGCTATCCAAAAAGCCTTCCGCTCGTCTGCTGAAGTATGTACTGAGATGTTACCTTCGACTCTCAGATAATCCCAGGGCACGTGAAGCACTCAGGCAGTGCCTCCCTGACCAGCTGAAGGACACAACCTTTGCCCAGGTGCTAAAAGATGACACCACCACGAAACGCTGGCTTGCACAACTGGTGAAGAACCTGCAAGAGGGCCAGGTCACTGATCCCCGGGGAATCCCCGTGCCCCCTCAATGATCTTCCCCTGTCCCCTCCCACTACTCGCACAAGTTGGGGAAGGGAGGGGGAACGTTCGAGGAAAACAGCTCAGGTTTTATTGCCGACTGGGAATAGACAACCTCAATGCTGAACTGCACTGGAAAGAAAGGACATGGTACCCCCAGCTGAGGTGTATGAGCTGCCATCTCAGGCTGCCTTGAGGACCTGGGCTCCCTCTGCTACTCCCAGGAAATGGGATCCTGACACAGCAGTCTGCCACCACAGCCCCAGGAGGGTGTCAACACCAGCAAATGCTGTATTTGCAGCATGCCCAAGATGACTCTTCTCCCCCACCTCTACCTAGCCACTGGCAGGGAGAGGAGACAGTGGTGATAACAGCAGCATTCTAGGCATGGGGAACACCTGGGACCAAGCCATGTGGCATTTTTAAAAATTTTGCCTTCCTGGAAGACTCAAGATGTGTCCCTTCGTTCTCTCTCTCAGTATTTGTTTACTTTGGTGTTTTGTTTTTAATCTTAGAGAGAGATGTGTTTAGTGGACACAAGCTGTAATACTCAGCAAAATTTTTTCAATTGGCACTGTTTACAAGTCTGTTAGCTGCATAAGCTTAATAAAAAGTTGGTCTGGGAAAAAAAAAAGAAAAACATGGTAAGTATACAAAATAATAGATACGTTAATTAGCTTCATATTGGGAATCATTTTTACAATGTATACATATATCAAAATATAACATTATACACCTAAATATGTACAATTTGTATTTGTAAAGTGTTCCTCAATAAAGCTGGAAAAATATAAGGATATTAAATGGAGGATGAAAAAAAAAGACTATCCCCTTAGAGCAGACTCACCCTAAGTCACTTGCCAAAATAAAATATACTTGGTAATTGTATTCAGTATACTTCCAAAGAAGAGTTCTGGGAAATATATTTTCTCCAATTCTTTACATACTCATTGACAGTTTAGGTCTTCTTTGGCTTTTTAAAAAAATTTTTCAATTAAAGTTGACATTAAATATTATTTTGTACTAGTTTCAAGTGTACAGCACAGTGGTTACATGATCATATACTCTACAAAAGGTTCCCTCCAATATTTCCAGTACCCACTTGGTACTGTATGTAGTTATTACAGTATTATTGACTATATTCCCTATGCTGTCTTTATATCCCCGTGACTATTTTTAAACTACCAGTCAATACTTCTCAATCCCTTCACCTTTTTCAACCAGCTCCCCAACTCCACTCCCCTCTGGCAACCATCAGTCTGTTCTTTGTATCTATGAGTCTGTTTCTGTTTAGTTTGTTCATTTATATTGTTGTTAAATTCCACATGTAGATGGAATCATATGTTATTTGTCTTTCTGTGACTGATTTATTTCACTTAACATAATACCCTCTAGGTTCATCCATGGTGTCAAAATCGTAAGATTTCATTCTTCTTTTTTTTTTAAATATACTATCCTCACCTGAGGACATGTTTAGAGAGGGGAAGGAAGGGAGAGGGAAGGGAAGAAACACATTGATGTAGGAGAGAAACATTGGTCGGTTGCTTCCTGTATGCTCCCAGACCGGGGGACGAATCCCCCAACCTAGGCATGTGCCCTGACAGAGAATTGAACCTGTGACCTTTGGCTTACAGAACAATACTCTAACTGAGTCGCACCAGCCAAGGAAGATTTTATTATTTTTTATGGTCATGTAATATTCCACTGTATATATGTAACACACTTTCTTAAACACTTGCTCTTTAATAAAAAACAGGTCATTTCTTTTTCTAGACATAATCACCTAACTATATGATATTATTTTTAAAACCATTTTCTCTAGCTAAAATAGTTTCTTGATTAAATCAAAGTAACTAAATATTAGCAGAAGGCTGGTTATTTCCCACAGTCATAAATAGTTTTATATATACATTCAGAAAATTGTGAGTTTAAAGGTTATCTCTTCAGAGAAATGAAGCAGTGTGACAGCACAATAATATTATATATCTTATTTCAGCTCTTTTAACTGTGTCACATTGATTGAAACCTAAATTAAAAGTATTAAACTGCATTACAAAATTTCTAATCAAGAGGCAGTATAAGTCAACTAAATTTAGATTAAAATGTACCTAGTTTATTTATACTTTTTTTTCCTGATAAAGGTTATATTTGTTTGTGCTGAAATGAAGTATACAGAAATGTTAAGGTTTATTCTTTCTCCACAATATATATCATTAAGATAACATTAATGTGATTTTAAAATCAAACATTAACTACTCTTGAATATAAGCAAATAATTTTCCTCTCTCCTACAACCTCCTTTTGTCAATTCTATACACACACTTCAGAAACTCTAGAATTCATCTACTTTAAACACTCCAATTCCTGCATCCTTGATTTTTAAATATCTAGGGAAAATGAATAAAGACCCAGGGAAAAATGAAAAGTGAGAACAAATTCCACCCTTTTTGTACTGCTCGCTCCCAAATGCTGTCACTATAATCTAAGAAGTTAAAATAATGTGACATGTTAACCTCTAAGTCAGTCAGTTTAATATAATGGTGGGAGTACTCTTTTCAAGAGATTGATTGAAATTAACGCTTTGGGCTGGTATAAGAATAATTGTTAAATGCGTTTAGGTGCCAGAGCAATAGTTATCTATATACAAGTTATCAGTAGCTGATTGGCTCCAATTATTACTTTAGACATGGAAGAAAGACAAACCGTCGACATAAAAAGCTCTTGCTCATTTGCATATTCATAATACCTCAGTGGATCTCCAGGACTGGCACTGATGCTGCCTGAATATTAATGCCAACAGCTGAGCTGAAGGGCAAAGCAATATATAGAAACAAACTGCAATTTCCCTCCGGAATTCACAATTCAGTTTGATGGTGGGCAGCTATTTAAAACTATTATTATTATTATTATTATTATTATTATTATTATTATTTCCATCCCTTATTACAAGAATGCTCTCCATTTCCTCAAGTATATAGTCAGATTGGTGCAGAATTACAGCACATCTTTTATTCCTATTTTAAACCAGATTTAATCATGCAGTCTTCTTTTACACCAAAACCCACAAACTACTCCCATGTACACACTCAATATTGGTGCGGTATGCACCCCAAAAAGGAGGACTCCAAGCTGTATACTGCATTCATCTGAAGGACATTTCTATTTTTATGTGCTTTTGAAAGCTTCAAATTTGTGAACATTTAAAAGTTCAAATAGTTAAGTACCTCTGTCTTCAATTCTTCTCTCCACTCTGCCCTTTGATTTCTTATAAAAACCTCTGTCTCCTGACCCCACCCTCTGTCACAGCTTAAATCGCTATTTCTGACTTGGCCTCTGCCTAGAGCCACAGATTTAGACTTCTGGAAGAAATGCTGCAATTCCTTCCATGAGATGCAGCAGAGTATTTGTGGCAGAATCTGTAGGAGGGAGATGTGTTCGGTGTTTGCATGTGTGATGTATATGTAGCATCGCCATTACAGTTATACATCTGTGATCACCAGCTTGTTTATTACAGGATTCTGTTTTCCTTGGAGAAGTGGCAGATTAGAAAAAACCTCTCCCAGACCATTTGCATTTCCTTTTCCTGAACAAGGTGCTCTCTGCCAACAGGGGTTTGAGAAAACGAATGGGAATAGATAAAACAGTATTTCTTCAAAAAGAAAAAAAAAAAAACCCTCAGGTTTAGAAAATAGAGTTCTGTACCTTACTGATTATCATGCTGCTTTGCTTTCTTTATTTTTATTGGGCTTCTATTTCAAATGATAATAAATAATAATAGCTATGGCCAGTCTTTATTTGGCATACAATGTATCAGTCACTTTTTGCCGCATAATAAACTACCCTTAAAATCAGTGGCTAAGAGCACTAAATATTGTTGCTCAGGTGTCTGTGGGTTGCCTGAGGTTTGGCTGATGTGGGATAGACTCACCTTGAAAGTTCTGCTTCAGGCTGCGGCAACCAGAGTGGCCTTACTTCTCACTGAGCTGGCTGAGGTGACTGTCGCATTTGTCTCAATCCCAATTAGACCTGTGGGCTAACCAAGGAAGATTCTACTCATGGTATAGCAGAGGCAAGTTGGTACAAGCAGAATATATGAGGCTTCAAGGCATAGGCTAAGATCCAAAACACTTGCTTCCTCTTCATTCTACTGGTTAAAGTCAAGTTTGAGGGAAATATACATTATCCCTTTAATGGGAGATATTAAAAAGTCACATGGAAAAATGAGGGGTGAATAGTTTAAACCAATAATGCAATCTACTACCCACACCATGGCCCATCTCCTTTGTTCATGTTATATACATCATTTCATATAGTCTTCAGAGCAGTCTCATGTATTGTTCTCATCATTATTTTACTAATAAGAAATTGAGATTCAGAGAGATTAAATCATTTATTTAGGACCACACTGTCTGCAAATGATGACACAGTGATGGACATCTAACCAGGTCTTAAACACTATGTACTTTTTCTCAAATGTTCAATCCTACCTAGTTTCAAAGACTATTTCTATATTTAGTATAAGGATTATGAAGATGTGGCATATAATGTTCAATCATCATGATAATGATAATGAGTAGGAGCAGAGCATAACAAAAATTCTGATGGGATAACACTATTCATTTCTAAGTCATTTCATCCTTAAAATTCATTTATATGTGAGACAGAATAAAGATAATCTCAGCAGGGAAGAAAAAATATCAAATTAATAAATTAAATTTCCATTTATAGTTCTTTTGTGACCAATAATTATTCCTTATAAAAATAGACACTTTTCTTTGACAACAAATACCACATATAAAAATTAAAACTGATTCTATTTTATTAAAAATGTTACCACACAAATATAGTTTTGTAGATTCTATTTATTTTTTTTTTTTTTTTTTTTTTGGTTTTTCAATTACAGTTGTCCCCTCTTCCCCCAATTTCTCTCCCCCACCCAGCCCACCCCCCCTCCCGCAATCACATCCCTCCCCGTTGTCCATGTCCATGAGTCTTCCATACAGGCTCTTTAATTAAACCCTTCCCTTACTTATCCCCCTTCTCTCCCTCTCCCCTCCCCCCTATTGACTGCTATTCTGCTCTTTGTTCTATTTAGTTCCTTTGTTTGTGTTGTTCTTTAGTTTCCTGTATTAGGTGATATCATATGGTATTTTTCTTTCTTTGCCTGGCTTATTTCACTAAGCATAATTCTCTCTAGTTCCATCCATGTTGTTGCAAATGGTAGGAGTTCCTTCTTTCTTTCTGCTACATAGTATTCCATTGTGTAAATGTACCACAGTTTTTTGATCCACTCATCTACAGATGGGCACTTAGGTTGTTTCCAGCACTTAGCTATTGTAAACAGTGCTGCTATGAACATAGGGGTGCATAAGTTCTTTTGAATTGGTGTTTCAAGATTCTTCGGGTATAATCCTAGTAGTGGAGTCGCTGGTTCAAAAGGCAGTTCCATTTTTAATCTTTTGAGGTAATTCCATACTGTTCTCCATAGTGGCTGCACCAGTCTGCATTCCCACCAACAGTGCAGTAGGGTTCCCGTTTCTCCACATCCTCGCCAGCACTTGTTGCTTGTTGATTTGTTGATGATGGCCATTCTGACTGGTGTAAGGTGGTATCTCATTGTGGTTTTTATTTGCATCTCCCTGATGGCTAATGATGTTGAGCATTTTTTCATGTGTCTATGGACCTTCTGTATGTCCTCTTCGGAGAAGTGTTTGTTCAGGTCCCTTGCCCATTTTTTAATTGGGTTGTTTGTTTTCTTGATGTTGAGTCGTATCAGCTCTTTATATATTTTGGAAATCAGTCCCCTGTCTGTGATGTCATTGGCAAATATGTTTTCCCATATGGTTGGTTTCCTTTTCAATTTGCTGTTGTTTTCTTTTGCTGAGCAGAAACTCTTCAGTTTGATGTAATCCCATTTATTTATTTTTTCCTTTATTTCTCTTGCTTTAGGAGATGTATCCGTGAAGAGATTGTTACGTGAGATATCTGATATTTTCTTGCCTATGTTTTCCTCTAGGACTTTTATGGTGTCACGGCTTACATTTAAGTCTTTGATCCATCTTGAGTTTATTCTCGTGTGTGGTGTAAGTTGGTGGTCTAGTTTCATTTTTTTGCAGGTCCCTATCCAGTTCTCCCAGCACCATTTGTTAAAGAGGCTCTTCTCACTCCATTTTATGTTCCTTCCTCCTTTATCAAAGATTAGTTGACCATAGAGGCCTGGGTTTATTTCTGGACTCTCTATTCTGTTCCACTGATCTATATGTCTGTTCTTATGCCAGTACCATACTGTTTTGATTACAGTGGCTTTGTAGTATTGTTTGATATCTGGTGTTGTGATTCCTCCTGCTGTGTTCTTCTGTCTCAAGATTGCTTTTGCTATTCGGGGTCTTTTTTGGTTCCATATGAATTTATGGAGTATTTGTTCTAGGTCTGTGAAATATGTCATTGGTATTTTAATAGGGATTGCATTGAATTTGTAAATTGCTTTGGGTAGTATGGCCATTTTGATGATGTTGATTCTTCCCATCCAAGAACATGGTATTTGCTTCCATTTATTTGTTTCTTCCTTAATTTCTTTCTTCAATGTTATGTAATTTTCAGAGTACAGGTCTTTTATCTCTTTGGTTAAGTTTACTCCTAGGTACTTTATTTTTCTTGTTGCTATAGTAAATGGTATTTTCTTTTTTGTCTCTGTCTCTGCTATTTTATTGTTGGTGTACAGAAATGCCTTGGATTTCTGTATATTTATTTTGTACCCTGCGATTTTGCCAAATTCACTTATTATATTGAGTAGTCTTTTAGTGGAGTTTATAGGATTTTCTAGGTATACTATCATATCATCTGCATATAATGAAAGTTTCACTTCCTCTTTCCCAATTTGGATTCCTTTTATTTCTTTTTCTTGTCTGATTGCTGTGGCTAGGACTTCCAACACTATGTTGAAAAGGAGTGGAGAGAGTGGACAACCTTGTCTCGTTCCTGAGTTCAGGGGGAATACTTTCAGTTTTTGTCCATTGAGTATGATGTTGGCCTCAGGCTTCTCATATATAGCCTTAATTATGTTAAGATATGCTCCCTTTATTCCCATTTTGCTGAGTGTTTTCATCATAAATGGGTGTTGAACTTTATCAAATGCTTTTTCTGCATCTATTGATATGATCATGTGATTTTTGTCTTTCATTCTGTTTAGGTGATGTATTATATTTATTGATTTGCGAATATTAAACCATCCTTGCATCCCTGGAATGAAGCCCACTTGATCATGATGTATGATCTTTTTGATGTGTTGCTGGATCCTGTTTGCCAATATTTTATTGAGGATTTTAGCATCGATGTTCATCAGTGATATTGGCCTGTAGTTTTCTTTCTTTGTTGTGTCTTGACCTGGTTTGGGGATTAGGATAATACTGGCTTCATAGAAAGAGTTTGGGATTTTCCCTTCTTCTTGGATTTTTTGGAACAGTTTGAGGAGGATAGGAGTTAGTTCTTCCCTGAATGTTTTGTAGAATTCGCCTGTGAAGCCATCCGGTCCAGGGCTTTTGTGTGCCGGGAGATTTTGGATTACTGTTTCAATTTCCTTCTTTGTTATTGGTCTGTTGAGACTTTCCACTTCTTCTTGATTCAGTTTTGGAAGGTTGTATGTTTCTAGAAATTTGTCCATTTCTTCTAGATTGTCAAATTTCTTGTCATACAGTTGTCTGAAGTAATTTCTAACTATCATTTGTATTTCTGAGGTATCAGTCGTGATTTCTCCTCTTTCATTTCTGATTTTGTTTATTTGTGTCTTCTCTCTTTTTTTCTTGATTAGACTGGCTAGAGGCTTGTCGATTTTGTTGATTTTTTCGAAGAACCAGCTCCTAGTTTCGTTGATCTTTTGGATTGTTTGTTTAGTCTCTATGTCATTTAGTTCTGCTCTGATCTTGATGATTTCATTCCTTCTTCTTGCCCTAGGCTTTGTTTGTTGTTGTTGTTCTAGTTCTTGTAGCATTGTGGTTAGGTTTTTTATTTGAGATTCTTCTAGCCTTTTCAGATATGCCTGTATTGCTATGAACTTCCCTCTCAGGACTGCTTTTGCTGTGTCCCACAGGTTTTGGGTTGTTGTGTGCTCATTATCATTAGTTTCTAGAAATTTCTTGATTGCTTCTTTGATGTCATTGTTAACCCATTCATTATTTAATAGCATGTTATTCAATCTCCATGAGTTTGGGTGTCTTTGATTTTTTCCTCTGAGGTTGATTTCTAGTTTCAAGGCATTGTGATCTGAAAAGATGCTTGATATGATTTCAATTTTCTTGAATTTGTTGAGGCTTGTTTTGTGACCTATCATGTGGTCTATCTTTGAAAATGTCCCATGTGCACTTGAAAAGAATGTGTATTTTGCTTCTTTGGGGTGAAAAGTTCTATATATATCAGTTAGATCCATGTGGTTTAGTGTGTTGTTCAATGCCTGTATATCCTTGGTGTTTCTTTGCTTTGATGATCTGTCTATTGTTGATAATGGAGTGTTGAAGTCCCCTACTATGAGTGTGTTGTTGTTGATATCCTTTTTGTGGTCTTCTAGTATTTGCTTTATGTATTTGGGTGCTCCTATGTTGGGTGCATATATGTTTATCAAAGTCATATCTTCTTGATGGATTGTTCCTTTAAGTATTATGAAATGTCCTTCTTTGTCTCTTTTTATTGTCCTTGCTTTGAAATCCATTTTGTCTGATATGAGAACTGCTACCCCGGCTTTTTTTTCCGGTCCGTTTGCTTGGAATATTTTTTTATATCCCTTTACTTTCAGTCTGTGTAAATCTTTTGTTTTGAGGTGTGTTTCTTGTAGACAGCAAATATGTGGGTCCTGTTTTCTTATCCATTCCGTTACCCTATGTCTTTTAATTGGAGCATTTAATCCATTTACATTTAAGGTTATTATTGACGTGTATTTATTCATTTCCCTTTGTACCTCTGTTCCTCTCCTCTCTTGTTTTTTCCTTCTTTTTTCTTAGAACAGTCCCTTTAGCATCTCTTGCAATGCTGGTTTGGTGGAGATGTATTCTTTCAGTCTTCCTTTGTCTGAGAAACTCCTTATTTCACCTTCTATTTTGAATGAGAGCCTTGCTGGGTAGAGTATTCTTGGTTGTAGGCCTTTGTTTTTCATTGCTTGAAATATTTTTGACCATTCCCTTCTGGCTTGTAATGTTTCTGTTGAGAAATCAGTTGATAGCCTTATCGGAGCTCCCTTGTATGTTATTTGCTGCTTTTCTCTTGCTGCTTTTAGGATTCTCTCTTTGTCTTGGAATGTTGCCATTTTAACTATGATGTGCCTTGGAGTGGGTTTTTGGGGGTTCCTCTTGATTGGAACTCTCAGTGCTTCTTGGACTTGCATAGCTTTTCCTCTCATCAGGTTCGGAAAATTTTCTGTCACTATTTCTCCTATCAGATTTTCAATTCCATGTTCCTTTTCTTCTTCCTCTCGTATTCCGATGATCCTTAAATTATTTTTCCTAATGCTATCCTGTAATTCCCTTACATCTTGTTCATATTTTTTCAATCGTTTTTCATTTTGCTGTATTGTCTGGGAGTTTTTCTCTACATTATCTTCTAACTCACTAATCCGATCTTCTGCTTCGTTTAGTCTGCTTTTGACTGATTCTACTGTGTTTTTCAGTTCAGAGATTGTATTCTTAAGTTCTTCCTGGTTCTTGTTAACGATTTCTATGTCTTTTTTTATGCTGGTGTAGTTCTCTGCCAGTTCCCTGTAATTTTCTTGGAGCTGCTGGTAACTTCCTTGAAGGTTGTCATAGTTGATTTTAAGGATGTCGAGTATATTGAGCTTCTTTACCACCATTGTTTTGAATTCCATGTCTGACATTTGGGCTATGTCTATTTCGTCTATCTCTCTTTCTGAGGATTCCTCTTTTCTTTTCATTGAGGGGTTATTTTTGCGTCTTACCATGTTGGATTCTTTTTGTTTTTATTTATTTATTTATTTATTTATTTATTTATTTATTTATTGGGGGGGTAGTCTGCTTTGACTTCCCTCCTTTGTGGTGTAATATTCTTTATCGAAGGTCTGGGAGTTTCAGTGGTGCAGTCTCTTTGATATCCTGAGCCTGATGGTCTTGAGTTACCCTTTATGTCGTTTGTTTATGCTGTTCGGTTATATTTCAGATGTTCTTTGATAGGATCTTCCTTCTGGCTACTTGGTTGAGAGTCACTCTATCTGCTTTGTCTTGAGTTCTTTTGTGGATATGCTGTTAAAGACATAAACACACAGCCCAGGCAGGAGACCCACACCCTCAGAAAGTATCCCCCACTCTATCCTGCTATCGTTAGCCAACTAGCCCGTATTAATATAAATGTAAAGAGATTTGAGCTTTTATACTATAAGAAGAATAGATACGAGTTGTTTTTGGGGAGGAAAAATATAATTTTTGATAGAGGGGTTGATAGATTAATAATAGTTGAGACTGTGCAAGCCAGTTAGTAATATTTACATTGTATGTTAAGAAAAATAGAAGAAAAGGATAGAAAAATACTTAGTATAGTAAGAAAGTGGGGTTGTATTGTATTTGGGTTTATATAGTAATTATATTGTATTATTTAAAGTAATAGGGGGGCTAAGCTAGACACACAAACGAATAAACCACTATTAAAGAGAAAGGATGAGAAGGAGAGGTTATATGCAACACGTTAGAGATAAAGTTTGTTATTATTGGAAGAGGTGGAGGAAAAACACTCCCCCAAAAAATCCCCAAGAAAATAGAAGAAAGAAAAGAAGAAAGAGAGAAAGAGAAGAAAATAAAAAATTTACCACAACCCCCCCCAAAAACCCCAAAAGGTTAGCAAGAAAGGAACAAAGAAAGATAGAAAAGAAAGAATACAGAAGAAAGAAAAAAGAGAGAGAAAAAAAAAATTGAACCAAAAAAAAAAAAATATATATATATATACCCCCCAAAACCCCCCCCCAAAAAAAACCCCAGGAAAAGAATAAAGAAAGAAGGAAAGAAAAGAAATTATTAAGAAGAAAGAAAGAACAAGGGAGAAAAAATTTGGGAGAAAAAATTTGGAGAAAAAAAAAAAAACAAAAAAAAAACGATGTTTTTACTCCGTTTTAGCCTTGGTGTGTTGCCTTCTTTTTCTGGGTCCGCAGCTGGTCTAGTGTGGCAGGTCAGAGGTTCTTGTTCTTTTGCCGGACTGGTGTGCGCACCCGGTTGCCGCTATGGTGCGCGCCCGCGGTTGCCGGCACGGCGCTACCTTGCTGCCCGCTGTAGCCAGTTGAGGTGCCCTTGCGCGCAAGCCCCTGCGCGCTCTGACGGCCCGAGAGTTTGCCCCGCGGTTGGAGCCCACTGCTGCCGGGCCGCAGTGGTTCCCCGTTCGTGCCAAGGTGTCTCTGTCCGCACGGGCGGCCCGAGCGCTTTCCCCGGGATTGGCTCCTTCTTTCGCTGGGGCGCGGCAGTTCCCCGTTCGCACCGAGGTGACCCTGCCCGCGCGGACGGCCCGAGCGCTTTCCCCGGGATTGGCTCCTTCTTTCGCTGGGGCGCGGCAGTTCCCCGTTCGCGCCGAGGTGACCCTGCCCGCGCGGACGGCCCGAGCGCTTTCCCCGGGATTGGCACCTGCTTTCGCTGGGCCGCGGCGGTTCCCCGTTTGCGCCAAGGTGACCCTGCCCGCACAGGCGGCCCGAGAGCTCCCACTGACCCCGGGCTGAGGTGCTTTCACGCTCGCACGCTGCCCCGTGCCCTCAGTCCCGCTGAGCCGAGCTCCGGGAGTTGGTCTCTCGCCTCTTAGGGCAGGGCCAGGGACACTTGCGCTCAGTGGAATCGAGCGTCCGTGGGTCGCCGCCTCTCCCTGTTCCCGTGCTGCAGCCGCCCGCCTTCCCTCACCCGTCTGGGCGGGCACAAACAGAGCCTGCGCTAGTGGTCTGCTTTCCGGCCTGGGGCCCTGCGCCCACGGGAGCTGTCTAGGGGTGTCTGTGCACAGTCCTCTGCGTGTTCAGTGGGCCCTCCCTGTGCCCGTTGGAGCACTGATCTTATGTCCGTTGGGGAGTGTCCGAGGGACGCCTGGACTCACGGCCCCGCGCACCTGGGCCAGTGAATGAGAGCACTTCCCTATGTGCGCCCCCGCGACCCAATGGTAGGGTTGAGGAGTGGATTAGCGCGCCCCTGCGCCTGGGCTCCTCCAGAACGGCCTGCCACACCCAAACTTTCCTCCCGTCTCCACCATCCACTAGAGAAAAATATAAAGGAGAATTATGTTCTCACTTGCCCGGCAGCACGCTGTCTCCTGTCCTTCAGCGCCAATGCCACTTGGTCGAGTCCCGTCTCTGCCAGCGGGCAGAGATCCGCTCTCCGCCTGACTCCTCTCTGGGGTAGCCTGTGGTCGCCAAAAATCCTTTGTGTGCTTCCCGCCACAGCTCGGGCAGCCGCCCCAGTCAGGAATCCCGTTTCGTCCCCTTTTTCTCCGCTATCCTCACTAAACAGGTTGTTCCCAGATGGATTTTCTCTAATCCAGCAGTGCCTTGGCTCAACTCCCGCCAATGTCCAGCTGCTCACTGAGATGTTCTGTCTGCAATTAGACCAAACTGTAGACGGGTCTCCGGAGCCTAAAACCGCAACCTCTCCTCACTCCTCCGCCATCTTACCTCCTAGTTTTGTAGATTCTAATACCACTAAACAAAAGCCACAAGTGACTACAATAATGATAGAGAACTTTAATGAGTGGAAGTTAATTGTTCCAGTGTCAGTAGTACACTCCTAATTGAAGTTTCTTTAACTGTCTCCTTAGCAATCGATACCAATGTAGTCTTAGATAGAATATGTTTATATTTACATTGGTCTCTTGGTTTTGCACATTTTAATTTTTTTTTGTCTAGAAGTTGTTTTCAAAACCCTGAAGAAGTTTAGTTGAATCAAAAAACTAAGTTTGCACCATAGGACTTACCGATAATTATATATTGTTTTCATACTGTTCATTGTTGTATGAAGTGTGGCTTAGTAAATACCACAAATTATTAAAAGAGCACAATATTGTAAGATAAACATGGAAAAAACAGGGTATAGTTAAATAAGATGGGCTATGACATAAATCCAACCTCAGTGTCACAAAATGTCTCCCGAAAGTTAAGCCGTACAGAGATGAGACCAGTTTTATTTGAGAATAAGATTAGCATTCATAGAAACTGGAATACTAAAACATTGAAATGAATGACTATGTTTAGCTTGTGAAATAATGAATAGAATCCTTGTCTTAGATAGACACTATTATGTTTTTCAAGATTAATAGTTGTACTGAATATCACACTTGGTCCACTTCCCTTATTTCATACCAAAACATTTCCGAATCTCATTAAATTCGAACTAGAAGATAAGATGTTGAGAGAATGTTTGAGTGTTTGCCTTGCTGAGGAAAGTGCAAAATATATAATACATATTCAGTAATTATTTTTGAAGAATGCAGTTTTATGAGCTTTCACACCACTAGACTCAAGCAGAACTCAGTTCTCAATAGCTGAACAAACTCAGTCAAGTCATTTAATACTACAAAGCCCCATTTTGTTCTGTTTTTACCCATAAAAATGAGGATAAAAATCTACCTACATCATGAAGTTATTTAGAGGAGAAAGTCTAAACATTTATTAATAACCAATTTTTTCCAACTTTCATTAACTGATAAGTTAAAATGGAATCATATTGTTAAGTCATATTTTCTTAATTCTGGCCCCCATTTGCTGAGGCAGAACTTCAGCCCCTTCCCTCTAGATCTCTCCCAGTTATGTCTTGATGTTACAAGGGAGGGCCTCGAATGTGCTCCTGAAATGACCTCTGCTGTTTCATGATCTCAAACCCTTTCACTGATACTCAGGGCCTTAAATAGCACTTGAGAATCAATTCTCCCCCAGCTGGCTGCAGCTACCACCCACCACTCTCTGAAATGGCAATACTATATCCTATGTTGCTATCTCTTGTTCCTGATGTTGCAGCCTTGCTGAGTACCTCAAGGACATTCGCTGCATTCTCCAGAGTCATCATTTAGTTGATGCTCCAATGTACTTGCTGCAAAATAGAGGAATCATCCTTTCCCTTCAGCCTGTAGAGCCTCTCTCTCTAAAGTTTAATTACAAATCATGTTGCTGAGCTTGGGGAGGTCAGTATGTGAGACAGAAACTGTGCTATTGCATACATCTGGTCAGGTGGTTCCAAACGGACAGACTACCTCTTAACCGTCCTGAGTCTCTTTCTTCCTTTAGGGTGGATTTTAGCGTAAATGAGAAGAAGCAGCTCACTTATATCTTGCCGCCAGTCATAACCTTTTGGAATGGATTACATGGGGAGAAACGTCCTGTGTTTGGTAGGTTTTGTATAGCTGGCACATTTTGGCTCACCATTAATATGGGCTTTATCATCTAAAATGGCTCCTTTAAGATTTTTCTGGATCTGGACCCCTTAGAGCACCCCCTGAAATCATAATTTATTTAGTCTGGAATGAGTTGCTGGCATAAATAATTTCTGAAACTTCCCTAGATACTCCTAATGTGTAGCTAAGGGTTAAGAACCACTACAATCTCATGAAAACTTATTCTATGAGATAAAATGGACATTTGGTTTCATTTATAATTTTAGTAGAATGTCAGGTGTCTGTGAACACCCTAAAATCTGGTTTAATGATAATTGGCTTATACACAATAAGTTCGGTTATTTCTCCATATGGGGGAGTAGCCATGGTGTGATGACTTCTAGAAGAGATATCAATGGGGCCACATCCCAGAGTGTGGCGATAATAGGTTCACCTAAAACAGTGGGGATTTCCCCTTATTTATCTGCATTTTCCCAGTGTTTCTGTTATTATGCTATACTATCTTGTAGTAGGTGATTAATAAATGCTGTTAATTTAATGTTACTGAAGTACATATTACTACTGAAATTAAGGAGAATATTTACATACAGTAAATCTGAATGAGAATCATAAAAAGAGATTTATAAGTGCTTTACTGTTGGGAAAGTAGAATGACCAACTTTCATTGACCAGTCAATTGACATTGAAAAGAATCTACATCCAAGATCTAGAGAACTAGTAACAACCACTTTTCATGTAATAGAAGAGAATATCAGTGAGAAATGGTGTGTCAAGTGGGTCAGAGAAATATTGTGAAGATTTTAAATAAATAACCACTCCCTGGACATCTGAAAACTTACAGGAGACTTGGATCATATTAAACTGTAATAAAATCAGCAATGGTCCTTTCTGGCTAAAGTAAGTTAAGGTAATAAAGTAAAATTGCACTAAAACACGACATGGGAATCCTTTGATTATCCCAGAAATAGAATGAATAAATATTTTCAAATTTTGACAAATCTAAAATAAATTGCAAGAAATAGGACACTTGAATCTAGATATTATGACCTATTGTGTGATTTTTACCATTGTTATGATAAGCCAAGGAAAGGTGCCAAAAGTCAAGAAAGGAGAGAGAGAGAGAGACAGATTTAGTGTAATGTAATTTAGTGCCTCTGTAAAGAAGTAGATATATAAATAATTGGATTAGGAACTCTGGATGAATATTAAATAAAATGGCCTTTTAAAATATCAAACAAAAATATTTTTTTGTCAGAAAGAATATGTATATATACATACATATGTATCTACATAGACAAAATGAAATATGGAGAACTTTTCAATTTTTTTCTCAATATTACCATCTGGAAGTAACCACTCTGAGTATATATATTATATAGTACATGTAAAATATATACACACACATAGTTTGGTGTTTTCAGCACACATAAATGCCCATATCTTTTTTCAAAAGTGAGATAATGTTGTTCATTTAATTTCATAATTTTTAATTAAAAAAAATTTAAAACATATTTTATTTATTTTTAGAGAGAGAGAGGAAGGGAGGGAGAAAAAGAGGAAGAGAAACATCAATGTGTGGTTGCCTCTCACACATTCCTCAACTTGGGACCTGACCTCCAACCCAGGCATGTGCCCTGACTGGGAATCTAATCAGTGACCCTTTGGTTTGTTTGCAGACCGACGCTCAATCCACTGAGCCACACCAGCCAAGGCCTTTATCCATTTAATATATTGTTTGCACCTTTTGTTGTCATTATATATGGTCCACAGCATCTTCTTAAAGGGGGCATAGTATCATGTAGCTGTGGCATGTTTCATCATCATAAGCAATACCAAAGTGAAGATTCTTCTACATAGATTGTTGTGCATATGTGTGTTATCTAACAAAGTTCCTAGATGTGAAACTATTGGTTCAAAAGAAATCATTGAAATTGTCAGTTTAAAACATTTTTGATACTGTGGCTAAATACTTTACTAAATGGTTATGTGAATTAACGATATGTCTGAACTATATAAAAGTTTTTAAAGGAGATTACTCTTAACATTGCATTACAGAGAATAAGGAAAGAAAAACTTGATCTGATGCAAATAACTTCATTGTCCCTCTCACGTGCTTCTGTATTTGCCTTTGATGATCCAAGGTTTCTAGTATCCAATAACAATTACATTTTTATTTTTCCATAATCTCCAATTAGAGTATGAGTTATTGTGGGTACAGACTATGTTTTATTTACTGTTCCATTTCCAATATCAAATCTGCGTTCTTTATTTAATAGGCATCTACATATCTGTTGAAGGAGTATCAGATAAGGATATATGAAAACAATTCTGGTTACTCCAAGCTTCGGGGCATAGAGTAGGATAAATTGTAACTGATCATAACAACCTCCCAACATATCATGGTGGTATCCAATAGTGTGAAAGTAATGCAATTAAAACAAATATAACAAGGACAACAAAAATTCAATAAGGGTAGGGATTCTCTGTAAATGTGTACCATTAAGAAAAGACTTCACACATTATATGTTCAATACAATTTAAAATGTAATAAAATTAGTAATATACACTTTCATAAATAATTTTCAACTTTATTGTACTTTGACTCTAAAGAGTGTCCTTTTAATTATTATTAAATTTTGCAATAAAAAAGGAACAAATCTTCTCTTCAGTTATATGCAACCTAGGTACAGCCTCTAACATGTTAGACAATAAAAACAAATAAAGCTTTCATTTAACAAGGAGTCTCAGAAAAACTTGAAAGTTTTATTTGACAGCTGCTTCTTCCGTAAAAGCCAACATTGTATTTGTATACATTTAGTTATTCTAGTGATACTTATTATTTTATAAAATTGTATAAGAAGCAGCTACTTAACCTTACAAGAAAATTGCATACACAGTTTGAGGTTATATCTACTCAGGTAACATATATCATATTTTCACTTTGATAGAAAATATTCTACAGTATAAAAATGTCAAGATAATCTGAATAATTTAGATCTTTGTAACTCGGACAACCTTGCCGGTAACAGCATATTTGTTTTTCAGTATTATTTTGTGGGATATATTATGTAGGCAATTGAAAGATGATAATCATTTTTTGGAATACTGGTTTAAAAGATAAGGGTTTTTTGTGTGTGTTTCATGATGTAAAATGAACATTCTATACAATTTGTAACAGACAGAATTGTTTTTAACATGTACCATTTTTCTATAGTATATTTATACCTTAAATTAATGCCATTTTTTTAAAAATGCAAATCCAATGTTATTTCCTTTAATTGTAGCATATTACCCAAATAAGAATCAAAAAGGACTAGTTGGTTTCAGCAATAAACACTATGGCCTCGCCTTTACAGTGCTTTTCAAACTTGAATGTACATATAGATCTACTGGAAAATCCTGTTAAAATGAAAATCCGTATCCAGTAAGTCTGGGGAGAGCCAGAGATTCTGAATTTCTAACAAGCTTTCCAAAGATAGTTCCAGATGCTCATGGTTTAAGGAGTACAGGTGGAGTAGCCAGCATATATGGCTAAACTGTCCATGATGGGGGCAGTGGGGAGAGTATTAAAGGGAAGATACTAGGCAACAATAAAGACTGTTATAACTTTCCCTTAACTGGTACGTATATTGAGCTGGTGATTTTAATTTCTGTAAGTGCTTGTTTTTTTGTTTCTTTAATTATTTGATTATTAGGAGTAAAAAAAAAAGTCCTTTCTCGTCTAGTAAGCTACAACTTGGATAAGTTGTATGTGATGTTCAGTGAGCGAATGTGTAAACCATATTTTTAATAACCTTAAAATAAATAAATTAACAAGTGTACTACGTAAAAAGAAGGAGGACACTAAGGTTAACTATAGGAAAAAAAACAATAAGCCCAATGGTAGCTTTGAAAGTCTGTTTTATAATATCCAGGAGAGTCAGGCAGATACGGACACAGGACTAGCTGGCTTACCTGCAACAGTAAGAGAGCAAAGGCAGACTGAAGTCACAAAGTCTAGTTCAGCTGGAGCAAATCAAGTTCTGCCAGTCTCAATTATTTTCCCATTAAGGAGTTGTCTACGGTTATGGTTTTGTTTTAAAAAATGCTGAATAACAATGGAGATTGAAAAGGAGAATATTTGCTTGTCAAAATACTTTAAAATCATTTTTATTTTTCTGTGAGCCTTTTACATTATGAAAGAGAATTCCCAGGATTTCTTTTCTTGCATAATCATTACCAAACTTCTTAATTTCTCAAGTTTCACTTCAAATATTCCTGTTTGGTTATTTTACATATAAAAGATGAAAAACATGACAAGATGTTCAACTTCATTAATAGTCAAAGTAACTATCAATTAGTTTGTTATGTTTTTCTATTAATTCAGGGATGACTTTTAAAGAGAAATGCTTGCTTTTTTAGAATTATGTTTGTGTTGCCTTACTCTGTCACAACAAAAGTGATGTTATTGAACTGTAAGGGAAAAATACCAATATATTTGCCAAATGAGTGATTAGAAGCATTCACACTTATTGCTTAATGTAACTTTGACTATCTATTAAGCTTTCTGTTGACAAGTTATCCCAGGCCATAGATGAGCTTCATTCCCAGCACTTTAGTGTTTAATTTTTTCTTGGAGAATGACTATTTAATAACTTAGGTTTGCTTAGTCTATATCACGTACCCAAAACTTCTCAAAAGGATACTGAGAAGCAAGTTTCCGTAGCCTTAACTTGTAGTAGTTTTTAAAACATTGTTTGTTTTATTGCTCTCACACTTCCTGAACTTTGTTTTATTTTGTTTGCTCATTTAGCTAATGTTTCTTAAAATATTCCCTGATGTTATAGATTGTTCCTAAACTTCTTAGTTCGGTCAGGACCTTCATTTCATGTAACAAACACACAACTGAAACTTGCTTCTAACTTTGGGCCTCTCTTCTCTCCCTTCTCCAAATCTGCGACCTTAAAGGGGAAGCACTCCTGAGTACACAAAAGAAGAGGTTTCTAAACAGATGAAGACTTATCTATTGTTAGGGGAAGGCCCATGGCTATATGTGGCCAAGATTTAAGATGAATTCAGATCTACTTCTGGACTGTGAGTTCCGGTTAGCTGATTCAGCATGTGTTGTATAGCCACTTGGCTAAAAGCCACCTTTGTTCACCAAGTGTATATAAACCCACTGCACTGCGCAGCGGGTGTGAGAGTGTATATCGCCAGCACTCTTGGCTGTGCTGCACCAATAAAGCATGTAAAACCTCCCATTAGCTCCACGGAAGTTTTTCTTCGCCACTGGACCAGAGTCCACGTCGCTATTCGGGGGTCTCAGGCTCGACATCTATGCTCCATGTATTCCATCTTCTCTTGATAATAGTTTCTTATTTTACAGCCAGGTGAGAGAACCTACTTTCAATGATATCCACCCAGAGGAAGTAGAACCAAAAGATGGAGAGAAGTCTGAGGACCAGAGATATTCCTGAGTTTCTGAAAAGCCACACCTAGTCTTTGCATTTTCTTGAGACTTATTTTAGCTGTTTTCTGTAAAATTCAACTGAAATAATTCTAAATAATATATGCAATTACTTGGTAGTATTAATATATTTAGGGAGCATCAATTTCAAAATAAGTTATGAACTGAGTTCACTGAAACCTTAAAGAGTGTTGATTTTTAGAACAATGAAACCAGAATGAAGTATTGAATTTTACATGCTAAGTTTTAATTAAACTCATGAACTGTCTGTTTTAATATAGGTCTATAATCTTCAGAATGAAAGAAACTCCCTAAGGGAAAACAAAATTATGTATACAATGTTAGAAACTGACAGGACTTAGAGAAAAGCATGCTGACATATTATAACAAAATAATTTCAACAAGTATAAAAATTCTGTTGGATTGCTGTGAAATAATCCGTTAATGTTATTAGTGTGAAAATGTTCTTTGAAAACTTTAGTTCACGCAGTTCTGCTTATCCAAAGGTAGATTGCAGCAATGCAAAGCTTGCATTGCTTGGGGCCTGGGTTATTTTGGTAATCACTTTGAAACAGTGCATTTGCCAGGGCTTCTAGCCTATCATAATTAATTATTCAGTGGCATTCCCATCATTTTGTTTGCCTTGTGATCAGTTAAAATACGACATCTGCCAAGCAAACCACTCAAGAAGATGAACACTACATTTTCCCAGATACTCCCAACACTATTTTGGAGCAATTTCATTAGGTCTCAGGTTTTCATTTTTAAGAAACTCCAAACTCAAGTTCACAGCTACTGCCTATTTGGGGCTTCACAGAGAGGGGAGAGTATTGCAATGCATTACAATAGGGGAGCCTAAGAAGGATAAATGGATTGAGTACTACTGCCAGTTAATCACTTTGAGAACATGGCCTTCACCTATAGCAGGGATAAACACAGTTGGCAAAAAGTTATTTCTGACTAATGCAGTCTGAAGACTGGAGGCCAAGACAACTACAGGGTAAAAACTCTTATATCTGGTAAATATAATCCCTCAATTTCAGATAAAATGTAACTCATGGTTATTTCCTCAAAATCTCTCATGTTGCTTTTTCACATGTCAAATTTGCATTTCCAGTTGGAGAGATAAGAAAAAAAAGTGTCTGCATATTATTTAAATTAGTTACGAAGCTAGCAACTGCTTCAATACTATGTAGTTTCAAGAGAGATGAAATTTCTTCTCAGGACATCTTGACTTACATATATAATTGAGGCCTATCAGAGTCCCCACAAACCCCTGAGAAGTTTCAGGTAACTTCATCCTCTCCCTCAAAAGATACACACATAGATAGACACACCACCCCTAAAGCAAGACAGCTAGAAGTATTCTCATATGTATCAGTTATATTTACATGATTATAATTTATTTTATTGAAAGTTCTAAAGAATCCAAAGATTAATCTGAGCTTTAGACATGACTTTTTTGTAAGAGTAATATTAGCAATAATAATAATAACAGTAATAATAACTTTTACTGAGTCCTTTATGCCAAATACTTTTGAGCCACTTTATATGTATTACATCATTACTATATGTCCAACATTTTTCTAAATGCTTCACATGTAATTAACTCATTTATTTTTCAAAACATCCCTTCAAGAGGTATAATACTCTATATGCATTTCTATTTTTTAGGTCAGATAGTTGAGGCACAGTGTTTAAATGTCTTGCCCAAGACTGGACAACTAGAAAGTGGAAAACTTTAAATATCAAACCAGACAGCCTGCGCCTGGAGCCCACACCCTGAAACACCCATCTTGACCCACAAATTTCCACACTTTTCCAAATGTGGATGATGGTTAGAATTAAGTAAGATATTGTTTAGTGAATTAGGATAACATAGTATTTAAAAGCATAGACTTTCAGTCAGACAAATTTCACACTTACTGTGTTGAATGATATTCAGTAAGTTAACCTCTTTGAGCCTTGGTTTAACAATTTTCTGTAAAATTGGAATTCAAACTAATCATTATGTATGAGATTAAAGAAAAAAACCCATTTGTGTGTATGTCTATGTGTATGTAAAATCACCTTTCTAAGCATTTATTATTTTCAATACATGGTGTTTATTTGTTTTGCCCTCTCTGCTTATTTCCAGGAAGAATTTTAAGTCACGTTAGTTACAAATATTGTATGAGCTTTCTCTGCTTAGACAAAATTAGAAAGAGTGGAATACTAGAAAATTATCGTCTAAGGTAGGGATTAGAGGCTGGAGAAATAGAATGTATCACCTCTGTCCAAGGAGAAATAGAGAGAGCTCAGCAGTAGCACCTCTAATGAACCTATAAAGTGCAAACTCTCACTTTCTCATGTTTGGATTTGGAGAGTAGACGGCCATCAAACAGTAATGTCAGTCAGGGAAGAACTTTCCCATTTCTCTTACTGTTCACCTTTCCCAACATTTTGACAGTGGCAGAGTTTAAGAAATCTGAGGGAAGGGTAGACATGTTAGGCTGTAGAAAGGTGAAAGGAGATTTATCTACAATTGAGATGGAGTGATTAATCAATATTTTGGATTGGATGCTTTAAATTACAGAATTAAGGCTTTGTTTTTGACTTGGAGTAACCATAAGACTTTATGTTTCTTAATTTTTGTTTCTTTAAGTTGAATTTATTAAGGTGATATTGGTTAATAAATTCATATACGTTTCACGTGTACAATTCTATAATACGTCATCTGTATATTGTACTGTGTGTTCACCACCCCAAGTCAAGTCTCCTTCCATCACCATTTATCCCCCTTTACCCTCTTCTACCTCCCCCACCCCTTTTTCCTCTGGTAGTCACCATACTGTTGTCTGTGTCTATGATTTTATTTCCTTTGCTTAACTCCTTTACATTTTTCACCCAGCCTCCAACATCCTTCTCCTCTGACAGCTGTTACCCTGTTCTCTGTATTTATGAGTTTGTTTCTCTTTTGTCTGTTAGTTTATTTTGTTCACTAGGTTCCACATATAAGTGAGACTATATGGTATTTTCCTTTCCCTGACTGGCTTATTTCACTTAGCATAATACTCTCCATGTCCACTCATGTTGCAATAAGTAAGATTTCCTTATTTTTTAATGACTAAGTAGTGTTGGTGCAGCCACTGTGGAAAGCAGTATTGGAGTAATGTCAAAAACTTAAAAATGAAATTGCCTTATGACTGACCCAGCAACTCCACTTCTGGGACTTTATCCCCTGCAAAACCCGGAACACTAATTCAGAAGAAAATGTGCACCCCTATGTTCATTGCAGCGCTATTTACAACGGTCAAGATTTGGAAACAGCCCAAGTGCCCATCAGTGGATGAGTGGATAAAAAAACTGTGGTTCATTTACATAAAGGGCTTTGTGCTTCTTAAAAGCGGAGAGAACAAGGGGCCTGCCCTTTTTAATATCCAGTGGCGAGACTATAGTGAACACAACAAGCAACAGAGAAAGCATGGTAACCAGCTGTCAAAGAATGCCCAGACTTTCAAAGATCTCTGGCTATGCCTAATAAATCATAAGGTACCTTAATTTGGACTTAATCTGCGTAATCAAATGCAGAACAAACTGAAACAAAACTTTAGTCCCACTTTAAAGCAACATGAGAGTCATGGTTTATTACTCCATTTCCAATCTTGTGTCAGTTCCCAAGCCTAAAGCAGTCTGCAATACCACTGAAGTCTCTCTTGTAACACCAAAAGTGAATGTGGTCTCCGTATCTCTTTCCAGGCTTCTCAAAGTGACTTACAGTGGTGAACTTGAGTCACTAGGTGCTAAGAAAGTGACATCCAAATAGCTCAGGTGCAATCGTAACGGGTATTGATTAACACTAGTTCTTGAAGATGCAAATGTCACTGTAGTCTTGAGTAAGAATTTTTAGTGCTTATATTTCAAAGGAATTTAAGTTTAAGTCTTTATGCTTTGATATAGAAGAATATATAAGTGCTTGTGTAGGGACGTGCATGTGCATAAATGCACACCTACTTATAACATAACAGAATCTTTACATGGATACTTTGTTACCTTAAGAAATTTCAAGTAGAATCCTTTGACCTTCCTGGTTCTTTCCAAGATGATGAAAAAAGCATCCCTACGGTGAATACCAGAGATTACAACCACCATGAATGAATCAAAAAAAGCAGAAGTGATCATTATCAACACATCAGTATTGGTTCTTCAGTGTGATCAGCACAGAATATTTATGGAACTTGGAGAAGGACAGTAGATTACTATGACCTTAATAACACAATGACTCCAACTATAACAACTCTTGCAGATGTGGTTTCTTAGTTAGAGGAGATTAGTGTAGTTCTTGGTGTTCAGCATTCATTTATTGATTTTCTTAATTTTATTAATGCATTTTCCTCCATTTCAACAAACTGAAACAACAAGGAGTAGTTTACATTCACCCTGAGACAAGCTTGCCTGGACTCCCTTTTTCTCAGTTCTCCCCAGACTTTTTTGTTCCTGTTTATTTTAATTTCCTGCCCAAACAAAATGTTGTCCTCTTCCTCTAGGAATAAGGAGTGAGCCAACTACTCTACAAAGAAAAGAGAAAAGGTTTGTAGGATTTTCCTAAAGAGAAGGGTATAATCATAAATGGACAAAGAGTATGTACGCTTCTGGCTAATTTTAAAGCTCTGTTGAACTTGGAATTATGGTCTTCTGTTCAGCAAACACAATTGAACCCTAAATATGCTAGACGTTGGGAATGCCAGCATGAATAGGGAAATTCTAGATCCTTATCTAAGAAAGAAACTTGAATTCTAGTGAGACCATAGAGACATAAAGCAATTCATTCCTTCATCCCACACGCACTGTCTATTCTGTGCTATGAACTGTGCTGTTTGATTTATGGAGATTCAAAAAAATCAACATGATAATGACCCCCTGAAACTTATTTTCTAATGGGTAAGGTAGATTTTAATTTTAAAAAAAATTAGAAATGATTTTATGATGTTAGGAAAAAGAAAAATATGTTAATGAGAGCTTATGAGAGGGAGTTTAACCTGATCTTAGAGATGAAGGATAGCTTCTATGTGGAAATGATGCTGAATAGACAGTAGGTTCCTACTTAGAGTGAATATCATTCACCACATCCCTGTTACAGATAGGAGACCCATTAAATGCCCAAGGAAGCTTAGTACAATGGAAAATTAGGAAAAGATATAGGCTTTGTGAGAGATGAAGCTGAAGAAGTGGAGGCCAGATCATGCAGGGCTTTGCCAGCCATATTAAGAATTCTGCTCTTTATCTTAAGAATGTTAAACTGCTGAATATTTCTTTTTCAACATGTGGGTAACATGATTATATATGAACTTTCTGGCCATATTGCAGAGCAGTGTTTGTAAGGAGATAAGGTAAGAATGGATGTGGCTAAACCAGTTAGAAAGTGATTGCAATAATCAAAATGACAATGAGATTTCTTTCTAGAGAAATGGTGATGGGGAAAGAAATAAATAAGTGGATTTAAGAAACTTTTAAGCATGAACACTAACACAGCAGTGATATTAAAGGTGAGGAAGGGGTTCAATCGAGGGTGACTTCTTGTTTTCTGGTTTATGTGCCTGGCATTCTTCAAGATAACACTGCTGAAGGACCACATTTTGTGGAAAAGATGGAGCTTTTTTTTATTTTATTTTTATTTTGAAGAGACTATGTCAAAGTCAAAAATAATTGGAAATACATAAAAAGTATATGATATGGTGGTTCCTCAAAAAATTAAACATAGGCCTTGACTGGTGTGTAGCTCAGTTGGCTGGGTGTCATTCTACAAAATGATAGGTCACTGACTATTCCTGGTTGGAGCACATGCATAAGTTATGCATTCAGTCCCCAGTCAGAGCCCAGTATGTGAGGCTAAATGGTGAAAACAACACAAATGTCCATCAACAAATGAATGGATAAACAGAATGTGGCATATATGTGCAATAAAAAATTATTCAACTTTTAAAATAGTTAAAATTTTATATTTTCTGTTACTTATATTTTGTCGTAATATTTTTTTTAAAGTATATGGGTCTGGAGCTCAGAATTTTAGGCTAGAAATGTAAATGAAGGAGTCATTGCCATATCTATGACAATTGAAGCCAAGAATATAGAATAGAAAGAAAAATAATTTTGTAACTAAACCTGATGAACTCAAGCAATAATTCTATACAAAGGAAGATTGGTCTTCAGGGGAGACAGAAAAGAGAAAAGATGACTAGAAATTTGGGAGAAAGACGAAAAAGACAATAGTATCAGAGAAGTTAAGGGGTAGGTACATTTCTAGTAACCAGTGGTCAATAGTCTCAATATTACTTGCATCCCCTCTTGGTGGAAGAATTCCATTTCTCACTTACCTTAAAGCAGTGGTTCTCAACCTTCTTAATACTGTGACCCTTTAATAGAGTTCCTCATGTTGTGGTGACCTCCAACCATAAAATTATTTTCGTTCCTACTTCATAACTGTAATTTTGCTACTGTTATGAATCGTAATGTAAATATCTGATAGGCAGGATGTATTTTCATTGTTACAAATGGAACATAATTAAAGCATAGTAATTAATGACAAAAACAATATGTAATTATATATGTTTTCTGATGGTCTTAGGTGACCCCTGTGAAAGGGTCCTTCTACCCCAAAGGGGTTGCGATCCACAGGTTGAGAACCGCTGCCTTAAAGGCACCTCCTACGGCTGTATTGCTAGAGTAGTTCATTTTTGCTCCTGCAATTCCAATTTGAGGTGTTTTTTCTTACATAGTATGTCTTAGGGAATTCCCATCTGGCCACGGATATGCCTTGTAGACGGAGAAGTGATTTGGCAGGAATAAACCACTCTGGAAGTATGAGTTATCTACTCATGCAAATTACTTATGCCTTAGAACTTGCTCAGGCCCAGTGCTATACATACATCTTTTCCACTGATATTTAAAGGCTTCTGAGTATACCAAAATTTATAGCTCAGTGTAACAGGTAATATCTGGTTTATGATAGTGGCTGGGGTCAGGTATTCCTGTGGGACCCCAGGCCAGAAATTCAGCCTCTCTGAGCTGATCCAGAGGTTCTTCTCAAGAAACCAATAGTTACATAAGAAGGCAAAACTTCGCTCCAAAAGTCTTGGATCTCTATGATTCTTATTTCATGGTTCACAACATGCTTGATAACACATCCCCATCTGCTTCCTACAATCCAAGCACCAAAGTATGTGCTGTTTTATAAGGGCCAGTTACAGAAAAGCCACTTGTCTTGTACCTTGGACCATATAGAAACTCTTCCTTTACTCAAGGCTCCACTAAAACTGGCAGGTTTATGTTTCACCCAGTAAATAAGTCTGACTAGAACAACATAATGCAGTATGTTTCTTAATCTCTCAAGAAGTTATCCAAGCACGTTTAATGGTAAAGAAATGAGAATATATAAATATATCCTATATTTTGCACCAGATTCCTGAGACTGAAAAAAATACTCTCCCAAGCAATTAAAGTATGTCTCTCCCAATCTCTGGGGCCATGTTCAGGCACTTAGGAAACTGTATACTTCCTTCTTCCTAGATCCTATTGCAAGAAGTCATCACTGTAGAGGTTTGCCATGTCCTATAGGAAGAAGAGTTAGTTGAGGTCCCTGTGGACTAAACAGTGTCACAGAGCCTGGGAATGGACATATTTCTATGGTAAGATTGTGAAAGTTTGCTCTTGCCCTGCAAATCCCAAGATAATGAAACTCTTTTACGGTGTATGTGGTTGAGTTAGGAAAAATAAACTTCATAAAGAACCAATACTACCATCCAGAGCCATGCAGGGTCTGAATAGTAGTGTTAAACTTCACATGAGTAAGAATGTGTATGAGAAAAAAACGATTACAACATTTATTAATTATATCTCTCTTTTTGCACAAAGTTAGAGGTAAACAATAATGAAAAAAAATCTCAATTATTGGGAGTCATTATTCCTACACAGCACAGGCTATCTACTCCTGTTGTATTTTTCTATCTAATCCACAGAGTTCCTCTCTGAAGCAGAAAGGTATCTAAATTTAAGCATTTAAAGTACTTGAATAATTAATTGACTAATTGACCTCCCTGCATTATCTTAGCCAAGAATTTGTACTTCAGTTATTTCTATTATAAACTGAAAAGTGGAATTTCAGACATTGCCAAGCAAGTGGAAATACATTTTGAGTTATTGATACATTTGAAGACTCTACCTATTAAAATGATCTTGATTTAGTCAGTTTTTGGTGACTGGGTTGGGTGGCTGAAATCAGAAGGTTAAATCTGCACTCTCCTTGTTTACCTAGAAACACACCATGAAGAGGTGAGGTCAGTAAGGGATGGCTTTGTTGAAGGCTAGACCCAATATCTTGCTGAATGGGAGGCAACAGCTTCTCCGACCAAAATGTATTACACAAAGATGGCATCCTGTCTTAGAAGTAAATTTCTATAGGTTGGCTAGTATCCTTGCATTGGGCTAATGGAGGAGCCCTTATACTCAGTAGTAAATAAAGGAATCCAGTGTGTGGTGAGTTTGAATAGGAGTGGCACAGCTATTTATAGCAAGGCATAAATTAAATAATCATGCACGTGCACACGATCCTGTGCCATTTACCAGTTAGCAGAAGCAGCGAATCAGTATAGGTCTTGCCATTAAGATAAGATTAAAAAGAAGGTAGAGTGGTGGCAAAAGCAGAAGTATTAAGTAGGTATAGAGAGAGAGAATAGCCCTGGCATAATGTTATAGCCTTTGCTTATGAAATACTAGCTTTCTTTTTCTTGAATGGTGTGACAAAGCAACAATGTAATTAGAGTTGCACCGTTCTGAACTGCATTAATGTTCTTCAGGAGGCCCACTCTAAAACTAAAATCCATTAACTAAAGCAAACTGGGAAAAAATCTAGCACACCAATTTCAATCAGATCAATCATTTACTGTACAGCCTTCTATCATATGAAATATATCAGTCAGTAGTCATTCATTTTATTAAAACAAGCTGTATATTTACCTTCTATGGTTGGGTTAAAATTATATAGTCATAGCTGAAATGGTATATCAATTCTTTGAACAATTTCCTATTGAAATATCTTTCAGAAAGAATTAACATTTTAAGACTTCGCTCTTTGAATCTTTCTTGACCACAGTTTCCTTATTTGTAAGATAACTGGTCTCCATTATATGGATACTGCACATGTTTTAAGTTGAATTTTCCTGTCTATGCTGATATTACAAAAAATAATTTTACCGAATACCCAACATACTGTAGAAATTCAGAGAATTATTTCTGGTCATAGATTACAAGAACAAAAGTACATCATATTTTTTTGGTTTTAATTTTATTCATTTTGGGGGAGTTGGTAATTTTAAAGTGAGACTTGTCAAACACTTAAAAAATATATTTTTAAGATCATGCTGCTAGTATATTGAGTAAATGTGTTTTAAGAATTGTTTGTTTAATATAGGTATTTCATACAAAATTAGGGAAGAGAAAGGCCAATATTTAAAAGGACACATGAGAAAACAAAATACAATAACTTGGTTTAAAGAATAACCAGTAAAGATGGATTATTGCCTTCTACTTTAGAGTAAGTTATTTTATCTGAGGTTTAAATCTTCTTGAAAAAACTTCTACGTCTTCACTTATGGAGTAAACACCTCATATGTATCAATAAAATTAACTTATATAATGGAATTATATTGTTTGTAGTTGCAGATAGTAGAGAATAAATATCTGTATGGCAAAAGATTATGGGGTCATTGTGATTCAGGTCAACCAAGTTCACGATGTTGGCAAAATGAGTATTTTATATGTTGTTGTAGCTGCCAAGAGTCTTCTCAGAGTCCTTTATTTAAAGGAAAGAAACTGTCTTTCTCAAGAAAAAAAATCTTGTTAACTTTTATGTACTTTATATTGACTATTTGTCTTCCTGGCATATTTAATAGTTCCTGTGAAAGCCAAAAGATATTGAATGAGAGGTTCTCAGTTCAGTTACTGCTCCATTTGAATAAACCTGTAAACTTTAGTCTTCAGGACTGGTAGCTATTACAATGGCATTCAACTCACATGTAAACAGTTTGTCCAAAGATTATTATAACCACATATGAGATTTATTTGAAACTAAAGTCCTTCAGAAATAATTAGTAGCTAAGGATTGAGTCCTTCTATAATATTTTGTCCTCCTAGCTTTGAGCATGCCTGACCCAGCTTTTGATTTTATACCGGCAAAACCCTCTTTTTTGTGCCATGCAAGGAAAGGAAAAGTAATTGGCTTTATCTGTGCTAATTTGCCAGTGGTAGTTGGTGAGAATTCCAAATACCCTTTCTACTGACAGCCCCTGCTCTCCACCATTGTGCTTTATATTATTCATTCAGCAAGCAGGAAACAGGGTGTGACGACTGTGGGATTTGAGTCAAATTCTCCATCCAAAAGTTTTGGGAAGTGAATAACATTTGTTCACCATAACTTTAGTTATAGTTTCATCTTTCTAATTAGGTTTCTATAAACTTCTTAAAGGTGTATTTATTGTTTATATGTGCTTTTATCAGCATATGTAATAAGTAGCAAAAAGTCCTGCCCATAGTCCAGGTTAGCCTTAACCAATGACCAAGCCATGTAGTAGCAAGAAAGTGTAACACCCTAACCTGGGATAAGGATAAATTGGAGGCATAACTTACTTTCCAGAGGTTCCCAGAAGGATCAGACTGAAGCTATACCATCTGAGAGACTTCCGCTGGAGATTGAACTCTTCCTTGGCTTCCATTACCTCTTGCAGGAAATACCTGGTAACACTTCCTTAAATTATTTTAACACAGATCTTCATATGAGATTCTATGTCTGACTTAAGACATGCTGGGATGGAACCTGGAAGTGCCTGGTGTGTCTCAAATGATGAAAGTCTCTGGTCCTGATGATCAGAAAACTGTTCTCCTTGCCAGGCTGCTTCCCCTTTGTTTCCTAATGACAGCTGTGCAGGTCTTACCAGTGGTCACATTGGCTATCATTTCTCTTATGGTTGCAGGGATCATTAGCTCTTTGAAGTAGAGACCATGCTATTGTCTTATTTTTATCTCTCTCAGTATCGACAATAGAGACCTCATTGTCATGCCAATATATCTCCTCCTGATGGTCGCACTAAGCATATTGGAGTTGTTCTTTGCATTCAGTGCATGACCCCTCTATTGAATACCTGCTCAGTAACAGGTACTAAGAGAGATAAAAATAAGCAATAGCATGATCTCTACCTCAAAGAGCTAATGATCTCTGCAACCAAAAGAGAAGTGACAGTCAATGTAACCACTGGTAGGACCTGCACAGCTGTCATTTGGAAACAAAGGGGAAGCAGCCTGGCAAGGAGAACAGTTTTCTGAGCATCAGGACCAGAGACTCTCATTATCTGAGACACATCAGACACTTCCAGGTTCTATCCCAGCATCTTTTGTCATCAGAAGAGTTTAAAGCATAATTTTTCATATATTAAAACTCAATAAATAGTTGTAGGCTTGAATTACAAAGACTAGCGCATGCTTAGTTAAAGTAGACTTCAGAATGGAAAAAAATGAGTGAAGTACATAGGTGGACAGTACAAAGAAAGGTTGAGAGACTAGTGCAGAGACTGTTTAATAGCATGTAAAATTCCTCTAAGGTCAAAAGTCACATATATGCTGCATTTAGGGCATTAAGCATTTAATAGTAAATCCTACTATATTATGTGGAACTATGTATCATTAATGTAGGTCAAAATGGTAAAAAAAAAAAAATCACTTTCATGTGGTTCCACCTAATCCAATGTCCGACAGAGTAGCACATCTTTGACATAAATTAAAAATATATAGAAGTGTATAGGTCATCCAGCCCAAGCTATCTACACAGATTTAGGAGTTCTTATACTTGATTCTACTGACCTGCTTTCAGCATTTTAGTGATGCAAAGCTCACTCACACATGAGATTTGTGATCATTTGTAGGCCTGCTCAGTTACAAACATTGTAACTTTATTAATCTTACTTCTAATATTGGGAGGTGACAAATGGAATCCTCTTTAATTTTCTCTTCTTAAATTACAAACTCATGTTTAACATCCTTTTATAATGAGATCTCCTTGATCACTCTGCTTGGGAGTCATTGTAACTGATCAGTTTTAGAACAAAGAGTACTATCATATCAGAATTTTGCACTGAGCTTATACATCATGCTATTTTCTCTGCAAATGAAGATATTCTATAGAAACTGAATGCTTTGCAATTGATCCCTCATGAGTGAATCAAGAAGTTTTGTTTCTCAATTTCTCACTGAAAATAACAGTGGGAAAACTGAATTGACTAGATAAAGAAGTTTGGTATTGCCTCTATCACTTTTAAGTAAGCAGAATGTTAGCAGCAGGCCACACCAAAAGCATATCTGCCAAGAGTTGGACAATAATTTAGGGTGAAGAAATAAATGATTTGTGGATGACAAGACTTTGTTCCACAAGACAATTTTGTTCAACAACTATATTAAATAACTATAAGGGAAATAAAATATAATTACCAAATATCTTTATCACATTCTTATTGTTAGAATAAAGTGCACTTAAACAACTGAAACAATTAGGGGTAAAATTTCAAGAATGAATAAAATTGAATGAGTAAAAAATAAACAGATATTCATGGCCTCAAAATAAGATAGCAAGAGAAAAATAAATAGATACAAGTACTAAAATATTTCTAAATAAAAACTATAACCTTTAAAGAATTCTTTAAAGAATCACCTTTAAGCTGTATCTGTGATATAAGGATAAGAATGAAACCCACATGATTCTGGAATGTGTCAAAAATACAATGATATTAAAGCATTAAGAAATAATTCTTTCTTTATAAGGGTACTTGGTTTTGGTTTCCAAGCTAAATCTTTTATTGGATATTAGGTTTAATTTGAGTCTCTGTTTTAATAAAGGATATGAAGAAATTAAAGTGTATGCCAAATATTTTTTTTAAAACACTGAAAGGGGGACATCTAGTTGTATTAAAAGGTTAAAGTTCTGCCTACACAGAAAATGGAATAAAAAATTAATTAATCATCGTTTTTGAGTGGAATATTGTTTTGTCTACAGAGGATCAAATGAAAGAAAATGGGCTTAAATGAAATGAAAAAATAAATTTTCAGTTACACGTGAAGAAGAATTTGTTAATTATTTAATTGATGAAGAGTAGAATGGGCTGATCACTATGAGGTTTAGAATAGGTTTTCTTTTTTCTCCAGAAATCACATTTATCAGTACTAGAACCTCAAGGGAACATATGGCCATTTTCTTTCTCATCTTATTTTTTTTAGTCCAGGAAGTAAACACAGAAATTATTATAAATTGCTTAAGTCACCACAGCAATCCAATGAAAAATCTAGCACGAGAGTTCACAGTTCTTAACTTCTAGGCTTGAATAAGTTACTTAAAACTTTTGTGCATTAGTTTGTTTTGTTTTCATTTCCTCAATTGAAAAAATAATGCATAACTCAAAAGGACAACTCTGAATATCAAATGAATATTTGGAAAGCACTTAGCATCATGATCATCTATAGTAACTTCAAAACACAGTAGTTTAAAAAATTGTTATTATTGCCTAGTGTTTTTTCACCTTAAAAAAATCTAAAAAAGATAATTTAGGGCTCTCTTTTATGGACCATCTTTAATGTAAAAGTTTAGGTCAGAACACTTTAAAGTGTTAAAAGTATATATGGGAGGAGAAGATGGTGGAGGAGTGAGGGGAGGCTGCACTTTCAGGCTCCCGAGACCCATATGTAGTTTGGGCTAATTGAGGACAAAACATCTCAGTGAGCAGCTGGACACCGGCAGGAGTCGAGCCTTGGAACTGCTCGATTAGAGAAAACCATCTGGGAACGACCTGTTTGGTGAGGATAGCTGAGGAAAAAGGGACGAGAAGGGGTTTCTCACTAGGGTGACTCCCCAAGCTGTGGCTGGAAGGACACAAGGGCTTTTTGGTGACCACAGGCTCCTCCAGAGAGGAATCGGGAGGAGAGCGGATCTCTGCCCGCTGGCAGAGAAAGGACTGGACTAGGTGGAATTGGCGCTAAAAGAAAAGCGTACTGCTGTGCATGTGAGAATATGATTTTTCTCTATATTTTTCTCTTGTTTACTATGGAAAGGAGAGGAAAGGTTAGGGGTGATAGGACATTCTTGAGAAGCGCAGCGCAGAGGTGCACTCACCCACTCCCAAACCCTCCCCTTGGGTCGCGAGGGTGCGCACAGGAAAGTGCCCTCATTCACTGGCCCAGGTGCGCGGGGCCGCGCGTCCAGGAGCCCCTTGGACACACCCCGACGGATGTAAGATCAGTGCCCCAATGGGCGCAGGGAGGGCCCGCTGTGCACTCAGAAGACCGTGCGCAGACACCCCTGGCCAGCTCCAGTGGGCGCCAGGCTGGAGCGCAGACCACTTGCGTGGGCTCTGCTCGTGCCCGCCCAGACGGGTGCAGGAACGGTGGGCGGCTGCAGCGCGGGAACAGCGGGCGGCGGCGACTCACAGACGCTCATGTCCACCTTGCACAAGTGTCCAGGGCCCCACCCCAAGGGGAAACAGACCGACTCCCGGGGCACGACTCCACAGGCCTGACGCTAGTATGAAGGCCACCTTGCGCGCGCACGTGCGCGCGTGCACAAGCACCCCAGCCGGCTCCAACAGGCGCCAAAACAACGCCGGCCACCACCGAGGGCAGGGCGCACACCGCTGCTGCAACAATCAGGAACCTCTGGCCCGCCTCATTACACCAGCTGTGGATCCAGAAAGAGAAGACGACACACAAAGGCTGAACTGAAACTCAAGACAAAGTGGACAGACTGACTCGCAACCAACTAGCCAAAGGGAAGATCCTACCAAAGAGCATCTGAAATATAACCAGACAGCATAAACAAATGACATAAAGGGTACCTCAAGAACATCAGGCTCAGGAGATCAAAGGGACTGCACCACTGAAACCCCTAGATCTCCTATAAAGAATCTCGTACCACAAAGGAGGGAAGTCAAAGCAGACAAATCCAAAAAAAAAAAACAAACAAGAATCCAACATGGTGAGACGCGGAAACAACCTCTCAATAAAAAGAAAAGAGGAATCCCCAGAAGGAGAGGTAGATGGAATAGACATAGCCCAAATGTCCGACATGGAATTCAAAACAGTGCTGGTGAAGAAGCTCAATATACTCGACAACCTCAAAAACAACTACGACAACCTCCAAGGAAGTTACCAACAGCTCCAAGAAAATTACAGGGAACTTATGGAGAACTACATCAGCATAAAAAAGAACATAGAGACTATTAATAAGAACCAGGAAGAAATGAAGAATACAATCTCTGAACTGAAAAGCACAGAAGAATCAATCAAAAGCAGGCTAAACGAAGCAGAGGATCGGATCGTGAGTTAGAGGACAATATAGAAAAAAATCCCCAGACAATACAACAAAATGAAAAAAGATTGAAAAAGTATGAACAAGATGTAAGGGAATTACAGGATAGCATGAGAAGAAATATTACCAGAATCATCGGAATAAGAGAGGGAGAAGAGGAGCGAGGAATAGAAAAGCTGATAGGAGAAGTATTGACAGAAAATTTTCCCAACCTGATGAGAGAAAAACTTATGCAAGTTCAAGAAGCACAGAGAGTCCCAATGAAGAGGAATCCCAAAAAACCCACTCCAAGGTGTATTAGTTTGAGTCGTTTTTCCTACAATACAAGTTCATTAAGCAAACGATAACTTGGGTTTCTTTTAAGCTGGCATTCAATTTACTTGATCCATTTGGTATATTGTCATTCCCATTTACTCATTCATTCATTTTCCACAGATTTATTTGGAGTTCCTAAATAAATGCTGTGCATTGTGGTATTCTAGGTTCTGATAAAAGTGGTAATCTCTTCACTCATAGAGCTTAAAATGTGGTGGGAAAAGACAATAGACAAGTCCAGTAGACATAGACGGGAGGCTTGTTATTTTAGATGGTGCATTCAAACAAGGTCTCCTTTATGGGATGCCATTTAATCAGAGGCTGAAGGCAAAGAGAAATGGAGCATGGAAATATGTAGGGTAAGTGACATTGAGTGCAAATGGTCTAAAGCACTAGCACTGAGTGTCCGTGGCACTTCACAGAGGCCACCGTGACTGAAACAGTGCAGGGAAGCCCTGCAGAGGGCGTCAGGCAGTGAGATCAGAAGCAAAGGCTGACTACATAGAGCCTGTCTGCCCAGCCCCAGCAATTTTAATTTTAATTTCATTCTGTGTGTAGTGGCAAGCCTTTAGAAGCTTGTGAGCAGGCGATTGGATTGTCTGGCTTACTTTTCAAAAGACGACGCTGGCTGCTGTGTGCAGAACAGAACGGGGCAGGAGGAGAGAGAACAAGTACTAAGCTATTGCTCTAATCCAGGTGGGCAATTAAGGTGGCTTAATGAGGACGTGGATAATACAGGCGGCTAAACTGTTTAGGTTTGGAATACATTTTGAAAGTGGAAATTATAACCTTTACTCATACACTGAATGCGAGTGTGAGGTGGATCCGTCAGGCTACTGGCAAGAAGCACCTGTCACTTGGCAATTTGAAGCAGTTCCTAAGTGGAATTCTTACAAAAGTGAGAGAAGCCTGTGGGAATTCCCAAGGGAAAGATCAACACCTCAGGGCCATAACGAACAGGAAGACGTTATATTGTACCTCTTGGCCTAAAGGTGGGGAATTAAGAGCGCAGTTATTAAGATCCTGAGGCAAAAAATACACTGTGAAGAGTCTGAGCGGGCAGGGGAAATCATACCCATCCCTCCATGAACTGATAAAAGGGAGTCCCTGAAACTAATACTCCAAATTAATTCTCCTATTCTCCTTCCTCTGTTCTCCTGCTGATACTTCCCACTGCGTCATGTGAAGACGGCAGAGTTGTGTATCCTGTAACTTTACTAAATTCATTAGCTCCATGGTATGGGTGTGTGTGTGTGTGTGTGTGTGTGTGTGTGTGTGTGTGTGTGTGTGTGATGTCATCTGCAAACAGTTCATTTTACTTCACACTTTCCAACTCGGATGGCTTCTGTTTCTTTTTCTCTCCCAATTGTCTTTGCTAGGAGTTCTAGCACGGTGTTGTATCAAAATGTCAAGAGCCGGCATCCTTGCCTTTTTCCTAATCCTGAAAGTAAAGTTTTCAGTTTCTCACTCTTGCATATGGATGTTAACTGTGGGCATGTCCTATACGGCAAGTTCCTCTATTACCTATAGTTTGTTAAGGGTTCTTATCATGGAAGAGTATTGGATTTTGTCAAGTTTTCTTTTGCATTTATTGTGATGATTGTGTGACTCTTACCCTCCGTCCTGCTAAATGGTGTATCGCTTTGATTGATTCGTTTACACTGAAACACCCTTGCATCCCACAAGTAATCCCATATGGTCATTTTAATGTGTGGCTAGATTTGGTTTGCTAGTTTTTTTTTGTTCAGGAGTTTTGCATCTATGTTTATCAGCAATGCTGGCATACAGATTTCTTGTCCTGTGTCTGTATTTGTACTCAGGATAAATACAAATGAAGTGTACAAAAGGAAGTTAAGGAAACACTGCCATTTACAAGAGCACCAAAAATAATAACATATGTAAGAATAACCTAACCAAGGAAGTAAAAACTTGTACAGTGGAAACTACCGAACTTTGATGAAAGAACTTCATGAAAACAACTGATTGGCAAGACATTAGTGACCAAGGGTTGGACCACTTAATATTGTTAAAATGACCACACTGCCCAAGGTGATACACAGATTCAATGCAATTCATACATGTAAAGGGGGACAACCGTTTTTCATCTGGTTTACCACTGGATGATCTAGGCCAGTGACAATGAATAGAAAGGGTAAAAAGTGTTAATGTGGGGGAGATGGGAGTTTTAGGAAGAAAAATCTTGAACAGGGCGAGGGTACAGGTTTCAATGCATAAGTCCAGGGACTGTAACAGGAAAGGAGACAAAACATTGGGCACACAGGCTGGTGGGGTGTTATCTTTGCCGGTGGAAAAAAATGTGCATACTCTCTTCTCACAGCTTCCACTCCTCCAGTGAATAGAGAAGGAAGGATATCAGCCATGAATGAGGAAGATGAAAGCTGTGCTGGACCTCTGAGGCAGAAGAAGGTGTGGAATTGTCAACTCAGTGAATGGGAGAAGGAGTCCAATAGGGGAGTGGAGAATTGTTGCCCAGAAGCAGAGAGCGCCCAGTAGTGGTTTTATACCATAATGATATCACACGGTTATCTGTAAGTACAAACGATTCTTTATTGCAACATGAAGTCATTTTTAAAGTTGGTTCAAATGTATATGCATTTTCAAGTATTAAGAATGCTCATAAAATGACAACAAACTCACAACGATCAACAATTGAATCTAAAAAATATAAACAGACTCCAACTAGCAAACCAGAACAGGAACAGAATCATAGGTATGGGGATCATTTGGAGGGTTATCAGCAGGGAGGGGAGAGGGGGAGAGATGGGGATATGGTGCAGGGATTAAGACGCATAATCGATTGGTACAAAATAGACAGGGGGAAGTTAAGAATAGTATAGAAAAGGGTGAAGTCAAAGAACTTATATGCATGACCCATGGACATGAACTAAGGGGGGTGGGATTGCTGGAGGGAAGGGAGGTACTGGACAGAGGGGAGCAAAAGGGAAAGCATTGGAACTACTGCAACAACACAATCAATAAAATAAAATAAAAAAAGAATGCCCATATTCATGGCTGGTACCTTCTAGAAGCTGGCCATTATAAGAGAAGTCTGTGGAAGGTTATCTCGTGGGAGTTCTCAGCCAGGAAACTTCATGAGAATTTAAGTACAGGGTAAAGAGTGGCATGCCACTAAACTTAATCCTTACCAGCACCGTCGCCTACTAAAATTAAACATTGTTAACATATGGAAAGAGAAAATGAGAACAACACAAAGTTATTAATTCTAGACAGACAAGTTCCCTTCCTAGGAATGTATCCAACCACCTCCTTTTCTCTCCATTTTCCTTTCTCTCCGTGCCCCCCGCCCCTCTTTGTGCGAGACTCTGTGCAAGTACACATCCGTGTGTACATGTGTGCGTTTACTTGTTTTATCACTTTTAAAGAAACAACGCCTTTGTACAGTTTTCAGCTCAGCCAAAGAACTTACTGATACGCTCCTAAAGGTGAAAGGAAGGTGAGAGCTTTCGGTGTCAGAAATAATAACGTATTCAGTAAGGCTCTTAATAGTTTCATCAGAATAGGGGCATCTGGATGTCAACCATAAGAAAACAAACAATGATCAGCATAAATAAATGGCTTCTACATGCACGCATAAGCAAGGGGGAAAGAGAGAGGACTAAAGGGACCAAGAGAGAGGAAAGGAATGAGGGGCGAAGGATGTGAGAAAGGAAGGAAGGGAAGCAGAGGGAAGAGATGAAAGGTGGCTTGGATCGTGGAAAAGACAAACGGCAGATCTGTTAGGTAAACTGAATTTCACACTTAAAAGTCCAGCCTACTAGGGTGACATCGTGCTGGATCAGGTATCAGGCATTCAGGATGTCAGGAACCGCGCATATTACTGGTGTTGGCACTGGTCTTGGGGTTCGTCGCCCTCATCGTCGTCATCGTCGTCGTCATCGTCGTCGTCGTCATCGTCGTCGTCCTGATCGTAGTCATCCTCGTCATCGTAGTCGTCGTCGTAGTCGTCATCAGTGTCGTCGTCGTCATCGTAGTCGTCATCGCTGTCGTCATCACTGCCTTCGTCATCGTCATCGCCGCCGCCGTTGTCGTCATCGCCATCGGACACATCTGAGGCACTGGAAGGGTCATCCGCCTCTGCACCCCCGATGTCAAATACCCTACGACGGCTAAGAAGGCGAAAACTGCTCTGTGGCTGGTGACGCAAAAAATAGGAAAGCAGGCTTGTGTCAAACGAGTTACCGAACATCAACCTCTCCTGATCGCGACGCTCCTTGTTCGTCCTCATCACATTCTCTAACCCAGGAAGCCCAGTGGGAGCTCGAGTGCTGGGTGCCCAGATCTTGGCATCATAGTCTAGGCCACTGCTCGCCATCACAGGCAGGTAAGGATGGGGCTCCACACAGTTCACTGTGTTGGTCCTGTCTCCTTCCAGGAGCTGAACGACCTGGCAGGATGATTTCTCCCAGAAGAAGATGTGCCCGCCATCACTACCGCTCACCACAAACTCGCTTCCGGGGCCGTAGAAATTGACGCCTTTGACCGTGGCCCTATTTCTGTGCCCCTTATACCTCTTAACATACTGGTCTCCATCACAGCCAGAGGAGTGGAAGAGGTAAATATCTTCATCGCTGTAACTGGCCAGGAGCTCGGTGCCATCGTGGCTGTACACCACGCAGGTGACATTTACTCGGACATCACCGTCAAACAGGTGATGAGGACAGAATTTCTTGAGTAGCCCGTTATTCTCATTCTCATCAATTCTCCTCTGGTCGTAAATTCTTACAAACTGGTCTCTTCCACCCACAGCAAACTGGTAAGGATTGGCGGGGTTCACAAAGATTGTAAACAGTCCCACTCTCCTGGCATTCTCCCTCGTCACCACCAGTTCGTAAGCCGGCCGCTCCTGTCTGAGGTCAATGGCAAAGACAACAGCATCTTCACCTGAGCTCAGGAATGTGAAAGGGGAGCCCGGCTCCAGAGCCAACTTGTGGCTGGCTCTCCTATGTTGGGCCACCTTCCGGAAAACAACATCGCCCGGCGCAGCAGGGAGCTGTGCCACCCGTACCTGCCCATCACGGCCACACGTGGCCAGGGTGCAATCGCCCCAACTCGGAAGGAACTTGGCCTGAAAGACGTTATCTGTGTGACCAGAGTCCAAGTTCATTACCGGCTGCTGGCGTTCCCAGTCCCAAATTATCACTCTCAGGTCATCACCGCTACTGGCCAGCCAGGTGCCCCGCTCGTTGAAGTGAACACTATTGACACAGCCCTCGTGGCCTTCCAGCCTGCACTGCAGGCTCAAACGCTGCACAAACACTCTCGACCCGCAGGCCGCGGGTACGAAGCGGGCCCCTGAACCCAGCTGCCGATCTCGAAGGGCACTGAGGACATTCCAGCGAGGGCGGGGCAGGGCAGATGTTTCTGAAGATGCCCCGTTCTCCAGGGCCCGATCCTCATCTGCTAGGTACTGATCAGGGTTGGCCCCGCTGCTCTGTACCTGGGGCTGTTCTCCTGCCACTTCCTCCTGGACCGCCTCTACATCCCTTCTCAGCCGGCCTTCGCGGTGACGGGCCGTGTTGTCGCCACCACCTTCCACGCGTCCAGAGATGACGCGGTCGTTTCCCGCGTCTGCACCTTGCTGTTCTGTGTAGGCAAAGACGGGAACACTATTAGCCCCGGCACCGTCACCACCCCCGTTCAATCTCAAGCCCATTTGAGGTCCAGGTCTCAAATCGAAATCTGAGGATGTCCCCATCATGGCGTCGGCTCGCGACCACTCACCTGGGGCATCAGCGCCGCTGCCGTGGCCAGACATCTCGGAAGACGCTAGCTGTAGCCGGGTAGTGACTGTGAGAGTCCTAGAGTCCTGGAGACGGCGGCGGGTCAGCGCCGGGTGGGACTAGGACAGCGGAGAAGAAGGTAGATCCAAAGGTCCGACGCGACTTCAGATAAGCCAAAGCCGGAAGTGCCGTAGCTGGCTGACGGCGCCCAGCCAGTATGGGTGCCGAGGAAGCTCAAAAGACATCGTCCCGTCTGTGGTCTCGCGATAATTGGGGTCGCACAGATATTTTCTTTTTTTTTTTTTTCCTCTCTTTTCCTGTTTCCAGGCACGGAGCCCCGCCCCCGCAGCTATCTCGAACTCTCAACTATCTTGTTTACTGTTTGTTCTTCTAAACATTGAAACATACTGCACTTGCCAAACATTCTTATTAGAGAACCTACAAAAAACCCCGATCCTTCTCGGGAAAATCACTTAGGCTAAGTCTCTCAGTGCTTTGCTTAACATAATGTACAGTTCTGAAATGAATAGTCAAACGTAATGTAAGATTGCTAAGGCCACCACAGATACTGAGTTCCCGAAATACAAACAATATCTTCAGTGAATCAAACAGCTTAAGGGAAATCACGAGTGCTCGAGTTGGTTACAAGGACGTAGGGCGGACAGATAAAATACACAATGCCCAGGTCATTGCATTTTAGGTTTCAAAATGAATACTTTCTCAGCATGAGTAGATCCTAAATTTTGCATCACGCATGACTTCTAATAGAGGCGCTTATTATTATTAAAATTGCTAATGTCAATGTGCATCATGTATTGTTATTATTTTTTTTAATCTGGCAGATTCGTTTATCTTGAAGAGTAATTTAGAACCTCTGTGTAATCAGGGCTAAAATCAACTGGTCTATTTAACGTAAACATTGAAAGAGCACTGCTTCACCAATTTAAAATAGAAGCACAACCTTTTCCTTCTCCTCCAAGACTCTATGTATTTATTTGGAATTTGTTCAATTTAAGATACTTGGACAACACCACCATGAATTTTTGAAAGAAAAAGGAGAACATTCTCTGTGATGTTATCAGGGTCTAACAATATTTGATATATATCCCAAAATAGGAAAAAGTCTTGTGGGTGGGATCTTGTTGGCCAGGAAAACTTTTGGAGACAATCCATTGTGATTGCTGTGTACACTTTAGAGCTTTGGAAAGTGAATGATCTTGGGGGAGGTCAGTAAATTTTAAAGGACTACAATAAACTGATGACGAAGAATGCGGAGAACAAGATTTCCCTCAGAGTAATTGCAGCATCAACTTAAATAGTCGATCGAACCTAGACGTAGGGTCCTCTAAAGAGAGAGAACAGTTCCAATGCTGACAGCAGTGAGAAGACACGTAAAAGGCTATTCATAGTGATCTGAAGAGTAGCACAGCGACCTGAAAACCAACTGAAAGAAAGCTTGTCAAGAGCAACATGGGTCAATGAATTAACATATATTTCTATAATGGAATAATGTATAAAAACGAAGATTCATGAATTAAAATTAAGTGTAGCTCTGTGAGTGAATCTTTAAACAAGAATGGACAAAAACACAATGAGAGAAGAACAAGGGATAGTTTCATTTTTCATGCAGATCTCTGTAGTTTTCATATGCAGTAAAGCTATTTAGAAAGGCAAGGAAATAATCGGCTTAAAATTCAGGGTATTTTTAAAGAGGAGAGAAGGAAGTTAAAATCTGGAAGAAAGAAACCTTAAAGTGTTATTGCAGGCATAGATACCTTAAAATGGATATAGGTATGCTGTTAAGCATTTTATCCTTTGTGGACTGACATGGACAGAGACATTGATATATGTTTACCTATGTATGATCCATTTCATAGTGTTCATTAACAAGGGGTCCTTCTCAGCCATGAAACACAGAAACAAAACACAGCAAAACACACACACACACACACACACACACACACACACACACACATGTGCCCAGGAAAACTAGAGCATTAAACCTTATTATGCTCATCCCGGTATTGTCCAGGGAGGAATCCTTAATTATTGGCTTTGGAAATATGCCTTGTCCCATATCCAGGAACAGTTTTCCTGTGAGAGGTTGAACCATGTTATTTCAACCTGATGTTGGTGTATTAGTTTGAGTCGTTTATCCTACAAGTTCATTAAGCAAACGATAACTTGGGTTTCTTTTAAGCTGGCATTCAATTTACTTGATCCATTTGGTATATTGTCATTCCCATTTACTCATTCATTCATTTTCCACAGATTTATTTGGAGTTCCTAAATAAATGCTGTGCATTGTGGTATTCTAGGTTCTGATAAAAGTGGTAATCTCTTCACTCATAGAGCTTAAAATGTGGTGGGAAAAGACAATAGACAAGTCCAGTAGACATAGACGGGAGGCTTGTTATTTTAGATGGTGCATTCAAACAAGGTCTCCTTTATGGGATGCCATTTAATCAGAGGCTGAAGGCAAAGAGAAATGGAGCATGGAAATATGTAGGGTAAGTGACATTGAGTGCAAATGGTCTAAAGCACTAGCACTGAGTGTCCGTGGCACTTCACAGAGGCCACCGTGACTGAAACAGTGCAGGGAAGCCCTGCAGAGGGCGTCAGGCAGTGAGATCAGAAGCAAAGGCTGACTACATAGAGCCTGTCTGCCCAGCCCCAGCAATTTTAATTTTAATTTCATTCTGTGTGTAGTGGCAAGCCTTTAGAAGCTTGTGAGCAGGCGATTGGATTGTCTGGCTTACTTTTCAAAAGACGACGCTGGCTGCTGTGTGCAGAACAGAACGGGGCAGGAGGAGAGAGAACAAGTACTAAGCTATTGCTCTAACCCAGGTGAGCAATTAAGGTGGCTTAATGAGGACGTGGATAATACAGGTGGCTAAACTGTTTAGGTTTGGAATACATTTTGAAAGTGGAAATTATAACCTTTACTCCTACACTGAATGCGAGTGTGAGGTGGATCCGTCAGGCTACTGGCAAGAAGCACCTGTCACTTGGCAATTTGAAGCAGTTCCTAAGTGGAATTCTTACAAAAGTGAGAGAAGCCTGTGGGAATTCCCAAGGGAAAGATCAACACCTCAGGGCCATAACGAACAGGAAGACATTATATTGTACCTCTTGGCCTAAAGGTGGGGAATTAAGAGCGCAGTTATTAAGATCCTGAGGCAAAAAATACACTGTGAAGAGTCTGAGCGGGCAGGGGAAATCATACCCATCCCTCCATGAATTGATAAAAAGGGAGTCCCTGAAAATAATACTCCAAATTAATTCTCCTATTCTCCTTCCTCTGTTCTCCTGCTGATACTTCCCACTGCGTCATGTGAAGACGGCAGAGTTGTGTATCCTGTAACTTTACTAAATTCATTAACTCCATGGTATGGGTGTGTGTGTGTGTGTGTGTGTGTGTGTGTGTGTGTGTGTGTGTGTGTGTGTGACGTCATGTGCAAACAGTTCATTTTACTTCACACTTTCCAACTCAGATGGCTTCTGTTTCTTTTTCTTTCCCAATTGTCTTTGCTCGGAGTTCTAGCACGGTGTTGTATCAAAATGTCACGAGCCGGCATCCTTGCCTTTTTCCTAATCCTGAAAGTAAAGTTTTCAGTTTTTCACTGTTGCATATGGATGTTAACTGTGGGCATGTCCTATACGGCAAGTTCCTCTATTACCTATAGTTTGTTAAGGGTTCTTATCATGGAAGAGTATTGGATTTTGTCAAGTTTTCTTTTGCATTTATTGTGATGATTGTGTGACTCTTACCCTTCGTCCTGCTAAATGGTGTATCGCTTTGATTGATTCGTTTACGCTGAAACATCCTTGCATCCCACAAGTAATCCCATATGGTCATTTTAATGTGCGGCTAGATTTGGTTTGCTAGTTTTTTTTTGTTCAGGAGTTTTGCATCTATGTTTATCAGGAATGCTGGCATACAGATTTCTTGTCCTGTGTCTGTATTTGTACTCAGGATAAATACAAATGAAGTGTACAAAAGGAAGTTAAGGAAACACTGCCATTTACAAGAGCACCAAAAATAATAACATATGTAAGAATAACCTAACCAAGGAAGTAAAAGACTTGTACAGTGGAAACTACCGAACTTTGATGAAAGAACTTCATGAAAACACAACTGATTGGCAAGACATTAGTAACTAAGGGTTGGACCACTTAATATTGTTAAAATGACCACACTTCCCAAGGTGATACACAGATTCAATCCAATTCATACATGTAAAGGGGGACAACCGTTTTTCATCTGGTTTACCACTGGATGATCTAGGCCAGTGACAATGATGGAATAGAAAGGGTAAAAAGTGTTCATGCGGGGGAGATGGGAGTTTTAGGAAGAAAAGTCTTGAAAAGGGTGAGGGTATAGTATTCAATGCATATGTCCAGGGATTGTAACTGGAAATGAGACAAAATATTTGGCACATAAGCAGGTGGGATTTTGTCTTTTCTGGAAAGAATGTGCATACTCTCTTTTCACAGCTTCCACTCCTCCAGTGAATAGAGAAGGAAGGATATCAGCCATGAATGAGGAAGATGAAAGCTGTGCTGCACCTCTGAGGCAGAAGAAGGTGTGGAATGGTCAACTCAGTGAACGGGAGAAGGAGTTCAATAGGGGAGTGGAGAATTGTTGCCCAGAAGCAGAGAGTACGCACTAGTGGTTTTATACTATAATGATATCACACGGTTATCGGTTAGAACAAACGACTCTTTAATGCAACATGAAGTCATTTTTCAAGTTGGTTCAAATATATATGCATTTTCAAGTATTAAGAATGCTCATACTGCTGTACGGTATCTTCTAGGAGCTGGCCATCGTAAAAGAAGTCTGTGGAAGGTAATCCTGCGGGAGTTCTCAGACATGAAACTTCACGAAAATTCAAGTACAGGGTAGAGAGTGGCATGCCACTAAACTTAATCCTTACCAGCCCCGTCAACTAAAATCAATCAGTGTTAACACATGGATTCAGAAAACTAGGACAACACAATGTTTTTAATTCTATAAAGACAAAATGCCTTCCATGGAACTTATTCAAGCACCTGTTGTCTCGTTTTCCTCTCTGCCCCCTCTGTGTCTCTGTGTGAGACTCTGTGCACGTACATATCCATGTGTACATGTGTGCATTTCCTTGTTTTACTCACTTTTAAAGAACCAACACATTTGTACAGTTTTCAGCTCAGCCAAAGAACTTATTGATATACTCCTAACGGCGAAAGAAAGCAGACAGTTTCCTGTGTCAGAAATAATGTATTCAATAAGCCACTTAATATTTTCATCAGAAATGGGAACCTTCGGAAGTCAACCATAAGAGAACAAACAACAAACAGCATAAATAAATGGCTTCTACATGCACGCATAAGCAAGGGGGAAAGAGAGAGGACTAAAGGGACCAAGAGAGTGGAAAGGAATGAGGGGCGAAGGATGTGAGAAAGGAAGGAAGGGAAGCAGAGGGAAGAGATGAAAGGTGGCTTGGATCGTGGAAAAGACCAAAGGCAAATCTGTTAGGTAAACTGAATTTCACACTTAAAAGTCCAGCCTACTAGGGTGACATCGTGCTGGATCAGGTATCAGCCATTCAGGATGTCAGGCACCGCGCATATTACTGGTTTTTGCACTGGTCTTGGGGTTCGTCTCCCTCATCATTGTCGTCGTCATTGTCGTCGTCATCATCATCGTCGTCGTCGTCATCGTCGTCGTCGTCATCGTCGTCGTCATCATCATCGTCGTCGTCGTCATCACCGTCGTCGTCGTAGTCATCAGTGTAGTCGTCATCATCGTAGTCGTCGTCGCCGCCGTCATCATTGCTTTCATCGTAGTCATCGCTGCTGCCGTTGTCGTCATCGTCATCGGACACATCTGAGGCACTGGAAGGGTCATCCGCCTCTGCACCCCCGATGTCAAATACCCTACGACGGCTAAGAAGGCGAAAACTGCTCTGTGGCTGGTGACGCAAAAAACAGGAAAGCATGATTGTGTAAAACGTGTCACTGGACCTCAACCGTTCCCGATCGCGACACTTCTTGTTCGTCCTCATCACATTCTCTAACCCAGGAAGCCCAGTGGGAGCTGGAGCGCTGGGTACCCAGATCTTGGCATCACTGTCTAGGCCACTGCTCGCCATCATAGGTAGGTAAGGATGGGGCTCCACACAGTTCACAGTGCCGGTCCTGTCTCCTTCCAGGAGCTGAACGACCTGACAGGATGATTTCTCCCAGAAGAAGATGTGCCCGCCATCACTACCGCTCACCACAAACTCGCTTCCGGGGCCGTAGAAATTGACGCCTTTGACCGTGGCCCTATTTCTGTGCCCCTTATACCTCTTAACATACTGGTCTCCATCACAGCCAGAGGAGTGGAAGAGGTAAATATCTTCATCGCTGTAACTGGCCAGGAGCTCGGTGCCATCGTGGCTGTACACCACGCAGGTGACATTTAATTGGTCATCCCAGTCGACCAGGTGACGAGGACAGAATTTCTTGAGTAGCCCGTTATTCTCATTCTCATCAATTCTCCTCTGGTCGTAAATTCTTACAAACTGGTCTTTTCCACCCACAGCAAACTGGTAAGGATTGGCGGGGTTCACAAAGATTGTAAACAGTCCCACTCTCCTGGCATTCTCCCTCGTCACCACCAGTTCGTAAGCCGGCCGCTCCTGTCTGAGGTCAATGGCAAAGACAACAGCATCTTCACCTGAGCTCAGGAATGTGAAAGGGGAGCCCGGCTCCAGAGCCAAATTGCGGCTGGCTCTCCTATGTTGGGCCACCTTCCGGAAAACAACATCGCCCGGCGCAGCAGGGAGCTGTGCCACCCGTACCTGCCCATCACAGCCACACGTGGCCAGGGTGCAATCGCCCCAACTCGGAAGGAACTTGGCCTGAAAGACGTTATCTGTGTGACCAGAGTCCAAGTTCATTACCGGCTGCTGGCGTTCCCAGTCCCAAATTATCACTCTCAGGTCATCGCTGCCACTGGCCAGCCAGGTGCCCCGCTCGTTGAAGTGAACACTATTGACACAGCCCTCGTGGCCTTCCAGCCTGCAGTGCAGGCTCAAACGCTGCACAAACGCTCTCGACCCGCAGGCCGCGGGTACGAAGCGGGCCCCTGAACCCAGCTGCCGATCTCGAAGGGCACTGAGGACATTCCAGCGAGGGCGGGGCAGGGCAGATGTTTCTGTGGACAGCCAGTCCACCAGGGCCCGATCTTCATCTGCTAGGTACTGATCAGGGTTGGTCCCGCTGCTCTGTACCTGGGGCTGTTCTCCTGCCGCTTCCTCCTGGACCGCCTCTACATCCCTTCTCAGCCGGCCTTCGCGGTAACGGGCCGTGTTGTCGCCACCACCTTCCACGCGTCCAGAGATGACGCGGTCGTTTCCCGCGTCTGCACCTTGCTGTTCTGTGTAGGCAAAGACGGGAACACTATTAGCCCCGGCACCGTCACCACCCCCGTTCAATCTCAAGCCCACTTGAGGCTCAGGTCTCAAATCGAAATCTGAGGATGTCCCCATCATGGCGTCGGCTCGCGACCACTCACCTGGGGCATCAGCGCCGCTGCTGCTGCCGCTGCCGTGGCCAGACATCTCGGAAGACGCTAGCTGTAGCCGGGTAGTGACTGTGAGAGTCCTAGAGTCCTGGAGACGGCGGCGGGTCAGCGCCGGGTGGGACTAGGACAGCGGAGAAGAAGGTAGATCCAAAGGTCCGACGCCACTTCAGATAAGCCAAAGCCGGATATACCGTAGGTGGCTGAGAGCGCGCATCCAGTACGGGTGCTGAGGAAGCTCAAAAGACTTCTTCCCATCTGTGGTCTCGCGATAATTGAGGCCTTGCAGATTTTTTTTTTCCCCTTTCCTGTTTTCAGGCCCGGAGCCCCGCCCCCGCAGCTATCTTGAACTCTCAACTATCTTGTTTACTGTTTTTTCTTCTGAACATTGAAACATACTGCACTTGCCAAACATTCTTATTAGAGAACCTATAAAAAACCCCGATCCTTCTCGGGAAAATCACTTAGGCTAAGCCTCTCAGTGCTTTGCTCGAAGATAATGTACAGTTCTGAAATGAATAGTCAAAGGTAATGTAAGATTGCTAAGGCCACCACAGATACTGAGTTCCCGAAATACAAACAATATCTTCAGTGAATCAAACAGCTTAAGGGAAATCCCGAGTGCTCGAATTGGTTACAAGGCCGTAGGGTGGACAGATAAAATACACAATGCCCAGGTCATTGCATTTTAGGTTTCAAAATAAACACCCTTTCAGCAGCAGTAGATCCTAAATTTTGCATTAGGCATGACTTCTAATAGAGGTGCTTATTATTTATTAGAATTACAAATTTCAACGTGTATCCTTTTCTCTCTTTTTCTTTTTTTTTTTTTTTTTTTAATCTGGCAACCTTTTTATCAAGAAGAGTAATTTAGACCCTCTGTGTAATCCAGGCTGAAATCAACTGGCCAGTTTAATGTAGACATTGAAAGAGCGCTGCATCACCCATTTGAAATTGAAGCACCACTTTTTCCTTCTTCCGCCAGAGACTTTGTGTAGTTATTTAGAATCTGTTCAGTTTAAGATACCTCGGGAATACAACCATGATTTTATGAAAGAAAAAAGAAAACATTCTCTGAGGTTCAGGTCTCAAATCGCCCCAGCCAGCTGCCCCCAAGCGTGCTCCCTCCCATGTGGCCTCTTTACCCTGGCAGACGGTACCGATCCTCTGACTCTGGTTTCTGGCGCATAGTGTACCACACCAAGGTCGGTAGCACTGAAGACATGCTCTTTGAACAGACGCCAGACCCATAGTACCAGTGATTGGTCCTGCGGTTCCCGGCTCCCGAGTTCCAGTCCTGCAGTGAGGATGTCTGTGCCTCTGTTCACCTTTTTTACCAGCCTTATGTTATGCTCTGCCATGCCCAGTTCCGGGGGGGGGGGGATAGGCAGGGGATGATGGGCCCTGTCCAGGGCCTGCTGGAGCCTGCCTGCAGTCCCCTGAGCCTCTCTTAGCAGCTCGGCACTAGAGAGTACCCAGGTCGGTATAGCTTCTTCCCAGTGCCCAAGCTGTACCTGTGTCTCTGGGTTTCTCAGCTGCCTGATGCTTTCTGGACTCTCTCTGTTCTGTCCTCCCAGCAACTAACGTAGTGTGCTACTCACACAGGGCTGCCTCCTGTTCTCTTCCCTCAACTACGTGTACCTCTGGCTGCAAGGCCATGGGGCCTGCTTGCCTGATCCCAGAAGGCCAGTCCCTGGAGCCCCTGGCCTAGCACTCTCACATGGCACGTGCCTGCACACGGCCCTGTCTACAAAAGCCCCACCTGCCAAGCAGGTTCACATGCGGATGACGGGAAGGCCTGAGTGAAGAAACGCTGGTCTGTGCTCAGGACTCAGAATCCTGCTGGTCAAAAGTCCACAGGAGGCTGGGCAAGCAAGCACTCTGGTCAGGCCCTAGGCGGCCCCCCCTGTAGGACAGAGCTTGGAGATCCCCCCTTTTATAGATACCCACATACCTGGGTGTTATGAGGTTGCACGTAGCACAAACACTTTGTAATATTGATTAATTAAATGTAAGACAGTGCATCTTAAAAAAAAAGAAGAAAGGTCTTACAATATTTTATATGTATCTCAAGTAGGTAAGAGGCTTGGGGTGGGGCCTTTTAGGCCAGGAAAACTTTTGGAAACAGTTCATTGAGATTGCTGTGCTAACTTCAGAGCTCTGACAAGTGAATGATCTATGGTGAGGTCAGTAAATTTCCAAAGGTCTACAGTTGCGGACTAAGAATGCAGAGAACAAAATTCCCCTCAGAGTAATTGCAGCATCAACTTAAAGTTGTTCAAACCTAAGACGTGGGGTCTTCTAAAGAGAGAGAACAGTTCCAACGCTGACAGCAGTGAGAAGACACGTAAAAGGCTATTCATAGTGATCTGAAGAGTAGCACAGCGACCTGAAAACCACCTGAAAGAAAGCCCGTCAAGAGCAACATGGGTCAATGAATTAGCATATATTTCTCTAATGGAATCATGTTCAAAAATGAAGATTCTTGAATTAAAATTAAGTGCGGCACCGCGAGTGAATCTTTAAACAAGAATGAATAAAAACACAATGAGAGAAGAACAGTGGATAATTTCATTTTTCATGCATATCTCTGTAGTTTCCATATGCAGTAAAGCTATTTAGAAAGGCAAGGAAATAATCAGCCTAAAATTCGGGGTATTTATTAAGAGGAGAGCAAGAAGTTAAACCTGGAAGAAAGAAACCTTACAGTATTATTGGAGACATAGATAGGTTATTGTGGATAAGTATGTTATTATCCTTTTTACTCTTTGTTGACTGAGATAGACACAGACATTGATATACCCTTTTCTATGTATGAAACGTTTCATAGTATTCATTAACAAGGGGTCTTTGAGGCAGAAGAAGGTGCGGAGTAGTCAACTCAGTGAATGTGAGAAAGAGTCTAATAAGGGAGTGGCTATTGTTGCCCAGCAGCAGAGAGGGTCCGCTTGTGGTTTTATACCACAAAAGTAAAACGGGACGGCGTGGTTATTAGTTCTCCCTTTGAGGTACTTCATACGAGTGGAGTAGGCAAATACCCAGGTTCAGCTAAATTCAAAATCTTTTTTTTTTTTTTTTTGCTATTTGAGGGGATAACGGAGTTTGGGGCAACGGAGCTTAAATTCTACCTATTGAAATTTCATATAAAGAACCACGAATTTAACTACACAAAAGAGAATTAAGGACAAAAACGGGAAGATGAAGAGAGCAGATTTGGTAGGGTCAGTGGATTGGAGGTCCCAGTCGGGTCCATTTTTGCTCTGCTCGGCAAGTGTGTTCAACCAGAGAGGAAGTAGAGTTCAGTTTTGTCCTTCCCCACCTTATGGCTTGTAAGTACATATGAAGCTTAGGAGGACAGGCCGACCCAGTACACTATAATCTGTACCCAAGCTATTAAAGCAAGGGCAATTTGATTAAAAGATTAAAGTAATTCACTCTAAGATATGGCTGACTGATAAGCTTCATTTTCCCAGAAGCTATTTCCTTAATCTAAGAGGAGCGTCCTATTCTAGGAGGGAGATTTTTTAGAAGAAACCTTCCAGAGCCATTTGAATATTTCAGGTCTTTACTATAACTACTTTTTAAGATAAAAGTGGAGTTGGAGCCATCAGCCTTTGTCTATTAAAATGGTTTTAAACTTACTAGTTCAGTGGTTTTGAATCTATTACCCTGATATTTATTTTTCCCCATCCCCCAACTCTCTCCCGTTGGCAGCCATCAGCTTGTTCTCTATTTGTAATGGGTTTGCTTCTGTTTTGTTCTGCTGTTCATTTTTTAAAATATTCTAGGTCTAAGTGAAATCATGGGGTATTTGTCTCTCTCTCTATAGTATAATTGCTCTTCCAGACCAGCAGTGTGACAGCCTGATTCTGAAAGTGGCATTCAAAGATTGACAATCATTGCTGATTGTCTTGTGGGTTTGGGGACTCCAGAGAATCATTTCTAAAATGCTACATTACCTCCCTCACCTAATGGGCTTGTCTTGTTTTCTGCCTTCTTAGATATAACACCCTACTGTGGGAGACAGACTTGTAAAGTGGTAATTATCTGAAGCCAAGTGCATACTAAGCTTAGTAGAAATTTTTCTGGGAAGATCTCATAAGGTGTCGGCAAAACTTACATTGAAATGTGCTTTCTAGACTTAAGAAATACTGTTGAAATTTCTAAGAAACCCAGAAACTTCAGGGTGCCATTCGGAATGAAAGAGAAAAATAAAATTCGCTGCATTCTAGAACAATTTTCAGTATAAAACAATAATTGGAATAGCTAAGTACACGCTACTTGAATCGTTAACAGCGGGTCCTGTGAAAGTAGAGTGACAGGAGAGATTGTTTGGGGGAGACAAAGGGCTGAGATGTGTCTCCAGGAAACATACTTGAGCCTAACAGCATTGAAGGAGGAAGAACAGAGCAGCACACAGCCACCGGACCGGAACTGTCCTCTGGGCCGTTGGGGAGGCATGCCCATGTCCCTCTGCCTCACCCTCACCGAGCCTCAGTCCCTTTTCTCTGTGTGAGGCAGGACTGGAAGCCATCAGAGATTGACACATGGTCTGTGACAGGAGGGAGGAGACAGCACGACATGTTCTGGAAAATGGAAGTGTCGGTGTGATTGGACTCCAGATTAAATATGAACAGCAGTCTTAAACCAGACCAGCCTGTCATTTGGCGCTTCATTGCAGCGGTTCTCAAACTGTTTGGTCTCAGGATCCCTTTGGCATTCTTAAAAATTATTGACAATTCCAGAAGACTCATCCTTATGTGAGACCCCTACTGATATTTGCCACACTAGAAATTAAAGCTGACAAAATTTTAAATATTTATTAATTTATTTTAAAAAGAACAATAAACCCATTACACGTTAACATAAATATTTCCCAAAAGGCAATTTTTGGGAACAAAACAAATTTAATTTCCCTGCGTTGCATTTTTCTTTATCGTGTGGTCGAACAGAAGTTATTTGGATTCTCATATCTGCTTCTTCAAGTCATCTTTGCATTATCATAAATTATGCCATGTCTGGAAGACTCACATGTACATTTGTAAGAAAATTAGATCTAAAATGGCCAATAGCATTTTAAGATTATTATAAACATATGTTTGACCTTTGATACCCACTGAAAGGGTCTCAGGGACCCACTTCCCTTCCCATGGGTCCCCAAACACACTTTAAGAACTGCTGATTTCTTATAGACATATAGAGAAGAAGTTGGATTTTATCTACTTGGTGATGCATTGATATTTCAATAATTAATCAAGGACTGGATTTGCATTGTATAATGATTACTCTCAGGGTGGAGAATATGCTGGATAGAGGCAAGGTCAGATGTCTTAAAACTAAATGGGAACAATTGCTCACATTCCATCTGGAAGAACGGTTTTATAAAGAGATATCATTGATACTTTTTTTATGCATAGTTTCCTTTACTCAAGAGTAAGTTACTTAAATGTGGGTACTGATTTTGATTCATCTTTATAGCTACAGTTTTTGGTAGAGAGTACAGAGTAGGCACCAAGTAAAGATTTATTGAAAACAAATGAAAGATTCAACAAAAATAGCTATCAGAATATTGCCAGTAAAGGATGGGCTGGTCTTGAACTTAATGGCAGTGCCAACACAGATGGAGCAGATTCAAGAGATGTATGGCATTCAGTGTTGACTGACTGGAAATGCTGTTGACCTACTTACTGGATAAAGACTGTGAAAGAAAGATAAGGAACACCGGTATTTCAGTTATCTACCTTATGTGAATCTGGTTCAGGAAGAATAGGATAGAATGGGGTGGGCTTTGGTGGGGGATTACTGCTTTCATTTGGAATATGATGAATTCCAGATGCTTGTGGGATTTGAGCACCTCCAAGCACCTTAAGCAGTTTAACAGTTACATAGTGTCTTATCTAATTAAGCCAACATCTCAGTATATATCAATATTTGTTTCCAATGCTTTAGTATTTTAGTATTTGTTTTTAATCCTTTTGACGTTTTAGTGATTATTTTTCATGCCTTAGTATCTTAAATATTTAATCTTAAATATTTAATTATTGGGTTTTTGATGTCCTAAATTTTTGATTCTATTAGCAGATGACGATTTGTTGTCAACCAAGTGGGATTAATTTAGCTGTTGCACAGTGGCTTGTTTTCAAGTTCACTACTTCTAAGTTCCATCCATATGTGGGGAGTTGAATTGCCCCTACAAAATTGTGAAGGAATCTGCTGACCCCACTCTTGATATGGATGTTCTGTAGAAAGTAGGAGAAACAGCATTTGACTTATTCACAGAAACTTTCCAAACCTTCTGTCACCATTCTCCTACTCCACAAGCTAGGATTGATGACACATCTTAAAATATGCCTATTAGAAGGAACGAATTTTCATAGTTCATAATTATTTAATAGACACCATGCATTGAAAATAAAGAAACATTATGCAAAGAGAGTGTTGTGAACAACTAAAATGAGTTCAGAAGATAACAAAGTTGGGCTCATGCTTTTGATAGAGTACCCTCCACAGGCAGGAAAAAAAACACTAAATACTGAAGGGATTCAGTCCTCATGTTCTTATTGTCATTCATCTCTCCATCTGGCCAGATTTGCTATTTTACCCAATACTTCCTTTGGTCGGAGTTGCTATTTTACCCAATACTTTCTTATGTGCCATCCTGTCTTTACATTTTGTTTCCAATCCACTCTGCAAGGCTAATTGTTGCCCTGTCCTGGGAAGATGTGAATAATTTTAAAGTTAGAAGAGAAGCATCTACCACAACAGAATATAGAAGTCACTTCATTGTAATTAGTCTATTTGTCTCTTTTTATTAATGCCAAAAATGTATTAATATCTCCAAAGAATGAATGAGTATCATCTGTCTTAAAAAATGAACGCAGCTCCAACTTTAATTATTTTAACTGCTTCAAATTTTAAAAAGTGTGTTAGTGAAAGTTTGAGCTATTAATATGTATCACACTTTTCTATTGGTTGCATTATTCAGTGAGTCACAGAAAGTGTACCGTTCAAGAAAAAGAAAAATATAGTTTTGAAAATTAAATTGTCCTTGATTTTCATTAGTTACTAATTGTGCATTTAATAAAGCAGCCACTGAACATAGAAAATTGAATATTCATGCATCTCAATAGAGATATGAATATACTTAAATGAATAAGAGCATTATTTCTAAGGGTACGTAAGATGGATAGTCATGTTAATGTGTGAAAAAAAACTATGAAACTAAAATGCAAAAGCATGCTAGTGTAATGTGATGGAATTTTTAGCACTACCACCCTCCCATGCTTGAGAATTAAACACTTTAGATTTTAAAAGTAAACAAGAATATATTTTATTAAACATCTATTATTGGGAGTAGTGCCACTCTTTCTTTCTCCCCTCATTTCCATGCAGAAAGAAATTTCTGCTTTTCTCCATTTTTGGAATACTTCCTTTTTTCACTCCTAATGTGATACTTCAAACTCTGAAATATAACAGGCCGCATTTCACTATTGGGCAGTTACTGCTCACGTGTGACACACCCCTTGCTCTCTTGCCCACACTTTTGTCTCAATAATCAGATGTGGTGAGTGAGCACTTTGGGCGTCTTGTCAGCATGCAGTAAGTATACTTGGACAGTGCCCTGGGCCTGACCTTAGTAGAAGCGCTGGCCATCCTTCTTGTTGGTGCTGTCTTTCGCCACTGAATCTGTTCGTGTGATGAACCTGGCATCCTTGTTTATGCACTGTTTGGGTACATAGATTGATTGCTCTGTAGATCACACCACTCTCTGTTTATGTGTTCTTTTTCTTCAGTCTTTCTCTCACCTTCCCCACTCACTGCCACCCTTCTACCAATCCACCCACTACGTTAGTGCCAACATTTAAATTTTGGGTGAGTTAGGGGATCTCCACTTTAACTTCTGACTATAACCTTGTTTCTGGTCCAGCTTTTACTGGATAATGTTGTTGCCGGGGTGGGGGTGGGGAATGGTGGTTATAAAGTGCTTTAAAAATTTATGAATCCATTTGATGGGAAAAGGGGTGAATAGTGGGGTTTGGTCACTTTGAGTCAGTTTAATAAAATGCAAAGAAGAGGACTAGAATACACGTTTTCATGGCTAATTTTAGCCAAATACACGTTGACTCTGTAATGCAACATGGTCAATTTTCATATATGGCTTCTAAATAAACCCTAAAATCAATTTTTTAAATGTTTTTTATTGATTATATTGTTACAACAGTTCCAATTTTCTCCCCTTCCTAAAATCAATTTTTTAAAATGAGGTACATATTGTCATAAAGCAACTTATATAATAAGGAAACACTGATTGTTTATTCTTCACAGTGATTGGTTATAATATCAGAATTTTCAGTGATTACCTCATACAAACCTTGGGAAACTGTTCAAGTTTTGCTTCTGATTTTGAGAGGCATAAGCAAGATATGACCCGGTCAAGTTATTCTTGCAAAATAAGTTAAACTAAACTCTGTTTGTAAGACTACGCTGGTTTTGCCTGTTCGGGAGATTGTCAAGGCTGGTCTCCATTTGTTTTTAATTTTAACAGCTATATGATTAAGAACATTTCATAAAACTCATGATACCGACTTACTGCCGGGATGGAGACCTAGACAGACACACTGCGTCTGCCATCATAACTGGGAGGGAACACAGCTGCCTCAGGACTGGAGACAACCAGAAGTTCCGGAGGGTCAAGCTGCATGGAGGTCCGACAAGTGAAAATGCAGAGAGGAAGTGCTCATCTGGACGGGGGAGGGGAGGGGCGAAGCTGGGGGATTGGGGGTGCCGTAGGCCCGCGGAAAGCGCGGTCACATGTTTTAAGGGGTTGGGAGGGACACCTGGGGAGCGTTCCTGGCGCCAGACCCGACCGCGCATCTCATGGGTCGCCCTCTACTGACAAACACCTAAGGTTCCACCCCTTACAACAGAACAGGAACAACAGCTTTACCTAAGACACTGAGGCAAACAAACACGGGAGCCTGTCAAGATGAGGAGACAGAGAAGTATGGCCCGAAAGGGGGAACGAATCAATGTTCCAGTGGGAGAACTAAGCGATGAGGAGATAGCCAACTTAATAGACACAGAGTTCAAAACACTGGTGATAAAGATGCTCACAGGCTAACAGAAATGCTTAAGTACAGCAAGTGCATAAGGGAAGAAGTGAAGACTATGCTAAATGAAATGAAGGAAAATCCACACAAAACCAATGGTGAAGGGGAAAAAAACCAGGGTTCAAATCAATGATTTGGAATATAAGGAAGGAAAAAAAAAAAACCAGTCAATCAGTACAGAATGAGGAAACAAGAATTGAAAAAAATGAGGAGAGCCTCAGGAACCTCTGGGACAACTTTAAACATGCCAACATCCGAACCACAGGGGTGCCAGAAGGAGGAGAGAAAGAGCAAGAAATTGAAAACTTATGTGAGAAAATGATGAAGTAAAACTTCCCAAATTTGGCAAGGGAAATAGACATACAAGTCCAGAAAGCACAGAGAGTCCCAAACGAGTTAGACCCAAAAAGTACCACGCCAAGACACATCATAATTAAAATGATAAAGGTTCAAGACAGAGAGAGAATCTTAAAAGCAGCAAGAGAAAAGCAGAGTTTCCTACAAAGGGGTGCCTGTAAGATTATTAGCTTGTTTCTCAAAAAGAACTTTGCAGGCAAGAAGGGACTGGCAAGAAGTATTCAATGTGATGAAAAGCAAGGACTTATAACCAAGATTACTCTATACAGCAAAGCTATCATTTAGAATGGAAGGGCAGATAAAGTGATTCCCAGACAAGGTAAAGCTAAAGGAATTCATCATCACCAAGCCATTATTATATGAAATGTCAAATGGACTTAAGAAAAAGAGATCAAAATTATGAACATTAAAATGACAACAAACTCACGGGTATCAACAACTGAATCTAACAAATAAAAACAAAATTCAACTACACAAACCAGAATAGGAACAGAATCATAGGTAGGGGGGTCATTTGGGGGGTTATCACCCGGGAGGGGGAAGGGGTGCAGCGATTAAGAAGCATATTTGGTTGGTACAAAATAGACAAGGGGAAGTTAAGAATAATATAGAAAAGGGTGATGCTGAAGAACTTATATGCATGACCCATGGACATGAACTAAGGGGAGAGGGATTGCTGGAGGGAAGGGGAATATTGGGCATAGGGAAGCAAAAGGAAAAAAAATTAGGACTACTGTAACAAAACAATTAATAAAATATACTTCCAAAAAAACCTCATGATACCATACACTTAAAATGGATGGACCATTTTGCATTTAAGTATACCTCACGAAAGCTACTTTCTCCTATTCTCCTTTATCTCTCACCTTAAAGAACTGAAGACTTATTGTTTTCATCTTGCTAAACATGACACGCATTATAAAACTCTTTATTTGCAGGGAGCTTTGGATTCCACCTATTTTTAAATTAATGTTTTAATTTAAATTCAATAAATTACTTCCTCAATAGTTATTAACTAGGACATTTTCTTATTTTACCCTTTTTACATAAATGGAAGCATGCTCTTCACATTTTTTTTTTCAAAAACAAATTTGCTTGGGGAAATATTTATTGACTGCCTACTAGATAAATGCCAGGCCGTGTTGTAAATGCAATGGATAAAAGAATGAGGAAGACAAATAATAACCCATGTCCTGATACATTAATACTAGGTGATATGTTAAGGCGAAAAAAGAAGCAGGAGGTGAGGATAAGGATGTTGGAATAAAAATTGTTTTTTACAAAATCTTGGCAAAAACAAACAAACAAACAATGGAGAATGTGCCAATTGAACATAGACTTTAAGAAGGAGAACAAGTAAAGCTCATATATATATGTATCCCCTATGCCACTACTATATATATTTATATAATACTTTTATTTAAAAATTTGTACCTTACCTAATGTGTTCTTAGAAATACATACATCAATATCTGTCTCAGGCTATGTAGCAAAGCAACCCGGGACCCTCACCGCACTCTCCGAAAGACAATTTCTGGCCTGCTTCCTGAGGTTCCCGCCTCAGCTCCAAGGAGGAAAGCACCTCTTCTCCACTCTTTTTCACCATTCCAGACGAAGACTCACCTTGCACAGATGGCTGCATCTGAAGCCCCCGGACATTAACAAAGCCCGTGGAGCCACGGCTTTTCCTGGTTGTGAACAAAGAACTGCCGTTTTCTGCTTTGTTCCCCTATGGTTGTCAGGCAGAACCTCACATAATTCCCGTTGAAGCTTGGAGGCCTTTTGAATCCTCAACATCAGACGTCACAAGTAAAATAGAAACTGGAGGCATGAGAAGATGGCGGAGGAGTGAGGGGAGGCTGTGCTTTCTGGCTCCCGAGACTCATCTGTAGTTTGAACTAATTGCAGAGAGAACATCTCAGTGAGCAGCAGCACACTGGCAGGAGTCGAGCCTTGGCACTGCTGGAATAGAGAAGAACCATCTGAGAACGACCTGTTTGGCTTCCCAGAGAGGAATCCAGAGGAGAGCGGATCTCTGCCCACTGGCAGAGCCAGGACTGCGTCAGGTGGCATCTGGCACTGAGAGACAAGAAACAGCGTACTGCTGTGCATGTGAGAACGTGACTTTCTTTTATATTTTTCTCTTGTGTACTGCGGAGAGGAGAGGAAAGGTCGGGGGTGATAGGACATTCTTGAGGAGCGCAGGCACAGAAGTGCGCTCGCCCACTCCCCAACCCTCCCCTTGGGTCGCGAGGGTGCGCACAGGAAAGTGCCCTCATTCACTGGCCCAGGTGCGCGGGGCCGCGCGTCCAGGTGTCCCTTGGACACACCCCAACGGATGTAAGATCAGTGCCCCAATGGGCGCAGGGAGGGCCCGCTGTGCACGCAGAAGACCGTGCGCAGACACCCCTGGCCAGCTCCAGTGGGCGCCAGGCTGGAGCGCAGACCACTTGCGTGGGCTCTGCTCGTGCCCGCCCAGACGGGTGCAGGAACGGTGGGCGGCTGCAGCGCGGGAACAGCGGGCGGCGGCGACTCACAGACGCTCGCGTCCACTTTGCACAAGTGTCCGGGGCCCCACCCCAAGGGGCAACAGACCGACTCCCGAGGCGCGGCTCCGCAGGCCTGAGGCTAGTATGAAGGCCACCTTGCGCGCGCACGTGTGCGCGTGCACAAGCACCCCAGCCGGCTCCAACAGGCGCCAAAACAATGCCGGCCGCCACCGAGGGCAGGGCGCACACCGCTGCTGCAACAATCAGGAACCTCTGGCCCGCCTCATTACACCAGCTGTGGATCCAGAAAGAGAAGACGACACACAAAGGCTGAACTGAAACTCAAGACAAAGTGGACAGACTGACTCGCAACCAACTAGCCAGAGGGAAGATCCTACCAAAGAGCATCTGAAATATAACCAGACAGCATAAACAAACGACATAAAGGGTACCCCAAGAACATCAGGCTCAGGAGATCAAAGGGACTGCACCACTGAAACCCCTAGATCTCCTATAAAGAATCTCGTACCACAAAGGAGGGAAGTCAAAGCAGACAAATCCAAAAAACAAAGAGAGAGGTAAGATGGCGGAGGAGTGAGGAGAGGTTGCGGTTTTAGGCTCCGGAGACCCGTCTGCAGTTTGGTCTAATTGCAGACAGAACATCTCAGTGAGCAGCTGGACATTGGCGGGAGTTGAGCCAAGGCACTGCTGGATTAGAGAAAATCCATCTGGGAACAACCTGTTTAGTGAGGATAGCGGAGAAAAAGGGGACGAAACGGGATTCCTGACTGGGGCGGCTGCCCGAGCTGTGGCGGGAAGCACACAAAGGATTTTTGGCGACCACAGGCTACCCCAGAGAGGAGTCAGGCGGAGAGCGGATCTCTGCCCGCTGGCAGAGACGGGACTCGACCAAGTGGCATTGGCGCTGAAGGACAGGAGACAACGTGCTGCCGGGCAAGTGAGAACATAATTCTCCTTTATATTTTTCTCTAGTGGACGGTGGAGAGGGGAGGAAAGTTTGGGTGTGGTAGGCCGTTCTGGAGGAGCCCAGGCGCAGGGGCGCGCTAATCCACTCCTCAACCCTACCCTTGGGTTGCGGGGGCGCACATAGGGAAGTGCTCTCATTCACTGGCCCAGGCGCGCGGGGCCGTGAGTCCAGGCGTCCCTCGGACACTCCCCAACGGACATAAGATCAGTGCCCCAACGGGCACAGGGAGGGCCCACTGAACACGCAGAGGACTGTGCACAGACACCCCTAGACAGCTCCCGTGGGCGCAGGGCCCTAGGCCGGAAAGCAGACCACTAGCGCAGGCTCTGTTTGTGCCCACCCAGACGGGTGAGGGAACGGGGCGGCTGCAGCACGGGAACAGCGAGAGGCGGCGACCCACGGACGCTGGATTCCACTGAGCGCAAGTGTCCCTGGCCCTGCCCTAAGAGGCGAGAGACCAACTCCCGGAGCTCGGCTCAGCGGGACTGAGGGCACGGGGCAGCGCGCGAGCGCGAAAACACCTCAGCCTGGGGTCAGTGGGAGCTCTCGGGCCGCCTGTGCGGGCAGGGTCACCTCGGCGCAAACGGGGAACCGCCGCGGCCCAGCGAAGGCGGGAGCCAATCCCGGGGAAAGCGCTCGGGCCACCCGCGCGGGCAGGGACACCTCGGCGCGAACGGGGAACCGCCGCGGCCCAGCGAAGGCGGGAGCCAATCCCGGGGAAAGCGCTCGGGCCGCCCGCGCGGGCAGGGACACCTCGGCGCGAACGGGGAACCGCCGCGGCCCAGCGAAGGCGGGAGCCAATCCCGGGGAAAGCGCTCGGGCCGCCCGCGCGGACAGAGACACCTTGGCACGAACGGGGAACCACCGCGGCCCGGCAGCAGTGGGCTCCAACCGCGGGGCAAACTCTCGGGCCGTCCGAGCGCGCAGGGGCTTGCGCGCAAGGGCACCTCAACTGGCTACAGCGGGCAGCAAGGTAGCGCGCAGTGCCGGCAACCGGGTGCGCACACCAGTCCGGCAAAAGAACAAGAACCTCTGACCTCCCACACTAGACCAGCTGCGGACCCAGAAAAAGAAGGCAACACACCAAGGCTAAAACGGAGTAAAAACATCGTTTTTTTTTTTTTTTTTTCTTTCCAAATTTTTTCTCCCTTGTTCTTTCTTTCTTCTTAATAATTTCTTTTCTTTCCTTCTTTCTTTATTCTTTTCCTGGGGTTTTTTTTGGGGGGGTTTTGGGGTGTATATATATATATATATATATATATATTTTTTTTTTTGGTTCAATTTTTTTTTCTCTCTCTTTTTTCTTTCTTTCTTCTGTATTCTTTCTTTTCTATCTTTCTTTGTTCCTTTCTTGGTTACCTTTGGGGGTTTTTTTGGGGGGGTTTTGGGGGGTATATATATATATATATATTTTTTTTTTTTTGGTTCAATTTTTTTTCTCTCTCTCTTTTTTCTTTCTTTCTTCTGTATTCTTTCTTTTCTATCTTTCTTTGTTCCTTTCTTGCTTACCTTTGGGGTTTTTTTTGGGGGGGGTTGTGGTAAATTTTTTATTTTCTTCTCTTTCTCTCTTTCTTCTTTTCTTTCTTCTATTTTCTTGGGGATTTTTTGGGGGGGTGTTTTTCCTCCACCTCTTCCAATAATAACAAACTTTATCTCTAACGTGTTGCATATAACCTCTCCTTCTCATCCTTTCTCTTTAATAGTGGTTTATTCGTTTGTGTGTCTAGCTTAGCCCCCCTATTACTTTAAATAATACAATATAATTACTATATAAACCCAAATACAATACAATCCCACTTTCTTACTATACTAAGTATTTTTCTATCCTTTTCTTCTATTTTTCTTAACATACAATGTAAATATTACTAACTGGCTTGCACAGTCTCAACTATTATTAATCTATCAACCCCTCTATCAAAAATTATATTTTTCCTCCCCAAAAACAACTCGTATCTATTCTTCTTATAGTATAAAAGCTCAAATCTCTTTACATTTATATTAATACGGGCTAGTTGGCTAACGATAGCAGGATAGAGTGGGGGATACTTTCTGAGGGTGTGGGTCTCCTGCCTGGGCTGTGTGTTTATGTCTTTAACAGCATATCCACAAAAGAACTCAAGACAAAGCAGATAGAGTGACTCTCAACCAAGTAGCCAGAAGGAAGATCCTATCAAAGAACATCTGAAATATAACCGAACAGCATAAACAAACGACATAAAGGGTAACTCAAGACCATCAGGCTCAGGATATCAAAGAGACTGCACCACTGAAACTCCCAGACCTTCGATAAAGAATATTACACCACAAAGGAGGGAAGTCAAAGCAGACTACCCCCCCCAATAAATAAATAAATAAATAAATAAATAAATAAATAAATAAATAAATAAAAACAAAAAGAATCCAACATGGTAAGACGCAAAAATAACCCCTCAATGAAAAGAAAAGAGGAATCCTCAGAAAGAGAGATAGACGAAATAGACATAGCCCAAATGTCAGACATGGAATTCAAAACAATGGTGGTAAAGAAGCTCAATATACTCGACATCCTTAAAATCAACTATGACAACCTTCAAGGAAGTTACCAGCAGCTCCAAGAAAATTACAGGGAACTTGCAGAGAACTACACCAGCATAAAAAAAGACATAGAAATCGTTAACAAGAACCAGGAAGAACTTAAGAATACAATCTCTGAACTGAAAAACACAGTAGAATCAGTCAAAAGCAGACTAAACGAAGCAGAAGATCGGATTAGTGAGTTAGAAGATAATGTAGAGAAAAACTCCCAGACAATACAGCAAAATGAAAAACGATTGAAAAAATATGAACAAGATGTAAGGGAATTACAAGATAGCATTAGGAAAAATAATTTAAGGATCATCGGAATACGAGAGGAAGAAGAAAAGGAACATGGAATTGAAAATCTGATAGGAGAAATAGTGACAGAAAATTTTCCGAACCTGATGAGAGGAAAAGCTATGCAAGTCCAAGAAGCACTGAGAGTTCCAATCAAGAGGAACCCCCAAAAACCCACTCCAAGGCACATCATAGTTAAAATGGCAACATTCCAAGACAAAGAGAGAATCCTAAAAGCAGCAAGAGAAAAGCAGCAAATAACATATAAGGGAGCTCCGATAAGGCTATCAACTGATTTCTCAACAGAAACATTACAAGCCAGAAGGGAATGGTCAAAAATATTTCAAGCAATGAAAAACAAAGGCCTACAACCAAGAATACTCTACCCAGCAAGGCTCTCATTCAAAATAGAAGGAGAAATAAGGAGTTTCTCAGACAAAGGAAGACTGAAAGAATACATCTCCACCAAACCAGCATTGCAAGAGATGCTAAAGGGACTGTTCTAAGAAAAAAGAAGGAAAAAACAAGAGAGGAGAGGAACAGAGGTACAAAGGGAAATGAATAAATACACGTCAATAATAACCTTAAATGTAAATGGATTAAATGCTCCAATTAAAAGACATAGGGTAACGGAATGGATCAGAAAACAGGACCCACATATTTGCTGTCTACAAGAAACACACCTCAAAACAAAAGATTTACACAGACTGAAAGTAAAGGGATATAAAAAAATATTCCAAGCAAACGGACCGGAAAAAAAAGCCGGGGTAGCAGTTCTCATATCAGACAAAATGGATTTTAAAGCAAGGACAATAAAAAGAGACAAAGAAGGACATTTCATAATACTTAAAGGAACAATCCATCAAGAAGATATGACTTTGATAAACATATATGCACCCAACATAGGAGCACCCAAATACATAAAGCAAATACTAGAAGACCACAAAAAGGATATCAACAACAACACACTCATAGTAGGGGACTTCAACACTCCATTATCAACAATAGACAGATCATCAAAGCAAAGAAACACCAAGGATATACAGGCATTGAACAACACACTAAACCACATGGATCTAACTGATATATATAGAACTTTTCACCCCAAAGAAGCAAAATATACATTCTTTTCAAGTGCACATGGGACATTTTCAAAGATAGACCACATGATAGGTCACAAAACAAGCCTCAACAAATTCAAGAAAATTGAAATCATATCAAGCATCTTTTCAGATCACAATGCCTTGAAACTAGAAATCAACCTCAGAGGAAAAAATCAAAGACACCCAAACTCATGGAGATTGAATAACATGCTATTAAATAATGAATGGGTTAACAATGACATCAAAGAAGCAATCAAGAAATTTCTAGAAACTAATGATAATGAGCACACAACAACCCAAAACCTGTGGGACACAGCAAAAGCAGTCCTGAGAGGGAAGTTTATAGCAATACAGGCATATCTGAAAAGGCTAGAAGAATCTCAAATAAAAAACCTAACCACAATGCTACAAGAACTAGAACAACAACAACAAACAAAGCCTAGGGCAAGAAGAAGGAATGAAATCATCAAGCTCAGAGCAGAACTAAATGACATAGAGACTAAACAAACAATCCAAAAGATCAACGAAACTAGGAGCTGGTTCTTCGAAAAAATCAACAAAATCGACAAGCCTCTAGCAAGTCTAATCAAGAAAAAAAGAGAGAAGACACAAATAAACAAAATCAGAAATGAAAGAGGAGAAATCACGACTGATACCTCAGAAATACAAATGATAGTTAGAAATTACTTCAGACAACTGTATGACAAGAAATTTGACAATCTAGAAGAAATGGACAAATTTCTAGAAACATACAACCTTCCAAAACTGAATCAAGAAGAAGTGGAAAGTCTCAACAGACCAATAACAAAGAAGGAAATTGAAACAGTAATCCAAAATCTCCCGGCACACAAAAGCCCTGGACCGGATGGCTTCACAGGCGAATTCTACAAAACATTCAGGGAAGAACTAACTCCTATCCTCCTCAAACTGTTCCAAAAAATCCAAGAAGAAGGGAAAATCCCAAACTCTTTCTATGAAGCCAGTATTATCCTAATCCCCAAACCAGGTCAAGACACAACAAAGAAAGAAAACTACAGGCCAATATCACTGATGAACATCGATGCTAAAATCCTCAATAAAATATTGGCAAACAGGATCCAGCAACACATCAAAAAGATCATACATCATGATCAAGTGGGCTTCATTCCAGGGATGCAAGGATGGTTTAATATTCGCAAATCAATAAATATAATACATCACCTAAACAGAATGAAAGACAAAAATCACATGATCATATCAATAGATGCAGAAAAAGCATTTGATAAAGTTCAACACCCATTTATGATGAAAACACTCAGCAAAATGGGAATAAAGGGAGCATATCTTAACATAATTAAGGCTATATATGAGAAGCCTGAGGCCAACATCATACTCAATGGACAAAAACTGAAAGCATTCCCCCTGAACTCAGGAACGAGACAAGGTTGTCCACTCTCTCCACTCCTTTTCAACATAGTGTTGGAAGTCCTAGCCACAGCAATCAGACAAGAAAAAGAAATAAAAGGAATCCAAATTGGGAAAGAGGAAGTGAAACTTTCATTATATGCAGATGATATGATAGTATACCTAGAAAATCCTATAAACTCCACTAAAAGACTACTCAATATAATAAGTGAATTTGGCAAAATCGCAGGGTACAAAATAAATATACAGAAATCCAAGGCATTTCTGTACACCAACAATAAAATAGCAGAGACAGAGACAAAAAAGAAAATACCATTTACTATAGCAACAAGAAAAATAAAGTACCTAGGAGTAAACTTAACCAAAGAGATAAAAGACCTGTACTCTGAAAATTATATAACATTGAAGAAAGAAATTAAGGAAGAAACAAATAAATGGAAGCAAATACCATGTTCTTGGATGGGAAGAATCAACATCATCAAAATGGCCATACTACCCAAAGCAATTTACAAATTCAATGCAATCCCTATTAAAATACCAATGACATATTTCACAGACCTAGAACAAATACTCCATAAATTCATATGGAACCAAAAAAGACCCCGAATAGCAAAAGCAATCTTCAGACAGAAGAACACAGCAGGAGGAATCACAACACCAGATATCAAACAATACTACAAAGCCACTGTAATCAAAACAGTATGGTACTGGCATAAGAACAGACATATAGATCAGTGGAACAGAATAGAGAGTCCAGAAATAAACCCAGGCCTCTATGGTCAACTAATCTTTGATAAAGGAGGAAGGAACATAAAATGGAGTGAGAAGAGCCTCTTTAACAAATGGTGCTGGGAGAACTGGATAGGGACCTGCAAAAAAATGAAACTAGACCACCAACTTACACCACACACGAGAATAAACTCAAGATGGATCAAAGACTTAAATGTAAGCCGTGACACCATAAAAGTCCTAGAGGAAAACATAGGCAAGAAAATATCAGATATCTCACGTAACAATCTCTTCACGGATACATCTCCTAAAGCAAGAGAAATAAAGGAAAAAATAAATAAATGGGATTACATCAAACTGAAGAGTTTCTGCTCAGCAAAAGAAAACATCAGCAAAATGAAAAGGAAACCAACCATATGGGAAAACATATTTGCCAATGACATCACAGACAGGGGACTGATTTCCAAAATATATAAAGAGCTGATACGACTCAACATCAAGAAAACAAACAACCCAATTAAAAAATGGGCAAGGGACCTGAACAAACACTTCTCCGAAGAGGACATACAGAAGGTCCATAGACACATGAAAAAATGCTCAACATCATTAGCCATCAGGGAGATGCAAATAAAAACCACAATGAGATACCACCTTACACCAGTCAGAATGGCCATCATCAACAAATCAACAAGCAACAAGTGCTGGCGAGGATGTGGAGAAACGGGAACCCTACTGCACTGTTGGTGGGAATGCAGACTGGTGCAGCCACTATGGAGAACAGTATGGAATTACCTCAAAAGATTAAAAATGGAACTGCCTTTTGAACCAGCGACTCCACTACTAGGATTATACCCGAAGAATCTTGAAACACCAATTCAAAAGAACTTATGCACTCCTATGTTCATAGCAGCACTGTTTACAATAACTAAGTGCTGGAAACAACCTAAGTGCCCATCTGTAGATGAGTGGATCAAAAAACTGTGGTACATTTACACAATGGAATACTATGTAGCAGAAAGAAAGAAGGAACTCCTACCATTTGCAACAATATGGATGGAACTAGAGAGAATTATGCTTAGTGAAATAAGCCAGGCAAAGAAAGAAAAATACCATATGATATCACCTAATACAGGAAACTAAAGAACAACACAAACAAAGGAACTAAATAGAACAAAGAGCAGAATAGAAGTCAATAGGGGGGAGGGGAGAGGGAGAGAAGGGGGATAAGTAAGGGAAGGGTTTAATTAAAGAGCCTGTATAAAAGACTCATGGACATAGACAACGGGGAGGGATATGATTGCGGGAGAGGGGGTGGGCTGGGTGGGGGAGAGAAATTGGGGGAAAAGGGGATAACTGTAATTGAAAAACCAAAATAAAAAAAAAAAAAAAAAAAAAAGTAACAACAACAACAAAAAAAAAAAAAAAAAAAAAAAAAAAAAAAACAAGAAGAATCCGACATGGTGAGATGCAGAAACAGCCTCTCAATGAAAAGAAAAGAGGAATCCCCAGAAGGAGAGGTAGATGGAACAGACATAGCCCAAATGTCAGACATGGAATTCAAAACAGTGGTGGTGAAGAAGCTCAATGTACTCGACAACCTCAAAAACAACTACGACAACCTCCAAGGAAGTTACCGACAGCTCCAAGAAAATTACAGGGAACTTACAGAGAACTACACCAGCATAAAAAAGACCATAGAGACTATTAACAAGAACCAGGAAGAAATGAAGAATACAATCTCTGAACTGAAAAGCACAGTAGAATCAATCAAAAGCAGGCTAAACGAAGCAGAGGATCGGATCGTGAGTTAGAGGACAATATGGAAAAAAATCCCCAGACAATACAACAAAATGAAAAAAGATTGAAAAAATATGAACAAGATGTAAGGGAATTACAGGATAGCATGAGAATAAATAATATCAGGATCATTGGAATAAGAGAGGGAGAAGAGGAGCGAGGAATAGAAAAGCTGACAGGAGAAGTATTGACAGAAAATTTTCCCAACCTGATGAGAGAAAAACTTATGCAAGTTCAAGAAACACAGAGAGTCCCAATGAAGAGGAACCCCCCCAAAAAACCCACTCCGAGGCACATCAAAATCACAATGGCAACACTCAAAGACAAAGAGAGAATCCTAAAAGCAGCAAGAGAAAAACAGCAAATAACATACAAGGGAGCTCCGATAGGGCTATCGACCGATTTCTCAACAGAAACACTACAAGCCAGAAGGGATTGGTCAAAAATGTTTCAAGCAATGAAAAACAAAGGCCTGCGACCAAGAATACTCTACCCAGCAAGGCTCTCATTCAAAATGGAAGGTGAAATAAGGAGTTTCCCAGACAAAGGAAGACTCAAAGAATACATCTCCGCCAAACCAGCATTGCAAGAGATCCTAAAGGGAATGTTTTAAGAAAAAGAAGAAAAAAGGAGGAGAGAAACACGGGTACAAAAGGAAATGAATAAATACATGTCAATAATAACGTTAAATGAAAAATGGATTAAATGCTCCCATTAAAAGACATAGGGTAACAGAATGGATAAGAAAACAGGACCCACGTATTTGCTGTCCACAAAAAACACACCTCAAAACAAAAGATTTACATAGATTGAAAGTAAAGGGATATAAAAAAGTATTCTAAGCAAACGGACATAAAAAAAAAAGCGGGGGTAGCAGTTCTCATATCAGACAAAACAGACTTCAAAGCAAGGGCAATAAAAAGAGACAAAGAAGGACATTTCATAATACTTAAGGGAACAATCCATCAGAAAGATATAACACTGATAAACACATGCACCCAACGTAGGAGCACCCAAATACATAAAGAAAATACTAGAAGACCACAAGAAAGATATTAACAGCAACACACTCATAGTAGGGGACTTTAACACTCCATTATCAACAATAGACAGATCATCGAAGCAAAGAAACACCAAGGATATACAGGCATTGAACAACACACTAAACCACACGGACTTAACTGATATATATATATAGAACTTTTCACCCCAAAGAAGCAAAATATACATTCTTTTCAAATGCACATGGGATATTTTCAAAGATAGACCACATGATAGGACACAAAACAAGCCTCAACAAATTCAAGAAAATTGAATTCATATCAAGCACCTTTTCAGACCACAATGCCTTGAAACTAAAAATCAACCTCGGAGAAAAAAATCAAAGACACCCAAACTCATGGAGAATGAATAACACGCTATTAAATAATGAGTGGGTTAACAATGACATCAAAGAAGAAATCAAGAAATTTCTGGAAACTAATGATAATGAACACACAACAGCCCAAAACCTATGGGACACAGCAAAAGCAGTCTTAAGAGGGAAGTTCATAGCAAGACAGGCATATCTGAAAAAGATAGAACAGTCTCAAAGAAAAGATCTAATCTAAAGCTACAAGAACTAGAACAACAACAAACAAAGCCTAGGGCAAGAAGAATGAAGGAAATCATCAAGATCAGAGCAGAATTAAATGACATAGAGACCAAACAAACAATTCAAAAGATAAACGAAACTGGGAGCTTGTTCTTCAAAAAAAATAAATAAATAAATCAAAATCGACAAGCCTCTAGCCAGGCTCATCAAGAAAAAGAGAGAGAAGACCCAAATAAACAAAATCAGAAACGAAAACAGAGAAATCACGACTGATACCACAGAAATACAAAGGATTGTAAGAAATTACTACAAACAACTGTATGGCAAGCAATCTGGCAGCCTAGAGGAAATGGACAAATTTCTAGAAACATATAACCTTCCAACACTGAATCAAGAAGAAGTAGAAAGTCTCAACAGACCAATAACAAAGAAGGAAATTGAAACGGTAATCAAAAATCTCCCTGCACACAAAAGCCCTGGACCGGATGGCTTCACAGACGAATTTTACAAAACATTTAGGGAAGAACTAACTCCTACCCTCCTCAAACTATTCCAAAAAATCCAAGAAGAGGGGAAAATCCCAAACTCTTTCTATGAAGCCAGTATTACCCTAACTCCAAAACCAGGTCAAGACACAACAAAGAAAGAAAACTACAGGCCAATATCACTGATGAACACAGATGCTTAAATCCTCAACAAAATATTGGCAAAGAGGATCCAGCAATACATCAAAAAGATCATCCACCACAATCAAGTGGGCTTCATCCCAGGGATGCAAGGATGGTTTAATATTCGCAAATCAATAAATATGATACGCCACCTAAACAAAATTAAAGACAAAAATCACATGATCATATCAATAGATGCAGAAAAAGCACTTGAGAAAGAACAACACCCATTTATGATGAAAACACTCAGCAAAATGGGAACAGGGGGAGCATACCTTAACATCATTAAGGCTATATATGAGAAGCCTGAAGCCAACATCATACTCAATGAACAAAAACTGAAAGCATTCCCCCTGATATCATGAACAAGACAAGGCTGTCCACTCTCTCCACTCCTATTCAACATAGTGTTGGAAGTCCTAGCCACAGCAATCAGACAAGAAAAAGAAATAAAAGGCATCCAAATTGGGAAAGAAGAAGTAAAACTATCATTATATGCAGATGACATGATAGTATACCTAGAAAACCCTATAAACTCCACTAAAAGACTACTCGATATAATAAGTGAGTTTGGCAAAATAGCAGGGTACAAAGTAAATATACAGAAATCTAAGGCATTTCTGTACACCAACAATGAAATATCAGACACAGAGACAAAAAAGAAAATCCCATTTACTATAGCAACAAGAAAAATGAAGTACCTAGGAATAAACTTAACCAAAGAGATAAAAGACCTATACTCTGAAAATTACGTAACATTGAAGAAAGAAATTAAGGAAGATACAAATAAATGGAAGCAAATACCATGTTCTTGGATGGGAAGAATCAACATCATCAAAATGGCCATACTACCCAAAGCAATTTACAGGTTCAATGCAATCCCTATTAAAATATCAATGACATATTTCACAGACCTAGGACAAATACTTCAAAAGGTCATATGGAACCAAAAAAGACCTCAAATAGCAAAAGCAATCTTGAGACAGAACACAGCAGGAGGAATCACAATACCAGACATCAAACAATACTCCAAAGCCACTGTGATCGAAACAGTCTAGTATTGGCATAAGAACAGACATATAGATCAGTGGAACAGAATAGAGAGCCCAGAAATATACCCAGGCCTCTATGGTCAACTAATATTTGATATAGGAGGAAGGAACATAAAATGGAGTGAGAAGAGCCTCTTTAACAAATGCTGCTGGGAGAACTGGACAGGGGCGTGCAAAAAAATGAAACTAGACCACCCACTTACACCACACACGAAAATAAACTCAAGATGGATCGAATACTTAAATATAAGCTGTGACACCATGAAAGTCATAGAGGAAAACATAGGCAGGAAAATTTCAGATATCCCACGTAACAATATTTTCACGGATACATCTCCTAAGGCAGGAGAAATAAAGGAAAAAAGTAAACAAATGGGACTCCATCAAAATAGAGTTTCTGCTCATCAAAAGAAAACATCAGCAAGATGAAAAGGAAACCAACCATATGGGAAAACATATTTGCCAATGATATCTCAGACAGGGGACTGATCTCCAAAATATAGAAAGAGCTTATACGACTCAACATCAAGAAGACAGACAGCCCAATTAAAAAATGGGCAAAGGACCTGAACAAACACTTCTCTGAAGAGGACATGCAGAAGGTCCATAGACACATGAAAAAAATGCTCCACATCACTAGCCATCAGAGAGATGCAAATAAAAACCACAATGAGATACCATTTTACACCAGTCAGCATGGCCATCATCAACAAATCAACAAACAACAAGTGCTGGCGAGGATGCGGAGAAAAGGGAACCCTACTGCACTGTTGGTGGGAATGCAGACTGGTGCAGCCACTGTGGAAAACAGTATGGAATTACCTCAAAAAACTAAAAATGGAACTGCCTTTTGAACCAGCAATTCCGCTGCTAGATTACACCCGAAACAGCCTGAAACCCTAATTCAAAAGAACTTATGCACCCCTGTGTTCATAGCAGCCCTATTTACATTAGCTAAGTGCTGGAAACAGCCTAAGTGCCCATCTGTAGATGAGTGGATCAAAAAACTGTGGTACATTTACACAATGGAATACTGTGCAGCAGAAAGAAAGAAGGAACTCCTGCCATTTGCGACAACATGGATGGAACTAGAGAGAATTATGCTTAGTGAAATAAGCCAGGCAAAGAAAGCAAAATACCATATGATATCACCCAATACAGGAAACTAAAGGGCAACACAAACAAACGAACTAGATAGGACAAGGAGCAGAATAACAGTCAATAGGGGGGAGGGGAGGAAGAGAAGGGGGATAAATAAGGGAAGGGTTTAGTCCAGGAACTTGTATAAATGACTCATGGACATGGACAACGGGGAGGGACATGATTGTGGGAGAAGGGGTGGGCTGGGTGGGGGGGAGCAATGGGGGAAAAATGGGACAACTGTAATTAAAAAACCCAAAAATAACATAATAAAAAAGTATATATGTTTTCCAATTGGTAAAATGTATAGTATTAAATTATGCCAATGAGAAAATAGCTGCTAAAGTTTTATAGTATATTTGATAAGTAATCACATGGAGGCCATTTCCAATTTCATTTGTTATTTATTTTCAAATCGAAAGATAATGTCTTTTCTTTGAAACCCACACTCAATATGGGCTTTATCATCTCTATAGATGGATAAATAAACCCAAGCTTCCAAGAGCTAATTAATAGCTAATTAATGTTCTCTCTAATGTGTTTAGTTTACTCCTGACATCTGAGGCCCCAGGCTGATGTCCAAAAAGGATATGGGGAAAAACATGAATTTGCTGTATTCTAAACTTGCACCTCCTTTAGGAGTATAATTTGGCTATATCTATCAAATTAACAAAGCACACATACTTTGATTTAACTATTTTCCTTTTAAAAATTCATCTAATGAATGCACTCAGGATATACATTTAACAAATATACTCACATATACACGTAAAGATATATGTACAAGAATACATGGCCACATTACAGCTTTTATAACCAGAAATTGAAAGATGGTTATAAAAAGTCAGTGTTATTTGTACAATGAATATCATGTAACCATTAAGAAGAATGGAATGGCAGAATATGGGCTCACATGAGAGGATGTAAGTGGTTTATTCATTATTACATTCAAGGATTTGAGCTTATACTAAGTTCTGGGCTCTAGCTATGCAACCACCAACAAAAGAAATTCCCTGTCTCTATGGATTTTATAATGTAGTAAGAGAAGCAGAAGTTAAATAGAAAAACCAGCAAATAGATCATGTATGCCATATAGTGCAACGTGCTGATAAATGTCATGAAGAATAATTTTTAAAATGGGAGCAAAAAGTATGTGTTGCTCAGTAAAAATATAAGAAATAAAACAATTTGACTATTATAATTCTAGTTGTGTTAAAATTAGAGGGAATATACATAATTAAAGGTATGCATGACAGTTTGGGAAGAGATGCATAAGTCATTGTCGATAGTGGATATTTCTGGAAAGAGGCTGAAGGACTAAAGTATGACAGAAAATTATTAAAATATTTACATTATTAAACTATAACTTTCTGCGCTGTAAATCTTGTTCACATGACTTTTTTTAATCACATGCATATATTACATCAAACTGTTCACTGCCTAAAGAAAAAAAATATCGAATACCTTTTTACTTTAAGAACAATAAAATGCCAGATTGTTACAATGGCTTACAACATCCTCTATGATCAGGCCCTGCCCACCCTCTCTTTTCTCATTTCTTTGCAGTCTGCCCTTTGATGGCTACCACACAGCAAACTGAGTTTTGCTCTTTCTCTCTATTGAACCTGCGCATTTAGTAGTCTGTATGATATGAACTATTTCCAACTCAATTGAATTGATACAAAAACTATTTTATTGAGAACAACTAATATCCCTAAAATATAGCTACTTTGAAGTTTTCTTTGACTTAGATGGAAAGTAAAAATTGAGAGCATATAAGCTCCTGTCCATTAATAGCCCCATGTGTCATCTAGCCCCACTGAAATAAGCGTTTTTAAAAATGAAGGACGAAAACACATTTTCCTGTGCCAAGCAATTTTTCTGTATTTCTTTGCACATTTACCTGAAACTTGTTTAGATATATACACATTTATCATTCTATCAGAATGACATTTAATATATTAAGAACAAAAGCTAACAAAATATCACATTGAGGATCCAAATCAATTTGTAGCAATTCATTAACTTTATGAATCTAACGAAGTTAAATAGATGTGTTTTTTGTTTGTTTGTTGCTCTATTTGTTTCCAGAATATTGTTTTATGAGAAATGTGGCTAGGATACTCCAGATTTCCTAAGCATTTATAGCATGAATTTAAATTCATGTCAGAAAGGGAAATAAAGATATAATTGCAATTCACTAAAAAATGAAATTTAAAATTTTAATATAAATCATGAATATATATGTTAAAACTAGAATATTGGTTGTTGGTATGTAAAACTATTTATATGTAATAGAAATATCAAAAATAATGAGAAATGATAGTAAATCTTTATTGAGACTTTTTTTTCTGTTTGTTCTGTTTTCACTGCAAGTATAAGTGTTGTTATGAAGATATTAGGCAATGCAATATCCAAAAAAAATTGCATGTGATAATCCTCAGAACAAGCTTATGTGCTGATAAGCGTCATGAAGAAAAATTTTAAAACAGGAATAAAAAGTATATATTAGCAAAAACCACGAAGAAATAAACAGAACAATATGACTATTATAGTTCTATTTGTGTTAAAAGTGGAAGGAATGTACACACATAATTACATGTATGCATACGACATATTTGGGGGAGATGCATAAGACACTGTTGATAGTGGATACTTCTGAAGAGAGGTTGAGGGAATAAATTATTAAATTATAACTTTATGTGATGTAAATTTTGTATACATGACTTTTTAAAACATATGCATATAGTAAATTGTTCACTGCTAAAAAAGAAATTGAATACCCTTTACTTACAAGTGCAATAAAATGTCAGATTGTTACAATGGCTTACAAAGTCCCTTCCAGTCAGGTCCTGCCTCCCTCTCCTTTCTCATTTGTTTCCACTCTCCTCTTCCTTGGTTATCACACAACAAACTGAGTTTGTTCGGGGTTCTTTTCACAAAGATGTAATATGAAAAGTGCCGTTGCTGCATGGAATTTTTCTGAGGAGAACGAGTTAGATTCTGAAATGGATCCATGACCCTAAAGAGGGAAGAATCAGAGACTTAGAGAAAGAGTTTATTTACTTCGGTGAGATATTTTATACCCCTAACCCAGTAGCTCTTAGCCAGGGTTGGTTATGTCCTACAGGGAACATAAAGCAAGTAACTGCCAAGATTTTCACTTGTCATGAAATGGAGAAGGGAAGGCAGGGCTCTGGAGGCATCTAGTGGGTCAGGCTGCTTAACATCTTACAGTGCACAGGATAGACAGTCCCCAACAACAGAGTTAGCCAGCCCAAAATATCAACAGTGCTGAGGTTCAGAAACCTGGCCTTAACGCATGCCAGGTCCGAAGACAGTATAAGAGATAGACTCCAATACTCTGTTATGCAACCTATGTACCAATGTAGGAAACAATTATTTTAATCAGATCATTAATAGATATGCTTCATGTGGGAATTTTATTATGAACCATAACTGAAAAGCATTTTCTGACACTAAGTGACCCCCTCCCTTAAAAAAGTAACTTGCACACACAGATATTTGAGAGGATTTTTTGAAGCTGTTTAACATATATGGAAATTAAACTGCCACATGCTTTGTTTCATCAGTAAAAGCGTGAAACCCATTAACAAATAACTACAGACACTTAGCTCTATAAATCAGGAAATTTATCAAGTGTAGCTAATACTACATGTCTGAGTATTTGAATTGACTAAAAATTAAGTGTTGGGATAAAAAGGAAAGCTAGTTCTCCATAAATTATTCATTCCCCCTCAAGTTTTATTGAGAAATAATTGACATACATCACTGTATAAGGTGTATAACATGATGGTTTGATTTACATATACTGTGAAATGATTACCACAATAAGTTTACCTAATATCAATCATCTCATATGATAAAATAAAAAGAAGAAACCTTTTCTTGTGATCAGAACTTTTAGTATCTACTATCTCAACCACTTTCTGATATATCATACAGCAGTGTTAACTGTAGTCATAGTATTCATTCATGTTACTAGTCCTCATGTTAGAATCATTTAGATTTGCACCTTATGTGTAACTTCGAGTCTCTCACATTCTATCCCAGTTAAATAATATATATTTTAAAATATTTTGATAGCGTTTCCCTTTGTTATGTTCCTGTTCACATAAAACGTGTTCTATCATTTTATCATATTTTAAATAATTTCATTTATTTCTGTGTTTAAATATCTCCCTTAACTGTGCTTAGATTTATTTGAAAACTAAAAATATTAACATATCTATCAGACAAAATCTTCTTGTAAGTAACTAAATTTCAGATGAGCAAGATAACTTACCAAGTACACAATGTAATATTAATGTTTGTGTGAAAGGGATGCTGCTAACTTGTTTCTTTAAAGCATGTCAAATAATAGCTACAGCCAAATTAACATTGAAAGTTCAACGATTTGAACAGACATGACTTCCTTTCTGTTTATCTAATTAAAGACAGGTTCATATTTGTTTTTCCTTTTTGTACATCAATAATTCTGTTAAGAGAGAACAAAGCCAAATTTTGAAGTAATATTCTAGATAACTTTCAGGTATTCAAACATACCAACTATATTGCAGATAGTCACATACATTATTTCTTGTCACGTATCTATGAGGTTTAGGACATCCCATGCCAGCCTTGTTTCTCATTATTTTGACAAAAGAAACATGACTGTACTTGAAATGTAAATACAGCTAGTGTAATGGCACTCCAACCACACTGTTGGACATTTTTATTCAGGAAGGACCACCTCATAGAGTTCAATTATGCCTACCGAATGGGTTTTATATTGCTCTTCTTTTTTTCTTTTCCTACATTGGCCACACCCATGTGCACAGCATACAGAGCAGACAGAGGAGTTTGAAGGTTTGGTTTTCAGACCTGGGCCTCTGTGTGAGCTCACACCCTTCTGAAACTTAATTGACTTTGTGATCCTTCACATTAATAGGTCTCAGTTACTCTTTCTGAAAATTATTGGTTTATATTTGATAAAATCCAATGATCTTTCTGGCTATAAAATTCTGTATTTAATTAAGAGAACTCTGAAGGGTGAGGTAAGGACCATTTTTTTGAAAGTTACTGTTATTTTTACATGTTAGATTTATGGTAATAAGTAGGAGTTTATGAAGAACAACTTTACTTGCCAGTAGAAAATCAAATTATATGACCAACATTTAAATTAAATGAGAAGAGAAATAGTTCAATTCGCTATTGACATGGGTTACAGAGAATGACATTTTGGAGTTTTCAAAATGGATAAGAGTTTAGGTTTTGAAATGAAGCAGTTCTAAAATAGGATCAGTCTTCTGTCATTAATTAACTAAGTATTCTTCAGAAGTTCTTTACTTGTTTGGGTGCCAATGTCTTCATCTAAAGTATGTGTAACAGTATATACCTTTCAAGGTCAGATATGCTTAGTGCCTGTCATATTATATACTTGTAGTAAATAACAAATATTTTATAACCCTCTCTATAATTAAGGCAGTAATCAACATTTGTCCTGAATAATATAATTTAATGCCTATGTGTAAGACTTTATAAAGGAAACTCTTCAGCTTATTTTCAGGAACTATGATTCAAATTTCACACATTCCATTTTAAAATTTACATTTGTATTTGCATGTAAATGTAAAATTTTACAATTCAATATAAGTAAGCTAATGTTGCTATTAAAATTAAAATGTAGGGTATTGGGTGGAATACTAGAAAGAATACAGCCAAGGTTGACTCTAACTAGTGTTGGGGCCTTAAACAAGATGCTTCACTTTGTTCTTCAATAAAAAGAGAGTTTAGACTGGACATCTTAACAAGCCACTTTTCATTTTAAGTCTTCATATTCACTATTTAAGAAATAGGGTCAGTTGACCAAAATCTATAGAAATGGTTTTTAAGAAGAAGAAATACTTTAAGGCATATAAGCAAGGACAAGTTATGTGCAAATGGCCTTCAAGATTTGCTTTACTTTTCCTCCTAAACACTAGTTTTCCAAACAAAAGACATCTAGATGATTGATGAGCCACTTCCAGTCAAGTGCAATAGCAAATCTTGCTGATAAACTGTAAATAGGTTTGATTATTGAATCTCTCTTTAAATAAACTTCATAGGGCAGTCTAGACACTGAACACAATGGCAAGGAAGACCTTTAGAGTCAAGTTGGACAAACAGCCTTGTGTCCTTTAGAAGAAGTAGCATTTTTGTTTGTATAGAATTAATATCCCCAAAAGGAGATATCCACAACTAAACAGAGAAGCTCAATCTGGCATTATCAGTTTATAATAATATAAGGTCATAAGAAGTTGAGGAGGGTAACACTGCCTGTGCTACAAAGAGCTTGAAAATAGTTTCTTCTAAAAAATGCATACAGTATTCTCTTAACCTGACCTAACCCCTGATACTCAGTTAAAAGCAGAATGGTACTACTTTTCAGTTAAAAATATATAGCAAAGTAAACTGAGGTCATGATTTTGTACTAGTCAGATTGACAGGGAAAAGACCTAGAAAGAACTTGTAGAGGTGATTTTAAAAATATGCAGTGATTACTAAATAAATACTAAAATTTTCTGTGTCAACTTTAACATTTGTGTTGTATAACATTTTCTGCTATTAATATACCTCTTTCCCTCAAAACCAGAAGTCTGGCTATGCATAGTCTTGATGTTTCCTCATAGCTTTTGGGGTTGAGAAAATGACAATAATGTCCAATAATGTAAGACAAGTTAGATAAACATGTATCTTGTATATTGTTCAATAAGTATTCTTATTGCTTTGCTAAATTTGTACACTAAATGCAGGGTTGAAGGATTGTAATATTTTTCAGGACCTTGTAACAGAACCCATGGACTTTCTCGGCTGAAACGGAACTCACAGGCTGTTCAGTTATGAGGGGCCTGAAGGATTGTAATATTTTTCAGGACCTTGTAACAGAACCCATGGACTTTCTCGACTGAAACGGAACTCACAGGCTGTTCAGTTATGAGGGGCCTGATTGCCCGCCGCCAGAAGCATAACTCTCAATACCAGAGTTTGGTGAAAAGAAAAAGAATTATTTACTTAAAAGTTATACAGATTTAGACTATTGGCGGATTTCTGCCATTAAGTCTTATTTCCTTTAAAACAAACACATAGTTCTGCCTCCCCCTGCCAAACCAGGCTAGTTTTAGAAAAGTCAAAGATACAGTTTTCCTACTTCACAGATGCAATTCAGTTTTACCAGCAGATCCCAATCACTCGTGCTTGAATGGGGAGGTTTTGTCTGTGTTGTGGTGCCCTCCAGCTCTTAGTGCAGAACCACGTGGAGTTCCCAGCCTCCTTGTAAACTACATGGAGTTCTTCCTTCTCTTTCAAAGTTGCATGGTCCTCTCCTAGCCAAAATGCCTGCCACCTTATTTTTAAATCCCTGACTGCATCCTGCGATGCAGTGGGCAGGGTGACTAATTGCAGCCACTTGTAAAATTTTACGTAGGTCCCATAAGCTTTTAGTCACCATTCTATGGTTAAAGCCCCTCCCATGTCCTTGGGGATCCCAATCTGTAAAAACCTCTATAAACCAATTAAACTAAAACAAACCAAAACATAAAATTTACAACTAGTTTATTAATTATTCTGTTCTTTTTTTTATCTATCTTTTATAAAATACAATTAAGTCATCCTCCTGGCTTTAAATGTCCAATGCATCTCTGGATTGAACATCTTCAATTTTATCTATCCCAATCCCAAACCCTGTTACTAGAAACAGAATCACTTTCTCATTGAAAATGTCTTTGCTCTATCCATAAGGCTGTGTGTTAATCATAAACATGGCTTTATCAAAATGATAAATGGAAACCTTCAGGTTACTGTACCTTTTTCCATACATCTAAGCTCTAAAATCCCCTGTATTAGTTTCAATATTAGACAGTAAACAACTAGTGGCAAACATGGCCACTGGCAGGTAGGTCTGACTTAAATTGTTGTTACAGAAGGTCCTTTAAAAAAGTAATGCCTCTTGCCTTCTACATGAAAAAAAAAAAAAAAAAAAAGCCAAGAATGGGGCTGAGTGGCTTGTCATGAAGCATGATGATGGAATATGCCTATTAGTTCATGTTTTTTAGTATATTCTTCACACATGCTAATTATACAGTTTATAATTCATGTATATACTGATTTTAATTGATTAAGAGAATCTACATCTTCTTTAATGTTGACATCTGCATTTCAAGGAAATGACAGCGACTTGGGCCATATCTGGTCTGGAAAACTATTAAGTGCCTGAGTAGTCAAGGGAAAATATTGATGGTGATCCACTGATGATATTTAACGTAGTTAATATATGAAAACTACACTTTCGGTTTGTTAGCTCCTAGAAAGCAAGTTTATTTTATACTAGGTGAAAGAAAGTGCAAAATAATACCTTTTAAGTAGTTCTCCCATAACCCTAATTCTGCTTTTTATTTATGGAGTATTTCAAAAGGTAGATTGGTGTAAGAAATCAAGCTGTTGGAATTATTTTTAACCTTTAATTCCAGCAAACTAATGGAATGCTCACCCACTGCTTCTTTTTTCCTCACTGGAGACTGTCCTAAAAGTGCACCTAACTCTCCTTTTCTCTAAGTCTGCAAACCTTAGGAAGACAAAGAAACCTGCTTAGCAGTTCCTTTCCTAGCCATTTATTTTCAGCTCCAAAGACTTTTTGTCCAGGTATGAGTAGTTTAGTAGAGAAATGTTGATTTTGTTTGTATAAAATGTCTGTTTCAGCATCACTAAGATTTAGAAAGAATTTTATTTTGGTGAAGGAACACTTCTATGACAGCCAACCTCATTATAGAAGAAGCTATAAATGTGTGAAGGGAAGTTATTGGTACAAGAGGAAGTGACACTGGAAAAGAATTGGGGGTGTCACTGCCTCAAACTGTGTCATAATAAGAACAAAATGTAGGGAAACTCACAATTGTAGTTTTGCTCCCAGGTGATTTCTACCTCAATCACTTTAGCTACAAATACAACCATACTTCCTAAAATGCCTAATGCTAGATTAATTATATCCCTTTCTTCAGAATGGATAAAAATATTTTTGCCTTTCCATCTCAATGCTTTTAACATTATTATTATTGAACACTTTTGAACCATGCATTGCATAACCTTAAATTAAATTGTGCTATCTTCCCTTTTCATAGGCATCAGGTAAAGTGGAATGCCAATAACTTGGCTACTTTTTATTTTTATTAAGAAATCTAATTAGATTGGTACTGAAACAATTTATTTGATCCTGTTTGGAAACTGCACTATAAGAGATGTCTATTAACTCGTTCAGGATATTGTGGAGTCAGTGGGGAAATCACTAATTGCTACAGGCACAGGTGAGTGCCATGAGTACCAAATTATGCATGGCAACAGCCATTTCCTAAAAGACCTGTGATTTGTTAGTGGTTATGGCTTTAATGTGCCTCCAGTGCCTCAGTCATTAACAGAGAATGATTTAGGCACAGGGTGACTCTGAAATGTAAAACTGAGGGCATTACAAATAATAGTGAACCCAGTAAAAGTGCTTGAATATTACTTAGTGTAGATGTGAAAATTTTGCCTGTTGATTCTGGTATGTCATGAAATATTCAAAGCAATCAAAAAGCACAGAGAATGTCTTTTTTAAAATTTATTTCTATTTGTTTATAGAGAGAGGGGAATGGAAGGAGAAAGGGAGAGGGAAATATCGATGTGTAAGAGAAACATTGATCGGTTGCCTCTCACATGCCGCCAACTGGGGACCTGGCCTGCAACTCAGAACCTAGGCATGTGCCCTGACTGGGAGTCAAACTGGTCATCTTTCAGTTAGCAGTCCAGTGCTCAATCCACTGAGCCACATCTGCCAGGGCCAAAAAAAAAAAAGCACAAAGACAAACCTTGCCATAAAATGAGACAAGAATAATTGGAAATAAATCAAAAAACCTTTTCCTTGTATATCAGCATCTTCTCCATATTTATAAAATCTTCACTTTTTAAGAATTTAAAATAATAAATAATACCACAGTCTCTGTATTATTGGCTTTTCAACCTTTACTGCAAGATCCTTTGGGAAATTTGTCATTAAGTTGTTTAAATGGGGAAAACAAAGACTAGATGTATATCTGAGGTTGTGGAACTTGTGATATCCAATTATTTTATTTTGTTTTAGTACTGGATTTATTCTTACAACTAAAATAAAAATTTAAATTATATATTTGTATTTCATTAATACAACTATTTATAAATGTCCATGGTCTTCTTTTAGTCTCCATTGAAATGTGTGATTTTTAAAAATTATTTCAATCACAACATACCAACCATGTATGATTCCAATTACATTTTCAATTCCCTTATTTTCACGAGTGCATATTTCATTTAATCAAAGTGTCATAACAATCATTCCTCTATTATAAAATATTCAACTTTGCTTTCATTAAACAATGCTGTAATTAACATTCTCTTTCTCCCAGCTTCATTGAGAAATACAATAAGACTAATCCATATTACTCATATAGTTTGATACATTCTGCTAATTGTATGTATTTGTGTAGCTGTCCCCACAAACATGATAAAGAACTTTAAAATCTTCCGGCCAAGATGGAGGCTTAGACAGACACGCTAGGTCTCCCTCTACAACTAGAGAGGAATACAACTACTCCAAAACAAAGGATAACTAGAAATTCCAGAAAATAAAACTACACGGAAGCCCAACATATGAAGTTATAAACCAGCGGTGCCATTTGGGCAGGTAAGAGTTAAAGAGGGCAGCGCTGTTTGCGGTCGCACCTGGGACAGCGGCGGGGCGGCGAAAAATCCCGGCGGCAGTCAAGCCCCTGGCAGTGCGCGACCCCAGCGCTGGGGAAAGCAGCCACCGCATCGCCTTGAACAGTGAGGCCCAGGGGGGGCAGGAGTACGGATCCCGGTCTCCTAGCTGAATAACTGTGTGAATCCATCTTGGACCCCCGCCCCCAAAGAAAGCACCACAGGGCTGCGAAATAGGTCGCGGACAGGCGCCGGTCGCTGAATTGTGACGCGTACACAGGCACTGCCCCCTACAGCCGGCCCAAGAAAACAAAACGCATCTGTCAAAATGAGGCAGACAACTATAGAAATCCCGGTGGCACAGCTCACCAGGCAACAGATAGAGAACCTGACAGATGAACAGATAAGAAACCTGTCAGAGGCTCAGTTCTGGGCCATTGTTATCAGGTGGCTTACAGAATTCACAAAAGAGCAGGAAAAAGATAAGAAAGAAGGGAAAAACATTCATAACGAAAGGAACAAAACCACATACGAGACAGATGGTGAGGAAAAAAAATCCAGAGTTCATTTCAACAAACTGGAATATGGAGAAGGAACAAGCAGTCAACCAATGCAGAGAGAGGAAATGGGAAGCAACAATGAGAGGATCAGAAACCTCTGGGACAGCTATAAAAGGCCCAACATAAGAATCATTGGTTTGCCAGAGAGTGAGGAAGATGAACTAGAACTTGAAAAATTGAGTGAAAATATAATAAAGGAGAACTTCCCAGACTTGGGGAAGGGAATAGACTTGCAGGTCCAGGAAGCAAGGAGAGTTCCCAAGAGACTGGACCCAGGGAGAACCACTCCAAGACACATTATAATCAAAATGTCAAAAATTAAAGATAAAGAGAGAATCTTAAAAGCAGCAAGAGAGAAGAAAAGAATTATGTACAAAGGGGTCCCAATTAGACTATCAGCTGACTTCTCAAGGGAAACCCTACAGGCAAGAAGGGACTGGCAAGAAATATTCAAAGTAATGAAAATCCAAAACCTACAACCACGAATACTCTATCCAGCGAAATTGTCATTCAGAATAGAAGGACAGAGAAAGTGTTTCCAGGACAAAATAAAACTGAAAGAGTTCATTAGATCCAAACCACTGTTATATGAGATGTTAAAGGGACTGGTTTAAAAAACAGAAGCTAGGGAGATGAAACAAAGGCAAACTAAACAGGCAACGAGAGTGGAAAAGGAACTGTGGGTACGGGAAGCATATTGGGGGGAGGTCAACAGGGAGGGGGAATGGGGAAAGGGAGGGAGATGATATAGGAATTGGGGATCAAGGTAGGAGGGAATGGAATAGACGGAGAGAGGTTGGGAGGAACTGTATGCACAACTAATGGACATAATCTAAAAGGGGGGGACAACTGGAGGGAGGGGGGCCACCGGGTGGAGGGGAGCAGAGGGAAGGGAAATTGGCACAAATGTAATATTTTAATCAATAAAACACATTAAATCTGAAAAAAAAAATCTAAAAAAAAAAAAAAAAAGAACTTTAAAATCAACCCAAAAAGTTATGCAGTGTCTCTTTACATTTATTCCCCTCATTTCCTGCTCCAAGCAACCATTGTTCTGCTTTATGTTAATATAATTTTGCATATTCTAAAATTTCTTGTAAATGGGACCATGTACTATGTACTCCTTTATATTTCACTTTCTAGTTTAGTATCGTAGTTCTGAGATTAATCCATGTTACTGTGTATATCAATATTTTTTTTTATTACTGAATAGTATTCCTTAGTATAGATATACCACAGTTTGTTCATTTACCAGTTATGTGCCAGTTGGTTTTTTTCCCCCAGTTTTGGACTAATATAAATAATGCTACTTTGGCAGTTTGTGTATATGTCTGTGATGGTTAATTTTATGTGCCAACTTGACTGGGCCATGGAGTGCCCAGGTAATTGGTGAAACATTATTCTGGGTGTGTCTGTGAGGGTGTTTGTGGATGAGACTAACGTTTACATGATAGACTGAGTAAGGCAGATTGTGCTCTCTAATGTGGGTGGCCCTCTTTCAGTCAGTTGAAAGTCTGAATAGAGCAAAAAGCCTGACCATCTCTTGAATAATAGGGAACTCTGCCTGCCTGCCTGACTGATTGAGCTGGAATAGCCTTCAGACTCAAACCGCAACATCAGATCTTCTAGCGTCTCAAGCCTGCCAGCTTTCCAACTGGAACTTGGTTCTCCTATGTCTTCAGTTTGCCAAATGCGGATCTTGGGATTTTTCAGCCTCCATAATGACATAAGCCAATTCCTTATAATAAATATCTCTATCTATATATCCATATCTGTGTGTATATTTATTGTGGAACCAGTGCAGGTTCAGTCTTGACAGAAAAATAGACGAGGTAGGGAAGGGATTTCTGACATTCCTTTATTGCAGATATTACAGCATTCGCGCTTGCTCCTTGTCACGTGTGTGTACCGAACTGCCTGCACACCGACCGCTGACCGCACTCCCATGGGGATTCCACCCCTTATATACTATGCATAGACAAAGCCAGTTGCCAAAATATGACATCAATCCTTATATAATTGCAAGTGTGCTGCGCATGCAAATCTAATTATTATCTCTAAGTGGCCCACGCCGCGGCATCTGGAATGAGGGAGGCTGACAGACTATATTGTCTTCACAATAATCATATTTAGTACACACACATCCTAATGATTCTGTTTTTCTAGAGAATCCTAGTTAATACAAAGTCTTTGCGTAGACCTATTATTTAACTTTATCCTGAGTAAATACCTAGGTATGGGATTGCTATGTCATAAGATAAATGTATGTTTAATGCCGATGTTTAACTGATAAAATGTAATTTCTCAAAATGGTTGTACCATTTTGCATTCCCACCAGCAATGTAAGAGAAGTAAAGCTGCTTCACATCCTTGTCAAAATTTAGCATTTCAATTTTTTATATTTTAGCAATTCTAGTGTATGTATCATTGAAATCCTAATATGAATTTCTCCGATGACTAATGTTATTAAACATCTTTTAATGTGATTATTGGGCATACATATATATTCTTTTGTTAAATATCTTTTGAATTCTTCTGCCCATTTAAAAATTTTGGTTTGTTTTCATAATATTGAGTTAAATCTATTCTTTATATTTTATGAATACAAAGTTTTTCTCAAATATAAGGCCTGCAAATATCTTCTCCCTTTCTGTGACAGGAAGTTTCATTTTCTTAACCATGTCTATCAAAGAACAAGAAACTATTTTGTCTTTTATGGATCAATGCTTTTTGTCCTTTTTAAGCAACTTCATCAAAGTCAATATGACAAAGATCTTCTCCTATGTTTTCTTCAAGAAGTTTTATAACATTTAAGTCTATCCTTAATTTTAAGCTAACTTATGTATATGATGTGAAGTCAGTCATTATTTACTTTTTACCATACAGTTATCCAGTTGTTCAAGTAACATTTATTTAAAAGAGTATCCTTTCCTCCCAAACCAAGTGACCATATATAGTACGTGGGCCTACATCTGAAACCTTGACTTTGTTTAGTTAATATTGATGTCTTCCATTATGCCCATACCACACTATATTAGTTATTTTAACATTATAGTAAGTCTTGAAATAGCTAATAAAAGTTTCCAGATGTTATTCTTTTTATCAAAGCTGTTTTGGTTATTGTATATTCTTTTTATCTTCATAGAGTTGGTATAATCAACCTATCAGTTTGACAAGGATTGCATTGAACCTATAGATCAATTAACGAAGTATTGACATCTTAATTACATTGAGTCTTCTAATTTGTAAACATATGTATATGTATGTGTGTGTTCCTTAATTTAAATTCATCAATGTTTGGTGATTTTTCTCAGTATTCAGACCCTGCATATCCTTTATTAAATGTATTTCTAAGTAGTTCATATTTTTACATTTTAAATGGAGTTTTAAATATTATTTTTAATATTAATTTCCATTTTATATAAATACGATCAAATTTTGTGTACTGACCTTGTAAACTGCAGCTTTCTTAAATGTACTCATTAACTGTAATAACTTTTTTGTAGAATTTTAAATAACTGTCCACATACATAATCAGATCATCTGCAAATATATTTTTACTTCTTTATTTCCCAAATTGTGTGCCTTTTATTTATTCATTCATTCATTTAATTTTATCTTTATGTGCTGTCTAGGTCTTCAGTATAATGTTGAACATAATGGTGGTTACTATTATAAAAGATAATACTGCTGAACAAATTGGAAATGGGAAGAGTAGAAACAGGAGAATTTACAAGCCAGTTAATTTCATTGCTGCTCATAATAAGACTGCCTAAAAAATAAAAACTAAGGATATTATGTAAATGTACATGTTTAATGGTAACACTAAAACAAAGATGTTTTTAGTCTTAAATATTAATAGGGATGGCAAAACATTAAACTTTTAAAAATAAATACAAGTAGACATAAATCATTGAATTTTCCTAAGTTTCAGATTAAACCACAGAGCAGAAAACAATCAATAAAATAAACTATCAGCACCCTTAACACATAATTAGAAATACTATGAATAAATAATCAAACTCACTAATGGTATTTTAAAAAAGTATTTACAAGCTACTTTAGGTTTTCTCATGAAAAAAAAATGTGGATGAAATTGATAACATTATAGAAAAATAAAATCTACCAAAAACATTACTAGAAGAGAAAGTGGAAACTTAAATCTCCTTAGAGTACTGGAGATTGTAAATAAAATAATAACCTCCTGCTTACAAATAACACCAAGCTCAGGTGGTTTCACATTAAATCCTACCAAATCCAAAAAGAACACATCATTCTGATGGCAATTCACCTATTCAAGAATATATAAAAAGAATAAATTATATAAAAATTATCTTTATAAAGTGTGAGTAAAATTTTATCCATAACTGGAGAAAAGTACAAAAAAAATGGAAACTACAGAATGAATTCTCACTTATCTAACACTAATGGAGCCCGCTGATGCAATTCCATGCAAATTTAAATGATTGATTTTTTAATGTTGAAAGGACATTCAGATAAGATTGAAACCTATTTCTCTTAAAATAAAACAAGAATATCTTGATAAAATAGGATCCAACAGATATGTCATTAAAATATTTTTCAAAAAAACGTATTAATTATGGTGCATTGCAGGTGTTCCAGTTAAGATCAGGAAGAGGATAAAATGCTTACTATCACAATTACTATAAATATTATATATAAGATGTATCTGTCAGTGAGATTAACAAGAGAAATAAATTTGATGTATAACAGTGTAAAAATTTGAGGTATAACAGTGTAAAAATGTTATTTGTAATGGCAAATGATAAGAATGTGTTCCTGTAGTTCCAGGAGAATGATAGGAAAGCTAATACAAATAATAAGTTGTTGGGATATAAAATTAGTATTTAGAAATCAATAGATATCTTCTACATAAACAAAGTCCACTTAAAAATCAAATAAAAGGAGATTCCATCCTTTACAATACCTACCAAAACAGAAGGTATAGCTAGAAATAAATCTAAAATGAAACCTGTAGGTTTTCTGAAGGACCTAAACAGAGTTGAACAAAAAAATATATATACCATGCTTTAGCTAGGAAGGTTCAACAATAAAAATACGTTTACTTTTTCAAAAGTAAATTTATATGTCATAAAATTTATAAATAACAAATTAATGTTATATCTAGTTGTTGCTGCTATGTTTGGTTTGTTTTCTAAAATTAAGCCCATATGACTGAATGTTTATATGGGAAAATAAATAGGCAAAAATAAATAAGAAAACATTCTAAACAATCTTTTAAGGAACACTAACTCTACACTAAATTAAAGTATGCATTAAAATCGTAATAATTAAAAACATGTCATACTTGTATATAAATAGCTAAAACAATCAAATAGGATGGAAAGTTCAGAAATTGACTCGAGTAAATATGGAAATAGGTATACAATAACGGTGACATCTGAAAATCAGTTGGTAAAAATAAATTTTTTAAATAAATCTTGTATGGACAACTGGAAACCATTTAACGGATATCAATTTTTATACCTATCACTTACAGCATACACCAGATTAACTCCAATTACATTAAAGATTTAAATGAAAAATTAAAAGAGCACAAATATTAGAAGTCAATATAAGTGTATTTTTTAATACTGAAGTTGGATAGTACTTTCTAACAAAAGAATCAAAATCCAGAAGGCTTAAATGAAAAGAGTAATAAATTATACTGAATTATTTTAAATCATATGCAAAGTCAAAAAAGAAATGAAAACTTTGGAAACATCTTTACAGTTTGTACTACATACGAAAGACTAACCTCTTTAAGACATAAAAAGTTTCTAGAAATCAAGAACAATAAGATCAACAATCCAATAGAAAAATTAGCAAAGAACATGAAACGGCAATTCTCAGATAGGCAAATACAAATGGTCTTTAAAAACAGAAATAGTGTTCTGCTTTTTTACCTTTAAAAAGAGAAATGGGAACACCCACTGCAGAGATGCCTTTTCTCACCCGTCGTATGCCAAAATTAAAGAAAAAATATTGTTGCTGAGGCTGTGGGAAAACAGCATTAAAATGCATTGCTGGTAAGTGTGACAAATGGTGTGATGCTTATGCAGAGAAATCTGACATTATTTACCAAAATATAAATACAATTATCCTTTGACTCATGATACTCACTTCTGGGTGTCTGTCCTACAAAAATACCTACATGTATTCTAAATGATATATTAACGAGGTTACTCATTGAGGAAGTGTAATAGTAAACAACTGGAAACAAATCATGTATATAGTGATAGGAAATTGATTAAATAACCCAGGCTACAACTACATGATGAAATACCTCGCACCTGTAAAAAGAATTAGTACAGTCTTTAGGTACTGAGATAAAGTGATCTCTAATAAAATTTTAAAATTTAAAAAATGATGAAATATTGTGCATGCCACCTTTTTTAAAGACATGAAACTACTGTATATATTTTTATATTTGCATAAGTACTGAGAAGATAAGAAAAACCTAATAAAAATATCAGTATACAGTGGAATAGAATGGGTTGGAAGGTTGGGGTATTAAGAAGACTTCTGAACATGTATTTTGGTTTTTTAATCATGTACATATATTACTTATTAAAAAAGTGCCAAACGTGAAAAAAATAATCAATAGTATCATGTCCCTGCTCTCTACATTTGAAGTACATTTTAAATAATAGTTTAATTTTATTTTTCTAATTGATGTTAAATCATATGGTTACATGTGTAAAAAGATTTACTGGATAAATTGGATATTAAAGGATTTATTTTTCTCCTAAATACAAAAGTGTTCTAATGATTGTCTCTGGTTCTTTGTGTGGAAGAGTGTAAGTTGTTTATTTCACTTACTATTGAAGACTGGAATAAACTACTGGGAAACTGCATTTGTAACAGTCCAGACTATAGAAAAGATTTAATTTTCTGCTGGAAGCAAAAGGGGGAGAAAGAAAAAAAAAACCCTTTTTACTCCAGCTGCAATTCCACTATAATTCAGTAGGTTACCTGTCTACCAACTTTGTTGGAATATGAAATAGTAAATTCATCAGGCGACAGAAAAGCAGGTTATAAAAACTCATTTTGTCAATTCATTTTTTAAAGCACAAAAGATGCAAGCATGGTTAGTTCTTCACTACTACAGAATGGATTCTCCAAATAACAAAACTATATTCATATTTATTATGATAGATCATTGACTGATTTTTAACTAAGTAAGTTTATCTGCTTTCATATTCTAGGTGCACTTCTACTTTAAATTAATCCATCTCACATATACTTTAACATAGGATAAAAGCAAGTAATATATTATTTAAAAGAAACTGAACTGTCCTATAAGTAAATAAGTGTATACTGTTTTTGAGAAAATGAAGTAAAATCTTGGACACTTAAACATATTTAACACTAAGTACTTATTAAAGAAAAATAAATAAAATATTAATATTATTATAGGATTCAAATCAAATATCACAATCAGATTCCATGTTTTCAATTCCATATTTAAAAAAAATAAGAAACATGATAAATTGCAGCACATGCTAATTTCAAGACAGGAAAACTCCACCCACAAGGACACACTGAATGTGTGTCAAAATCCTTAGCTGCATCTTTCAGCATCCTTGTAAGATTCATCTCCAGCGACTTCTAAATTTGTAATATGTAAGAAAACTCAATCAACTCTCATTTCCAAAAGACATTCAAACTGTTTAAGGGATGCATTCCCCTTCTAACATACATACTTCAAATGCTTTGTAAGTATTAAGATAAAGGCTCACATCAGTAATTCCTGCATGGAGACTACACTGAGGGTTAACAGCCATTAGGACTGAAAATTGTTTTCTTCCACCTAGGAAAAGGTTTATTTGCAATAATTATAAATAATAAATTTGACCTGCCAAATATAGATACTAACATTTTAACAAGATGTCATACTTATGTTTTAATTCTTTATTTTCAGATTTTGCTTTATGAAGGTCTAGTTGAACCCAAATATATAATAAATGGTTGGAAATTGTAAAGGCAAAGATATACACTGCATTTTAAATGCCACTGGATACACACACACATGCACTGGGTAGTGTTACAAATGGAATAATATAATATGCAAATTAAAAATTATTATAAATAAACTTAATGTTAAAATACAAATGTCTAGGAATAATATAAAGTATATGATGAAATTGCTCAAAACAAGAAATAACTTGCTAATATTTTAAGTGTGAATATCTAAGATAAAGTAAATATATATAAATGTAAATAGAAACCCCTATTAAAAATAAAGTCTTGAAAATATGAATGTCCTTTTCATTTATTTCTCATCAATAACATAGTTAGCTTTGAAAAGAACAAGAGGAATGAGTTAGCAGTCTCTTAGTGGTTTTGTATTATCTAAATTAATATAGGTCTACCCTCTCCTGTGTACTCTATTCACTCTAACCTAAGCTTGGTAACATATATCACAACATAGACCAAAGGCCACCCTCTATTATCATATATAAATGCCCCTTAGGATATCCCTCTCCACTCCCTCCCTCCATGATAAATTTCCTCAGTGGCAGCTAAATTGATTATTCTCTCCCTGATCAGTTCTCATAACATCTCACTCTCCTTTTAATCACTATGAGATTTGGGGGAATCAATTCTTACCAACTCTTTCTCCAGACTAATTCCAGACTAATTACCTTCTTAAAGATAAAGTATTATGTAACTCCTTTATGTTATTAGCTAATATTGATTACGTACCTACTTTGTGCCAGTCCTGAGACAGATTATTTTTTTTAATTTTATTTTTTGGATTTTCAATTACAATTGTCCCATTTTTCCCCCATTGCTACCCCCCACCCCGCCCGCCCTTCTCCCACAATTATATCCCTCCCAGTTGTCCATGTCCATGAGCCATTTATACAAGTTCCTGGACTAAACCCTTCCCTTATTTATACCCCTTCTCTCTCCCTCCCCCTCCCCCCTATTGACTGTTATTCTGCTCCTTGTCCTATTTAGTTCGTTTGTTTGTGTTGTTCTTTAGTCCCCTGTACTAGGTGATATCATATGGTATTTTTCTTTCTTTGCCTGGCTTATTTCACTAAGCCTAATTCTCTCTAGTTCCATCCATGTTGTCACAAATGGCAGCAGTTCCTTCTTTCTTTCTGGTGCATAGTATTCCACTGTGTAAATGTACCACAGTTTTTGGATCCACTCATCTACAGATGGGAACTTAGGCTGTTTTCAGCACTTACCTATTGTAAACAGTGCTGCTATGAACACAGGGGTGCATAACTTCTTTTGAATTAGGGTTTTAAGATGTTTCGGGTGTAATCCTAGCAGTGGAATCGCTGGTTCAAAAGGCAGTTCAATTTTTAGTTTTGTTTTTTTTTTAATTTTTATTTTTTGGTTGTTGAATTACAGTTGTCCCATGTTTCCCCCATTGCTCCCCCCTCCCAGTCCATCCCTTCTGCCACAATTATATCCCTCCCCGTTGTCCATGTCCATGAGTCATTCATATACGTTCCTTGACTAGACCCTTCCCTTACTTATCCCCCTTCTCTCCCTCTCCCTCCCCGCTACAGACAACTATTCTAGTCTTTGCCTATTTAGTTCGCTTGTTTTGTGTTGCTCTTTAGTTTCCTGTATTGGGTGATATCATATGGTATTTTGCTTTCTTTGCCTGGCTTATTTCACTAACTATAATTATCTCTAGTTCCATCCATGTTGTCACAAATGGCAGGAGTTCCTTCTTTCTTTCTGCTACATAGTATTCCATTGTAGAGATGTACCACAGTTTTTTGATCCATTCATCTACAGATGGGCACTTAGGCTGTTTTCAGCACTTAGCTATTGTAAACAGGGCTGCTATGAACATAGGGGTGCATAAGTTCTCTTGAATTAGGATTTCAGGATTTTTCGGGTATAATCCTGGCAGTGGAATCGCTGGTTCAAAAGGCAGTTCCATTTTTAGTTTTTTGAGGTAATTCCATACTGTTTTCCATAGTGGCTGCACCAGTCTGCATTCCCACCAACAGTGCAGTAGGGTTCCCGTTTCTCCACATCCTCGCCAGCATTTGTTGTTTGTTGATTTGTTGATGATGGCCATTCTGACAGGTGTAAGGTGGTATCTCATTGTGGTTTTTATTTGCATCTCTCTGATGGCCAATGATGTGGAGCATTTTTTTCATGTGTCTATGGACCTTCTGCATGTCCTCTTCAGAGAAGTGTTTGTTCAGGTCCTTTGCCCATTTTTTAATTGGGCTGTCTGTCTTCTTGATGTTGAGTCGTATAAGCTCTTTCTATATTTTGGAGATCAGTCCCCTGTCTGAGATATCATTGGCAAATATGTTTTCCCATATGGTTGGTTTCCTTTTCATCTTGCTGATGTTTTTTTTGCTGAGCAGAAACTCTATTTTGATGGAGTCCCATTTGTTTACTTTTTTCCTTTATTTCTCCTGCCTTAGGAGATGTATCCGTGAAAATATTGTTATGTGGGATATCTGAAATTTTCCTGCCTATGTTTTCCTCTATGTCTTTCATGGTGTCACAGCTTATATTTAAGTATTCGATCCATCTTGAGTTTATTTTCGTGTGTGGTATAAGTGGGTGGTCTAGTTTCATTTTTTTGCACGCCCCTGTCCAGTTCTCCCAGCAGCATTTGTTAAAGAGGCTCTTCTCACTCCATTTTATGTTCCTTCCTCCTATATCAAATATTAGTTGACCATAGAGGCCTGGGTATATTTCTGGGCTCTCTATTCTGTTCCACTGATCTATATGTCTGTTCTTATGCCAATACTAGACTGTTTCGATCACAGTGGCTTTGGAGTATTGTTTGATGTCTGGTATTGTGATTCCTCCTGCTGTGTTCTTCTGTCTCAAGATTGCTTTTGCTATTTGAGGTCTTTTTTGGTTCCATATGACCTTTTGAAGTATTTGTCCTAGGTCTGTGAAATATGTCATTGATATTTTAATAGGGATTGCATTGAACCTGTAAATCGCTTTGGGTAGTATGGTCATTTTGATGATGTTGATTCTTCCCATCCAAGAACATGGTATTTGCTTCCATTTATTTGTATCTTCCTTAATTTCTTTCTTCAATGTTACGTAATTTTCAGAGTATAGGTCTTTTATCTCTTTGGTTAAGTTTATTCCTAGGTACTTCATTTTTCTTGTTGCTATAGTAAATGGGATTTTCTTTTTTGTCTCTGTGTCTGATATTTCATTGTTGGTGTACAGAAATGCCTTAGATTTCTGTATATTTACTTTGTACCCTGCTATTTTGCCAAACTCACTTATTATATCGAGTAGTCTTTTAGTGGAGTTTATAGGGTTTTCTAGGTATACTATCATGTCATCTGCATATAATGATAGTTTTACTTCTTCTTTCCCAATTTGGATGCCTTTTATTTCTTTTTCTTGTCTGATTGCTGTGGCTAGGACTTCCAACACTATGTTGAATAGGAGTGGAGAGAGTGGACAGCCTTGTCTTGTTCATGATATCAGGGGGAATGCTTTCAGTTTTTGTTCATTGAGTATGATGTTGGCTTCAGGCTTCTCATATATAGCCTTAATGATGTTAAGGTATGCTCCCCCTGTTCCCATTTTGCTGAGTGTTTTCATCATAAATGGGTGTTGTTCTTTCTCAAGTGCTTTTTCTGCATCTATTGATATGATCATGTGATTTTTGTCTTTCATTTTGTTTAGGTGGCGTATCATATTTATTGATTTGCGAATATTAAACCATCCTTGCATCCCTGGGATGAAGCCCACTTGATTGTGGTGGATGATCTTTTTGATGTATTGCTGGATCCTCTTTGCCAATATTTTGTTGAGGATTTAAGCATCTGTGTTCATCAGTGATATTGGCCTGTAGTTTTCTTTCTTTGTTGTGTCTTGACCTGGTTTTGGAGTTAGGGTAATACTGGCTTCATAGAAAGAGTTTGGGATTTTCCCCTCTTCTTGGATTTTTTGGAATAGTTTGAGGAGGGTAGGAGTTAGTTCTTCCCTAAATGTTTTGTAAAATTCGTCTGTGAAGCCATCCGGTCCAGGGCTTTTGTGTGCAGGGAGATTTTTGATTACCGTTTCAATTTCCTTCTTTGTTATTGGTCTGTTGAGACTTTCTACTTCTTCTTGATTCAGTGTTGGAAGGTTATATGTTTCTAGAAATTTGTCCATTTCCTCTAGGCTGCCAGATTGCTTGCCATACAGTTGTTTGTAGTAATTTCTTACAATCCTTTGTATTTCTGTGGTATCAGTCGTGATTTCTCTGTTTTCGTTTCTGATTTTGTTTATTTGGGTCTTCTCTCTCTTTTTCTTGATGAGCCTGGCTAGAGGCTTGTCGATTTTGTTTATTTATTTATTTTTTTTGAAGAACAAGCTCCCAGTTTCGTTTATCTTTTGAATTGTTTGTTTGGTCTCTATGTCATTTAATTCTGCTCTGATCTTGATGATTTCCTTCATTCTTCTTGCCCTAGGCTTTGTTTGTTGTTGTTCTAGTTCTTGTAGCTTTAGATTAGATCTTTTCTTTGAGACTGTTCTATCTTTTTCAGATATGCCTGTCTTGCTATGAACTTCCCTCTTAAGACTGCTTTTGCTGTGTCCCATAGGTTTTGGGCTGTTGTGTGTTCATTATCATTAGTTTCCAGAAATTTCTTGATTTCTTCTTTGATGTCATTGTTAACCCACTCATTATTTAATAGCGTGTTATTCATTCTCCATGAGTTTGGGTGTCTTTGATTTTTTTCTCCGAGGTTGATTTTTAGTTTCAAGGCATTGTGGTCTGAAAAGGTGCTTGATATGAATTCAATTTTCTTGAATTTGTTGAGGCTTTTTTTGTGTCCTATCATGTGGTCTATCTTTGAAAATATCCCATGTGCATTTGAAAAGAATGTATATTTTGCTTCTTTGGGGTGAAAAGTTCTATATATATCAGTTAGATCCATGTGGTTTAGTGTGTTGTTCAATGCCTGTATATCCTTGGTGTTTCTTTGCTTCGATGATCTGTCTATTGTTGATAATGGAGTGTTAAAGTCCCCTACTATGAGTGTGTTGCTGTTAATATCTTTCTTGTGGTCTTCTAGTATTTTCTTTATGTATTTGGGTGCTCCTACGTTGGGTGCATGTGTTTATCAGTGTTATATCTTTCTGATGGATTGTTCCCTTAAGTATTATGAAATGTCCTTCTTTGTTTCTTTTTATTGCCCTTGCTTTGAAGTCTGTTTTGTCTGATATGAGAACTGCTACCCCCGCTTTTTTTTCCATGTCCGTTTGCTTAGAATACTTTTTTATATCCCTTTACTTTCAATCTATGTAAATCTTTTGTTTTGAGGTGTGTTTCTTGTGGACAGCAAATACGTGGGTCCTGTTTTCTTATCCATTCTGTTACCCTATGTCTTTTAATGGGAGCATTTAATCCATTTTTCATTTAACGTTATTATTGACATGTATTTATTCATTTCCTTTTGTACCCGTGTTTCTCTCCTCCTTTTTTCTTCTTTTTCTTAAAACATTCCCTTTAGGATCTCTTGCAATGCTGGTTTGGCGGAGATGTATTCTTTGAGTCTTCCTTTGTCTGGGAAACTCCTTATTTCACCTTCCATTTTGAATGAGAGCCTTGCTGGGTAGAGTATTCTTGGTCGCAGGCCTTTGTTTTTCATTGCTTGAAACATTTTTGACCAATCCCTTCTGGCTTGTAGTGTTTCTGTTGAGAAATCGGTCGATAGCCCTATCGGAGCTCCCTTGTATGTTATTTGCTGTTTTTCTCTTGCTGCTTTTAGGATTCTCTCTTTGTCTTTGAGTGTTGCCATTGTGATTTTGATGTGCCTCGGAGTGGGTTTTTTGGGGGGTTCCTCTTCATTGGGACTCTCTGTGTTTCTTGAACTTGCATAAGTTTTTCTCTCATCAGGTTGGGAAAATTTTCTGTCAATACTTCTCCTGTCAGCTTTTCTATTCCTCGCTCCTCTTCTCCCTCTCTTATTCCAATGATCCTGATATTATTTATTCTCATGCTATCCTGTAATTCCCTTACATCTTGTTCATATTTTTTCAATCTTTTTTCATTTTGTTGTATTGTCTGGGGATTTTTTTCCATATTGTCCTCTAACTCACGATCCGATCCTCTGCTTCGTTTAGCCTGCTTTTGATTGATTCTACTGTGCTTTTCAGTTCAGAGATTGTATTCTTCATTTCTTCCTGGTTCTTGTTAATAGTCTCTATGGTCTTTTTTATGCTGGTGTAGTTCTCTGTAAGTTCCCTGTAATTTTCTTGGAGCTGTCGGTAACTTCCTTGGAGGTTGTCGTAGTTGTTTTTGAGGTTGTCGAGTATATTGAGCTTCTTCACCACCACTGTTTTGAATTCCATGTCTGACATTTGGGCTATGTCTGTTCCATCTACCTCTCCTTCTGGGGATTCCTCTTTTCTTTTCATTGAGAGGCTGTTTCTGCATCTCACCATGTCGGATCCTTCTTGTTTGTTTTTGTTTTTTGGATTTGTCTGCTTTGACTTCCCTCCTTTGTGGTACGAGATTCTTTATAGGAGATCTAGGGGTTTCAGTGGTGCAGTCCCTTTGATCTCCTGAGCCTGATGTTCTTGGGGTACCCTTTATGTCGTTTGCTTATGCTGTCTGGTTATATTTCAGATGCTCTTTGGTAGGATCTTCCCTCTGGCTAGTTGGTTGCGAGTCAGTCTGTCCACTTTGTCTTGAGTTTCAGTTCAGCCTTTGTGTGTCGTCTTCTCTTTCTGGATCCACAGCTGGTGTAATGAGGCGGGCCAGAGGTTCCTGATTGTTGCAGCAGCGGTGTGCGCCCTGCCCTCGGTGGTGGCCGGCATTGTTTTGGCGCCTGTTGGAGCCGGCTGGGGTGCTTGTGCACGCGCACACGTGCGCGCGCAAGGTGGCCTTCATACTAGCCTCAGGCCTGCGGAGCCGCGCCTCGGGAGTCGGTCTGTTGCCCCTTGGGGTGGGGCCCCGGACACTTGTGCAAAGTGGACGCGAGCGTCTGTGAGTCGCCGCCGCCCGCTGTTCCCGCGCTGCAGCCGCCCACCGTTCCTGCACCCGTCTGGGCGGGCACGAGCAGAGCCCACGCAAGTGGTCTGCGCTCCAGCCTGGCGCCCACTGGAGCTGGCCAGGGGTGTCTGCGCACGGTCTTCTGCGTGCACAGCGGGCCCTCCCTGCGCCCATTGGGGCACTGATCTTACATCCGTTGGGGTGTGTCCAAGGGACACCTGGACGCGCGGCCCCGCGCACCTGGGCCAGTGAATGAGGGCACTTTCCTGTGCGCACCCTCGCGACCCAAGGGGAGGGTTGGGGAGTGGGCGAGCGCACTTCTGTGCCTGCGCTCCTCAAGAATGTCCTATCACCCCCGACCTTTCCTCTCCTCTCCGCAGTACACAAGAGAAAAATATAAAAGAAAGTCACGTTCTCACATGCACAGCAGTACGCTGTTTCTTGTCTCTCAGTGCCAGATGCCACCTGACGCAGTCCTGGCTCTGCCAGTGGGCAGAGATCCGCTCTCCTCTGGATTCCTCTCTGGGAAGCCAAACAGGTCGTTCTCAGATGGTTCTTCTCTATTCCAGCAGTGCCAAGGCTCGACTCCTGCCAGTGTGCTGCTGCTCACTGAGATGTTCTCTCTGCAATTAGTTCAAACTACAGATGAGTCTCGGGAGCCAGAAAGCACAGCCTCCCCTCACTCCTCCGCCATCTTCTCATGCCTCCAGTTTCTATTTTACTTGTGACGTCTGATGTTGAGGATTCAAAAGGCCTCCAAGCTTCAACGGGAATTATGTGAGGTTCTGCCTGACAACCATAGGGGAACAAAGCAGAAAACGGCAGTTCTTTGTTCACAACCAGGAAAAGCCGTGGCTCCACGGGCTTTGTTAATGTCCGGGGGCTTCAGATGCAGCCATCTGTGCAAGGTGAGTCTTCGTCTGGAATGGTGAAAAAGAGTGGAGAAGAGGTGCTTTCCTCCTTGGAGCTGAGGCGGGAACCTCAGGAAGCAGGCCAGAAATTGTCTTTCGGAGAGTGCGGTGAGGGTCCCGGGTTGCTTTGCTACATAGCCTGAGACAGATATTGATGTATGTATTTCTAAGAACACATTAGGTAAGGTACAAATTTTTAAATAAAAGTATTATATAAATATATATAGTAGTGGCATAGGGGATACATATATATATGAGCTTTACTTGTTCTCCTTCTTAAAGTCTATGTTCAATTGGCACATTCTCCATTGTTTGTTTGTTTGTTTTTGCCAAGATTTTGTAAAAAACAATTTTTATTCCAACATCCTTATCCTCACCTCCTGCTTCTTTTTTCGCCTTAACATATCACCTAGTATTAATGTATCAGGACATGGGTTATTATTTGTCTTCCTCATTCTTTTATCCATTGCATTTACAACACGGCCTGGCATTTATCTAGTAGGCAGTCAATAAATATTTCCCCAAGCAAATTTGTTTTTGAAAAAAAAAATGTGAAGAGCATGCTTCCATTTATGTAAAAAGGGTAAAATAAGAAAATGTCCTAGTTAATAACTATTGAGGAAGTAATTTATTGAATTTAAATTAAAACATTAATTTAAAAATAGGTGGAATCCAAAGCTCCCTGCAAATAAAGAGTTTTATAATGCGTGTCATGTTTAGCAAGATGAAAACAATAAGTCTTCAGTTCTTTAAGGTGAGAGATAAAGGAGAATAGGAGAAAGTAGCTTTCGTGAGGTATACTTAAATGCAAAATGGTCCATCCATTTTAAGTGTATGGTATCATGAGGTTTTTTTGGAAGTATATTTTATTAATTGTTTTGTTACAGTAGTCCTAATTTTTTTTCCTTTTGCTTCCCTATGCCCAATATTCCCCTTCCCTCCAGCAATCCCTCTCCCCTTAGTTCATGTCCATGGGTCATGCATATAAGTTCTTCAGCATCACCCTTTTCTATATTATTCTTAACTTCCCCTTGTCTATTTTGTACCAACCAAATATGCTTCTTAATCGCTGCACCCCTTCCCCCTCCCGGGTGATAACCCCCCAAATGACCCCCCTACCTATGATTCTGTTCCTATTCTGGTTTGTGTAGTTGAATTTTGTTTTTATTTGTTAGATTCAGTTGTTGATACCCGTGAGTTTGTTGTCATTTTAATGTTCATAATTTTGATCTCTTTTTCTTAAGTCCATTTGACATTTCATATAATAATGGCTTGGTGATGATGAATTCCTTTAGCTTTACCTTGTCTGGGAATCACTTTATCTGCCCTTCCATTCTAAATGATAGCTTTGCTGTATAGAGTAATCTTGGTTATAAGTCCTTGCTTTTCATCACATTGAATACTTCTTGCCAGTCCCTTCTTGCCTGCAAAGTTCTTTTTGAGAAACAAGCTAATAATCTTACAGGCACCCCTTTGTAGGAAACTCTGCTTTTCTCTTGCTGCTTTTAAGATTCTCTCTCTGTCTTGAACCTTTATCATTTTAATTATGATGTGTCTTGGCGTGGTACTTTTTGGGTCTAACTCGTTTGGGACTCTCTGTGCTTTCTGGACTTGTATGTCTATTTCCCTTGCCAAATTTGGGAAGTTTTACTTCATCATTTTCTCACATAAGTTTTCAATTTCTTGCTCTTTCTCTCCTCCTTCTGGTACCCCTGTGGTTCGGATGTTGGCATGTTTAAAGTTGTCCCAGAGGTTCCTGAGGCTCTCCTCATTTTTTTCAATTCTTGTTTCCTCATTCTGTACTGATTGACTGGTTTTTTTTTTTTCCTTCCTTATATTCCAAATCATTGATTTGAACCCTGGTTTTTTTCCCCTTCACCATTGGTTTTGTGTGGATTTTCCTTCATTTCATTTAGCATAGTCTTCACTTCTTCCCTTATGCACTTGCTGTACTTAAGCATTTCTGTTAGCCTGTGAGCATCTTTATCACCAGTGTTTTGAACTCTGTGTCTATTAAGTTGGCTATCTCCTCATCGCTTAGTTCTCCCACTGGAACATTGATTCGTTCCCCCTTTCGGGCCATACTTCTCTGTCTCCTCATCTTGACAGGCTCCCGTGTTTGTTTGCCTCAGTGTCTTAGGTAAAGCTGTTGTTCCTGTTCTGTTGTAAGGGGTGGAACCTTAGGTGTTTGTCAGTAGAGGGCGACCCATGAGATGCGCGGTCGGGTCTGGCGCCAGGAACGCTCCCCAGGTGTCCCTCCCAACCCCTTAAAACATGTGACCGCGCTTTCCGCGGGCCTACGGCACCCCCAATCCCCCAGCTTCGCCCCTCCCCTCCCCCGTCCAGATGAGCACTTCCTCTCTGCATTTTCACTTGTCGGACCTCCATGCAGCTTGACCCTCCGGAACTTCTGGTTGTCTCCAGTCCTGAGGCAGCTGTGTTCCCTCCCAGTTATGATGGCAGACGCAGTGTGTCTGTCTAGGTCTCCATCCCGGCAGTAAGTCGGTATCATGAGTTTTATGAAATGTTCTTAATCATATAGCTGTTAAAATTAAAAACAAATGGAGACCAGCCTTGACAATCTCCCGAACAGGCAAAACCAGCGTAGTCTTACAAACAGAGTTTAGTTTAACTTATTTTGCAAGAATAACTTGACCGGGTCATATCTTGCTTATGCCTCTCAAAATCAGAAGCAAAACTTGAACAGTTTCCCAAGGTTTGTATGAGGTAATCACTGAAAATTCTGATATTATAACCAATCACTGTGAAGAATAAACAATCAGTGTTTCCTTATTATATAAGTTGCTTTATGACAATATGTACCTCATTTTAAAAAATTGATTTTAGGAAGGGGAGAAAATTGGAACTGTTGTAACAATATAATCAATAAAAAACATTTAAAAAATTGATTTTAGGGTTTATTTAGAAGCCATATATGAAAATTGACCATGTTGCATTACAGAGTCAACGTGTATTTGGCTAAAATTAGCCATGAAAACGTGTATTCTAGTCCTCTTCTTTGCATTTTATTAAACTGACTCAAAGTGACCAAACCCCACTATTCACCCCTTTTCCCATCAAATGGATTCATAAATTTTTAAAGCACTTTATAACCACCATTCCCCACCCCCACCCCGGCAACAACATTATCCAGTAAAAGCTGGACCAGAAACAAGGTTATAGTCAGAAGTTAAAGTGGAGATCCCCTAACTCACCCAAAATTTAAATGTTGGCACTAACGTAGTGGGTGGATTGGTAGAAGGGTGGCAGTGAGTGGGGAAGGTGAGAGAAAGACTGAAGAAAAAGAACACATAAACAGAGAGTGGTGTGATCTACAGAGCAATCAATCTATGTACCCAAACAGTGCATAAACAAGGATGCCAGGTTCATCACACGAACAGATTCAGTGGCGAAAGACAGCACCAACAAGAAGGATGGCCAGCGCTTCTACTAAGGTCAGGCCCAGGGCACTGTCCAAGTATACTTACTGCATGCTGACAAGACGCCCAAAGTGCTCACTCACCACATCTGATTATTGAGACAAAAGTGTGGGCAAGAGAGCAAGGGGTGTGTCACACGTGAGCAGTAACTGCCCAATAGTGAAATGCGGCCTGTTATATTTCAGAGTTTGAAGTATCACATTAGGAGTGAAAAAAGGAAGTATTCCAAAAATGGAGAAAAGCAGAAATTTCTTTCTGCATGGAAATGAGGGGAGAAAGAAAGAGTGGCACTACTCCCAATAATAGATGTTTAATAAAATATATTCTTGTTTACTTTTAAAATCTAAAGTGTTTAATTCTCAAGCATGGGAGGGTGGTAGTGCTAAAAATTCCATCACATTACACTAGCATGCTTTTGCATTTTAGTTTCATAGTTTTTTTTCACACATTAACATGACTATCCATCTTACGTACCCTTAGAAATAATGCTCTTATTCATTTAAGTATATTCATATCTCTATTGAGATGCATGAATATTCAATTTTCTATGTTCAGTGGCTGCTTTATTAAATGCACAATTAGTAACTAATGAAAATCAAGGACAATTTAATTTTCAAAACTATATTTTTCTTTTTCTTGAACGGTACACTTTCTGTGACTCACTGAATAATGCAACCAATAGAAAAGTGTGATACATATTAATAGCTCAAACTTTCACTAACACACTTTTTAAAATTTGAAGCAGTTAAAATAATTAAAGTTGGAGCTGCGTTCATTTTTTAAGACAGATGATACTCATTCATTCTTTGGAGATATTAATACATTTTTGGCATTAATAAAAAGAGACAAATAGACTAATTACAATGAAGTGACTTCTATATTCTGTTGTGGTAGATGCTTCTCTTCTAACTTTAAAATTATTCACATCTTCCCAGGACAGGGCAACAATTAGCCTTGCAGAGTGGATTGGAAACAAAATGTAAAGACAGGATGGCACATAAGAAAGTATTGGGTAAAATAGCAACTCCGACCAAAGGAAGTATTGGGTAAAATAGCAAATCTGGCCAGATGGAGAGATGAATGACAATAAGAACATGAGGACTGAATCCCTTCAGTATTTAGTGTTTTTTTTCCTGCCTGTGGAGGGTACTCTATCAAAAGCATGAGCCCAACTTTGTTATCTTCTGAACTCATTTTAGTTGTTCACAACACTCTCTTTGCATAATGTTTCTTTATTTTCAATGCATGGTGTCTATTAAATAATTATGAACTATGAAAATTCGTTCCTTCTAATAGGCATATTTTAAGATGTGTCATCAATCCTAGCTTGTGGAGTAGGAGAATGGTGACAGAAGGTTTGGAAAGTTTCTGTGAATAAGTCAAATGCTGTTTCTCCTACTTTCTACAGAACATCCATATCAAGAGTGGGGTCAGCAGATTCCTTCACAATTTTGTAGGGGCAATTCAACTCCCCACATATGGATGGAACTTAGAAGTAGTGAACTTGAAAACAAGCCACTGTGCAACAGCTAAATTAATCCCACTTGGTTGACAACAAATCGTCATCTGCTAATAGAATCAAAAATTTAGGACATCAAAAACCCAATAATTAAATATTTAAGATTAAATATTTAAGATACTAAGGCATGAAAAATAATCACTAAAACGTCAAAAGGATTAAAAACAAATACTAAAATACTAAAGCATTGGAAACAAATATTGATATATACTGAGATGTTGGCTTAATTAGATAAGACACTATGTAACTGTTAAACTGCTTAAGGTGCTTGGAGGTGCTCAAATCCCACAAGCATCTGGAATTCATCATATTCCAAATGAAAGCAGTAATCCCCCACCAAAGCCCACCCCATTCTATCCTATTCTTCCTGAACCAGATTCACATAAGGTAGATAACTGAAATACCGGTGTTCCTTATCTTTCTTTCACAGTCTTTATCCAGTAAGTAGGTCAACAGCATTTCCAGTCAGTCAACACTGAATGCCATACATCTCTTGAATCTGCTCCATCTGTGTTGGCACTGCCATTAAGTTCAAGACCAGCCCATCCTTTACTGGCAATATTCTGATAGCTATTTTTGTTGAATCTTTCATTTGTTTTCAATAAATCTTTACTTGGTGCCTACTCTGTACTCTCTACCAAAAACTGTAGCTATAAAGATGAATCAAAATCAGTACCCACATTTAAGTAACTTACTCTTGAGTAAAGGAAACTATGCATAAAAAAAGTATCAATGATATCTCTTTATAAAACCGTTCTTCCAGATGGAATGTGAGCAATTGTTCCCATTTAGTTTTAAGACATCTGACCTTGCCTCTATCCAGCATATTCTCCACCCTGAGAGTAATCATTATACAATGCAAATCCAGTCCTTGATTAATTATTGAAATATCAATGCATCACCAAGTAGATAAAATCCAACTTCTTCTCTATATGTCTATAAGAAATCAGCAGTTCTTAAAGTGTGTTTGGGGACCCATGGGAAGGGAAGTGGGTCCCTGAGACCCTTTCAGTGGGTATCAAAGGTCAAACATATGTTTATAATAATCTTAAAATGCTATTGGCCATTTTAGATCTAATTTTCTTACAAATGTACATGTGAGTCTTCCAGACATGGCATAATTTATGATAATGCAAAGATGACTTGAAGAAGCAGATATGAGAATCCAAATAACTTCTGTTCGACCACACGATAAAGAAAAATGCAACGCAGGGAAATTAAATTTGTTTTGTTCCCAAAAATTGCCTTTTGGGAAATATTTATGTTAACGTGTAATGGGTTTATTGTTCTTTTTAAAATAAATTAATAAATATTTAAAATTTTGTCAGCTTTAATTTCTAGTGTGGCAAATATCAGTAGGGGTCTCACATAAGGATGAGTCTTCTGGAATTGTCAATAATTTTTAAGAATGCCAAAGGGATCCTGAGACCAAACAGTTTGAGAACCGCTGCAATGAAGCGCCAAATGACAGGCTGGTCTGGTTTAAGACTGCTGTTCATATTTAATCTGGAGTCCAATCACACCGACACTTCCATTTTCCAGAACATGTCGTGCTGTCTCCTCCCTCCTGTCACAGACCATGTGTCAATCTCTGATGGCTTCCAGTCCTGCCTCACACAGAGAAAAGGGACTGAGGCTCGGTGAGGGTGAGGCAGAGGGACATGGGCATGCCTCCCCAACGGCCCAGAGGACAGTTCCGGTCCGGTGGCTGTGTGCTGCTCTGTTCTTCCTCCTTCAATGCTGTTAGGCTCAAGTATGTTTCCTGGAGACACATCTCAGCCCTTTGTCTCCCCCAAACAATCTCTCCTGTCACTCTACTTTCACAGGACCCGCTGTTAACGATTCAAGTAGCGTGTACTTAGCTATTCCAATTATTGTTTTATACTGAAAATTGTTCTAGAATGCAGCGAATTTTATTTTTCTCTTTCATTCCGAATGGCACCCTGAAGTTTCTGGGTTTCTTAGAAATTTCAACAGTATTTCTTAAGTCTAGAAAGCACATTTCAATGTAAGTTTTGCCGACACCTTATGAGATCTTCCCAGAAAAATTTCTACTAAGCTTAGTATGCACTTGGCTTCAGATAATTACCACTTTACAAGTCTGTCTCCCACAGTAGGGTGTTATATCTAAGAAGGCAGAAAACAAGACAAGCCCATTAGGTGAGGGAGGTAATGTAGCATTTTAGAAATGATTCTCTGGAGTCCCCAAACCCACAAGACAATCAGCAATGATTGTCAATCTTTGAATGCCACTTTCAGAATCAGGCTGTCACACTGCTGGTCTGGAAGAGCAATTATACTATAGAGAGAGAGACAAATACCCCATGATTTCACTTAGACCTAGAATATTTTAAAAAATGAACAGCAGAACAAAACAGAAGCAAACCCATTACAAATAGAGAACAAGCTGATGGCTGCCAACGGGAGAGAGTTGGGGGATGGGGAAAAATAAATATCAGGGTAATAGATTCAAAACCACTGAACTAGTAAGTTTAAAACCATTTTAATAGACAAAGGCTGATGGCTCCAACTCCACTTTTATCTTAAAAAGTAGTTATAGTAAAGACCTGAAATATTCAAATGGCTCTGGAAGGTTTCTTCTAAAAAATCTCCCTCCTAGAATAGGACGCTCCTCTTAGATTAAGGAAATAGCTTCTGGGAAAATGAAGCTTATCAGTCAGCCATATCTTAGAGTGAATTACTTTAATCTTTTAATCAAATTGCCCTTGCTTTAATAGCTTGGGTACAGATTATAGTGTACTGGGTCGGCCTGTCCTCCTAAGCTTCATATGTACTTACAAGCCATAAGGTGGGGAAGGACAAAACTGAACTCTACTTCCTCTCTGGTTGAACACACTTGCCGAGCAGAGCAAAAATGGACCCGACTGGGACCTCCAATCCACTGACCCTACCAAATCTGCTCTCTTCATCTTCCCGTTTTTGTCCTTAATTCTCTTTTGTGTAGTTAAATTCGTGGTTCTTTATATGAAATTTCAATAGGTAGAATTTAAGCTCCGTTGCCCCAAACTCCGTTATCCCCTCAAATAGCAAAAAAAAAAAAAAAAAGATTTTGAATTTAGCTGAACCTGGGTATTTGCCTACTCCACTCGTATGAAGTACCTCAAAGGGAGAACTAATAACCACGCCGTCCCGTTTTACTTTTGTGGTATAAAACCACAAGCGGACCCTCTCTGCTGCTGGGCAACAATAGCCACTCCCTTATTAGACTCTTTCTCACATTCACTGAGTTGACTACTCCGCACCTTCTTCTGCCTCAAAGACCCCTTGTTAATGAATACTATGAAACGTTTCATACATAGAAAAGGGTATATCAATGTCTGTGTCTATCTCAGTCAACAAAGAGTAAAAAGGATAATAACATACTTATCCACAATAACCTATCTATGTCTCCAATAATACTGTAAGGTTTCTTTCTTCCAGGTTTAACTTCTTGCTCTCCTCTTAATAAATACCCCGAATTTTAGGCTGATTATTTCCTTGCCTTTCTAAATAGCTTTACTGCATATGGAAACTACAGAGATATGCATGAAAAATGAAATTATCCACTGTTCTTCTCTCATTGTGTTTTTATTCATTCTTGTTTAAAGATTCACTCGCGGTGCCGCACTTAATTTTAATTCAAGAATCTTCATTTTTGAACATGATTCCATTAGAGAAATATATGCTAATTCATTGACCCATGTTGCTCTTGACGGGCTTTCTTTCAGGTGGTTTTCAGGTCGCTGTGCTACTCTTCAGATCACTATGAATAGCCTTTTACGTGTCTTCTCACTGCTGTCAGCGTTGGAACTGTTCTCTCTCTTTAGAAGACCCCACGTCTTAGGTTTGAACAACTTTAAGTTGATGCTGCAATTACTCTGAGGGGAATTTTGTTCTCTGCATTCTTAGTCCGCAACTGTAGACCTTTGGAAATTTACTGACCTCACCATAGATCATTCACTTGTCAGAGCTCTGAAGTTAGCACAGCAATCTCAATGAACTGTTTCCAAAAGTTTTCCTGGCCTAAAAGGCCCCACCCCAAGCCTCTTACCTACTTGAGATACATATAAAATATTGTAAGACCTTTCTTCTTTTTTTTTAAGATGCACTGTCTTACATTTAATTAATCAATATTACAAAGTGTTTGTGCTACGTGCAACCTCATAACACCCAGGTATGTGGGTATCTATAAAAGGGGGGATCTCCAAGCTCTGTCCTACAGGGGGGGCCGCCTAGGGCCTGACCAGAGTGCTTGCTTGCCCAGCCTCCTGTGGACTTTTGACCAGCAGGATTCTGAGTCCTGAGCACAGACCAGCGTTTCTTCACTCAGGCCTTCCCGTCATCCGCATGTGAACCTGCTTGGCAGGTGGGGCTTTTGTAGACAGGGCCGTGTGCAGGCACGTGCCATGTGAGAGTGCTAGGCCAGGGGCTCCAGGGACTGGCCTTCTGGGATCAGGCAAGCAGGCCCCATGGCCTTGCAGCCAGAGGTACACGTAGTTGAGGGAAGAGAACAGGAGGCAGCCCTGTGTGAGTAGCACACTACGTTAGTTGCTGGGAGGACAGAACAGAGAGAGTCCAGAAAGCATCAGGCAGCTGAGAAACCCAGAGACACAGGTACAGCTTGGGCACTGGGAAGAAGCTATACCGACCTGGGTACTCTCTAGTGCCGAGCTGCTAAGAGAGGCTCAGGGGACTGCAGGCAGGCTCCAGCAGGCCCTGGACAGGGCCCATCATCCCCTGCCTATCCCCCCCCCCGGAACTGGGCATGGCAGAGCATAACATAAGGCTGGTAAAAAAGGTGAACAGAGGCACAGACATCCTCACTGCAGGACTGGAACTCGGGAGCCGGGAACCGCAGGACCAATCACTGGTACTATGGGTCTGGCGTCTGTTCAAAGAGCATGTCTTCAGTGCTACCGACCTTGGTGTGGTACACTATGCGCCAGAAACCAGAGTCAGAGGATCGGTACCGTCTGCCAGGGTAAAGAGGCCACATGGGAGGGAGCACGCTTGGGGGCAGCTGGCTGGGGCGATTTGAGACCTGAACCTCAGAGAATGTTTTCTTTTTTCTTTCATAAAATCATGGTTGTATTCCCGAGGTATCTTAAACTGAACAGATTCTAAATAACTACACAAAGTCTCTGGTGGAAGAAGGAAAAAGTGGTGCTTCAATTTCAAATGGGTGATGCAGCGCTCTTTCAATGTCTACATTAAACTGGCCAGTTGATTTCAGCCTGGATTACACAGAGGGTCTAAATTACTCTTCTTGATAAAAAGGCTGCCAGATTAAAAAAAAAAAAAAAAGAAAAAGAGAGAAAAGGACACACGTTGAAATTTGTAATTCTAATAAATAATAAGCACCTCTAGTAGAAGTCATGCCTAATGCAAAATTTAGGATCTACTGCTACTGAAAGGGTGTTTATTTTGAAACCTAAAATGCAATGACCTGGGCATTGTGTATTTTATCTGTCCACCCTACGGCCTTGTAACCAATTCGAGCACTCGGGATTTCCCTTAAGATGTTTGATTCGCTGAAGATATTGTTTGTATTTCGGGAACTCACCACCTGTGGTGGCCTTAGCAATCTTACATTACCTTTGACTATTCATTTCAGAACTGTACATTATCTTCGAGCAAAGCACTGAGAGGCTTAGCCTAAGTGATTTTCCCGAGAAGGATCGGGTTTTTTTATAGGTTCTCTAATAAGAATGTTTGGCAAGTGCAGTATGTTTCAATGTTCAGAAGAAAAAACAGTAAACAAGATAGTTGAGAGTTCAAGATAACTGCAGGGGCGGGGCTCCGGGCCCGGAAACAGGAATGTGGAAAAAAAAAAAAATCTGAGAGGCCCCAATTATCGCGAGACCACAGATGGGACGATGTCTTTTGAGCTTCCTCGGCACCCGTACTGGATGCGCGCTCCCAGCCACCTATGGTATATCCGGCTTTGGCTTATCTGAAGTGGCGTCGGACCTTCGGATCTACCTTCTTCTCCGCTGTCCTAGTCCCACCCGGCGCTGACCCGCCGCCGTCTCCAGGACTCTAGGACTCTCACAGTCACTACCCGGCTACAGCTAGCGTCTTCTGAGATGTCTGGCCACGGCAGCGGCAGCAGCAGCGGCGCTGATGCCCCAGGTGAGTGGTCGCGAGCCGACGCCATGATGGGGACATCCTCAGATTTCGATTTGAGACCTGGGCCTCAAATGGGCTTGAGATTGAACGGGGGTGGAGATGGTGCCGGGGCTAATAGTGTTCCCATCTTTGCCTACACAGAACAGCAAGGTGCAGACGCGGGAAACGACCGCGTCATCTCTGGACGCGTGGAAGGTGGTGGCGACAACACGGCCCGTTACCGCGAAGGCCGGCTGAGAAGGGATGTAGAGGCGGTCCAGGAGGAAGCGGCAGGAGAACAGCCCCAGGTACAGAGCAGCGGGGCCAACCCTGATCAGTACCTAGCAGATGAAGATCGGGCCCTGGTGGACTGGCTGTCCACAGAAACATCTGCCCTGCCGCGCCCTCGCTGGAATGTCCTCAGTGCCCTTCGAGATCGGCAGCTGGGTTCAGGGGCCCGCTTCGTACCCGCAGCCTGCGGGTCGAGAGCGTTTGTGCAGCGTTTGAGCCTGCAGTGCAGGCTGGAAGGCCACCAGGGCTGTGTCAATAGTGTTCACTTCAACGAGCGGGGCACCTGGCTGGCCAGTGGCAGCGATGACCTGAGAGTGATAATTTGGGACTGGGCACGCCAGCAGCCGGTAATGAACTTGGACTCTGGTCACACAGATAACGTCTTTCAGGCCAAGTTCCTTCCGAGTTGGGGCGATTGCACCCTGGCCACGTGTGGCCGTGATGGGCAGGTACGGGTGGCACAGCTCCCTGCTGCGCCGGGCGATGTTGTTTTCCGGAAGGTGGCCCAACATAGGAGAGCCAGCCGCAATTTGGCTCTGGAGCCGGGCTCCCCTTTCACATTCCTGAGCTCAGGTGAAGATGCTGTTGTCTTTGCCATTGACCTCAGACAGGAGCGGCCGGCTCACGAACTGGTGGTGAGGAGGGAGAATGCCAGAAGAGTGGGACTGTATACAATCTTTGTGAACCCCGCCAATCCTTACCAGTTTGCTGTGGGTGGAAAAGACCAGTTTGTAAGAATTTACGACCAGAGGAGAATCGATGATAATGAGAATAACGGGCTACTCAAGAAATTCTGTCCTCGTCACATGGTCGACTGGGATGAACAAGTAAATGTCACCTGCGTGGTGTACAGCCACGATGGCACCGAGCTCCTGGCCAGTTACAGCGATGAAGATATTTACCTCTTCCACTCCTCTGGCTGTGATGGAGACCAGTATGTTAAGAGGTATCAGGGGCACAGAAATAAGGCCACGGTCAAAGGCGTCAATTTCTACGGCCCCAGAAGCGAGTTTGTGGTGAGCGGTAGTGATGGCGGGCACATCTTCTTCTGGGAGAAATCATCCTGTCAGGTCGTTCAGCTCCTGGAAGGAGGAGACAGGACCGGCACTGTGAACTGTGTGGAGCCCCATCCTTACCTACCTCTGATTGCGAGCAGTGGCCTAGACAATGATGCCAAGATCTGGGCACCCAGCGCTCCAGCTCCCACTGGGCTTCCTGGGTTAGAGAATGTGATGAGGACGAACAAGAAGTGTCGCGATCGGGAATGGTTGAGGTCCGGTGGCACGTTTGACACAATCATGCTTTCCTGTTTTTTGCGTCACCAGCAACAGAGAAGTTTTCGCCTTCTTAGCCGTCGTAGGGTATTTACCATCGGGGGTGCAGAGGCGGATGACCCTTCCAGTGCCTCAGATGTGTCCGCTGATGATGACGACAACGGCGGCAGCGATGACTACGATGAAAGCAGTGATGACGGCGGCGGCGGCGACTACGATGATGATGACGCCTATGATGGCGACGACGACTCCGATGATGACGACGACACTGACTACGACGACGACGACGATGATGACGACGACGACGACGATGATGATGACAACGACGATGACGACGACGACGACGATGATGATGACGACGACGATGACGACGACGACTATGATGGCGACGATGACTACGATCATGACGACGACGATGATGACGACGACGACGACGATGATGACGACGACGACGATGACGACGACGACGACGATGACGAGGGAGACGAACCCCAAGACCAGTGCCAACACCAGTAATATGCGCGGTGCCTGACATCATGAATGCCTGATACCTGATCCAGCACGATGTCACCCTCGTAGGCTGGACTTTTAAGTGTGAAATTCAGTTTACCTAACAGATCTGCCCTTTGTATTTTCCACGATCGAAGCCACCTTTCATCTCTTCCCTGTGCTTCCCTTCCTTCCTTTCTCACATCCTTCGCCCCTCATTCCTTTCCACTCTCTTGGTCCCTTTAGTCCTCTCTCTTTCCCCCTTGCTTATGCGTGCATGTAGAAGCCATTTATTTTTTCTGTTTGTTGTTTGTTCTCTTATGGTTGACTTCCGAAGGTTCCCATTTCTGATGAAAATATTAAGTGGCTTATTGAATACATTATTTCTGACACAGGAAACTGTCTGCTTTCGCCGTTAGGAGTATATCAGTAAGTTCTTTGGCTGATCTGAAAACTGTACAAATGTGTTGGTTCTTTAAAAGTGAGTAAAACAAGGAAATGCACACATGTACACATGGATATGTACGTGCACAGAGTCTCACACAGAGACACAGAGGGGTAAAGAGGAAAACGAGACAACAGGTGCTTGAATAAGTTCCATGGAAGGCATTTTGTCTTTATAGAATTAAAAACATTGTGTTGTCCTAGTTTTCTGAATCCATGTGTTAACACTGATTGATTTTAGTTGACGGGGCTGGTAAGGATTAAGTTTAGTGGCATGCCACTCTCTACCCTGTACTTGAATTTTCGTGAAGTTTCATGTCTGAGAACTCCCGCAGGATTACCTTCCACAGACTTCTTTTACGATGGCCAGCTCCTAGAAGATACCGTACAGCAGTATGAGCATTCTTAATACTTGAAAATGCATATATATTTGAACCAACTTGAAAAATGACTTCATGTTGCATTAAAGAGTCGTTTGTTCTAACCGATAACCGTGTGATATCATTATAGTATAAAACCACTAGTGCGTACTCTCTGCTTCTGGGCAACAATTCTCCACTCCCCTATTGAACTCCTTCTCCCGTTCACTGAGTTGACCATTCCACACCTTCTTCTGCCTCAGAGGTGCAGCACAGCTTTCATCTTCCTCATTCATGGCTGATATCCTTCCTTCTCTATTCACTGGAGGAGTGGAAGCTGTGAAAAGAGAGTATGCACATTCTTTCCAGAAAAGACAAAATCCCACCTGCTTATGTGCCAAATATTTTGTCTCATTTCCAGTTACAATCCCTGGACATATGCATTGAATACTATACCCTCACCCTTTTCAAGACTTTTCTTCCTAAAACTCCCATCTCCCCCGCATGAACACTTTTTACCCTTTCTATTCCATCATTGTCACTGGCCTAGATCATCCAGTGGTAAACCAGATGAAAAACGGTTGTCCCCCTTTACATGTATGAATTGCATTGAATCTGTGTATCACCTTGGGCAGTGTGGTCATTTTAACAATATTAAGTGGTCCAACCCTTAGTCACTAATGTCTTGCCAATCAGTTGTGTTTTCATGAAGTTCTTTCATCAAAGTTCGGTAGTTTCCACTGTACAAGTCTTTTACTTCCTTGGTTAGGTTATTCTTACATATGTTATTATTTTTGGTGCTCTTGTAAATGGCAGTGTTTCCTTAACTTCCTTTTGTACACTTCATTTGTATTTATCCTGAGTACAAATACAGACACAGGACAAGAAATCTGTATGCCAGCATTCCTGATAAACATAGATGCAAAACTCCTGAACAAAAAAAAACTAGCAAACCAAATCTAGCCGCACATTAAAATGACCATATGGGATTACTTGTGGGATGCAAGGATGTTTCAGCGTAAACGAATCAATCAAAGCGATACACCATTTAGCAGGACGAAGGGTAAGAGTCACACAATCATCACAATAAATGCAAAAGAAAACTTGACAAAATCCAATACTCTTCCATGATAAGAACACTTAACAAACTATAGGTAATAGAGGAACTTGCCGTATAGGACATGCCCACAGTTAACATCCATATGCAACAGTGAAAAACTGAAAACTTTACTTTCAGGATTAGGAAAAAGGCAAGGATGCCGGCTCGTGACATTTTGATACAACACCGTGCTAGAACTCCGAGCAAAGACAATTGGGAAAGAAAAAGAAACAGAAGCCATCTGAGTTGGAAAGTGTGAAGTAAAATGAACTGTTTGCACATGACGTCACACACACACACACACACACACACACACACACACACACCCATACCATGGAGTTAATGAATTTAGTAAAGTTACAGGATACACAACTCTGCCGTCTTCACATGACGCAGTGGGAAGTATCAGCAGGAGAACAGAGGAAGGAGAATAGGAGAATTAATTTGGAGTATTAGTTTCAGGGACTCCCTTTTTATCAATTCATGGAGGGATGGGTATGATTTCCCCTGCCCGCTCAGACTCTTCACAGTGTATTTTTTGCCTCAGGATCTTAATAACTGCGCTCTTAATTCCCCACCTTTAGGCCAAGAGGTACAATATAATGTCTTCCTGTTCGTTATGGCCCTGAGGTGTTGCTCTTTCCCTTGGGAATTCCCTACAGGCTTCTCTCACTTTTGTAAGAATTCCACTTAGGAACTGCTTCAAATTGCCAAGTGACAGGTGCTTCTTGCCAGTACCCTGACGGATCCACCTCACACTCGCATTCAGTGTAGGAGTAAAGGTTATAATTTCCACTTTCAAAATGTATTCCAAACCTAAACAGTTTAGCCACCTGTATTATCCACGTCCTCATGAAGCCACCTTAATTGCTCACCTGGGTTAGAGCAATAGCTTAGTACTTGCGCTCTCTCCTCCTGCCCCGTTCTGTTCTGCACACAGCAGCCAGCGTCGTCTTTCGAAAAGTAAGCCAGACAATCCAATTGCCTGCTCACAAGCTTCTAAAGGCTTGCCACTAATCACAGAATGAAATTAAAATAAAAATTGCTGGGGGTGGGCAGACAGGCTCTATGTAGTCAGCCTTTGCTTCTCCTGATCTCACTGCCTGACGCCCTCTGCAGGGCTTCCCTGCACTGTTTCAGTCCCGGTGGCCTCCGTGAAGTGCCACGGACACTCATAGTGCTAGTGCTTTAGACCATTTGCACTCAATGTCACTTACCCTACATATTTCCATGCTCCATTTCTCTTTGCCTTCAGCCTCTGATTAAATGGCATCCCATAAAGGAGACCTTCTTTGAATGCACCATTTAAAATAACAAGCCTCCCGTCTATGTCTACTGGACTTGTCTATTGTCTTTTCCCACCACATTTTAGGCTCTATGAGTGAAGAGATTACCACTTTTATCAGAACCTAGAACACCACAATGCACAGCATTTATTTAGGAACTCCAAATAAATCTGTGGAAAATGAATGAATGAGTAAATGGGAATGACAATATACCAAATGGATCAAGTAAATTGAATGCCAGCTTAAAAGAAACCCAAGTTATCGTTTGCTTAATGAACTTGTAGGAAAAACGACTCAAACTAATACACCAACATCAGGTTGAAATAACCTGGTTCAACCTCTCACAGGAAAACTGTTCCTGGAAATGGGACGAGGCATATTTCCAAAGCCAATAATTAAGGATTCCTCCCTGGACAATACCGGGATGAGCATTATAAGGTTTAATGCTCTAGTTTTCCTGGGCACATGTGTGTGTGTGTGTGTGTGTGTGTGTGTGTGTGTGTGTTTTGCTGTGTTTTGTTTCTGTGTTTCATGGCTGAGAAGGACCCCTTGTTAATGAACACTATGAAATGGATCATACATAGGTAAACATATATCAATGTCTCTGTCCATGTCAGTCCACAAAGGATAAAATGCTTAACAGCATACCTATATCCATTTTAAGGTATCTATGCCTGCAATAACACTTTAAGGTTTCTTTCTTCCAGATTTTAACTTCCTTCTCTCCTCTTTAAAAATACCCTGAATTTTAAGCCGATTATTTCCTTGCCTTTCTAAATAGCTTTACTGCATATGAAAACTACAGAGATCTGCATGAAAAATGAAACTATCCCTTGTTCTTCTCTCATTGTGTTTTTGTCCATTCTTGTTTAAAGATTCACTCACTTAATTTTAATTCATGAATCGTCGTTTTTATACATTATTCCATTATAGAAATATATGTTAATTCATTGACCCATGTTGCTCTTGACAAGCTTTCTTTCAGTTGGTTTTCAGGTCGCTGTGCTACTCTTCAGATCACTATGAATAGCCTTTTACGTGTCTTCTCACTGCTGTCAGCGTTGGAACTGTTCTCTCTCTTTAGAGGACCCTACGTCTAGGTTCGATCGACTATTTAAGTTGATGCTGCAATTACTCTGAGGGAAATCTTGTTCTCCGCATTCTTCGTCATCAGTTTATTGTAGTCCTTTAAAATTTACTGACCTCCCCCAAGATCATTCACTTTCCAAAGCTCTAAAGTGTACACAGCAATCACAATGGATTGTCTCCAAAAGTTTTCCTGGCCAACAAGATCCCACCCACAAGACTTTTTCCTATTTTGGGATATATATCAAATATTGTTAGACCCTGATAACATCACAGAGAATGTTCTCCTTTTTCTTTCAAAAAATCATGGTGGTGTTGTCCAAGTATCTTAAATTCAACAAATTCCAAATAAATACATAGAGTCTTGGAGGAGAAGGAAAAGGTTGTGCTTCTATTTTAAATTGGTGAAGCAGCGCTCTTTCAATGTTTACGTTAAATAGACCAGTTGATTTTAGCCCTGATTACACAGAGGTTCTAAATTACTCTTCAAGATAAAAGAATCTGCCAGATTAAAAAATAATAATAATAATACATGATGGACATTGACATTAGCAATTTTAATAATAATAAGCACCTCTATTAGAAGTCATGCGTGATGCAAAATTTAGGATCTACTCATGCTGAGAAAGTATTCATTTTGAAACCTAAAATGCAATGACCTGGGCATTGTGTATTTTATCTGTCCACCCTACGGCCTTGTAATCAATTCGAGCACTCGGGGTTTCCCTTAAGCTGTTTGATTCGCTGAAGATATTGTTTGTATTTCGGGAACTCACCACCTGTGGTGGCCTTAGCAATCTTACATTACGTTTGACTATTCATTTCAGAACTGTACATTATCTTCGAGCAAAGCACTGAGAGACTTAGCCTAAGTGATTTTCCCGAGAAGGATCGGGGTTTTTTGTAGGTTCTCTAATAAGAATGTTTGGCAAGTGCAGTATGTTTCAATGTTTAGAAGAACAAACAGTAAACAAGATAGTTGAGAGTTCAAGATAGCTGCGGGGGCGGGGCTCCGTGCCTGGAAACAGGAAAAGAGAGGAAAAAAAAAAAAAGGAAAATATCTGTGCGACCCCAATGATCGCGAGACCACAGACGGGACGATGTCTTTTGAGCTTCCTCGGCAACCATACTGGCTGGGCGCCGTCAGCCAGCTACGGCACTTCCGGCTTTGGCTTATCTGAAGTCGCGTCGGACCTTCGGATCTACCTTCTTCTCCGCTGTCCTAGTCCCACCCGGCGCTGACCCGCCGCCGTCTCCAGGACTCTAGGACTCTCACAGTCACTACCCGGCTACAGCTAGCGTCTTCCGAGATGTCTGGCCACGGCAGCGGCGCTGATGCCCCAGGTGAGTGGTCGCGAGCCGACGCCATGATGGGGACATCCTCAGATTTCGATTTGAGACCTGGGCCTCAAATGGGCTTGAGATTGAACGGGGGTGGTGACGGTGCCGGGGCTAATAGTGTTCCCGTCTTTGCCTACACAGAACAGCAAGGTGCAGACGCGGGAAACGACCGCGTCATCTCTGGACGCGTGGAAGGTGGTGGCGACAACACGGCCCGTTACCGCGAAGGCCGGCTGAGAAGGGATGTAGAGGCGGTCCAGGAGGAAGCGGCAGGAGAACAGCCCCAGGTACAGAGCAGCGGGGCCAACCCTGATCAGTACCTAGCAGATGAGGATCGGGCCCTGGAGAACGGGGCGTCCTCAGAAACATCTGCCCTGCCCCGCCCTCGCTGGAATGTCCTCAGTGCCCTTCGAGATCGGCAGCTGGGTTCAGGGGCCCGCTTCGTACCCGCGGCCTGCGGGTCGAGAGTGTTTGTGCAGCGTTTGAGCCTGCAGTGCAGGCTGGAAGGCCACCAGGGCTGTGTCAATAGTGTTCACTTCAACGAGCGGGGCACCTGGCTGGCCAGTAGCGGTGATGACCTGAGAGTGATAATTTGGGACTGGGAACGCCAGCAGCCGGTAATGAACTTGGACTCTGGTCACACAGATAACGTCTTTCAGGCCAAGTTCCTTCCGAGTTGGGGCGATTGCACCCTGGCCACGTGTGGCCGTGATGGGCAGGTACGGGTGGCACAGCTCCCTGCTGCGCCGGGCGATGTTGTTTTCCGGAAGGTGGCCCAACATAGGAGAGCCAGCCACAAGTTGGCTCTGGAGCCGGGCTCCCCTTTCACATTCCTGAGCTCAGGTGAAGATGCTGTTGTCTTTGCCATTGACCTCAGACAGGAGCGGCCGGCTCACGAACTGGTGGTGACGAGGGAGAATGCCAGGAGAGTGGGACTGTTTACAATCTTTGTGAACCCCGCCAATCCTTACCAGTTTGCTGTGGGTGGAAGAGACCAGTTTGTAAGAATTTACGACCAGAGGAGAATTGATGAGAATGAGAATAACGGGCTACTCAAGAAATTCTGTCCTCGTCACCTGTTTGACTATGATGTCCGAGTAAATGTCACCTGCGTGGTGTACAGCCACGATGGCACCGAGCTCCTGGCCAGTTACAGCGATGAAGATATTTACCTCTTCCACTCCTCTGGCTGTGATGGAGACCAGTATGTTAAGAGGTATAAGGGGCACAGAAATAGGGCCACGGTCAAAGGCGTCAATTTCTACGGCCCCGGAAGCGAGTTTGTGGTGATCGGTAGTGATGGCGGGCACATTTTCTTCTGGGAGAAATCATCCTGTCAGGTCGTTCAGCTCCTGGAAGGAGACAGGACCAACACAGTGAACTATGTGGAGCCCCATCCTTACCTGCCTGTGATGGCGAGCAGTGGCCTAGATTATGATGCCAAGATCTGGGCACCCAGCACTCAAGCTCCCACTGGGCTTCCTGGGTTAGAGAATGTGATGAGGACGAACAAGGAGCGTCGCGATCAGGAGAGGTTGTTGTTCGGTAACTCCTTTAACACAAGCCTGCTTTCCTATTTTTTGCGTCACCAGCCACAGAGCAGTTTTCGCCTTCTTAGCCGTCGTAGGGTATTTGACATCGGGGGTGCAGAGGCGGATGACCCTTCCAGTGCCTCAGATGTGTCCGATGACGATGACGACAACGGCGGCGGCGATGACGACGACGAAGGCAGTGATGACGACGGCGACGACGACTACGATGACGACACTGATGACGACTACGATGACGACTACGATGACGACGACTACGATGACGACGACTACGATCAGGACGACGACGATGACGACGACGACGACGATGACGACGATGAGGGCGACGAACCCCAAGACCAGTGCCAACACCAGTAATATGCGCGGTTCCTGACATCCTGAATGCCTGATACCTGATCCCGCACGATGTCACCCTAGTAGGCTGGACTTTTAAGTGTGAAATTCAGTTTACCTAACAGATCTGCCGTTTGTCTTTTCCACGATCCAAGCCACCTTTCATCTCTTCCCTGTGCTTCCCTTCCTTCCTTTCTCACATCCTTCGCCCCTCATTCCTTTCCTCTCTCTTGGTCCCTTTAGTCCTCTCTCTTTCCCCCTTGCTTATGCGTGCATGTAGAAGCCATTTATTTATGCTGATTGTTGTTTGTTCTCTTATGGTTGACATCCAAAGGTCCCCTATTCTGATGAAACTATTAAGAGCCTTACTGAATACGTTATTATTTCTGACACTGAAAGCTCTCACCTTCCTTTCACCTTTAGGAGCGTATCAGTAAGTTCTTTGGCTGAGCTGAAAACTGTACAAAGGCGTTGTTTCTTTAAAGGTGATAAAACAAGTAAACGCACACATGTACACACGGATGTGTACTTGCACAGAGTCTCGCACAAAGAGGGGCGGGGGGCGCGGAGAGAAAGGAAAATGGAGAGAAAAGGAGGTGGTTGGATACATTCCTAGGAAGGGAACTTGTCTGTCCAGAATTAATAACTTTGTGTTGTTCTCATTTTCTCTTTCCATATGTTAACAATGTTTAATTTTAGTAGGCGACGGTGCTGGTAAGGATTAAGTTTAGTGGCATGCCACTCTTTACCCTGCACTTGAATTCTCATGAAGTTTCCTGGCTGAGAACTCCCAGGAGATAACCTTCCACAGACTTCTCTTACAACGGCCAGCTCCTAGAAGGTACCAGCCATGAATATGAGCATTCCTTTTTATTTTATTTTATTGATTGTGTTGTTACAGTAGTTCCAATGCTTTCCCTTTTGCTCCCCTCTGTCCAGTACCTCCCTTCCCTCCAGCAATCCCACCCCCCTTAGTTCATGTCCATGGGTCATGCATATAAGTTCTTTGACTTCACCCTTTTCTATACTATTCTTAACTTCCCCCTGTCTATTTTGTACCAATCGAGTATGCGTCTTAATCCCTGCACCATATCCCCATCTCTCCCCCTCTCCCCTCCCAGCTGATAACCCTCCAAATGATCCCCATACCTATGATTCTGTTCCTGTTCTGGTTTGCTAGTTGGAGTCTGTTTATATTTTTTAGATTCAATTGTTGATCGTTGTGAGTTTGTTGTCATTTTATGAGCATTCTTAATACTTGAAAATGCATATACATTTGAACCAACTTTAAAAATGACTTCATGTTGCAATAAAGAATCGTTTGTACTTACAGATAACCGTGTGATATCATTATGGTATAAAACCACTACTGGGCGCTCTCTGCTTCTGGGCAACAATTCTCCACTCCCCTATTGGACTCCTTCTCCCATTCACTGAGTTGACTATTCCACACCTTCTTCTGCCTCAGAGGTCCAGCACAGCTTTCATCTTCCTCATTCATGGCTGATATCCTTCCTTCTCTATTCACTGGAGGAGTGGAAGCTGTGAGAAGAGAGTATGCACATTTTTTTCCACCGGCAAAGATAACATCCCACCAGCCTGTGTGCCCAATGTTTTGTCTCCTTTCCTGTTACAGTCCCTGGACTTATGCATTGAAACCTGTACCCTCGCCCTGTTCAAGATTTTTCTTCCTAAAACTCCCATCTCCCCCACATTAACACTTTTTACCCTTTCTATTCAATCATTGTCACTGGCCTAGATCATCCAGTGGTAAACCAGATGAAAAATGGTTGTCCCCCTTTACATGTATGAATTGCATTGAATCTGTGTATCACTTTGGGCAGTGTGGTCATTTTAACAATATTAAGTGATCCAACCCTTGGTCACTAATGTCTTGCCAATCAGTTGTTTTCATGAAGTTCTTTCATCAAAGTTCGGTAGTTTCCACTGTACAAGTTTTTACTTCCTTGGTTAGGTTATTCTTACATATGTTATTATTTTTGGTGCTCTTGTAAATGGCAGCGTTTCCTTAACTTCCTTTTGTACACTTCATTTGTATTTATCCTGAGTACAAATACAGACACAGGACAAGAAATCTGTATGCCAGCATTGCTGATAAACATAGATGCAAAACTCCTGAACAAAAAAAAACTAGCAAACCAAATCTAGCCGCACATTAAAATGACCATATGGGATTACTTGTGGGATGCAAGGGTGTTTCAGCGTAAACGAATCAATCAAAGCGATACACCATTTAGCAGGACGGAGGGTAAGAGTCACACAATCATCACAATAAATGCAAAAGAAAACTTGACAAAATCCAATACTCTTCCATGATAAGAACCCTTAACAAACTATAGGTAATAGAGGAACTTGCCGTATAGGACATGCCCACAGTTAACATCCATATGCAACAGTGAGAAACTGAAAACTTTACTTTCAGGATTAGGAAAAAGGCAAGGATGCCGGATCTTGACATTTTGATACAACACCGTGCTAGAACTCCGAGCAAAGACAATTGGGAGAGAAAAAGAAACAAGCCATCCGAGTTGGAAAGTGTGAAGTAAAATGAACTGTTTGCAGATGACATCACACACACACACACACACACACACACATACCATAGAACTAATGAATTTAGTAAAGTTACAGGATACGCAATTCTGCCGTCTTCACATGACGCAGTGGGAAGTATCAGCAGGAGAACAGAGGAAGGAGAATAGGAGAATTAATTTGGAGTATTAGTTTCAGGGACTCCCTTTTTATCAATTCATGGAGGGATGGGTATGATTTCCCCTGCCCGCTCAGACTCTTCACAGTGTATTTTTTGCCTCAGGATCTTAATAACTGAGCTCTTAATTCCCCACCTTTAGGCCAAGAGGTACAATATAATGTCTTCCTGTTCGTTATGGCCCTGAGGTGTTGATCTTTCCCTTGGGAATTCCCTACAGGCTTCTCTCACTTTTGTAAGAATTCCACTTAGGAACTGCTTCAAATTGCCAAGTGACAGGTGCTTCTTGCCAGTAGCCTGACGGATCCACCTCACACTCGCATTCAGTGTAGGAGTAAAGGTTATAATTTCCACTTTCAAAATGTATTCCAAACCTAAACAGTTTAGCCGCCTGTATTATCCACGTCCTCATTAAGCCACCTTAATTGCCCACCTGGATTAGAGCAATAGCTTAGTACTTGCGCTCTCTCCTCCTGCCCCGTTCTGTTCTGCACACAGCAGCCAGCGTCGTCTTTTGAAAAGTAAGCCAGACAATCCAATCGCCTGCTCACAAACTTCTAAAGGCTTGCCACTACACACAGAATGAAATTAAAATTAAAATTGCTGGGGGTGGGCAGACAGGCTCTATGTAGTCAGCCTTTGCTTCTGATCTCACTGCCTGACGCCCTCTGCAGGGCTTCCCTGCACTGTTTCAGTCCCGGTGGCCTCCGTGAAGTGCCACGGACACTCAGTGCTAGTGCTTTAGACCATTTGCACTCAATGTCACTTACCCTACATATTTCCATGCTCCATTTCTCTTTGCCTTCAGCCTCTGATTAAATGGCATCCCATAAAGGAGACCTTGTTTGAATGCACCATCTAAAATAACAAGCCTCCCGTCTATGTCTACTGGACTTGTCTATTGTCTTTTCCCACCACATTTTAGGCTCTATGAGTGAAGAGATTACCACTTTTATCAGAACCTAGAACACCACAATGCACAGCATTTATTTAGGAACTCCAAATAAATCAGTGGAAAATGAATGAATGAGTAAATGGGAATGACAATATACCAAATGGATCAAGTAAATTGAATGCCAGCTTAAAAGAAACCCAAGTTATCGTTTGCTTAATGAACTTGTAGGAAAAACGACTCAAACTAATACACCAACATCAGATTGAAATAACCTGGTTCAACCTCTCACAGGAAAACTGTTCCTGGAAATGGGACGAGGTATATTTCCAAAGCCAATAATTAAGGATTCCTCCCTGGACAATACCGGGATGAGCATTATAAGGTTTAATGCTCTAGTTTTCCTGGGCACATGTGTGTGTGTGTGTGGTGTGTGTGTGTGTCTGTGTGTGTGTGTTTTGCTGTGTTTTGTTTCTGTGTTTCATGGCTGAGAAGGACCCCTTGTTAATGAACACTATGAAATGGATCATACATAGGTAAACATATATCAATGTCTCTGTCCATGTCAGTCCACAAAGGATAAAATGCTTAACAGCATACCTATATCCATTTTAAGGTATCTATGCCTGCAATAACACTTTAAGGTTTCTTTCTTCCAGATTTTAACTTCCTTCTCTCCTCTTTAAAAATACCCTGAATTTTAAGCCGATTATTTCCTTGCCTTTCTAAATAGCTTTACTGCATATGAAAACTACAGAGATCTGCATGAAAAATGAAACTATCCCTTGTTCTTCTCTCATTGTGTTTTTGTCCATTCTTGTTTAAAGATTCACTCACAGAGCTATACTTAATTTTAATTCATGAATCGTCGTTTTTATACATTATTCCATTATAGAAATATATGTTAATTCATTGACCCATGTTGCTCTTGACAAGCTTTCTTTCAGTTGGTTTTCAGGTCGCTGTGCTACTCTTCAGATCACTATGAATAGCCTTTTACGTGTCTTCTCACTGCTGTCAGCGTTGGAACTGTTCTCTCTCTTTAGAGGACCCTACGTCTAGGTTCGATCGACTATTTAAGTTGATGCTGCAATTACTCTGAGGGAAATCTTGTTCTCCGCATTCTTCGTCATCAGTTTATTGTAGTCCTTTAAAATTTACTGACCTCCCCCAAGATCATTCACTTTCCAAAGCTCTAAAGTGTACACAGCAATCACAATGGATTGTCTCCAAAAGTTTTCCTGGCCAACAAGTTCTCACCCACAAGACTTTTTCCTATTTTGGGATATATATCAAATATTGTTAGACCCTGATAACATCACAGAGAATGTTCTCCTTTTTCTTTCAAAAAATCATGGTGGTGTTGTCCAAGTATCTTAAATTGAACAAATTCCAAATAAATACATAGAGTCTTGGAGGAGAAGGAAAAGGTTGTGCTTCTACTTTAAATTGGTGAAGCAGCCCTCTTTCAATGTTTACGTTAAATAGACCAGTTGATTTTAGCCCTGATTACACAGAGGTTCTAAATTACTCTTCAAGATAAAAGAATCTGCCAGATTAAAAAAATAATAATAATACATGATGCACATTGACATTAGCAATTTTAATAATAATAAGCGCCTCTATTAGAAGTCATGCGTGATGCAAAATTTAGGATCTACTCATGCTGAGAAAGTATTCATTTTGAAACCTAAAATGCAATGACCTGGGCATTGTGTATTTTATCTGTCCACCCAACGGCCTTGTAACCAATTCGAGCACTCGGGGTTTCCCTTAAGCTGTTTGATTCGCTGAAGATATTGTTTGTATTTCGGGAACTCACCACCTGTGGTGGCCTTAGCAATCTTACATTACGTTTGACTATTCATTTCAGAACTGTACATTATGTTAAGCAAAGCACTGAGAGACTTAGCCTAAGTGATTTTCCCGAGAAGGATCGGGGTTTTTTGCAGGTTCCCTAATAAGAATATTTCGGAAGCGCAGTATGTTTCAATGTTTAGAAGAACAAACAGTAAACAAGATAGTTGAGAGTTCAAGATAGCTGCGAGGGCGGGACTCCGTGCCTGGAAACAGGAAAAGAGAGGAAAAAAAAAAAAAAGAAAATATCTGTGCGGCCCCAATTATCGCGAGACCACAGACGGGACGATGTCTTTTGAGCTTCCTCGGCAACCATACTGGCTGGGCGCCGTCAGCCAGCTACGGCACTTCCGGCTTTGGCTTATCTGAAGTCGCGTCGGACCTTTGGATCGACCTTCTGCTCCGCTGTCCTAGTCCCACCCGGCGCTGACCCGCCGCCGTCTCCAGGACTCTAGGACTCTCACAGTCACTACCCGGCTACAGCTAGCGTCTTCCGAGATGTCTGGCCACGGCAGCGGCAGCAGCAGCGGCGCTGATGCCCCAGGTGAGTGGTCGCGAGCCGACGCCATGATGGGGACATCCTCAGATTTCGATTTGAGACCTGAGCCTCAAATGGGCTTGAGATTGAACGGGGGTGGTGACGGTGCCGGGGCTAATAGTGTTCCCGTCTTTGCCTACACAGAACAGCAAGGTGCAGACGCGGGAAACGACTGCGTCATCTCTGGACGCGTGGAAGGTGGTGGCGACAACACGGCCCGTTACCGCGAAGGCCGGCTGAGAAGGGATGTAGAGGCGGTCCAGGAGGAAGCGGCAGGAGAACAGCCCCAGGTACAGAGCAGCGGGGCCAACCCTGATCAGTACCTAGCAGATGAGGATCGGGCCCTGGAGAACGGGGCATCTTCAGAAACATCTGCCCTGCCCCGCCCTCGCTGGAATGTCCTCAGTGCCCTTCGAGATCGGCAGCTGGGTTCAGGGGCCCGCTTCGTACGCGCGGCCTGCGGGTCGAGAGTGTTTGTGCAGCGTTTGAGCCTGCAGTGCAGGCTGGAAGGCCACGAGGGCTGTGTCAATAGTGTTCACTTCAACGAGCGGGGCACCTGGCTGGCCAGTAGCGGTGATGACCTGAGAGTGATAATTTGGGACTGGGAACGCCAGCAGCCGGTAATGAACTTGGACTCTGGTCACACAGATAACGTCTTTCAGGCCAAGTTCCTTCCGAGTTGGGGCGATTGCACCCTGGCCACGTGTGGCCGTGATGGGCAGGTATGGGTTGCACAGCTCCCTGCTGCGCCGGGCGATGTTGTTTTCCGGAAGGTGGCCCAACATAGGAGAGCCAGCCACAAGTTGGCTCTGGAGCCGGGCTCCCCTTTCACATTCCTGAGCTCAGGTGAAGATGCTGTTGTCTTTGCCATTGACCTCAGACAGGAGCGGCCGGCTCACGAACTGGTGGTGACGAGGGAGAATGCCAGGAGAGTGGGACTGTTTACAATCTTTGTGAACCCCGCCAATCCTTACCAGTTTGCTGTGGGTGGAAGAGACCAGTTTGTAAGAATTTACGACCAGAGGAGAATTGATGAGAATGAGAATAACGGGCTACTCAAGAAATTCTGTCCTCGTCACCTGGTCGACTGGGATGACCAAGTAAATGTCACCTGCGTGGTGTACAGCCACGATGGCACCGAGCTCCTGGCCAGTTACAGCGATGAAGATATTTACCTCTTCCACTCCTCTGGCTGTGATGGAGACCAGTATGTTAAGAGGTATAAGGGGCACAGAAATAGGGCCACGGTCAAAGGCGTCAATTTCTACGGCCCCGGAAGCGAGTTTGTGGTGAGCGGTAGTGATGGCGGGCACATCTTCTTCTGGGAGAAATCATCCTGTCAGGTCGTTCAGCTCCTGGAAGGAGACAGGACCAACACAGTGAACTGTGTGGAGCCCCATCCTTACCTGCCTGTGATGGCGAGCAGTGGCCTAGACTATGATGCTAAGATCTGGGCACCCAGCACTCGAGCTCCCACTGGGCTTCCTGGGTTAGAGAATGTGATGAGGACGAACAAGGAGCGTCGCGATCAGGAGAGGTTGATGTTCGGTAACTCGTTTGACACAAGCCTGCTTTCCTATTTTTTGCGTCACCAGCCACAGAGCAGTTTTCGCCTTCTTAGCCGTCGTAGGGTATTTGACATCGGGGGTGCAGAGGCGGATGACCCTTCCAGTGCCTCAGATGTGTCCGATGGCGATGACGACAACGGCGGCGGCGATGACGATGACGAAGGCAGTGATGACGGCGACGACGACTACGATGACGACGACGACACTGATGACGACTACGACGACGACTACGATGACGACGACTACGATGACGAGGATGACTACGATCAGGACGACGACGATGATGAAGACGACGATGACGACGACGATGACGACGATGAGGGCGACGAACCCCAAGACCAGTGCCAACACCAGTAATATGCGCGGTTCCTGACATCCTGAATGCCTGATACCTGATCCCGCACGATGTCACCCTAGTAGGCTGGACTTTTAAGTGTGAAATTCAGCTTACCTAACAGATCTGCCGTTTGTCTTTTCCACGATCCAAGCCACCTTTCATCTCTTCCCTGTGCTTCCCTTCCTTCCTTTCTCACATCCTTCGCCCCTCATTCCTTTCCTCTCTCTTGGTCCCTTTAGTCCTCTCTCTTTCCCCCTTGCTTATGCGTGCATGTAGAAGCCATTTATTTATGCTGATTGTTGTTTGTTCTCTTATGGTTGACATCCAAAGGTCCCCTATTCTGATGAAACTATTAAGAGCCTTACTGAATACGTTATTATTTCTGACACTGAAAGCTCTCACCTTCCTTTCACCTTTAGGAGCGTATCAGTAAGTTCTTTGGCTGAGCTGAAAACTGTACAAAGGCGTTGTTTCTTTAAAGGTGATAAAACAAGTAAACGCACACATGTACACACGGATGTGTACTTGCACAGAGTCTCGCACAAAGAGGGGCGGGGGGCGCGGAGAGAAAGGAAAATGGAGAGAAAAGGAGGTGGTTGGATACATTCCTAGGAAGGGAACTTGTCTGTCCAGAATTAATAACTTTGTGTTGTTCTCATTTTCTCTTTCCATATGTTAACAATGTTTAATTTTAGTAGGCGACGGTGCTGGTAAGGATTAAGTTTAGGGGCATGCCACTCTTTACCCTGCACTTGAATTCTCATGAAGTTTCCTGGCTGAGAACTCCCACGAGATAACCTTGCACAGACTTCTCTTATAATGGCCAGCTTCTAGAAGGTACCAGCCATGAATATGGGCATTCTTTTTTTATTTTATTTTATTGATTGTGTTGTTGCAGTAGTTCCAATGCTTTCCCTTTTGCTCCCCTCTGTCCAGTACCTCCCTTCCCTCCAGCAATCCCACCCCCCTTAGTTCATGTCCATGGGTCATGCATATAAGTTCTTTGACTTCACCCTTTTCTATACTATTCTTAACTTCCCCCTGTCTATTTTGTACCAAACGATTATGCGTCTTAATCCCTGCACCATATCCCCATCTCTCCCCCTCTCCCCTCCCTGCTGATAACCCTCCAAATGATCCCCATACCTATGATTCTGTTCCTGTTCTGGTTTGCTAGTTGGAGTCTGTTTATATTTTTTAGATTCAATTGTTGATCGTTGTGAGTTTGTTGTCATTTTATGAGCATTCTTAATACTTGAAAATGCATATACATTTGAACCAACTTTAAAAATGACTTCATGTTGCAATAAAGAATCGTTTGTACTTACAGATAACCGTGTGATATCATTATGGTATAAAACCACTACTGGGCGCTCTCTGCTTCTGGGCAACAATTCTCCACTCCCCTATTGGACTCCTTCTCCCATTCACTGAGTTGACTATTCCACACCTTCTTCTGCCTCAGAGGTCCAGCACAGCTTTCATCTTCCTCATTCATGGCTGATATCCTTCCTTCTCTATTCACTGGAGGAGTGGAAGCTGTGAGAAGAGAGTATGCACATTTTTTTCCACCGGCAAAGATAACATCCCACCAGCCTGTGTGCCCAATGTTTTGTCTCCTTTCCTGTTACAGTCCCTGGACTTATGCATTGAAACCTGTACCCTCGCCCTGTTCAAGACTTTTCTTCCTAAAACTCCCATCTCCCCCACATTAACACTTTTTACCCTTTCTATTCAATCATTGTCACTGGCCTAGATCATCCAGTGGTAAACCAGATGAAAAACGGTTGTCCCCCTTTACATGTATGAATTGCATTGAATCTGTGTATCACTTTGGGCAGTGTGGTCATTTTAACAATATTAAGTGGTCCAACCCTTGGTCACTAATGTCTTGCCAATCAGTTGTTTTCATGAAGTTCTTTCATCAAAGTTCGGTAGTTTCCACTGTACAAGTTTTTACTTCCTTGGTTAGGTTATTCTTACATATGTTATTATTTTTGGTGCTCTTGTAAATGGCAGTGTTTCCTTAACTTCCTTTTGTACACTTCATTTGTATTTATCCTGAGTACAAATACAGACACAGGACAAGAAATCTGTATGCCAGCATTGCTGATAAACATAGATGCAAAACTCCTGAACAAAAAAAAACTAGCAAACCAAATCTAGCCGCACATTAAAATGACCATATGGGATTACTTGTGGGATGCAAGGATGTTTCAGCGTAAACGAATCAATCAAAGCGATACACCATTTAGCAGGACGGAGGGTAAGAGTCACACAATCATCACAATAAATGCAAAAGAAAACTTGACAAAATCCAATACTCTTCCATGATAAGAACCCTTAACAAACTATAGGTAATAGAGGAACTTGCCGTATAGGACATGCCCACAGTTAACATCCATATGCAACAGTGAGAAACTGAAAACTTTACTTTCAGGATTAGGAAAAAGGCAAGGATGCCGGATCTTGACATTTTGATACAACACCGTGCTAGAACTCCGAGCAAAGACAATTGGGAGAGAAAAAGAAACAAGCCATCCGAGTTGGAAAGTGTGAAGTAAAATGAACTGTTTGCAGATGACATCACACACACACACACACACACACACACATACCATAGAACTAATGAATTTAGTAAAGTTACAGGATACGCAATTCTGCCGTCTTCACATGACGCAGTGGGAAGTATCAGCAGGAGAACAGAGGAAGGAGAATAGGAGAATTAATTTGGAGTATTAGTTTCAGGGACTCCCTTTTTATCAATTCATGGAGGGATGGGTATGATTTCCCCTGCCCGCTCAGACTCTTCACAGTGTATTTTTTGCCTCAGGATCTTAATAACTGCGCTCTTAATTCCCCACCTTTAGGCCAAGAGGTACAATATAACGTCTTCCTGTTCGTTATGGCCCTGAGGTGTTGCTCTTTCCCTTGGGAATTCCCTACAGGCTTCTCTCACTTTTGTAAGAATTCCACTTAGGAACTGCTTCAAATTGCCAAGTGACAGGTGCTTCTTGCCAGTAGCCTGACGGATCCACCTCACACTCGCATTCAGTGTAGGAGTAAAGGTTATAATTTCCACTTTCAAAATGTATTCCAAACCTAAACAGTTTAGCCGCCTGTATTATCCACGTCCTCATTAAGCCACCTTAATTGCTCACCTGGATTAGAGCAATAGCTTAGTACTTGCGCTCTCTCCTCCTGCCCCGTTCTGTTCTGCACACAGCAGCCAGTGTCGTCTTTTGAAAAGTAAGCCAGACAATCCAATCGCCTGCTCACAAGCTTCTAAAGGCTTGCCACTAATCACAGAATGAAATTAAAATAAAAATTGCTGGGGGTGGGCAGACAGGCTCTATGTAGTCAGCCTTTGCTTCTCCTGATCTCACTGCCTGACGCCCTCTGCAGGGCTTCCCTGCACTGTTTCAGTCCCGGTGGCCTCCGTGAAGTGCCACGGACACTCAGTGCTAGTGCTTTAGACCATTTGCACTCAATGTCACTTACCCTACATATTTCCATGCTCCATTTCTCTTTGCCTTCAGCCTCTGATTAAATGGCATCCCATAAAGGAGACCTTGTTTGAATGCACCATCTAAAATAACAAGCCTTCCGTCTATGTCTACTGGACTTGTCTATTGTCTTTTCCCACCACATTTTAGGCTCTATGAGTGAAGAGATTACCACTTTTATCAGAACCTAGAACACCACAATGCACAGCGTTTATTTAGGAGCTCCAAATAAATCTGTGGAAAATGAATGAATGAGTAAATGGGAATGACAATATACCAAATGGATCAAGTAAATTGAATGCCAGTTTAAAAGAAACCCAATTTATCATTTGCTTAATGAACTTGTAGGAAAAACGACTCAAACTAATACACCAACGTCAGATTGAAATAACCTGGTTCAACCTCTCCCAGGAAAACTGTTCCTGGAAATGGGACGACGCATATTTCCAAAGCCGGTAATTAAGGATTCCTCCCTGGACAATGCCAGGATGAGCCTAAGGTTTAGTGTCCTAGTTTTCCTGGGCGTGTGTGTGTGTCTTTTGTTGTGTTTTGTTTCTGTGGTTCATGGCTGAGAAGAACCCCTTGTTAACGAATACTATGAAATGTATCATACACAGGAAAGGGTATATCAATGTCGCGTCTATGTCAGCCCACAAGGAGTAAAAACAATAACAACACTCCTGTATCCACGATAAGCTATCTATGTCTCCAATAATACTGTAAGGTTTCTTCCAGATTTAACTTCCTCCTCTCCTCTTAATAATTACCCTGAATTTTAAGCCGATTATTTCCTTGCCTTTCTAAATAGCTTTACTGCATATGAAAACTACAGAGATCTGCATGAAAAATGAAACTATCCACTGTTCTTCTCTCATTGTGTTTTTATTCATTCTTGTTTAAAGATTCACTCGCGGTGCCGCACTTAATTTTAATTCACGAATCTTCATTTTTGTACATGATTCCATTAGAGAAATATATGCTAATTCATTGACCCATGTTGCTCTTGACAGGCTTTCTTTCAGGTGGTTTTCAGGTCGCTGTGCTACTCTTCAGATCACTATGAATAGCCTTTTACGTGTCTTCTCACTGCTGTCAGCGTTGGAACTGTTCTCTCTCTTTAGAAGACCCCCCGTCTTAGGTTTGATCGACTATTTAAGTTGATGCTGCAATTACTCTGAGGGAAATCTTGTTTTCTGCATTCTTAGACAGCAGTTTACTGTAGTCCTTGAAAATTTACTGACCTCACCCTCGATCATTCACTTGCCATACCTCTGAAGTTAACACAGCAATCTGCATGAACTGTCTCCCAAAGTTTTCTGGGCCTAAAACCCTCCACCCTCAAGCCTCTTATGTATTTTGGGATACATTTAAAATATTGTGAGACCTTTATAACATCACAGAGATTTTTTTTTTCTTTCATAAAATCATGGTGGTGTTGTTACAGAATGAGGATGTCCAAAAATCCCCAGAGCCTGCGGGTTCGGGGGCGGGGGAAGGGAGGGAGAGAAGGGGGGACAGCTTTAAAGATGCCTTTGCATGAATATGGCTCGAACCTTAGTGTCTCAGTTATGCAAATAGCTTTGGTTCTTCCAAGGCCCCGGTCAGATGGGAGGGGTTTTGGACCATGGAATGATACTGAAAGAGCACACAGAGCCTGTGTAAGGTGCTGTGAATGGTAAGAACTGGTTACCATGCCCACTGCGTCACAGGACGCAGTCAGGGATTTAAAAATGAGCAGCAGACATTTTTAGGGGAGAACCCCATGCTGCTTTGAAAGGACAGGGAGAACTCCCTGCAGTTTACAAGGAGGCTGGGAACTCCACGCGGTTCTGCATTAAAAGCTGGAAGGCACCACAACACAAGAAAAACCTCCCCAATCAGGATCAAATGATTGGGAGCTACCGGGAAAGCTAAACTGTGTCTGGGAAGTAGGAAAACTATATCTCTGGCCTTTCAAAAATTAGCCTGGTTTGGTAGGGGGAGGCAGAACTGTGTTTGTGGGTGTTTTAAAGAAAATAAGACTTAACAACAGAAATCCGCAAATAATCTAAATCTATATAACCATTAAATAAACAATTCTTTTTCTTTTCACCAAAACTGGTATTGAGAGTTATGCTTCTGGCGGCGGGCAGTCGGGCCCCTAATAACTAAAGAGCCCATGGGTTCTGTTTCAATCGGAGCAGCCATGGGTTCTGTTACAGTGTTCCCCAAGTATCCTAAATTGAACAAATTCCAAATGAATACATAGAGTCTCTGGTGGAAAAAGCAAAAAGCGACGCTTCTATTCCAAATGGGTGATGCAGCGCTCTTTCAATGTCTACATTAAATTGACCAGTTGATTTCAGCCTGGATGACACGGAGGGTCTAAATTACTCTTCTAGATAAGAGCCTGCCAGATTGAAACAACAAGAGCAAGAACAACAACAACAACAACAACAAAAAAAAAAATACAGGACGCACATTGACATTTGCAATTCTAATAAATAATAAGCACCTCTATTAGAAGTCATGCCTAATGCAAAATTTAGGATCTACTGCTGCTGAAAGGGTGTTTATTTTGAAACCTAAAATGCAATGACCTGGGCATTGTGTATTTTATCTGTCCACCCTACGGCCTTGTAACCAATTCGAGCACTCGGGATTTCCCTTAAGCTGTTTGATTCGCTGAAGATATTGTTTGTATTTCGGGAACTCAGTATCTGTGGTGGCCTTAGCAATCTTACAATACCTTTGACTATTCATTTCAGAACTGTACATTATCTTCGAGCAAAGCACTGAGAGGCTTAGCCTAAGTGTTTTTCTCGAGAAGGATCGGGTTTTTTTTTTTTTTTTTTTTTTGCAGGTTCCCTAATAAGAATGTTTCGCAAGCGCAGTATATTTCAATGTTCAGAGGAACAAACCGTAAGCACGATAGTTGATAGTTCAAGATGGATACGGGGGCGGGTCTCGGGCCTGGAAATAGGAAAGGAAAAGAAAAAAAAAAAATCTGAGCGGTTCCAAATACCGTGCGACTTGAGACAGGAAGAAGTCTTTTGAGCTTTCTCGGCACCCATACTGGCTGGGCGCCGTCAGCCAGCTACGGCACTTCCGGCTTTGGCTTATCTGAAGTCGCGTCGGACCTTTGGATCTACCTTCTGCTCCGCTGTCCTAGTCCCACCCGGCGCTGACCCGCCGCCGTCTCCAGGACTCTAGGACTCTCACAGTCACTACCCGGCTACAGCTAGCGTCTTCCGAGATGTCTGGCCACGGCAGCGGCAGCAGCAGCGGCGCTGATGCCCCAGGTGAGTGGTCGCGAGCCGACGCCATGATGGGGACATCCTCAGATTTCGATTTGAGACCTGAGCCTCAAATGGGCTTGAGATTGAACGGGGGTGGTGACGGTGCCGGGGCTAATAGTGTTCCCGTCTTTGCCTATACAGAACAGCAAGGTGCAGACGCGGGAAACGACCGCGTCATCTCTGGACGCGTGGAAGGTGGTGGCGACAACACGGCCCGTTACCGCGAAGGCCGGCTGAGAAGGGATGTAGAGGCGGTCCAGGAGGAAGCGGCAGGAGAACAGCCCCAGGTACAGAGCAGCGGGGCCAACCCTGATCAGTACCTAGCAGATGAGGATCGGGCCCTGGAGAACGGGGCGTCCTCAGAAACATCTGCCCTGCCCCGCCCTCGCTGGAATGTCCTCAGTGCCCTTCGAGATCGGCAGCTGGGTTCAGGGGCCCGCTTCGTACCCGCGGCCTGCGGATCGAGAGCGTTTGTGCAGCGTTTGAGCCTGCAGTGCAGGCTGGAATGCCACCAGGGCTGTGTCAATAGTGTTCACTTCAACGAGCGGGGCACCTGGCTGGCCAGTAGCAGCGATGACCTGAGAGTGATAATTTGGGACTGGGCACGCCAGCAGCCGGTAATGAACTTGGACTCTGGTCACACAGATAACGTCTTTCAGGCCAAGTTCCTTCCGAGTTGGGGCGATTGCACCCTGGCCACGTGTGGCCGTGATGGGCAGGTACGGGTGGCACAGCTCCCTGCTGCGCCGGGCGATGTTGTTTTCCGGAAGGTGGCCCAACATAGGAGAGCCAGCCACAAGTTGGCTCTGGAGCCGGGCTCCCCTTTCACATTCCTGAGCTCAGGTGAAGATGCTGTTGTCTTTGCCATTGACCTCAGACAGGAGCGGCCGGCTCACGAACTGGTGGTGACGAGGGAGAATGCCAGGAAAGTGGGACTGTATACAGTCTTTGTGAACCCCGCCAATCCTTACCAGTTTGCTGTGGGTGGAAAAGACCAGTTTGTAAGAATTTACGACCAGAGGAGAATTGATGAGAATGAGAATAACGGGCTACTCAAGAAATTCTGTCCTCATCACCTGGTCGACTGGGATGGCCAAGTAAATGTCACCTGCGTGGTGTACAGCCACGATGGCACCGAGCTCCTGGCCAGTTACAACGATGAAGATATTTACCTCTTCCACTCCTCTGGCTGTGATGGAGACCAGTATGTTAAGAGGTATAAGGGGCACAGAAATAAGGCCACGGTCAAAGGCGTCAATTTCTACGGCCCCGGAAGCGAGTTTGTGGTGAGCGGTAGTGATGGCGGGCACATCTTCTTCTGGGAGAAATCATCCTGTCAGGTCGTTCAGCTCCTGAAAGGAGACAGGACCAACACAGTGAACTGTGTGGAGCCCCATCCTTACCTGCCTGTGATGGCGAGCAGTGGCCTAGACTATGATGCCAAGATCTGGGTACCCAGCGCTCCAGCTCCCACTGGGCTTCCTGGGTTAGAGAATGTGATGAAGAAGAACAAGCGGGAACGCGATCGAGAGAGGTTGAGCTCCCGTGACCTGATTAACAGAAACCTGTTTTCCTTCCTTATGCGCCACCTGTCACAGAGAAGTTTTCTCCATCTTAGCCGTCGCAGCATATTTCCGCCATTTGGCCTCATGGATGCAGAGTCGGATGACTCTTCCAGTGCCTCAGATGTGTCCGATTACAATGATGATGACTACGACGACGATGACGACGACGACGACGACGACGACGACGACGATGAGGGCGACGAACCCCAAGACCAGGACCAACACCAGTAATATGCACGGTGCCTGACATCCTGAATGCCTGATACCTGATCCCGCACGATGTCACCCTAGTAGGCTGGACTTTTAAGTGTGAAATTCAGCTTACCTAACAGATCTGCCGTTTGTCTTTTCCACGATCCAAGCCACCTTTCATCTCTTCCCTCTGCTTCCCTTCCTTCCTTTCTCACATCCTTCGCCCCTCTTTCCTTTCCACTCTCTTGGTCCCTTTAGTCCTCTCTCTTTCCCCCTTGCTTATGCGTGCATGTAGAAGCCATTTATTTATGCTGTTTGTTGTTTGTTCTCTTATGGTTGACATCCAAAGGTCCCCTATTCTGATGAAACTATTAAGAGCCTTACTGAATACGTTATTATTTCTGACACTGAAAACTCTCACCTTCCTTTCACCTTTAGGAGCGTATCAGTAAGTTCTTTGGTTGAGCTGAAAACTGTACAAAGGCGTTGTTTCTTTAAAAGTGATAAAACAAGTAAACGCACACATGTACACACGGATGTGTACTTGCACAGAGTCTCGCACGAAGAGGGGCAGGGGGCGCGGAGAGAAAGGAAAATGGAGAGAAAAGGAGGTGGTTGGATACATTCCTAGGAAGGGAACTTGTCTGTCTAGAATTAATAACTTTGTGTTGTTCTCGTTTTCTCTTTCCATATGTTAACAATGATTAATTTTAGTAGGCGGTGCTGGTAAGGATTAAGTTTAGTGGCATGCCACTCTCTACCCTGCACTTGAATTCTCATGAAGTTTCATGGCTGAGAACTCCCACAGGATTACCTTCCACAGTCTTCTCTTTGGACGGCCATCTCCTAGAAGGTATCATCCAGGAATATCAGCATTCTTAATATTTGGAAATGCTTATATATTTGAACCAACTTTAGAAATGTCTTCATGTTGCAATAAAGAGTCGTTTGTACTTACAGATCACTGTGTGATATCATTGCACAAAATACTCGACATCGGTGCATTCCTTAAGATTGTCTTCAGTGGGTTAAATTGCTTTTTAAAATGCTTTGTTCTAAGCCTTATCTCATGTGAACATTGGGTGCAGGATGTCCAATGGCTGCGTAATAATAATATTTTAGTTTTATACCTGTTACTTGTGTTAGTGTTGCAGAGGCCCCCCCCTTGCCCCCAACACTTCTGCCGAGTGAAACACCCTGCTTTGCAGATGTTGTTTGGCAAAGATGGATGTGATAAATCATCCTGTGCCCTGACAGAGGCTTTTCTTCGATAATGCTCCTTAATGGATATAATCTCTGGCCCCCTGCGAGCAGTTTGCAAAGTTATATTGAGATTAGACTTCAGAATGGAAACTTACTTGACCAAAGGTTCTGCTTGCTCGCTGAGATTCAAAGTTAGGGAACAACTGCCTGGGGATCTGGGGCCCTGGTGTAGCCCCTACCAAGGTCCATTGTCAGGAAAGGACCTTAAAAGTCCCCAAAGAATGCAGTGAGTCTGAACGAAGCACTGTGGTTTAAAATGAGCCATAAGGAAAGCACACTTGTAAACCAGAATCCCAGGTTTGGGGCAATCCTGCACAATTGGGTGGGATGTGTACCAGCAAGAAGTTCAACACATTTAAAACAAGAAAGTAAACGTTTGGAATTTCCAATGACACTGGGTGGCAGTGAAAACAACGTCAAGGGAGGGTATCTACCCAGTTCTTTTTTCACCTGCTGTTTGGAAGCAGTCTGTCCATTGAGGTGGGGAGGACGGCTGGGAGGGGTGTCCTCTGGACTACATCCTTCAGAGTTCCCTGCATGGCTCTGAGACAGCTTGTGCAACAGGGGGCACTTGCAGCGGCATTTGCAAGGCAAGGGCAAAGTAGTGGCCCTGTTTGATTTCGAGCAGAGGCACATTGGCACTCCTGTTCTGGTTCACCTCAGTGTGAAGCAGCAGCCGGGCCCACAGCTACGGCAGCTCCCCCTCAGATCCTTCTTCAGCTTCATAGCTCCATAAACAGAGAAGCCACTTCTTCCCGCACTCAGGCCACCACGGTTGGGGCTTCGGAGGCAGTGAAGGATCAACGTAGGCTCCGGTCCTTGTGGGTTCCGGTAGTGTCTCACGGGTTCCAGTCCATCTTTGCTTACCCCACTCCACATCCATGCTCCTTCCTGAATGCTGTGCTGACCCCCAGCTCCAGCACCTGAAGCAAAAACAAAAGCTGCCTAACCAGGTCCCACAATTACGTCCTGTCAGATCCCTATTATAAGTCACCTCTGTTTGGACCCTGACGGATGCACCCATAACCACCTGCTTTGGATTGGGTAAGTCAGCAGATCACTTAGATAATTTGGCATTTGAAAGAGTAAATTCCTCTAAAGAGAGAGGTTGGACTTGTTTGATACAGAGAGACAGGTAGATAGATAGGTAGCAGGGAGTGAAATAACTTGAAAAATAAATTTATGATTATAGGTGAAAACCAAGCCGGTAGTGTAGATCCCAGAAAATGAAAATAATATTGCAGTTTTAATTCATGTGAATATTGGTATATTAGTAAATAGAAGAGGACAATAAACATCACAACCAACTTCCATGAGATGGCGGGCCAAGCTAACAGTTCTGGCATATAAGCAGGCATAAGTTCGCCTTAAGTTTAGTTTTACAACACCAAATATTTTCATTCCACATGTATTTCTACAGGACAGTTCTGTGTAGGCCCTCGTGAGCTTTATGCAATATTACGATTGTCTCCAATAACGCACAGAAGCTAACTGCATAAAGCTCTTACATATGCAAAATGATGCTTTTATAAAGACATCTTCTGGCAGTCGTTCTTTAAAAGGACAGGTGTGGAAAAGACCACAGGTGGAAAAAAGTATATATATATACGAAGGAGCCCAATTACTAAGCGGCAAGGCAAAAAATTTTTAGTGAGTCCTGTTAGTCCAATGGTGACCTTCAACAGTGTTCCTTCTACCATGTGACCCAAAGCATAATGCAAGAATTTACAATAGCCTCGAGCCATCCCCCCATCAACATCTATGAACTCCACTGTCTTAATTTGCCTTGTCTTCAGTCTCTTCAATAGTAAAATGAGGGGTTTAGATCTTTAGATTTCATTCTCAGAGCCTTATGGGGGACTGGATACACATTCCCTTAAGGGACAATGAGTTCAGAGATGGCTGTATGACAAGGAACCTTCTATGCTAGTCTCAAGCAGTGTTGTGGGGAGAACTAGGGAGTTTTGGATGTTTTCACTGGGAGGGGGATCGGAAGTTTCTTATCCTGTTGTTTTATGCAAAGTACAGTGTTTTCTTTTTCCTCCTAGCTTTGGCACATCTTTATCTCTGGCTCCATTATATCAAAAACCATCTATGGCATTTAGATATACCTATACTAGCAACTATATTCAAGTATAGTTTCTCAATAATTCTTTTTTATTTTTATTTATTGATTTCAGAGAGAGAGAGAGAGAGAAGGAAACATCAACTTGTTGTTTTACTTATTTATGCAGTCATTGGTTGCTTCTTCTATGAGCGCCCTGACCCGGGATCAAACACACCACCGTGGCATATTGGGGCGATGCTCCACCCAACTGAGCTACCTGCCCGGGGCTCCACAGTTATTCATAAAACCCATATTAAAATGGAGGACAGGAAACTTAAGCTCAGAGAAGTTATCTTTCCAATGCCATTGGGCTAAGAAGGTGTAAATGAGGGGATCAAATAAAATTTGCAACTAAATCATTTCAACAAATAGTGGCATATGGCATACTTGTTTTAGTGCATCGTGATTTGGCTTAAGTGACAATAGAAATGGGGATCCCATGTCTCAACATTCTTTTATATTATTTTAAGGGTTAAATATTATTTGATACTGTACATAAAGCACACTAAGATCATGATATTTAAATGTCACCTTTCACCTATTAAGGTGGCTGTAGTCTCAACTTGGATTTTTGTCAGCTGTATGGCAGACATATTAGCAGCTCAAGCCCCTGTAATTGAATCGAGGTCCTCTGTGTAGAACAAACTGAACAACAACAATAAACCAATAGAAAACAACAACAACAACAACAACAACATAGAAACAGAATACAATTATGAAAACAGTACATTCTGGGGTAGTAACAGTAATTGTAGCTTCAGCTACACAGTTATTTGGATGACATTGGATGAAACATTTTCTGCTAGGGAAGGGACCAAATTTCTGCCCCTTTGAAACTCTTTTGGGGAAATATTAATTTTAAGGTATTCATTAGGAAACAAAAAAGCTCAGAACCTTTGACGCTTCCCCCTTTTCTGCCTAAGTGATTCAGACAGAAATGTGTTTCAGGAAGGACATTTTAGGATATTTGCCTTAGACAAGGGCTTAAGGCAGGTGGCTGTTAACTAGATACCCCGTGTCCCCCTGTCTCTGAATCGCATAGCAAGGATTTTCCTGATGTGGGTTCCACTACCCCTGTAGTCCCTATAATTCACCCATTCTTACTTCTGAAATCTAATACCTTGTTTCCACCTTTATCCTTTGTCTAAAAATGTCTTATATAGGCAATGTTGCTGTCATAGGGGAGGTGGGTTGAGGGGCTCAATGAAAAGGTGAAGATATTCAGCCAAGAAAACAAACTCATAGACACAGACAACAGTATGGTGATACCAAGAGGGAAATGAGGGTGGGGGAAGGTAGAAGAGGCTAAAGGGTGGACAAACGGTGATCGAAGGAGACTTGACCTGAGGTTTGGAACACAGAAAAAATATATACATGATGTGTTATAGAATTGTACTCTGAAATCTATATATAATTTTACTAACCAATGTCACTGCAGTAAATTCAGTAAAGATTTTAAAAAGGATGGGGTTTTTTCCCCTTCCAACTAGTTCTTTGTCCTAAAATCTTGGCTTGTGATCAGAGAGTGGACAGAAGCCTCAGAAGTTGGGGGATGGGACTCCGTGGAGCACAGCCATTTTCCTGAGAGATACTTAGTGTCTTAGTTATGGGAATAGCTATGGCTGATCTATGGTGCCAAGGATGGGAGGGGCTTTGACCATAGAAGGGTGATGAAAAAGCTTACAGGGCCTGTGCGAGATTCTGCGAATGGCCAGGACTGGTCACCACACTGACCGCGTCACAGGCCGCAGTCAGGGTTTTGAAATAAGGCGGCAGCCATTTGGGTGAGGATGCCATGCGGTTTGAAAGAGAGTAAAGGCACCGAACCAGCCCACCATGAGGTCAGGTGTGTAAGAAGGTGCCGTGCAGTTATGGATTAAGAACTGGAGAACACTGTGACACTGGCAGAAATTCCCTATCAAGCATGAATGAATGGGAACTGCTGCAAAAGCTGAGCTGTAAACTTCTGCTTTTCTGAAAGACAGTACCTCTTATTGGCATATTCTGAAACTGGCCTGGTTTGGCCATGGGAGGCAGGCCTATGTCTCTGGGTGTTTTAAAGGGAGTGGGACTTAATAGCAGAAACCCACCATTAATCTAAATCTGCACAACCTTTAAATAAACAATTCCTTTCCTTTTCACTAAACTCTAGAATTGGGAGTTATACTTTTCGGTGGTGGGCAATCGACCCCCTCATAACTGAACAGCCCATGAGTTCTGTTTCATTTTCTCTGGTCTCCACCATCTGGAAGGTTCACTTACATGGTGCACCTGGTGGCCAGTCAAATAGAGAGGGGTGCCAAGTGTCTTTGTCCATCTATGCGAGCTCTCAGGGGAGATGGTCATATGGGGTGCTAGCCCTTAAGGGGACTTTGTCATCTAAACCTTTGTTTCCTGTTAATGCTGGGAAAAATTCATTCCAGTAGTGCCTGCCACCGGCCACAAATTAGCAGGTTTGTGACTGGAGCCTTCTCACGTTCTGTGGGAGACCAGATACACCTTATGCACCCACCATCCTAACCACCTGGGTGACGAAGGCCTGTGCTTTGGGAGTGAACATTTGGATCATGAGGGCTGCATCTTTTGCATTCACTTTGGGGAAGCATTTTTGCCTCCTTGGTTGAGTTCTAAAAGACTTATTGGTTGAGTTGCTATAAAATCCTACTGGCAAGACGGCGGATGTTTTGAATTGAAAAAAATTTCTTAATTGACAAACTTTGTTGAGCTCTCATATTGATATAATAACCAGCCATTAAGACACCTTTAACAAGATGGAAGGACAGAAATTAGAATAAAAATCGACGTCCAATCAGACCCCTTCCTGTTTAGCTTCAGCTATTTGCACACAGTGTAAAAATTAGAACATTGGAAGAACAATCTCCCTGCACGTATTTAAAAAAAAATAAAACACAAAACTATAGCTAGTCTTAACACTTTTAAATTTCTATTTAGCTTTTTGGATCTTACAGATGCTAATTGGGTTAATTAAGAAGAGAATTTTAAGAAAAAGAGAAAAGCAATACATTTCCTAACAAGGTGGAAATTTTTAATACATTATTGAGATATAAGATTTATGACTATTGGTATATTTGAAAAGGTTTTAAAGGATTTACTAACTAATCAGAAATTTGACAAAATTGAAAGCTGATTTTTCAAAGTATGATAGGAATATTTTTAAAGTCTCAACAGGTCTTCTTGCCAGGCAATCAAAAATGTAAACTCAACCCACTACAGTATGAGGCAGAAGTAAGTGGAGATGGAAAAAAAAACAAACAAACAAACAAAAAAAACTGGCATTCTCAAAGACACAAGTGCTTAAAGTTGCCCATGCTTGACATCTGCCCTTTCTCTTCTCCAGCCTCCTTAAAAGTTGTCAGGGGTAAATGAAAAACCTGTGTCTTCTCTACAGTTAGTAATGATTCTGTTTATGTTGTGATCTTTTTGTGAGATCTGTGTTTATATATGTATAGAAAGATGTCTTCTGCCTCTAGATGGTATTCCTTCCATTATATAGTATTTTATCAGCTTAAAGGAATTAAATGTTTATATAAATTAAGAAATAGAAACTATCCTAACTATTTTTAAGGATCATGTGATCTAAGAAAATATTTGACATCAGATCTGGCTTAAGCTTTGTTGATATCTTTTAGAGTTATTAACATGAATTTTATATGTTTGTTTTACCAGGGTTAACAAAAATAATTTCAAGTTACGTCCATTACAAAATTTGTCAAGAAAATGGGTTGGATAATAATTGATTTTGAAACCTCATAGTGTTACTAAGATCCATTAAATACAACTAAAGTGGAGGGTTTTTGATAAAAGTAATAATTTTATTATATGTTATATATATACCGAAATACCCCTGGCTGGTTTGGCTCAGTGGATTGAGCGTCGGCCTGCGAGCTAAGTGTCGCTGGTTCGATCTTCCAGTCAGGGCACATCAGAGAAGGAAAACTCTGACTCCAAAAAACCTCCGCTGCCTTGCGGCATACCTCTTCAGGGGAAAGGCTAAGGGAGTAAACCCCGACAGAAAATCCGGAGCCGGAGTCCCTAAGGCGGTTCGACGTTGTAGCCAACACCGGCAACTCCTGCGGCGCACCTGAAGCCAAGCTGTATTGACTCCGTCTTTCCCTTGGACCCTTCAGCTGCGAAGAGAGGGGGGGTCTGCTGCATGGGCAACAGCAGACCCTCCATATTACCCTGCCCAGGCTCTGTAGCTTCAGCTTCACTGGAGAGGACACTCCAGCGTCATCGCAAGATGTCGATTCAACACGGGAGGAGACAGATACCGTGTCACTCCCGAGTCGGACTGCACAACCATTCTCGGCGGTGCAGATAGACTCTTAAGAAGCTACACCATTGTCTCTCGAGACGGACGGCTGCCAACGACGACGACGACGACGACGACGATATACCTAAATATAGTTTTCTAAAGTCTGTTGCTAACTTGAAACTTTAGAGATTTTTTTAAAGTTAACTGATAAAAATTACTAAGTATCTAGATATTTTAAAATAACATAAAATATTAAAACATGAATTGATCGAAGTTTTACTACTTTTGGTTTATTATTACAGAGAAGGTAGAAAATAAATTTGGATTTGTTATTGAATATGTCTTTCATTTTATTAAATATGTTTATAAAATTCTGAATATATTTGCCAAGGAAAGAGTCTGTTTCTAGAAGTTACTAAATTTATTCAGGAATTTGGGAACCTAAAAGGAACGCTATTTACTTTTTGTTGCTACTGGAAATTGAAGTTTATAAAAGTTAAAAATCCTAACTATGTCAGACAGAAATTGTGTTTTTGGTAAAGGAAGGTAGGTATAAGGTATGGAGACAAATTTTGGGTTGTTCTAAAGTTGGTGACTTTTGAATGAGTTAAGAGAGGAAAACTGAGTGATGAAAAATGTTGTAGCTTTATGAGAGAAATCTTGAGAGGAAATTTTATATATGGATAAGATGAATAAGATTGGAATAAATATAATTAAGTGCATGAATGTAAATATCAAGTGTAAGCTGATGCAAAACCAGAGTTTGGTTCTTTTACCGGGACAAGGTTTTGGGGGTTTTTCTTCTGTATTATGGTTCTCCTCTAGATATAAAAATTTTTCTACGTGCAAAGCAAAGATTCTATGTTGTATTAAAATAGTTCTGTGTCATATTTTCTTAATGAATTTCTTGATTATTTAAAAAGATAATCCTTTAAGTCATAAGAACTAAAGTTTTGCTAACCTAAATTTGTTTGATACTTTTGATTGTCACTTTGGGTAAATGGATAATTTAACATTGTTTTATAAATATATATAATCTTTTGGTCAAATATATGTGACACCATTCATTCGGTTTAAATTTTGGAAGGAGACTTTTTCTAATCTTGGAAATAGCTTTGGATTATTCTAATGGGTCCCTAGCATACCTCAAAGATTTTTTTTTTCTCTCCTAATAAGAGATTTTAAACTAATTAGGCCTATTTGATATTCTGAAGTTACATGGGCAGTTTTTCAAAATAAAGAAATAATAATTATGTTTATTCATATACATGTATTTTTATTATTAAAGTGGATATCCTAGAGATTATAGAAAAATCTCCAAGAGTCTACAAAGTTCTGATATATTTACACTGTAACTCTAATTCTTATCTCAGAATGTTATATGTTATAGAAAAGCAAAATGTTTTATAACTGCATTATAATCAAATTTATAACCATATTATTTAAAGTTTTGTCATTTATAGACAGTCATAGTCATTGTTTTACTCTGTTTTTGCAAATATGTTTCATCTTAAAGATCCATAGAAAGGACTCTGCCTTCTTTTAAATTACGTATTTCTGAGAATAAGCGTTCAGGTCATTTCTTTGAACTGGGTGCTAATTTATAGAACTCTAAGAAATAATTAGGTTTATGGAAATACTGAAAATAATCAGGATATGTAAGAATTGATTATATGGGACTGAATAAACTGAGGATAAAAATTTTTAAAAAATTTTTGTTTGCTTTTTAAATCTTTTTTTTTTCAGATATAAAGAAACTTGTTTTTCTTACAGCAATTTGGTAAATTATACCTTTGTAAGCAGTATTGAAGCATTTATATTTTCTCCTACCTGATACCCCAAAATTTGGAAACTCTTAATGAGTGTTTTTATTTTCATGGTAATACAGTTGTTGGCATGAAATCAGTAAGATTCTTTTTTTTTTTTTTTTTTTTAACAGGACACAATTGGAAACTAGTTTTATTAACCAAGATTTTGACTGGAATGTGATGTTTGACAGAGACATGCATAGATTCTGGATGTCACCAGAAAGCTTTAATAAATTGATTTTGGAAGCCAATAAGATTCCCTTGGAAAAGGTATGGTACCTTACTTATGTGGTTCTCAGCAGTCTTTCCAGGTTAAAAAACAAAACAAAACAAACAAACAAACAAAAAACGTTGCTTTCCTGGGACATGGCAAAGAGAGAACCTCAAGACATTTTGGGGAACCTGGAATCTGAGGAGTACACTCAGACCTATAGGTTTGGCTTCTGTGCCCTGAGAAGCTAATTAAAATTCAATCTGGAGATTCCTTATGAGATTCTGTTTGTATAGGCAGCTAGCAGTTAACAGAAGAGAAGGGAGCTAGAATGGTTGGGCCTTGTTAAGTCTAAAAGTTACTCCTAATCAAGTTTATGCCTGAAAGTTACAGATTCAGACACTCCAGGGGATAACAGAATCCCCGCCAGGAGGATTAATACCCCTCCATCCTGTGTAAGGAGGAAAGATTAGCTTTCCAATCTCCCCACTGTACAACCTGTCCACTTGCCAGGACTATGGGGGAAGAGGAATAAATTCTTCTGCTGGGTGCATGCACAGTAGGAACCAAGATGGCAGCCATAAAGGAGAAGTGTGTAGCCTGAAAAACGTATTGGATTGGATGAGGGCACGAAACCCCGTAAGATATAGGAAAGAGGTTGGATAAGGGGAGGACCCAGCAAAAGCCCGCAGAGGATTAGGAAACAGATTGGCTACTTTGAAAGAAGTCCTGCTCTTTCCCATGCCCAAGATAAAATAATCAAAGCTTAACAAAGGCCCCTTTCGGTAGCACGCATTCACCGGTTCATTCACACCATGCTTTCTCTCTGTTGCCGACATGTGGTCACAGAGCTATGCTGGCCCAACCTTGGGCGGGCTCCAAGTGGGGGCCTGGGTGCAGCAGCACAGTGCCAGCTGCAGCGCAGCTGAGAAGAGAGACAAAACCAACCGGATGAGGACAAAGACTGAGCTGGACTAAGCTTTGACCTGGATTAAATTGAACTACAACAGCTTCAGATACCCTGCTGATGCTGGGTAATTGCACAACATCTGGGCCCTGGCCCTTCTGGCTTCGGTGAAGACAAGGCTGGACATCTTCCACAGAGAGACAGAGCTAAGTTACCTGGTCATGAATGAGACAGTGGGCACCTCGAGACAGTCCTTTGTTTTTACTTCAATAAATCTGACCAGTACACCTCATCTTCCCATGCACGTATCCCAGAAACGCCTTTCTCATGACTCCGTGGAAGAGCCTTATTTCCACCAGCAACAATTCCAACAAAGCAGATTTAAGAAAGTCTATATGACTTCTTTGCTGCTGTTGTTATATTTGTGCAAATAATCAAGCCAATTTATTAAATCCAGACTTATGCAGGAAATAGTGTTACTTTGACTATTTTTAAGAAAAATAAAAATGAGGGTGATTTTTGGGGAGAGAAATTGTGTTTCCATAGAAATTATAAGACACAGTTGTGGATATTAGACTGTAGTTCAGTTAATTGTCTTTCTCTTTTATTTTTCACCTGTAAATGTGACTGAATCCTGATTTTTCTAGTTTTCTTAAATATGTGGTTATAACCCCTCAAACTAATATTCCATTTTTCTCCTGTTCTTTGACTTGGAATTATTGAGAACTAAAACTTTTCTCCCTGAACCTTGCAATTGCAAATTGAAGCTAAATGACATGAAGTGAACTTGAGAAATCGTCACTACAGCTCACACTTAAACAAGTTCAATGACTGATGCCAGTGTAAGCCATGCAGAATTTTCCCGAGGACCTGATGACATCACCTGAGACGTTGAACTGCAGACCAGGAGAATCTGTCAGGTAGTCACTGCCTGCTTTCATTCCAGCAAAAGAACTCTGAGCCTTTCCTCTGGAAATCTTTTTGACTGACAGCCTTGCGGACTCGGAAACTAGTTTATAATTTGGTCTAACCATGAACTTTGTTTTATTTTTCTTCTGTTTTGATAAACATAGTTCTTGTTAAATACCTATTGCTTGCTTACACAATATAAGCCTATCTGGATCACCACCTGCTGAAAATAGACTGGGCAGTTTAACTGAACTGACTTATTCTCTGGGCAGAATGAATCAGTGAAATATGGAGTAATCTACCAACTTAACTTCTGAAATCTGAAACTTTAAAATTCAAACTTCAGGGCTGAAGGGACCAAAATTCTGCCACTCTGAAGTTGCTTGTGGGGATATTGATTTTAATCTGTTTTTTAAGAAATGAAACACTCAGAAAGAACCTCTGTCCCTTCCCCTTTTCCTGAAATTCAGAGAGAGAAACATGCTTCAGGAAAGACATTTTAGGATGTTTCCCTTGGCCTAATTTGAATGAAGCACGGTAAACAAGAGGGCTTCAGGCAGTTACCTGTTAACTAGATACCCCCTGGGTCCCATTGTTTCTGTGTGGCCTAGCAAGGACTTTCTTGCATTGCATGTGTGTCCGCCTGTGTGCTCTTAAATTACGTGTAAATCACCCATTCTCACTTCTGATATCTAATACCTTGCCCCACCCCACCCCCTTTCTCCTTTGCACAGACACGTCTTTTATACCCAATGTTATTTCACTGTCTTGGGAATTTTCACGCCTATGTGAATTCCTGATGCGCGTGTATTAGAAGTTGGTTTTCTCCTGTTAATCTGTCTCTGTTAATTTGGTGATTAGCACAGTTTAGAAAAATTTAGAAGGTTGGAGGAAAAGTATTAATATTTTTTAGCCCCCACATTTATGAATCTCAAATTCAAATCACATCTTAACCTGAGTAATTGGTTCTTTTGAATTATTCTGCTAAAAAAAGTTATAATAACCCTGATATTCTAGGGACTCTCTTCCTCAGCTGACAGGTATTACCAACAATAGGAGGGATTAAAACTCATGATAGATAGCCATTAAGGTCTTGGATCATATAGGGAATTGAAACAGGATAGAGAGTGGTCTCCAAAGTCCTCACAGCCAATGTTTGGTGGATGGGGGAAGGAGATAATACACAGCTTAAGATACTTTGTATATCTATGGAAGCTGATATCTGGATAATAGCTGTGCTACCACCCCAGGGCAAAAGATATGTGACTTTCAGGATTTAAAAAGAAGAGCTGGCAGCCTTGAGAGCCGGAGGCAACATAAGTGATGGGAGACTCAAATGTTGGAAACTAAAAGTGTCCAGTAACAGCTAATAAGCTTAGTGATCAATGTGTGTAAAAAGCCATTGTTTCGGGAACTGGAGGTGTGACCCACCTTGACGCCAGGAGACCATAAGCAGTCCCACCTTTGTGCCTCAGGAGGACTGCAGGCAATCAAGACGGTATCTGAGCCATTGCACTCCATGGTGAGATGACCACCACCCAGGACGCAAGGACTGCAGCCCAGGACACAGATGAAAGAATGCTGCAGCTTTATCTGATTAACCTTTTCCCTGAATTCCAAACCCCTTACCTACACGTTCCTTCTTATAAAAAGGGTCTGTTTATAATAGAATTTAAGACAGTCTGTTAGGGTACAAACCTGCTGTCTTCTCAGATTGCCGACCATCTGCTCATAAAGTGCTCATAGAGATTTAATCCTTGCCTCTGCTTATTGGGTCTGGGAGATGACAGGCAGCAAGGTCACCGGCTTTTCTGGTTTCAGAAACACTGTGTTAGCACAGAAGGAGAAAAGTCCGTGGAATTCTATGCATTTTTTCCCACTACCTGGGAAGGAAAGCCTTTGAAACTCTGTTTACACCCCAAGGCCTGAAAGGCAGGTGTCTGAACAAAGAGGCAGCTTGAATGCACACCTGGACTTTTGGTATCTGCTAATCAACCCGGCCCTGGACTTAGCCGTTCCCAAAGACATGCTGATGGACTTTGCAGTTCCCAAAAGATGTGTTGATGGACTGAAACCATTTCCAGGGGAAATGGTAATGAACCTAGCTCGATATGTTAACTAACCTGGTGTGTGTGGGGTGGGGGGTGGGGGGCGAGCAATCAGATGTAAATGATCTACTGAGTATGTTGATAAGCAAACTCACCCTCACCAAAATGTGTGGTTGACAAGTATAAAAAAGGTGCCTGCAGAAGTGCTGGTGGGACTCCTACGGGCCCACAAGGAGGACTGGGAGTCCCCATTCCCCGTTCCCCATTCCCCTTGCTCCTACGGGCCCTTGAGTTGGTCCGGAAGCTGCCTCTCCCCTGTCCCTCTCCCCGCCCCTTTCCCTCAATAAACCCATTGCCTAATCCCACAGTGGTCTCTGGGCGATTTCTCAGAGCAAGGCTGCCCTGACAGCAGGAAAGGGAGCATAGGGCCTAAAAAAAGAAGCCCATTAACATTTGGTGTTCTCGCCTTGGTGTTGGAAAGCTAGCACCACTTTTACCTGTCAATCAATATGTAACTTCTTCACCCTATCTCCCATCCCGCCAATTATACAAGTCCTCAGAACAAAGACTTGCTCTCTTGGCCCTTTTGCTACACCAGGGGCCCCTGACCTCCTGGCCTTTGACCAGCAGACGTATGGCCACTGGTCACTCTTGGACCTCTGGCTCCCAGCCTCTGGCCACCCTCGGACAAGCTTGCCACCCCAGCCTTCGGCCACCCTTGCTTTTGCTCTCCCATTCACTAATAAACTTTGCATGCATGCTAATAGGGTCACTGACCTATAATTCTTTACAATGTCTGCTAGAAGAACCTGGGTTTCTCTGACAACATTAGGAAATATGGAAAGGACACCCTTTTAGGACCTGTGCCTTTCCTGGACGTCACCATGATCCAGTGTAATACAGCACATGCTTCCCTGGACTATTATATGGAGGCTGAAGACAACGTACCCCGGATCCTGAAGGGGAGAGCTGACAGATGAGGGATGGGGAACTACTGGGCTTGGTTTGGTTCATAGCCATTTGGGGGGCAAGGGAAGTGCTGGGTGTTGTGGGAGAGCAGGGCTCCGAGCTGAGTTGCTATCAGGTGTTCTTCCTCAACTACCTGAAAATCACCCATTTTCATGTCTGAAACTGAGACCCTGTTTCTGTTTTCCTTACCTATCTCCTTTTTCCAAAAATGTCTTAATACTCAATGTTGCCTCCCTGCCTTGAATTTTCATGCCTATATGTATACACCATGCACATTTTTTAAACTTTGTTTTTATCCTTTTAACCCGTCATTTTTAATTTGCTTATTATCCCAGCCTAGAAGAATTTTGAAGTGGGAGGTAAAATATTATTTTTTTAGCCTGCACAGAATCATTCCTAATTAACATTAAAAACAAACAAGGATGTGCACTAACATCACTACTGTTAGGTTTGTGCCTGGAAGAAGGGAGGAGTCAGGTGGACCAGTTCAAAGCCTTTACTGAAGGATGTTCAAGCAGGGGGCTGAGTCTGGGTGAACTACAGCACCAAAGGAAAGGATAGAGGGATCTTTAATGACTTGGAGCAAACCCTCAGGGGGATGGGTCACCCTGTTGGTCAGCTCCAGAGTCCAGGGTATAGGTGTGTTAGAAATAAGGACATAGTGACTCCCAAACCAGTAAAAAGTCATTAGTAACAAAGGGCAAATGTAATTAAAGGGTCTTAAGGGCAAATGTAATTAGAGAATCTCTGAGAAGGGAGCTGAGAGCACTGGCATATCTACAAACCACAGAAGGGGCATTTAGATAACCGTGTTAGATTGTAACTCCGGAGTAACCAGTAATGGAGAAACGGGGAAGAAGGAGAGGGGAGGGGGAGCTAGTTGTGTTAGGGCGGGGAAGCTAATTGCTCTCACTTTAGGGCAAGGAAGATAATCACTTTAGGGTGGCAATTTTAGGGTGGGGAAGCTAAGACTATAAAACCAGTTTCCTTTGTCTACTTGGTGCGCACGTTCTCCTGGCTGTGAGGGTGCGCCCGGCCCTGCAGACTCGTGAATAAAGGCCTCGCTTTACTGCTCAAGTCCTGTGTCCCAGTTTTTATTGTGAGCGTTTCTCACAGGTGTTTGCAAAAGAACAATGTCCCCTGATTACGGGTGGCTGTCAGGAGAATTATGGTCCTTGTTTGTGGGAAGTGATTAAGGGAGAGGAGAAGGGGCAGTGGGGGTGAGGTTAGCTCTCAGCAGGATGCGGTAGCTAAGCTTTAGTTGCCTCTGTTAATGGGGAACCTTGTGATTGGGTACAGGGTACTTGGCCTGTGACAGAGACCCTCTTTGTTTCGGCACAGGCAGTGGCCCAGGTCCTATGTGACTGCAGGCCACACTTTCTGAGAACACAGTGACCATTGGCCATAACCTATTTTGTAAGGTCTTACTCAGATGGCAGGTTATGGGAAGCATGGGGTGTCTGGCCCTAAGAACTACCATTCAGAATTGTACGGGAGATCCCAGCAAATACAGCAAGTGATGGAGAAATAAGAGATATAATTAGCTACAAATACGTTGAAGTGTAACTGACTGTCAATGGTATGTTAGGACATATAAACAATCTGAGAACATCTCATTAATAAATAAGAATTAATACAAGAGTTGAACAAAGTGACCATTTATAAAAAACTCATGGTTGATTTCTGCCCTAAAACTTAAGAAAAAATGTTCATTGTTTTTGCTCTATTATAGCAGTTGCCATACGGTGGCTTCTGATTTCAATAGGCAATTGCAGCCTTTAATAAAGATCCCATTGGATCTCATTCTGTACTTTAAATCATGTCTATGTTCACTTAGTAGTTAAAGAAACTGTTTTGCTGATTTTCTTAATATACTATCCTGGACGATGTTGGGATATTCATTTTTTAGTGTCAAGGCATCTGATACTCATTACAAAGGTTTCTCAGATTTTAGTCTAAGTTTTAGAAACTGGAATTCTGAAAGAATATGATAGTAAGCCTCTCCTCTATGGTACTCTGCAGAAGGTTTCTCCCCTGGTAACTCTAGGAAGGGCCTAAATTTGTATAGTACTGACGTTTTGAGCATTCTCTATGTATATGGTAGGTATGATCAACAAACATTTTTATAAGCATTTTGGTGGGAAGTGCAAATTCCAGAATGGAACTTAAATAAAGATGACCTGGACAGAAATCATGGATGTTTTGATAATGCCTGTTATCTAATTCATACAACAGTACCACCTTTGTCTCCAGTGAAGCAAAGTTTTACCAGACATCTTTATTCTCTACGTCTAAGCCACATTTGGATTTCACATAAAATACCATTAATGTGATGACCAAGGCAAATTTCTTTGGTTACAATTTTATTTTAATAGCTCAATGTTCCCAGAAAAAACATTATATAGCCTTAGAAAGTTTACTTTTTTTATTTTCTGAGAAAATGGGGTTCAATTATCTTCTTTTCTTTTTAATCTACAAAATCCCCCTCCCCCATGTATCTGAACTGGTGGCCTTACTTCATATTTTACAGGCTAGAATGTCAAAGCAACAACGTCAGGCCCCCCACACCCATATTCCCACCACCAAACCTGTCAATTTTCTTGACTGATTCCTACCATCTGGTCTGATCCTAGGAAAGGGCATTCCTCCACTGGTTTCTAGATCACACCTCCTCAAGGACTTGCATCCTTGTATTTTCCTCAGATTTCTTGAATCATTTCTTTCTTTTTCACACCTAGATGTTTATTGTCAACATGCTTTTTTCCTAATAGCTTTTATCTTAAAGATAGAGTATAAGCATGACCCCCTAAGTCTACATTTTGTTCCAGCTATCGCTCCTTCTTTCCTTTCCTCTTCATAGCCAAACTTCTGAAAAGACCTGCCTACACTCACCATTTCACTGGCTCTCCTACTAAAAACCCTTCAGCCAATGCAAATCTGGATCCACTCCACGTCTGTTCTAAATATGTCTTTAAAATTTTACTGCAAAGAAAAGTTTACTGTTAAATAATCAGTGCTTTAAAGAAAGCAGCTATGCAGAAATAGTTTGTACTGTTTCTTTTCTTTTTTTAAATAATTTATTTATTTTTAAAGAGAGGGAAAAGGAGAAAGAGAGGGAGAGAAACATCACTGTGTGGTTGCCTCTCATTCGTGCCCCCAACTGGGGACCTGACGTGCAACCTAGTCATGTGCCCTGACTGGGGATCAAACCAGCGACACTTGGCTCGCAGGCCGAAGTTCAAACCACTGAGCCACAGCAGCCAGGGCTTGTACTGTTTCAAAATGCTAAGTACTTTACAATTTAGTTTGGAGAAATGTCTCCCTTTAACAAAATTTTTTCTTTTAAGAATTTACTAAATGGTGTCCTTTAAATTTCTATCTTTATTTCAGTTTACACTTTTTTATTGCACTTTTATATGAGCAACTTACCAGAGGCACATTATTGAACAAAATAGTCAGAGAAGTAGTAAAAGAAGGAACATTTTCAAAAGGTCACAAATAATGAAAGTTACTCAGCATGAATCACAAAATAAGCAGAGACTTCAAAAGCCAAGGGAACTAAATTATTTCTACTGACATGATAAATATTACCAGAATTATTATGGCTACTAAGGGTAAAGATTTTTCCATGGATTTTTAAAATATATAATGCATTGTTTATTATTTTGAAGCAACTTTAGACTTATAAAAAAATTCCAAAGATAAAACAGAGAGTTCCCACATAACCTTTTCTCAATTTTCCCTAATGTTAACATCTTATATTACCTTGGTATATTTATTAAACTAAGAACAAAGATTGGTTTATTAGTACTAATTAAACTGCAGACTTTATTCAGATGTTACCCTCTTGTCCACTAATGTCCTTTTTCTGTTCCAGGATTCTATCCAGGATACCACAACACATTTAGTCACCATACCTTCTTAGGCTCCTCTGGTCTGTGGTAGTTTCTCAGCCTTTCTTGGTTTCCTATGACCTTAGAAGATTTGAAGAGTCATGGCCCATATTTGGTAGAATGTTCCTCAGTTTGGGGTTGTGTTGATATATTTTTCATGACTACATCAAAATTATGGGCTTTAAGAAAGAATAACCAGAGAAGTGAATATCCATATTGGAGACATCAACGTGGCTTTATCACTGGTGATATTAACTATCATCACTTTGTTAAGTGGTGTTGATAGCTTTGTTTTGTTTTTTACTGTGAAGTAACTGTTTTTTTCCCTTTTTATGCTCTGTTATTTGGAGGCAAGACACTAACTCCAGCCCATACTCAAAGCAGGAGGAGACTAAAACTCCATCTCTTCATGAAAACAGTGTCTATTTATGGTATTTAGAATTATTCTGTAGTAAGATTTACCCCTTCTCCCAAATTATCTTTTTATTTTTTCATTTATTTATACCAGGATGGATTGGTGAATATTTAATTCTTTTGGTCATAATGTAAAACCACATTATTTGGAGAGGGAGTGATGAAAATGTTCCAGCTTTGGCCGTGGGAAATGCAGTTTTCATGTGTCACATTGATATACCCTCATCTACTTCCACACTATCTGGAACTACAAGATGCTCCAGATTTATCTTGTGTATTCCCTGGTCCAGCACTGGAATCACACATTTCTCAAAGGAACCTTGCTTCCTTTTACTAGAGAACAGTATTAGAAATCAATATCTGGCTCCGGGGGGTACTCATTGCTACTGGGATATCACTGTTCCCAGGACCTCTCAGTGGACAGAGCTATGAAATATGTCAGTACACTAACTTATGTATATGCACATTTATATTATTATTCTTGCATCTATCACCTATCATCTATCTATTATGCTAACCTAATTGTGACTTAATACTGATATCTTCAACTCTTAGTACTGCAGGCTTCATCTAGCCTAGCCACCTTGCTTATCTATAATTTACCTCTCTGGCAGTAAAGAACCTAGTTCTCGCTATCCATCATCCATTCTTTCATTTATTCAACCCAAAACATGTATGTAAAGTTGGTAGACAATTATTACTTACAGGAATCCTTATGAGAAATTAATTTGTCAATAAAGTTTTTACATACATTGCATTTTGTCTTTACACTTATAGTTTCCCTTCAAAACAGCATTTGACAAAGTTATTTCATCAGTTTTTTTTTCTCCCACCTGCTTCAGTGAGCTTATGTCATACATTTGTAACATACTTAGATCCATTTGTCATAATGTTCAATTCTGGAATCCCCTGACATCCTGGTTCAATTTATGTTAGTTTGCATTTATTAAAGCTTTCTATTTTTTATGTGTAACTCCGTGAATGTTAACAAATGCATGGGTTCATATATCTACCACTCCAGTACCACACAGAGTAATTCCATCACTCTAAAATTCTACAACGACATTTTAGAGGAAAGTACTTTGGGAGAGCACATGGAACAAAACTTTCCCCCACCCCCAAATATGTAGTTCTATCTTATAATGTTAATGAAAGTTAATCTCCACATTAATAAAAATATTTTAAAATTTTTACAGGTACTCTTACCCAAAATTCTTAATTGCAAGCTTTTAAAAATATTCCAGAGCATGACTATCAATTAACACTTACTAGTTTTAAGAGGCTAACACGTGAAAACCAAATATTGACTCTTACTTAAAAAGCTGCTCACTGTGGAAAAAAATGCTTCTGTTACCGAGCAAACCAGGGCTTGTTCACGTGGAACCTTGGTGTAAGACTCAACAATTAGTGTTGAGAAAAGCAGGTCTTTATTTACAATATTCTAACCTTAGGTGTGCTGATAGCAACTCAGCTCGGAGCCCTGCTCTCCCACAACACCCAGCACTTCCCTTGCCCCCCAAATGGCTATGAACCAAACCAAGCCCAGTAGTTCCCCATCCCTCATCTGTCAGCTCTCCCCTTCAGGATCCGGGGTACGTTGTCTTCAGCCTCCATATAATAGTCCAGGGAAGCATGTGCTGTATTACACTGGATCATGGTGACGTCCAGGAAAGGCACAGGTCCTAAAAGGGTGTCCTTTCCATATTTCCTAATGTTGTCAGAGAAACCCAGGTTCTTCTAGCAGACATTGTAAAGAATTATAGGTCAGTGACCCTATTAGCATGCATGCAAAGTTTATTAGTGAATGGGAGAGCAAAAGCAAGGGTGGCCGAAGGCTGGGGTGGCAAGCTTGTCCGAGGGTGGCCAGAGGCTGGGAGCCAGAGGTCCAAGAGTGACCAGTGGCCATACGTCTGCTGGTCAAAGGCCAGGAGGTCAGGGGCCCCTGGTGTAGCAAAAGGGCCAAGAGAGCAAGTCTTTGTTCTGAGGACTTGTATAATTGGCGGGATGGGAGATAGGGTGAAGAAGTTACATATTGATTGACAGGTAAAAGTGGTGCTAGCTTTCCAACACCAAGGCGAGAACACCAAATGTTAATGGGCTTCTTTTTTTAGGCCCTATGCTCCCTTTCCTGCTGTCAGGGCAGCCTTGCTCTGAGAAATCGCCCAGAGACCACTGTGGGATTAGGCAATGGGTTTATTGAGGGAAAGGGGCGGGGAGAGGGACAGGGGAGAGGCAGCTTCCGGACCAACTCAAGGGCCCGTAGGAGCAAGGGGAATGGGGAACGGGGAATGGGGACTCCCAGTCCTCCTTGTGGGCCCGTAGGAGTCCCACCAGCACTTCTGCAGGCACCTTTTTTATACTTGTCAACCACACATTTTGGTGAGGGTGAGTTTGCTTATCAACATACTCAGTAGATCATTTACATCTGATTGCTCGCCCCCCACCCCCCACCCCACACACACCAGGTTAGTTAACATATCGAGCTAGGTTCATTACCATTTCCCCTGGAAATGGTTTCAGTCCATCAACACATCTTTTGGGAACTGCAAAGTCCATCAGCATGTCTTTGGGAACGGCTAAGTCCAGGGCCGGGTTGATTAGCAGATACCAAAAGTCCAGGTGTGCATTCAAGCTGCCTCTTTGTTCAGACACCTGCCTTTCAGGCCTTGGGGTGTAAACAGAGTTTCAAAGGCTTTCCTTCCCAGGTAGTGGGAAAAAATGCATAGAATTCCACGGACTTTTCTCCTTCTGTGCTAACACAGTGTTTCTGAAACCAGAAAAGCCGGTGACCTTGCTGCCTGTCATCTCCCAGACCCAATAAGCAGAGGCAAGGATTAAATCTCTATGAGCACTTTATGAGCAGATGGTCGGCAATCTGAGAAGACAGCAGGTTTGTACCCTAACAGACTGTCTTAAATTCTATTATAAACAGACCCTTTTTATAAGAAGGAACGTGTAGGTAAGGGGTTTGGAATTCAGGGAAAAGGTTAATCAGATAAAGCTGCAGCATTCTTTCATCTGTGTCCTGGGCTGCAGTCCTTGCGTCCTGGGTGGTGGTCATCTCACCATGGAGTGCAATGGCTCAGATACCGTCTTGATTGCCTGCAGTCCTCCTGAGGCACAAAGGTGGGACTGCTTATGGTCTCCTGGCGTCAAGGTGGGTCACACCTCCAGTTCCCGAAACAATGGCTTTTTACACACATTGATCACTAAGCTTATTAGCTGTTACTGGACACTTTTAGTTTCCAACATTTGAGTCTCCCATCACTTATGTTGCCTCCGGCTCTCAAGGCTGCCAGCTCTTCTTTTTAAATCCTGAAAGTCACATATCTTTTGCCCTGGGGTGGTAGCACAGCTATTATCCAGATATCAGCTTCCATAGATATACAAAGTATCTTAAGCTGTGTATTATCTCCTTCCCCCATCCACCAAACATTGGCTGTGAGGACTTTGGAGACCACTCTCTATCCTGTTTCAATTCCCTATATGATCCAAGACCTTAATGGCTATCTATCATGAGTTTTAATCCCTCCTATTGTTGGTAATACCTGTCAGCTGAGGAAGAGAGTCCCTAGAATATCAGGGTTATTATAACTTTTTTTAGCAGAATAATTCAAAAGAACCAATTACTCAGGTTAAGATGTGATTTGAATTTGAGATTCATAAATGTGGGGGCTAAAAAATATTAATACTTTTCCTCCAACCTTCTAAATTTTTCTAAACTGTGCTAATCACCAAATTAACAGAGACAGATTAACAGGAGAAAACCAACTTCTAATACACGCGCATCAGGAATTCACATAGGCGTGAAAATTCCCAAGACAGTGAAATAACATTGGGTATAAAAGACGTGTCTGTGCAAAGGAGAAAGGGGGTGGGGTGGGGCAAGGTATTAGATATCAGAAGTGAGAATGGGTGATTTACACGTAATTTAAGAGCACACAGGCGGACACACATGCAATGCAAGAAAGTCCTTGCTAGGCCACACAGAAACAATGGGACCCAGGGGGTATCTAGTTAACAGGTAACTGCCTGAAGCCCTCTTGTTTACCGTGCTTCATTCAAATTAGGCCAAGGGAAACATCCTAAAATGTCTTTCCTGAAGCATGTTTCTCTCTCTGAATTTCAGGAAAAGGGGAAGGGACAGAGGTTCTTTCTGAGTGTTTCATTTCTTAAAAAACAGATTAAAATCAATATCCCCACAAGCAACTTCAGAGTGGCAGAATTTTGGTCCCTTCAGCCCTGAAGTTTGAATTTTAAAGTTTCAGATTTCAGAAGTTAAGTTGGTAGATTACTCCATATTTCACTGATTCATTCTGCCCAGAGAATAAGTCAGTTCAGTTAAACTGCCCAGTCTATTTTCAGCAGGTGGTGATCCAGATAGGCTTATATTGTGTAAGCAAGCAATAGGTATTTAACAAGAACTATGTTTATCAAAACAGAAGAAAAATAAAACAAAGTTCATGGTTAGACCAAATTATAAACTAGTTTCCGAGTCCGCAAGGCTGTCAGTCAAAAAGATTTCCAGAGGAAAGGCTCAGAGTTCTTTTGCTGGAATGAAAGCAGGCAGTGACTACCTGACAGATTCTCCTGGTCTGCAGTTCAACGTCTCAGGTGATGTCATCAGGTCCTCGGGAAAATTCTGCATGGCTTACACTGGCATCAGTCATTGAACTTGTTTAAGTGTGAGCTGTAGTGACGATTTCTCAAGTTCACTTCATGTCATTTAGCTTCAATTTGCAATTGCAAGGTTCAGGGAGAAAAGTTTTAGTTCTCAATAATTCCAAGTCAAAGAACAGGAGAAAAATGGAATATTAGTTTGAGGGGTTATAACCACATATTTAAGAAAACTAGAAAAATCAGGATTCAGTCACATTTACAGGTGAAAAATAAAAGAGAAAGACAATTAACTGAACTACAGTCTAATATCCACAACTGTGTCTTATAATTTCTATGGAAACACAATTTCTCTCCCCAAAAATCACCCTCATTTTTATTTTTCTTAAAAATAGTCAAAGTAACACTATTTCCTGCATAAGTCTGGATTTAATAAATTGGCTTGATTATTTGCACAAATATAACAACAGCAGCAAAGAAGTCATATAGACTTTCTTAAATCTGCTTTGTTGGAATTGTTGCTGGTGGAAATAAGGCTCTTCCACGGAGTCATGAGAAAGGCGTTTCTGGGATACGTGCATGGGAAGATGAGGTGTACTGGTCAGATTTATTGAAGTAAAAACAAAGGACTGTCTCGAGGTGCCCACTGTCTCATTCATGACCAGGTAACTTAGCTCTGTCTCTCTGTGGAAGATGTCCAGCCTTGTCTTCACCAAAGCCAGAAGGGCCAGGGCCCAGATGTTGTGCAATTACCCAGCATCAGCAGGGTATCTGAAGCTGTTGTAGTTCAATTTAATCCAGGTCAAAGCTTAGTCCAGCTCAGTCTTTGTCCTCATCCGGTTGGTTTTGTCTCTCTTCTCAGCTGCGCTGCAGCTGGCACTGTGCTGCTGCACCCAGGCCCCCACTTGGAGCCCGCCCAAGGTTGGGCCAGCATAGCTCTGTGACCACATGTCGGCAACAGAGAGAAAGCATGGTGTGAATGAACCGGTGAATGCGTGCTACCGAAAGGGGCCTTTGTTAAGCTTTGATTATTTTATCTTGGGCATGGGAAAGAGCAGGACTTCTTTCAAAGTAGCCAATCTGTTTCCTAATCCTCTGCGGGCTTTTGCTGGGTCCTCCCCTTATCCAACCTCTTTCCTATATCTTACGGGGTTTCGTGCCCTCATCCAATCCAATACGTTTTTCAGGCTACACACTTCTCCTTTATGGCTGCCATCTTGGTTCCTACTGTGCATGCACCCAGCAGAAGAATTTATTCCTCTTCCCCCATAGTCCTGGCAAGTGGACAGGTTGTACAGTGGGGAGATTGGAAAGCTAATCTTTCCTCCTTACACAGGATGGAGGGGTATTAATCCTCCTGGCGGGGATTCTGTTATCCCCTGGAGTGTCTGAATCTGTAACTTTCAGGCATAAACTTGATTAGGAGTAACTTTTAGACTTAACAAGGCCCAACCATTCTAGCTCCCTTCTCTTCTGTTAACTGCTAGCTGCCTATACAAACAGAATCTCATAAGGAATCTCCAGATTGAATTTTAATTAGCTTCTCAGGGCACAGAAGCCAAACCTATAGGTCTGAGTGTACTCCTCAGATTCCAGGTTCCCCAAAATGTCTTGAGGTTCTCTCTTTGCCATGTCCCAGGAAAGCAACGTTTTTTGTTTGTTTGTTTGTTTTGTTTTGTTTTTTAACCTGGAAAGACTGCTGAGAACCACATAAGTAAGGTACCATACCTTTTCCAAGGGAATCTTATTGGCTTCCAAAATCAATTTATTAAAGCTTTCTGGTGACATCCAGAATCTATGCATGTCTCTGTCAAACATCACATTCCAGTCAAAATCTTGGTTAATAAAACTAGTTTCCAATTGTGTCCTGTTAAAAAAAAAAAAAAAAAAAAAAAAAAAGAATCTTACTGATTTCATGCCAACAACTGTATTACCATGAAAATAAAAACACTCATTAAGAGTTTCCAAATTTTGGGGTATCAGGTAGGAGAAAATATAAATGCTTCAATACTGCTTACAAAGGTATAATTTACCAAATTGCTGTAAGAAAAACAAGTTTCTTTATATCTGAAAAAAAAAAGATTTAAAAAGCAAACAAAAATTTTTAAAAAATTTTTATCCTCAGTTTATTCAGTCCCATATAATCAATTCTTACATATCCTGATTATTTTCAGTATTTCCATAAACCTAATTATTTCTTAGAGTTCTATAAATTAGCACCCAGTTCAAAGAAATGACCTGAACGCTTATTCTCAGAAATACGTAATTTAAAAGAAGGCAGAGTCCTTTCTATGGATCTTTAAGATGAAACATATTTGCAAAAACAGAGTAAAACAATGACTGTCTATAAATGACAAAACTTTAAATAATATGGTTATAAATTTGATTATAATGCAGTTATAAAACATTTTGCTTTTCTATAACATATAACATTCTGAGATAAGAATTAGAGTTACAGTGTAAATATATCAGAACTTTGTAGACTCTTGGAGATTTTTCTATAATCTCTAGGATATCCACTTTAATAATAAAAATACATGTATATGAATAAACATAATTATTATTTCTTTATTTTGAAAAACTGCCCATGTAACTTCAGAATATCAAATAGGCCTAATTAGTTTAAAATCTCTTATTAGGAGAGAAAAAAAAAATCTTTGAGGTATGCTAGGGACCCATTAGAATAACCCAAAGCTATTTCCAAGATTAGAAAAAGTCTCCTTCCAAAATTTAAACCGAATGAATGGTGTCACATATATTTGACCAAAAGATTATATATATTTATAAAACAATGTTAAATTATCCATTTACCCAAAGTGACAATCAAAAGTATCAAACAAATTTAGGTTAGCAAAACTTTAGTTCTTATGACTTAAAGGATTATCTTTTTAAATAATCAAGAAATTCATTAAGAAAATATGACACAGAACTATTTTAATACAACATAGAATCTTTGCTTTGCACGTAGAAAAATTTTTATATCTAGAGGAGAACCATAATACAGAAGAAAAACCCCCAAAACCTTGTCCCGGTAAAAGAACCAAACTCTGGTTTTGCATCAGCTTACACTTGATATTTACATTCATGCACTTAATTATATTTATTCCAATCTTATTCATCTTATCCATATATAAAATTTCCTCTCAAGATTTCTCTCATAAAGCTACAACATTTTTCATCGCTCAGTTTTCCTCTCTTAACTCATTCAAAAGTCACCAACTTTAGAACAACCCAAAATTTGTCTCCATACCTTATACCTACCTTCCTTTACCAAAAACACAATTTCTGTCTGACATAGTTAGGATTTTTAACTTTTATAAACTTCAATTTCCAGTAGCAACAAAAAGTAAATAGCGTTCCTTTTAGGTTCCCAAATTCCTGAATAAATTTAGCAACTTCTAGAAACAGACTCTTTCCTTGGCAAATATATTCAGAATTTTATAAACATATTTAATAAAATGAAAGACATATTCAATAACAAATCCAAATTTATTTTCTACCTTCTCTGTAATAATAAACCAAAAGTAGTAAAACTTCGATCAATTAATGTTTTAATATTTTATGTTATTTTAAAATATCTAGATACTTAGTAATTTTTATCAGTTAACTTTAAAAAAATCTCTAAAGTTTCAAGTTAGCAACAGACTTTAGAAAACTATATTTAGGTATATCGTCGTCGTCGTCGTCGTCGTCGTCGTTGGCAGCCGTCCGTCTCGAGAGACGATGGTGTAGCTTCTTAAGAGTCTATCTGCACCGCCGAGAATGGTTGTGCAGTCCGACTCGGGAGTGACACGGTATCTGTCTCCTCCCGTGTTGAATCGACATCTTGCGATGATGCTGGAGTGTCCTCTCCAGTGAAGCTGAAGCTACAGAGCCTGGGCAGGGTAATATGGAGGGTCTGCTGTTGCCCATGCAGCAGACCCCCCCCTCTCTTCGCAGCTGAAGGGTCCAAGGGAAAGACGGAGTCAATACAGCTTGGCTTCAGGTGCGCCGCAGGAGTTGCCGGTGTTGGCTACAACGTCGAACCGCCTTAGGGACTCCGGCTCCGGATTTTCTGTCGGGGTTTACTCCCTTAGCCTTTCCCCTGAAGAGGTATGCCGCAAGGCAGCGGAGGTTTTTTGGAGTCAGAGTTTTCCTTCTCTGATGTGCCCTGACTGGAAGATCGAACCAGCGACACTTAGCTCGCAGGCCGACGCTCAATCCACTGAGCCAAACCAGCCAGGGGTATTTCGGTATATATATAACATATAATAAAATTATTACTTTTATCAAAAACCCTCCACTTTAGTTGTATTTAATGGATCTTAGTAACACTATGAGGTTTCAAAATCAATTATTATCCAACCCATTTTCTTGACAAATTTTGTAATGGACGTAACTTGAAATTATTTTTGTTAACCCTGGTAAAACAAACATATAAAATTCATGTTAATAACTCTAAAAGATATCAACAAAGCTTAAGCCAGATCTGATGTCAAATATTTTCTTAGATCACATGATCCTTAAAAATAGTTAGGATAGTTTCTATTTCTTAATTTATATAAACATTTAATTCCTTTAAGCTGATAAAATACTATATAATGGAAGGAATACCATCTAGAGGCAGAAGACATCTTTCTATACATATATAAACACAGATCTCACAAAAAGATCACAACATAAACAGAATCATTACTAACTGTAGAGAAGACACAGGTTTTTCATTTACCCCTGACAACTTTTAAGGAGGCTGGAGAAGAGAAAGGGCAGATGTCAAGCATGGGCAACTTTAAGCACTTGTGTCTTTGAGAATGCCAGTTTTTTTTGTTTGTTTGTTTGTTTTTTTTTCCATCTCCACTTACTTCTGCCTCATACTGTAGTGGGTTGAGTTTACATTTTTGATTGCCTGGCAAGAAGACCTGTTGAGACTTTAAAAATATTCCTATCATACTTTGAAAAATCAGCTTTCAATTTTGTCAAATTTCTGATTAGTTAGTAAATCCTTTAAAACCTTTTCAAATATACCAATAGTCATAAATCTTATATCTCAATAATGTATTAAAAATTTCCACCTTGTTAGGAAATGTATTGCTTTTCTCTTTTTCTTAAAATTCTCTTCTTAATTAACCCAATTAGCATCTGTAAGATCCAAAAAGCTAAATAGAAATTTAAAAGTGTTAAGACTAGCTATAGTTTTGTGTTTTATTTTTTTTTAAATACGTGCAGGGAGATTGTTCTTCCAATGTTCTAATTTTTACACTGTGTGCAAATAGCTGAAGCTAAACAGGAAGGGGTCTGATTGGACGTCGATTTTTATTCTAATTTCTGTCCTTCCATCTTGTTAAAGGTGTCTTAATGGCTGGTTATTATATCAATATGAGAGCTCAACAAAGTTTGTCAATTAAGAAATTTTTTTCAATTCAAAACATCCGCCGTCTTGCCAGTAGGATTTTATAGCAACTCAACCAATAAGTCTTTTAGAACTCAACCAAGGAGGCAAAAATGCTTCCCCAAAGTGAATGCAAAAGATGCAGCCCTCATGATCCAAATGTTCACTCCCAAAGCACAGGCCTTCGTCACCCAGGTGGTTAGGATGGTGGGTGCATAAGGTGTATCTGGTCTCCCACAGAACGTGAGAAGGCTCCAGTCACAAACCTGCTAATTTGTGGCCGGTGGCAGGCACTACTGGAATGAATTTTTCCCAGCATTAACAGGAAACAAAGGTTTAGATGACAAAGTCCCCTTAAGGGCTAGCACCCCATATGACCATCTCCCCTGAGAGCTCGCATAGATGGACAAAGACACTTGGCACCCCTCTCTATTTGACTGGCCACCAGGTGCACCATGTAAGTGAACCTTCCAGATGGTGGAGACCAGAGAAAATGAAACAGAACTCATGGGCTGTTCAGTTATGAGGGGGTCGATTGCCCACCACCGAAAAGTATAACTCCCAATTCTAGAGTTTAGTGAAAAGGAAAGGAATTGTTTATTTAAAGGTTGTGCAGATTTAGATTAATGGTGGGTTTCTGCTATTAAGTCCCACTCCCTTTAAAACACCCAGAGACATAGGCCTGCCTCCCATGGCCAAACCAGGCCAGTTTCAGAATATGCCAATAAGAGGTACTGTCTTTCAGAAAAGCAGAAGTTTACAGCTCAGCTTTTGCAGCAGTTCCCATTCATTCATGCTTGATAGGGAATTTCTGCCAGTGTCACAGTGTTCTCCAGTTCTTAATCCATAACTGCACGGCACCTTCTTACACACCTGACCTCATGGTGGGCTGGTTCGGTGCCTTTACTCTCTTTCAAACCGCATGGCATCCTCACCCAAATGGCTGCCGCCTTATTTCAAAACCCTGACTGCGGCCTGTGACGCGGTCAGTGTGGTGACCAGTCCTGGCCATTCGCAGAATCTCGCACAGGCCCTGTAAGCTTTTTCATCACCCTTCTATGGTCAAAGCCCCTCCCATCCTTGGCACCATAGATCAGCCATAGCTATTCCCATAACTAAGACACTAAGTATCTCTCAGGAAAATGGCTGTGCTCCACGGAGTCCCATCCCCCAACTTCTGAGGCTTCTGTCCACTCTCTGATCACAAGCCAAGATTTTAGGACAAAGAACTAGTTGGAAGGGGAAAAAACCCCATCCTTTTTAAAATCTTTACTGAATTTACTGCAGTGACATTGGTTAGTAAAATTATATATAGATTTCAGAGTACAATTCTATAACACATCATGTATATATTTTTTCTGTGTTCCAAACCTCAGGTCAAGTCTCCTTCGATCACCGTTTGTCCACCCTTTAGCCTCTTCTACCTTCCCCCACCCTCATTTCCCTCTTGGTATCACCATACTGTTGTCTGTGTCTATGAGTTTGTTTTCTTGGCTGAATATCTTCACCTTTTCATTGAGCCCCTCAACCCACCTCCCCTATGACAGCAACATTGCCTATATAAGACATTTTTAGACAAAGGATAAAGGTGGAAACAAGGTATTAGATTTCAGAAGTAAGAATGGGTGAATTATAGGGACTACAGGGGTAGTGGAACCCACATCAGGAAAATCCTTGCTATGCGATTCAGAGACAGGGGGACACGGGGTATCTAGTTAACAGCCACCTGCCTTAAGCCCTTGTCTAAGGCAAATATCCTAAAATGTCCTTCCTGAAACACATTTCTGTCTGAATCACTTAGGCAGAAAAGGGGGAAGCGTCAAAGGTTCTGAGCTTTTTTGTTTCCTAATGAATACCTTAAAATTAATATTTCCCCAAAAGAGTTTCAAAGGGGCAGAAATTTGGTCCCTTCCCTAGCAGAAAATGTTTCATCCAATGTCATCCAAATAACTGTGTAGCTGAAGCTACAATTACTGTTACTACCCCAGAATGTACTGTTTTCATAATTGTATTCTGTTTCTATGTTGTTGTTGTTGTTGTTGTTGTTTTCTATTGGTTTATTGTTGTTGTTCAGTTTGTTCTACACAGAGGACCTCGATTCAATTACAGGGGCTTGAGCTGCTAATATGTCTGCCATACAGCTGACAAAAATCCAAGTTGAGACTACAGCCACCTTAATAGGTGAAAGGTGACATTTAAATATCATGATCTTAGTGTGCTTTATGTACAGTATCAAATAATATTTAACCCTTAAAATAATATAAAAGAATGTTGAGACATGGGATCCCCATTTCTATTGTCACTTAAGCCAAATCACGATGCACTAAAACAAGTATGCCATATGCCACTATTTGTTGAAATGATTTAGTTGCAAATTTTATTTGATCCCCTCATTTACACCTTCTTAGCCCAATGGCATTGGAAAGATAACTTCTCTGAGCTTAAGTTTCCTGTCCTCCATTTTAATATGGGTTTTATGAATAACTGTGGAGCCCCGGGCAGGTAGCTCAGTTGGGTGGAGCATCGCCCCAATATGCCACGGTGGTGTGTTTGATCCCGGGTCAGGGCGCTCATAGAAGAAGCAACCAATGACTGCATAAATAAGTAAAACAACAAGTTGATGTTTCCTTCTCTCTCTCTCTCTCTCTGAAATCAATAAATAAAAATAAAAAAGAATTATTGAGAAACTATACTTGAATATAGTTGCTAGTATAGGTATATCTAAATGCCATAGATGGTTTTTGATATAATGGAGCCAGAGATAAAGATGTGCCAAAGCTAGGAGGAAAAAGAAAACACTGTACTTTGCATAAAACAACAGGATAAGAAACTTCCGATCCCCCTCCCAGTGAAAACATCCAAAACTCCCTAGTTCTCCCCACAACACTGCTTGAGACTAGCATAGAAGGTTCCTTGTCATACAGCCATCTCTGAACTCATTGTCCCTTAAGGGAATGTGTATCCAGTCCCCCATAAGGCTCTGAGAATGAAATCTAAAGATCTAAACCCCTCATTTTACTATTGAAGAGACTGAAGACAAGGCAAATTAAGACAGTGGAGTTCATAGATGTTGATGGGGGGATGGCTCGAGGCTATTGTAAATTCTTGCATTATGCTTTGGGTCACATGGTAGAAGGAACACTGTTGAAGGTCACCATTGGACTAACAGGACTCACTAAAAATTTTTTGCCTTGCCGCTTAGTAATTGGGCTCCTTCGTATATATATATACTTTTTTCCACCTGTGGTCTTTTCCACACCTGTCCTTTTAAAGAACGACTGCCAGAAGATGTCTTTATAAAAGCATCATTTTGCATATGTAAGAGCTTTATGCAGTTAGCTTCTGTGCGTTATTGGAGACAATCGTAATATTGCATAAAGCTCACGAGGGCCTACACAGAACTGTCCTGTAGAAATACATGTGGAATGAAAATATTTGGTGTTGTAAAACTAAACTTAAGGCGAACTTATGCCTGCTTATATGCCAGAACTGTTAGCTTGGCCCGCCATCTCATGGAAGTTGGTTGTGATGTTTATTGTCCTCTTCTATTTACTAATATACCAATATTCACATGAATTAAAACTGCAATATTATTTTCATTTTCTGGGATCTACACTACCGGCTTGGTTTTCACCTATAATCATAAATTTATTTTTCAAGTTATTTCACTCCCTGCTACCTATCTATCTACCTGTCTCTCTGTATCAAACAAGTCCAACCTCTCTCTTTAGAGGAATTTACTCTTTCAAATGCCAAATTATCTAAGTGATCTGCTGACTTACCCAATCCAAAGCAGGTGGTTATGGGTGCATCCGTCAGGGTCCAAACAGAGGTGACTTATAATAGGGATCTGACAGGACGTAATTGTGGGACCTGGTTAGGCAGCTTTTGTTTTTGCTTCAGGTGCTGGAGCTGGGGGTCAGCACAGCATTCAGGAAGGAGCATGGATGTGGAGTGGGGTAAGCAAAGATGGACTGGAACCCGTGAGACACTACCGGAACCCACAAGGACCGGAGCCTACGTTGATCCTTCACTGCCTCCGAAGCCCCAACCGTGGTGGCCTGAGTGCGGGAAGAAGTGGCTTCTCTGTTTATGGAGCTATGAAGTTGAAGAAGGATCTGAGGGGGAGCTGCCGTAGCTGTGGGCCCGGCTGCTGCTTCACACTGAGGTGAACCAGAACAGGAGTGCCAATGTGCCTCTGCTCGAAATCAAACAGGGCCACTACTTTGCCCTTGCCTTGCAAATGCCGCTGCAAGTGCCCCCTGTTGCACAAGCTGTCTCAGAGCCATGCAGGGAACTCTGAAGGATGTAGTCCAGAGGACACCCCTCCCAGCCGTCCTCCCCACCTCAATGGACAGACTGCTTCCAAACAGCAGGTGAAAAAAGAACTGGGTAGATACCCTCCCTTGACGTTGTTTTCACTGCCACCCAGTGTCATTGGAAATTCCAAACGTTTACTTTCTTGTTTTAAATGTGTTGAACTTCTTGCTGGTACACATCCCACCCAATTGTGCAGGATTGCCCCAAACCTGGGATTCTGGTTTACAAGTGTGCTTTCCTTATGGCTCATTTTAAACCACAGTGCTTCGTTCAGACTCACTGCATTCTTTGGGGACTTTTAAGGTCCTTTCCTGACAATGGACCTTGGTAGGGGCTACACCAGGGCCCCAGATCCCCAGGCAGTTGTTCCCTAACTTTGAATCTCAGCGAGCAAGCAGAACCTTTGGTCAAGTAAGTTTCCATTCTGAAGTCTAATCTCAATATAACTTTGCAAACTGCTCGCAGGGGGCCAGAGATTATATCCATTAAGGAGCATTATCGAAGAAAAGCCTCTGTCAGGGCACAGGATGATTTATCACATCCATCTTTGCCAAACAACATCTGCAAAGCAGGGTGTTTCACTCGGCAGAAGTGTTGGGGGCAAGGGGGGGGCCTCTGCAACACTAACACAAGTAACAGGTATAAAACTAAAATATTATTATTACGCAGCCATTGGACATCCTGCACCCAATGTTCACATGAGATAAGGCTTAGAACAAAGCATTTTAAAAAGCAATTTAACCCACTGAAGACAATCTTAAGGAATGCACCGATGTCGAGTATTTTGTGCAATGATATCACACAGTGATCTGTAAGTACAAACGACTCTTTATTGCAACATGAAGACATTTCTAAAGTTGGTTCAAATATATAAGCATTTCCAAATATTAAGAATGCTGATATTCCTGGATGATACCTTCTAGGAGATGGCCGTCCAAAGAGAAGACTGTGGAAGGTAATCCTGTGGGAGTTCTCAGCCATGAAACTTCATGAGAATTCAAGTGCAGGGTAGAGAGTGGCATGCCACTAAACTTAATCCTTACCAGCACCGCCTACTAAAATTAATCATTGTTAACATATGGAAAGAGAAAACGAGAACAACACAAAGTTATTAATTCTAGACAGACAAGTTCCCTTCCTAGGAATGTATCCAACCACCTCCTTTTCTCTCCATTTTCCTTTCTCTCCGCGCCCCCTGCCCCTCTTCGTGCGAGACTCTGTGCAAGTACACATCCGTGTGTACATGTGTGCGTTTACTTGTTTTATCACTTTTAAAGAAACAACGCCTTTGTACAGTTTTCAGCTCAACCAAAGAACTTACTGATACGCTCCTAAAGGTGAAAGGAAGGTGAGAGTTTTCAGTGTCAGAAATAATAACGTATTCAGTAAGGCTCTTAATAGTTTCATCAGAATAGGGGACCTTTGGATGTCAACCATAAGAGAACAAACAACAAACAGCATAAATAAATGGCTTCTACATGCACGCATAAGCAAGGGGGAAAGAGAGAGGACTAAAGGGACCAAGAGAGTGGAAAGGAAAGAGGGGCGAAGGATGTGAGAAAGGAAGGAAGGGAAGCAGAGGGAAGAGATGAAAGGTGGCTTGGATCGTGGAAAAGACAAACGGCAGATCTGTTAGGTAAGCTGAATTTCACACTTAAAAGTCCAGCCTACTAGGGTGACATCGTGCGGGATCAGGTATCAGGCATTCAGGATGTCAGGCACCGTGCATATTACTGGTGTTGGTCCTGGTCTTGGGGTTCGTCGCCCTCATCGTCGTCGTCGTCGTCGTCGTCATCGTCGTCGTAGTCATCATCATTGTAATCGGACACATCTGAGGCACTGGAAGAGTCATCCGACTCTGCATCCATGAGGCCAAATGGCGGAAATATGCTGCGACGGCTAAGATGGAGAAAACTTCTCTGTGACAGGTGGCGCATAAGGAAGGAAAACAGGTTTCTGTTAATCAGGTCACGGGAGCTCAACCTCTCTCGATCGCGTTCCCGCTTGTTCTTCTTCATCACATTCTCTAACCCAGGAAGCCCAGTGGGAGCTGGAGCGCTGGGTACCCAGATCTTGGCATC